>NC_142587.1:93642223-94317223 GCF_965207765.1 Zootoca vivipara
TTTTTTGGGGTGTGTGTGTTGTGATTGACACACAAATATTGGCTGGTCCAAGAAGAAGCTGTCACAGTTTGATTGGGGATGGGAAGTAAAAGTTAAAAAAAAAATCAGAAGGGGGTTGCCCAGTGGGGCAGAGATGCTGTGCTAGCTTCCCAGCAGATGGGTCACTGTTGCTTCCCAGGACAGGGATGGTCAAGGTGGAGGGGAGGTTGGTGTAGTGCAAATGCATCAGCAGAACCAATCAGATGCTCCTGCCAATTTGTTTGCACCATGCTGTACTTCCCTCCCACTAAAGAACAGATGATCCACCTGTTGGGAATCTAGTGCGGTCAAACCCACTCAACCCAGAAAGCTGTTTCAAGTAAAAATGCACCATTCCCTTGATGGCATAGGCTTAGAGTTCATTCTGTCCAGGGTTCTGGTTTCAACTGTTAATGCACTTTTGTAGTTGTTGTTTAGTCGTTTTGTCATGTCCGACTCTTCGTGACCCCATGGACCATAGCACGCCAGGCACTCCTGTCTTCCACTGCCTCCCGCAGTTTGGTCAAACTCATGTTTGTAGCTTCGAGAACACTGTCCAACCATCTTGTCCTCTGTCGTCCCCTTCTCCTTGTGCCCTCAATCTTTCCCAAACATCAGGGTCTTTTCCAGGGAGCCTTCTCTTCTCATGAGGTGCCCAAAGTATTGGAGCCTCAGCTTCATGATCTGTCCTTCCAGTGAGCACTCAGGGCTGATTTCCTTCAGAATGGATAGGTTTGATCTTCTTGCAGTCCATGGACTCTCAAGAGTCTCCTCCAGCACCATAATTCAAAAGCATCATTCTTCGGCAATCAGCCTTCTTTATGGTCCAGCTCTCACTTCCGTACATCACTACTGGGAAAACCATAGCTTTAACTATAGGGACCTTTGTCGGCAAGGTGATGTCTCTGCTTTTTAAGATGCTGTCTAGGTTTGTCATTTCTTTTCTCCCAAGAAGCAGGTGTCTTTTAATTTTGTGACTGCTGTCACCATCTGCAGTGATCAAGGAGCCCAAGAAAGTAAAATCTCTCATTGCCTCCATTTCTTCCCCTTCTATTTGCCAGGAGGTGATGGGACCAGTGGCCATGATCTTGGTTTTTTTGATGTTGAGCTTCAGACCATATTTTGCGCTCTCCTCTTTCACCCTCATTAAAAGGTTCTTTAATTCCTCCTCACTTTCTGCCATCAAGGTTGTGTCATCTGCATATCTGAGTTTGTTGATATTTCTTCCGGCAATCTTAATTCCAGTTTGGGATTCATCTAGTCCAGCCTTTCACATGATGAATTCTGCATATACCGTAAGTTAAATAAGCAGGGAGACAATATACAACCTTGTCGTACTCCTTTCCCAATTTTGAACCAATCAGTTGTTCCATATCCAGTTCTAACTGTAGCTTCTTGTCCCACATAGAGATTTCTCAGGAGACAGATGAGGTGATCAGGCACTCCCATTTCTTTAAGGACTTGTCATAGTTTGCGGTGGTCTACTTCTGAGAAAATTAGGTATGTTAGCAAAATATCAACACTTTAACCTGGTTGCTCATATCTTATTGGGCCCAGTTCAAGGCTCTTGTGTTTATATCCAATGCCCAGAACAACTTGGATCCAGATCCTTTGGTAGGAAGGGAACCCTCAAAGTCATCTAGTCCAACCCCCTGGAATGCAGGAATCTCAGCCAAAGCATCCGAGACAGATGGCCATCCATTTTCTGCTTAAAAACCCCCAAGGATGGAAAGTCCACCATCTTCCGAGGAAGTCTGCTCCACTGTGGAACAGCTCTTGCTGTCAGAAAGTTCTCCCAGGACTGTCTGATCTCTTGCTTCCCACAAAAAAATCAGCAGGCACCCACGCTAATTTTCAGGAGTCTCTTGAATAAATGTTTTTTTATATTACTCAGCAGAAATCTCATATTTTATGCACAGGTGATATATACTTATATAAAGAAACAAAGGTGCCTTTTTGTGAAACTGAATTTGCTGTGAGATGTGACATAAACACTACCACTTGTTACTTAAAAGCATGGCTATTGTTCATATTGTCTTTGTCACATATATACCTAGGTATTACCAAAATGTATACCTACGGTTTCACTAAAGTGCTTTCAACTTGGTGCGCTCATTTACCAAAGACGCGCTGTGCCAGCGGTGGCGCTTGTCATTCACAACGGCGGCGCTTGACTCAACGACGATGCTTGTCATTCTCAAAGGCGCCGTGCACACGGAATTAACTCTTACATCATAATAAAAAGTTAGTTTGGGGGCTAAACTAAATTTGGGGGCGCTGGGCGGATTTTTGCATCCCGGTGGCGCATATGCAAAAGACTGCAATGAAAGCAGCTCCCACCTAATGAGGGCACAAGGAGAAGGGGACGACAGAGGACGAGATGGTTGGACAGTGTTCTCGAAGCTACGAACATGAGTCTGACCAAACGGCGGGAGGCAGTGCAAGACAGGAGTGCCTGGCGTGCTATGGTCCATGGGGTCACGAAGAGTCAGACACGACTAAACGACTAAACAACAACAATGAGCAGACTTGACTTCATTTCACAAAGATCACCAGTGATGAAGCAATGGTTCTTCAACAACAACTTTGTTGGACTATTCATGTGGTGTGGATGCCTGATGATCGTCTTCCAAAGCAACCACTCTATTCCAAACTTAAAAATGGAAAGCGTAATGCTGGTGGTCAACAAAAGACTGTCTCAAGGCAAATATTAAAAAAATGTAGTATAAACACTGACAACTGGGAAACACTGGCCTGTGAGCACTCTAATTGGAGAACAGCCTTTACCAAAGGTGTCATGGGCTTTGAAGACGCTCGAACTCAAGACGCAAGGGAGAAACGTGCTAAGAGGAAGGCACGTGTTATGTACTGAGCTGAATCATAGAACAATAGGATCCAGAATCAGCAGTCTGATTGGTCCGCAGGAGCCACCCAATCCAACTCCAGGTGGAAGTGAATCCGCAACCTGATTGGCCTGCAGGAGCAGCCAATCAGGCAGCTGGCAGAAGTCAATCCGCAACCTGATTGGCCTGCAGGAGCAGCCAATCAGGCTTCTGGAAGAAGTCAATCCACAAACTGATTGGCCCACAGGTGTAGCCCTGAAGTAGCCAATCACGCAAAGCCCATTGTGTAAATAATGTATATAAGCAGATGGTTTTGGGGAAATGGCATTCTTCTTCTGTTCTTCTCCTTGATGACTACGAGCTAAATAAAGAGCATGAAATTCACTCTCAGCACGCTTGGCAAATCCACACCGTGATCAACTCCCGCCTGGAAACCAATGTCCCCACTGTGGAAGGACGTGTGGATCCAGAATTGGCTTCCACAGTCACTTACGGACCCATTGTTAAAACTGTGTTTATGGAAGACAATCTTACTCGGCTACGAGTGGTCTCCAAAGAAGAAGATTCTACAACCTCACCAGCTTATCAGCTATAATTGATTAAGCTGCCTTTCTTGACAGCCTCTCAGTATAAGAACTATTGGAACCCTGCAACTGTCTAGTGGAAGGCCTCTGAAGTATGCAAACAACCACCCAAGTGGAGCTTCGAAATGTTTTTGAAAATGAATAAGAAGGAGCACAAACCACTCAGCTACCGCTTAATTATTTTAAGGTTTAAGACACAAGCCCCTGCCCTGCTCATAAAGGATTATGGAGGAAAGTGCCCCACTTTACCCCCCCCCCCCAATTAAAAACTCCCAGACCTATTTGCCTGCAATCTGGCAGGCTTAATCCACTTGGGAGAGACCCCTGTGCCTGTAATTTTTATTGGTTTTAGCCCAAAGAGGGGGAGTTATGACAGTTTTTAGATGCCCCCTTATCATGAATGGAGAAACGGCAGAGCTCTGTTTCGGGGGGAGAGGCCCAGAAGCAAAAACACCCTCAAAGCAGAGAGAGCACAAAGCCACTCAGAAACAGACTAGCATTTTTAAAAGCACCCAGGTACAAAATGAATCTTGGGGTCTGTGCATATAATAATATACTACTAATATATACTACTAAATCCTGTGGTTCACAGAGACTAATTCTTCCTCTGCTTCAGATTGAAGTGGCCAGCTAGGTTTTTGGAAGTTGACAACCCAAGCTGAATTTCCAGATATACAGGTGAAACTCAGAAATAATAATAATAATAATAATAATAATAATAATAATAATAATAATAATATTTATACCCCGCCCATCTGGCCGGGTCTCCCCCGCCACTCTGGGCGGCTTCCAACACGCACCAAAATACATTAAAATATCACAGACTAAAAACTTCCCTAAATTAGAATATCGTCGAAAAGTGCATTTATTTCAGTAATGCAGCTTAAAAGGTGAAACCAATATATGAGATAGATGAATGACATGCAAAGCAAGATATGTCAATCCTTTATTTGTTGTAATTATTTGTCGTTAGGCAGGGTCAATTATAAATGGAATGTAATTAATGAAATGCGATAGCGATGTTTATTTTTGTGTTATTGTAACTATTTGTTTTATTGCTGTGGAATTTCCAAAAGAAAGCATTTGTAAAAATTAAAAGAAAAAGAAAAAATAATAAGTTGCATTACTGAAATAAGTGCACTTTTCGACGATATTCTAATTTTTCGAGTTTCAGCTGTATATCATTTTCTCCAGCAGTAATAATTAGTCTGTGATTGCTGATGAAGCTCCAGCACTGGAACTGAAAGCTAGAGGAGTTTACCGAGCACAGTCTAAGTATAATTGGCACCTTCTGGGGTCACCTTGCACATCGCCCTTCCAGCAGTTGAATTTTAGAGATTCCATAATATTTTACAGTTTTGTAGTTGCAACATACACCACCATAACGGCTTTGGTTTTACCGTCCTTGCGTTCAGAACCACTGGAGGGTTCCTTTGCCTAGTTATTGTCAAAGGGGAACAAGCTGCTGCTACTGCCATGAACGGAATATCACCATAGCTGCTAAGTCTCCCGTTTCCCCCGGGAAATCCCCGTTTTTCCAGCTGTTCCTAGCTGAAAAAACGGATTTTTTTTGTTTCCCCCTGGTTTATTCTGGCGTGGCCGGAAATAGCAGACCGGAAGTAGCACTGCCGCCATTTTGGAACTGGGCAAAGCAGCACCAAAAGTCACTTCTGAGCATGCTCCGCCCAGTTCCAAAATGGCGGCAGCGCTACTTCCAGTCTGCTATTTCCGACCCGGTCCCTTATTCGGGGGAGCTCATCACACGTGTGACACACGTGACGTCACATGCGTCAGAAAAGGCTGTGAGGCCCAATGAGGCCCACTGCCACCGCGGGGAGGCCCAACAAGGCCCAGCCCCTCAAGATTGAGGGGCTCAGCCTCGTCTCCACATACTTGGGGTGGGACTGAGGTGTCCTCAGTGCCATAGACTTGGCACCAATGTTCCCAGGGAACTCTGGGAATTGCCGCTCAGTGAGGGGAGTAGGGGAATCTCCTAATAACTCTCAGCACCCTTAACGAACTTCGTTTCCCATAATTCTTTGCAGGAAGCCGTGAAAGTTTAAAGTGATATTGTAGTGCTTTCAATGTAGGCTGTGAATGTGGCCTAGGAATAATTAAAGCAGGTGTAGCCAAGGCAGTGCCCACCAGATGTTGCTGAATTCCATCTCCCAGCTTCTCGGCAACTGGCCGCAATGGCTAAGGATGATGGGAGTTGGAGTCCATCAACCTCTAGAAGCCGCCATGTTGACTACTTATGAAGTTGTTGTTGTTTAGTCGTTTAGTCGTGTCCGACTCTTCGTGGCCCCATGGACCATAGCACGCCAGGCACCCCTGTCTTCCACTGCCTCCCGCAGTTTGGTCAAACTCATGTTCGTAGCTTCAAGAACACTGTCCCACCATCTCGTCCTCTGTCATCCCCTTCTCCTTGCGCCCTCCATCTTTCCCAACATCAGGGTCTTTTCCAGGGAATCTTCTCTTCTTATGAGATGGCCAAAGTATTGGAGTAACAATATGAAGTACCAGGATACATTCAGGGTCTCCATTTGGAGTGTGGGGGGGGGCGAAACCTCGGCTCCCTGGTGAAGGTAAGGATGGGGGACACATTTGGTTCAGTTTGACTCAGGCGCACCCAGACACACAAACCAGAATGCATCTATGTGTGCTTTAAAATGTGTACTTTTCTGAATTTTGTGATGCTGTCTGTTATCCACCCCTGTCCCCAACAACAACAACAAAAGTTTTCAAAAATGCACACACAAGGGGGAAATGCGCATAAAACTGCATATGTTAGAATCGTAGATTCGTAGAATTACAGAGTTGGAAGGGACCCCAAGGGTCCTTTGGCCAACTTCCTGCAATGCAGGAATGTCGCTGAAAATAATGTACAAATATGCACCATATTAGGTAAAGAACAATGCCTTGTATTATTAGGTAAGATATGCAGAAATACAACAAAATTGCCCCAACTATGTGCATCTCAAATAAAATACTTGTGAAGCTGTGTGAGAACTTTGGGCTGGATTTTTAGAAAATCACAAAAGGATGAGCGGATTGGAAGAACTGAACGTAAGATTGGGAAACAGAGAGAAATCTAAATTAACAGATTTGTCCAGCCTCCTCCTGTCATTCCAGTCTTTGGGATAAGGCAGCATTTCACCAACTCCTGCTTCTGTAATATTTAGTAATGTTAGTAGACTGGGAATGTCAGGAACTGACATAAAGGTAAAGGTAAAGGGACCCCTGACCACTAGGTCCAGTCGTGACCGACTCTGGGGTTGCGCGCTCATCTCACATTATTGGCCGATGGAGCCGGCGTATAGCTTCCGGTCATGTGGCCAGCATGACAAAGCCGCTTCTGGCAAACCAGAGCAGCACATGGAAACACTGTTTACCTTCCCGCTGTAGCGGTTCCTATTTATCTACTTGCATTTTGACGTGCTTTCGAACTGCTAGGTTGGCAGGAGCTGGGACCAAGCAACGGGAGCTCACCCCGTCACAGGGATTCGAACCGCCGACCTTCTGATCAGCAAGCCCTAGGCTCAGTGGTTTAACCACAGTGCCACCTGGGTCCCTACATATGGGTAAAATGGTGCCTGGAAGCAGCTCTCCAGAAAATTATGGAGCACTGCTGCCATTCAGTGTTGGCAGTTCTGAGCAATGGTCTAACTCGGTATAAGGCAGCTCCCCATGTTCCTGTGACATAGTGAGGCACAGTCAAGGGGGAGAAGGAGGCCTCCAGACAGAATTGTGGAGAAGGAGACATGACCTGCTCCTTTCCCGAATCCAGGGCTTCTTTGATATTTAACACCCGGTTCCTGACATTCTCAAAGGCCTGGTGACATTGCTCACTGCACACCGAACAGCTGTAAATAATGCTATTGAGAGGCACGGCATAATTCCCTATCCTTTGTCAAGAAAAGCCTCCTCTGGCAGCCTGACTTAGAGAGTCATCTTGCTTCAGAGAATGTCAATACGGTGATTTTAAAATCCTTCTGGAGAAGAGTCCTCGCCTCCGCACTCATCAAAGTCTACTGACACCTATCAAGAACGCGGGTGTGGGGGGAGGAGGGGGGAGCGAAAAGGCCTCCTTTGATGGATCTGTCACTTCCTTGTTTAACAATGACTTTATCCCTGCGCTTTCAGTGGGGTTTATATGCAATGCCACAGGGGAACGGCAGAACAAGGGTCCTTTGTCAATGGGGATCGACAGCAAAAGCCTACGCACAGATACTCAGAAGGGAGTCCCACTGTATTCAGTGAGGCTTATTCCCAAGCAGAAGCAGATGCCTGGTTGAGGGGTAGCTGCTATGTCGCCTTCCCAGAAGATGGGGCACTGTTGCTTACCAGGGTGGGTGAGGCAACAGGGAGGTTGGTGTGGTGCAAACACACCAGCAAGACTGGTTCTGCCAGTGCATCTGCACCACGCCAACTTCCCTGCCATCTCCATCCCAGGAAGCAATCTTCCAGTAAGTGTCAGAGACCAGGCTGAGAAGTGCTGCTCTGCTGAGTGATGGTGGGAGACTCCCCCTCCCGCTGCTCCTGGCCAGGATCCCAAAGCTGCCCAGGAGCAGTGGAGCCGTATAGATTTGGAACAGTGGTTTGCAGAGGGGCATCATTCTGAAGAAAAAAGTTGGGACGAACTGGGGGATGAACGGCAAAGTGAAGAAGAACTGGAAGTGAGAGAGCTAACAGACTCTCTCTCTCTCTCGCTGGAAAGTGTCCTTTGTATCAGTCCAAGGACACGTAGAGCAGATAAGTTGGCTACACAAGAAGCACAGTGGTTGCGAGATCAGGTTGCAAAGCACAGAAGTGACTAGGGGGAAGTGGGTGGAAACCTTAATTGGGTACACCGTCATTCCGAGAATGGCTGCTTTGTTCTTTTGCTGTGATCATTAAATACTCTTTAAATGGTAAGAGACTCTTTTCGCTTTGCCCTGCTTATCTACGGCCAAAGGGGAGGAGGAAGCTGAGTCCCCAAAGCTTGACAGGAAGCTAGCATGGCGGTTCCACCCCACCGGGTGAGCCACTACTCTGCAAGGTAAGCATGCAGAGGTTTGCACCGTAACTCTGAGTTGGGCGACAGTAGCCTTGAGTCCCGCAAGCACCTGTTGGAGAGTATCCCCTGGATCACACACTTAACGCTGCTTATTTCTTTAGGTGATATATGCACCACCCATTGCACAAGCCACAAGGAGGTTCGCAACAAAATCAGCTGAGGTGGAAAGAAGGCATAAAATCCAGAAAATAGTGAAATCCCTTAAAACAACAGCACAGCGACTCATAACAAATCACTAAATCACAATTACTAATAGCAGCAAGTGATGAATTGTCTTCTGATTGATTAGGCCAATTTTGTGCAGATAAAGCAGAAATCCATCATGTAGGGCCTGCCGTACCTTTAAAAAATAATAATAATTACAAACCAAACAGGTATGCCTGCTAACTAGGGTTTGGGCAGAAATTCAATTCAGTTCACATTTGAAGGGAAACCTACCAAATTTTCACATTCCAAAACCATTGGCAAACTGAAACGCAGCCACCCTTCGAAATTTTTGCTTCTCTGAATTTTGAAGTGCAGTTCTCCAACCAAGCGGCATGTACAAAAATGCACATCCTTGGGTAAAGGTGCAAAAATAATAATAATGTGTATATTAGGCAAAACTGCATACAAAAAAGTGTGTACAGTATTAGGGGGGGGGGGAATTCACTAAACCCTGATCAATTTTCAAGAAGTCTCTCTCCCTATTCCCCCAAAAGATGCAAACTGATGTGGAAATGTGCACAACTGAACTTAAGAAGTGGAAAATGGAGAAACTGAGAGAAATCCAAAATGTTTAGTTTCATCCAGCAAAGGATGTACTGTACAGTGGTGCCTCGCTTAACGAATTCCCTGCTTAACGAAATTTCCACTTAACAAAAGGATTTTTCGAGTGGAGGTTGCCTCGCTAGACGAATTCGTTTTGTGAAAAATCCATCTAGCAAATCGCGGTTTCCCATAGGAATGCATTGAAATTCAATTAATGTGTTCCTATGGGGAAAAAAAATTCAAAAAAATTCAATGCATTCCTATGGGATTCGCTAGACGAATTTTTTGTTATAAGAAAAGACCCGTGGAATGAATTAGATTTGTCTAGCGAGGCACCACTGTATACGGTTACAACCTAATCCTACCTTCTTGGTGAATCATTCACAGATTTAATGACAGCAAGTGGTATAAAACAGAGCAGGGATCAATTTTTGGTACCCCAAGAGTTTCAGCTACAATGGGGAGTAGCAAAAAGGGAGTGTATAGCAGTTGCTTCCCCATTTTTCCTGCATGAGAGTGGGGTGCATTTCAAAGGTGGAAGGTGCAATCTTACCCTTTCTCTCTCCTCACTAAAACGCTAAGATATCCAGAATTCTCCCTGAACTACCTAATTACAGGTAGGTAGCTGTGTTGGTCTGCCGTCGAAACAAAATAAAAATAAAATAGAAAAATTCCTTCCAGTAGCACCTTAGAGACCAACTATGTTTGTCATTGGCATGAGCTTTTGTGTGCATGCACACTTCTTCAGAGTCCCATGGACTGCAAGAAGATCAAACCTATCCATTCTGAAGGAAATCAGCCCTGAGTGCTCACTGGAAGGACAGATCGTGAAGCTAAGGCTCCAATACTTTGGCCACCTCATGAGAAGAGAAGAATCCTTGGAAAAGACCCTGATGTTGGGAAAGATTGAGGGCACTAGGAGAAGGGGACGACAGAGGACGAGATGGTTGGACAATGTTCTCGAAGCTACGAACATGAATTTGAGCAAACTGCGGGAGGCAGTGGAAGACAGGAGTGCCTGGCGTGCTATGGTCCATGGGGTCACGAAGAGTCGGACACGACTAAACGACTAAACAACAACAGCAAGGTGCCACTGGAAGGAATTTTTCTATTTTAAAATAAATAAAATGCCATGTGTAGAACGATGAGTTGGGCAGAAACATTGGTAGCTGTCCAACTAAGCTGTACTCAGAGTTGGCCCGTTGCCAGTAAGAAGGTCGGTGGGTTGAGTCCCCGCAAGGGGGTGAGCTCTGCTTGCTCTGTCCCAACTCCTGCCAACCTAGCAGTTTGAAAGCACACCTGTACAAGTAGATAAACAGGGACCACTGTGGGGGGGGGAGGCAAATGGCATTTCCATGCGCTCTGTTTTCAGTCACAGTGTCCCGTTACGCCAGAAACTGTTTAGTCCTGCTGGCCACATGACCCGAAAAGCTGTCTGTGGACAACCACCGGCTCCCTCAGCCTGAAAGCGAGATGGGCGCCGCAATCCCATAGTCGTGTTTGACTAGACTGACCCCGTCCAGGGGTCCTTTACCTTACCTTTTACCTTACACAATACCCCCTTTTAATGAGCTCTTTCTGTAGACGAACCATGGCCCAGATGCCCGTCCCATTGCCTTGGATATGGAAGAAACAATGGATTGGTGTTTGTTACCAATCCTGGTTCCCATTACTTTTCAGTGACGATGGCTTTATGCTGGGTTCGTTTTCTGCTCCGTTCATCTCTGCCAGAGAGAATGAGGTATCATGCAGCCAGGGAAAGATAGCAGCAACGTGTATTCCACTTACTTTATCGCTGTTCTGTAATTGGCTTGGTGGACTTTATGCATTCTCGCTACCTTTCAGCCTCACTGGTCATTAAGGGACCCAGTAAAAGAAAGAAAGAAAGAAAACCGCTTCTCATCTGAGAGCTTGAATACACACACACACACACACACACACACACACACACACACACACACAGTGGTACCTTGGGTTAAGAACTTTGCTTCAGGATGAGAACAGAAATCGGGCTCTGGCGGCGCAGCGGCAGCAGGAAGCCCCATTAGCTAAAGTGGTACCTCAGGTTAAGAACAGTTTCAGGTTAAGAACGGACCTCCAGAATGAATTAAGTTCTTAACCAGAGGTACCACTATATATATTATCAAGCGCTCTAGATAGATAGATAGATAGATAGATAGATAGATAGATAGATAGATAGATAGACAGATAGACAGACAGATAGATAGATAGACAGATAGACAGATGCATGCCATAATCACTGATACTGGTTTTTAAGACTCTGAGCCAGGACTTAATTTCAACCAGGGCTGAGTTCCAGGAAGTTGTGATACTGGGATGTGCAGGCAGGTGGCAGCAGAGAGAATACCTCAAGGGCATACCCTCCAACACTTATCTGATGAAAACAGGGATGTCCTACTATTCCCTCCTCCTCCTCCTTCTCAGAAGCATTTGACTGAACAAGAGGCTGAATTAGTTGGGCCTCTGGTCTAATCTAGCAAGGCTGCTCCTAAATTATTAGATTTGAAAAAGGAGTTTGGGTAGATTCTTTCTCCTCCTGGTGGTCCTCCATCTCGGTGGAATCAATTAAGAATTGTTGTTGTTTAGTCGTTTAGTCGTGTCCTACTCTTTGTGACCCTATGGACCAGAGCACGCCAGGCACTCCTGTCTTCCACTGCCTCCCGCAGTTTGGTCAAACTCATGTTGGTAGCTTCGAGAACACTGTCCAACCATCTCATCCTCTGTCGTCCCCTTCTCCTTGTGCCCTCCAACTTTCCCAAATCAATGCTGAACTAAAAAAGAAAAAAGAAACCCACCTGCCACCTGATTTTAAAGGAATGCAACGTGTGAATAGCCAGCCCACAAAATCCTAATAACTTCAGCTCTCGTCATTCTTTTAACTATGCGGAACTGTACTGTGCCGATAAAAGGCACTCCGTAATGTTAGTCATCTTTCGGAGGGCTGAACTGCTTCATGTCTAAAAGCTACAATCTTCTCTCACTTCTCTGACCTTGGATGGAGAGGTAGTAATGCCCCGGTGAAAGAAGCCTGTTGTTTCCCTGCCTCCCTGGAGATTTTTGTCAGATGGTTGAGGCTCCTATGAGAGAGCCAAAATACCTGAAAGATACTCTTATCCCTTCTATGCCACATTCTTCAGGTTAGTGCAGATACCATTATATCAAGAGGTCTGTTCCACACAACATACCACAGTATACCTAAAGGAGCGTCTCCACCCCCATCGTTCTGCCCGGACACTGAGGTCCAACTCCGAGGGCTTTCTTGCGGTTCCCTCATTGCGAGAAGCCAAGTTGCAGGGAACCAGGCAGAGGGCCTTCTCAGTGGTGGCGCCTGCCCTGTGGAACGCCCTCCCATCAGATGTCAAAAAGGAAAACAGCTACCAGATTTTTAGAAGACATCTGAAGGCAGCCCTGTTTAGGGAGACTTTTAATGTTTAAGAAATTAGTGTATTTTAATGTTTCTGTTGTAAGCCGCCCAGAGTGGCTGGGGAAACCCAGCCAGATGGGTGGGGTATAAATATATTATTATTATTATTATTATTATTATTATTATTATTATTATTATTATTATTATTATTTGGGGATAGGGCCTTTTGTGTGGTGGCCCCTGCAATTCCTGCCCATTCAATATCAGACAGGCACCATTCCTGTTGTCTTTCCTCTTCTTCCAACAATACTTTCCCAGTCTTCATCTGTACTGGAATTGTTTTTTAGATGTCTTAATGGTTTTCTTATTTGTGTGCTTGCTGCCCTGGGCTCCATTAGGAGCAAGGGTGGGATAGAAATTTAACACATAAACTAATAATCATTGTTCAGGTATATCAGGGATGGGGAACCTGTGCTCCCAACTCTCATCACAGACTCTCCAAGTGTCCCTATTTTCCTGGATTTCCGATTTGATCCCAGAAATTACTATATGGTAATTTATGGACCTAATAGGTATCTAAAGCCATTTGTACATGCAGAATATAGGCACCCTATATATAGAAATGAACAATCCAGTGATATTTGAGGGAGCAGGCGGGGCCCAAGACTTACAGGTGAAACGCGGAAAATTAGAATATCGTCGAAAAGTGCATTTATTTCAGTAGTGCAACTTAAAAGGTAAAACCAATATATGAGATAGATGAGTGCCATGCAAAGCAAGGTATGCCAAACCTTTATTTGTTGTAATTGTAATTATTTGTCGTTAGGCGGGTCAATTATAAATGGAATGTAATTAATGAAACGTGATAGCGATGTTTATTTTTGTATTATTGTAACTATTTGTTTTATTGCTGTGGAATTTCCAAAAGAAAGCATTTGTAAAAATTAAAAGAAAAATAAAAAATAATAAGATGCATTACTGAAATAAGTGCACTTTTCAATGATATTCTAATTTTCCGAGTTTCACCTGTATATTATTTTCTCCAGCAGTAATAATTAGTCTGTGATTGCTGATGATGTTCCAGTACTAGAACTGAAAACTAGAGGAGTTTACCGAGCACAGTCTAAGTATAACTGGCACCTTCTGGAGTCACCTTGCACATCGCCCTTCCAGCAGTTGAATTTTAGAGATTCCATAATATTTTACGGTTTTTTAGTTGCAACATACACCACCCCAACGGCTTTGGTTTTACCGTCCTTGTGTTCAGAACCACTGGAGGGTTCCTTTGCCTAGTTATTGTCAAAGGGGAACAAGCTGCTGCTACTGCCATAAACGGAATATCACTTGGGGGATATATTTTTTTTTCCTTAGGACGTCCCTATTTTCATTGGAGAAATTCTGGAGGGTATGGAGTTGTGCGAGCCAAGAAGATAAGGAATTATACAACCTGTAGAAGACATCTGAAGGCAGCCCTGTATAGGGAAGTTTTTAAAATGTTCAGTGTTTTATTATGTTTTTATATATGTTGGAAGCTGCCCAGAGTGGCTGGGGAAACCCAGTCAGATGGGCGGGGGTAATAAATGGTAAATGATGACAATGTCCCTATTTTCATCAGAGAAATGTTGGAGGGTATGTCATCAGCCTCAGCCAGCACTTCCAGTGATAGGGGATGGTGGGAAGTATAGTTCAACAATGCATGAAGGACCACGAGTTGTGTGTGCACTGGTCAGTGTTTGCCTGAGCTTGAATTTGGAATAGGATTCTGAGCCCTGCATTTTGATTCAATTGCTGTGTGTAGGTTTTATTTTATCTTATATTTTAGAAATGTACATCCAGGTTCTTTTCCCCTTTAATTTTTTGGGGAGGCCCCAAGAGAATGGGAGCCTAAGCTATAGCTTGTTTAGATTATACGTAAATCCGGCACTGGTTATGTCCCTTCTACAGGACTTGCTCATCACCAGCTGTCAAGGAGGATTCACATTCTGTTCTTAAACCCCTGTCCCCATCAGGTGACACTTTAAGGTAAGACCATATTGCTTAATCAATGTGGCTAAACACAACAGCACATTTCTGGGCACGTTACCTTAGAATTCAAGGTGGTGGAGAAGTGTTCATTTACCGAAGGTACCTGGATATAACCAGGCAGGGCCGTCTTAAGGTCATCGGGCGCCCTGGTGCAGGGATCCCTCGGGCGCCCCCCCACTCTTTTTAAAAAAGGAAAACTCTTACCTGGCGTGCTGGGCGGTGGGAGCCTCACGGCGGCTTGCCTGTCCGATGCCGCCAGATTGAGTGGGGGAGGGGCGCCGCTGCTCCGTGTGCTTCAGGAGTGTGCTTCAGGCGCTTCTGGAGCTCAGCCTGCTGCTCCTGCATTTTGCTCTTCCACTCCTGGACTTGCTCCAGCTGGATCTTCTCCTGGGCAGGCCGGGCCACGGCGGGTTCCTTCCCGCCAACAGGGCGCTGCGTTTCATTGGTAGAGGTGCTGCCATGTGGCGTCACCTCTACCAATGAAACGCAGCGCCGGGGTGAGGGATGACCCTGGCGCTGCAGAGCAGAACAGGGTCCTAGTGCCCCTGTTCCGCTCGCTTCCCTCCCTGCTCTCGCGGCACGGCTGGTGGAGGGAAAAGGGAGGCCGCCGCGAAGCTCCCCCACTTGCTGGGGTGCCCCTCAGTGCCCCCTGATCACCCAGGCGCCGTGGTGCATTGCGCCACTAGAGCCAATGGGCGAGCTGGGCCTGTAACCAGGAGATTTTAACAGAGGGTTTATGTTAACAAACAGGGGAAACCACACATGCTGAACTCTCCCAGAAGGACAAAAGAGTTATCATTCATTTTTTGCTGGGTGCTCCAGAAACCCTCAAAATATCTCTTGCCCGCAGCAAGAACAACACATGGAGACACAGACGGCAATTTACAAATGTAATCATCCACTGCTTCGAGAGCATGAGAGGAAGGGTTTAAAATATTGCATGCATCATTCTTCGGGAAACGCTGACTTGTGTGTTAACAGCTTGCAAAACACAGCACATCCTGAACAAACACAAAGCTGCCTAGGTGCTGAACATTGCTCTCACAGCCTCAAGGGAGAGGAGAGCCAGGCTTTTGAAAGTCAAAGCCCCTTTTCCAAGCCAGGGATTGAGAGCTCACCAAGTCTCTTCTATAGAAGCTTAAGAACATGAGAAGGGAAGAACATGAAAACATGAGAAGCTGAATCAGGCCCATGCCGCGATTCCTGCAGTTTCATTTTATTTCACTTTTAATTTGTATACCGCTTTTCCATATAGTAAAGGCAGTTTATAGCAACAAAATATACAACAGAGAACTCCTTATGATAATCTGATCCAATACAACAAGTCATAATAAAAGATAACTTTAAAACGGAACGACTTATATCAAATGAAGTACTATTCAATCCTCCACAAGAATATAATACACAATAAAATTAACTCTCAAAACATCAGCAAATACAATTCTATAATAAAGAGAAATTCACTCTTAACAATTACAATAAATAATTACTAAACTGCGATCGATAAAAATAGCTGCAAGCCACAATGCATTAAATACCACAAAGAGGAGTGGGATGGGTTCTTTTGCCTAGCGCCATTTTTCTGGGGCCTTTTCTTGTTGCTCCACCCCATGAATCCCTGAAAAAATAATGGATTGAAGGATTCAGCCCAGCTTAATATTGAATCATAATGCGTTTGAGATCGAAATTTGAAGATCTATCCAATTGCAGGGTCTATTCCGAAATCCATCTGTTTCTCCGTATAAGGAGTGATTAGGTTCAGGAACAAGAGTTTATAATCCGAATCCCATTAAACATATATTTATATACCTATGCCTTGTAATAATATTTCTGGTGTATAAACCCAATTATTTCCGAATAAGGAGTCAGTATCCTTGAAGCTTAATGAGGTGTCTTAACAGACCACCGTTCAGGGGGTGTACATTAATCCATGGTATATAAAGTCAAAAAGAAGTAGTAGTAGTACATTCAATATGCAAAGTTCTTACAGATGTATGATAATAAAAACCAGCTTGTTACAAGGCTGATATTGGATGGTTTGCATGGCTGTTTGATGGTGAATTTTGGACCTGCTCCAGCAAGATGTTCTCCTGTGCAACAGCCCACCGAACCAATGAGGAGGCACAGAACAGTGGCTTGGAATTTTTTTTTTTTTTGGTAGAGTGTAATATTAACTTCATAGTAAAATAGCATTGATCAATTCCAGCTAAGCCTGTAGAGTGCTGCATGCTTGCTGCAGGCACATATAAAAAGAAAAACCGAGTAGAGACACTCAGATAACTGAATCATTGGATCCATTGCCATGGCTTTAACTGTCCAAGACATAGCCTCTCCATCAGTAAGCATGAGTGGTTGCAGGTTAACCATTAATGTCACTTGTATTTACATGACCGATATCTGGGGAACATACCTCCTCAAAAAGATCATGTTCAGTTTGAACTAGCTGGATCCCAAGCTTTCCTTTGCCATCACATTAGAGATGGACCTTTGTGGGTTTTTCAAATGGGAAATGATCTCTAAATAGTAGCAGTAAACAGCACGACAGTTAGGTCTGTATATATTTGGCATCTAGTGGCAAATGGCCAGAGCAGGTTTGGGGTTCAATGGTTGACCAATGATATTAGAAACAACATCAAAAACGCTTTGCCAAAGCCCAGGGAGCTTGTTATGCTCCCATCATCCTAGCTGCCAAGTATCCCGTTTTTCGCGGGGAAACCCCGGATTTTAATCCGTTTCCCACTGTTCTCCTGAATGGAGAAAAATCCCGGAAATCCCCCGGATTTCCTACCTGCCAGGGAGCCTCCATTTTGGGTGCTGCTCTTCCCATGTGTGGGCACCGGAAATCTGGCAAAGCGGCACCGGAAGTCGCTTCTACGCATGCCCAGCGGCCATCTTGGTGGTGGCCACATGGCGGTGGCCGTCACACCGCCACAATGCGGCCACCACCAAGATGGCCTCTGGGCATGCGTAGAAGCGACTTCCGGTGCCGCTCTGCCCGATTTCCGGTGCCCACACATGGGAAGAGCGGCCCCGGAAGTTGCTTCAACACAACCTCCGGTGCCACACTGCTGCTGATCCCACATTTTTCAGCGGGAGACTTGGCAGGTATGCCCATCATCAATATATGAGGGTCCATCTCAGATGTTTACTGCAGGGAGGTATGGTGGGACCCACTGCCACCATGGGGAGGCCCAGCAAGGCCCTCCGCTGCCGCAGACATATATTGTGATAGATCGAGATATCGTGATATTTAGCTGGTGGTATATTGTGATGTTAGAAACCAGATATTGCCCAGCCCTATCCAGGAGGCTGTGTTGATCACTCCTGTTCAGCTGATCAGGAGCACCTGCTGGGCATAGGACCTCACATGGCTTCCTCCAAGCACTGATGGTACAGTTGATCTGGGCAATGTCACCCAATGGTTTCAGGTAGATCAGGAGCAGGAAACCTATGGTCAGACTATAGCTCCCATCATCCCTGACCTGGCCATGCAAGGTGAAGCTGATGACAGTTGGAGTCCACAGCATCTAGGTTCCCTATCCCAGTGTAGAACATTGCAAGTGACCCCATGGACCATAGCACGCCAGGCACTCCTGTCTTGCACTGCCTCCCGCAGTTTGGTCAGACTCATGTTCGTAGCTTCGAGAACACTGTCCAACCATGTCGTCCCCTTCAACTTGTGCCCTCAATCTTTCCCAACATCAGAGTCTTTTCCAAGGATTCTTCTCTTCTCATGAGGTGGCCAAAGTATTGGAGCCTCAGCTTCACGATCTGTCCTTCCAGTGAGCACTCAGGGCTGATTTCCTTCAGAATGGATTGGTTTGATCTTCTTGCAGTCCATGGGACTCTCAAGAGTCTCCTCCAGAATCATAATTCAAAAGCATCAATTCTTCGGCGATCAGCCTTCTTTATGGTCCAGCTCTTTATGAGCTCACCAATATAGATAGCCAGCAGTAACTCTCATTTTTGTCAAACCCAATGGAGGCCTTGTAGGTCCTGAACTTAGGGTAGCAGTGGATCAGAGTCCAACAAACAAGACTTAATCTAGATGAGATGGAAATTCTGTTGGTTGAGGGTGGGAGGGGCAGGTCAGCTGATCTGGGAAAATACAGCCTGCTTTCTTCTCAAAATGCTTCAGAGGACAACCTGTCCTAAGACCTAGAAATGAGGGCCACATTTGGCCTCTGATCCTGAGGTTCTCTGGCCCTACTTATATCGTTTTAATAGGGGAAAGAAAAGATTTTGAGGACATGGCCTAGAATATTGCAGAGGGACCCAACCCTTGCAGCCCATTCTATGCAGTCGCTGTCCTGCTTCTGAGATGGTTGCAAGCAGATCAATTGACCACTTTTCAGAACACAACAATCAACATTTGTGAGTGCTTTCTCCAAGAGGGGCATTTTTTTAACCACCAGTTTAATTTTATTTTTAAAGAAACACTCCGGTAGGGAATTCATTAAACACAGCAAACAATAAAACACGCACATTAAGGGTGCTGGTGGGATGTTTTTTTCTTGTTCTTTTCTCCTCCCTCTCCCAATGCAAATACGCACCACAGAGGCTATTGTGACTTCTTCTGTTTTTGCCAATTACTGGGCAAACGACTTTCTCAATCACCAATTAAGGAGGACTCTCTGTTTTCTGTTTAATCAATCTTCTTACATATGCTCTTTCATATCCCTGAACCCGGTCCTGCCCTTCTGCTTTATTCCCTGCTGCTTTTCAAGGAAGACATGTGTCTGGGAAACATGAGATCAATGAGGCATTCCTTAAAGACAATTAAATGAAACGGCAATAAGAGGAGAATGGATGATCCAAACATATCACACACACCCCCTTCATCGTTTGAAGGGAAGGGGGAGCAGAGGTCGAGTAGGATGCCTGAGGGAGGGACGAGTTAAGGGCATCCTTTCCACTGAGCAATTTCTCACACTCTTGGCTCAGAATGTGTTGGATGCATTGTTTGGAAGCAAAAGAGATCTATGAAATTATGGAGTTCAGTCTACTGAAACCAGCCGAGCCTCAGACCTGGTGTTACCAGTAACGAAGAATAGGGCAGGGGGGAATTCAATTCACCTCCTCAATTCACATTTTCCAAAACAGTACACGAACCAAAACACTGACATTCTTTGAGAGATGCAGTCTTCCAAATTTTGCCTGCAATCAAAAGGTGTACAAATCATGTCCTCCCTAAGAGAGGGCACATGTTGCAATGAGACCTGGAGACTGACCTCCTGTGTTGTGGGTGGGTAAGGTTGCTCAGCCACAACACCCGATTGGTAGGTCCCTCGATGTTGGGTTCAATCTGGCCAATGGGGCGCAGTCCAAACGGATCGAGGGACCAATATATACCCCTGCACGTGACCCAGGGCTCCCTCTTTTGGTCAGTGCATCGGAACACCCACCCACCTCTCCCTACTTTTAGGGCATTTTGCGCTTGACCTTGCTATGCCTTCGTGTGCCGTCTGTCATTGGGACAGGGGCACGGCGGGAATTTCTCCCCACTTGACTGATTGGCTGTTGCCATTTGGACTTTGCCTGCCACGTAGCAAATCATCCCAACTTGTAAGGTTGCAGATAGGCACTGGTTTGGGTGATAGGGATGGGAGAATGGTCTCGACATCCCTATGTGAAGGGTATTCCGTTAAAGGAATCCAGGGACTCAAATGGTTTGGTCAACCCCTGAGAGGGGTTTTTGCCCGTGCCTGAATCCAGGGGTACATTTGGGTGGTGAACATAGTCTGTTCTCGGCTTTTCACCTATCCAGGTGTTCACCCTTGGCTGACCTATGCTGGTGCCCTGGATCAGCGCTGCCTGCAAGGGTGCAGGGAGCTAGTCGAACCAGAGCCTATGCAACCACTCACTTTCCGTAATCAATAAAGTTGTGGCCTAAATTCTGCCAAAAACCAAAACTAAAATTTGAGTCAAGTGTGAATTTATTTAGGGGGGAGGTCTCTGGGTCTGAACACACAAAAGCCATTAATCAGGGCAAAGTGTGATTAAGCATGCATATATTAGTGAAAATAAGATAAAAACATTGCTTTGCACAATTGTGCAATTTCCATCTGGTACGCAGGCTGAGGCCCTACCTGCCCGCAGACTGTCTCGCAAAAGTAGTGCATGCTCTGCTTATCTTCTGCGTGAACTATTACAATGCACAGTACATGGGGCTACCTTTGAAGATGACCCAGAAACGACAACTAATCCAGAATGCGACAGCTAGGCTGGTGACTGGGAGCAGCCAGCAAGACCAAATAACACCGGTCCTGAAAGATCTACAGTGGTGCCTCGACTTACAAATTTAATCCGTTCCGAACGGACCTTCGTAAGTTGAAAAATTCGTAAGTCGAAGCCAATGGGGGGGGAATCGTAAGTCAAAAAAATCCTATCTAAACCGCATCCAAAATGGCGGACGGAACTCTGTTCGTAACTCGAAACATTCGTAGGTCGAGTCATTCGTAAGTCGAGGTACCACTGTACATTGGCTCCCATTACGTTTCTGAGCACAATTCAAAGTTTTGGTGTTGACCTTTAAAGCCCTAAATGGCCTTGGCCCAGTATACCTGAAGGAGCGTCTCCACCCCCATCGTTCAACCCGGACACTGAGGTCCAGCGCCGAGGGCCTTATGGCAGTTCCCTCCCTGAGAGAAGTGAGGTTACAGGGAACCAGGCAGAGGGCCTTCTCGGTAGTGGCACCCTCCCATCAGATATCAAAGAAATAAACAACTATCTGACGTTTTGAAGACATCTGAAGGCAGCCCTGTTCAGGGAAGTTTTTAATAACTGATGTTTTAATGTATTTTTAATCTTCTGTTAGAAGCCGCCCAGAGTGGCTGGGGAAACCCAGCCAGATATGTGGGGTAATAATAATAATAATAATAATAATAATAATAATAATAATAATAGTAATAATAATTCCAGATAGCTGTCATGGGCAGCCCTACAGCTAACGTACTGCAGAAGTCCAACTTACGAAAGCATGGGGAAATGGTACCGACACAAAGTTGTGTGATGGTAGTAAAAAAAATATGGGGGAAGAGGGACCCCCCCCCAAAGATGGAAGCATGGAAGCAATGAGGGCAGCTGATGGAGAATCAGGCTTACTTTTATTCCGTTCCTCCAAGGGAACAGATAGATAATGAAGAACCATCCTTCGGGAAGAAGGAAGGGTTTGGGTGCGTGTCTGGCATTAAGAGGCTTCAGTTACGCATTCATACATCTATCCTTTTGAAAGAGTCGTCCTACAGCGAGGTTGAGGGTTAATCTTAAAAGGTGGGCAAAGAAAGCAAGGAAGGGCACGGAGAGGAGGCTCAAATTGGGAAAGCAGATGTGCCGCCAAACCTGGGTGGTTGTTATTGAGACAATTGCTCAGCTCTGGTATGTAACGTAAGCCTGCTCCTTGATGGGTGAGCTGGAGGTCATACCAAACTCTTTGAGCATAAGTGGTGGGGGAGGAGTCCCACCCCCACTCAGAAATCTGACTTCGAGTGTCTGGTCAATGTCAGGTCTCACCTGCTCAAGGAACACCTTTCCGCCCTTTTTTCTTATTTCCCCCCCTACTGCAACCCTATCCGCTTATCATTCTGAACAGTAAATCTCCTAGATTGCTCTAGCCAGGCACCGCAAGCAATAAAAAACTACTTTTGGGGTGGATCTTTGCCCCGGCATCAAGTTTTCTACATCACTCAGCCCGCAACCCGTTTGTTTTTTTTATAAGGAGAGCCTTCGCTCAGGAAATGCGCTGTTTTCTCAAGGAGTTGTGCATTTAAAAAGAGGGGGGGGGAATGAACCGAAACCCAAATTGTACCATTGTGAGGATTTTGCAGGCTCGTTCAGTTTTAGGGAGACTCTGGGTCTCCAAAATCAGGATGCTTCTCTGATGGAAAGAACATGAAGACGTTTCTCTCCCTCTGTCATTATTGGCTGTTATAGGCAAGGAAGACTTGGAGACTGGGGAAGGACTTGGATTAAACAGAAGATCAGGTTGCCTTCCCACAATATCCAGTGTCATAGGAAGGCCAAATCCCATCTGAAACATTAAGTTAAATCATAGATAAACCTGTCTAATGTGACACAAGGAGGGAGTCTGTCTCGTACCAGCCAAAGACCAACCGGTTTTGAAGCGGTTGGAAGGCGATAGATTTCTGCTGCTTTTGAACTGACTTTCTCATGCTGGCTGATGAGAGTTCTTGCTAAGGCTGGCCTTGTATTTATTTCATTTATTTAACAGAATTTGTACACTGCTTAATTGTAGTGCAGCCTTGCTCCTGCTGCTTGATTTCTTCTTGACTTTTGATACCATTGACCAGGCCATCTTCCTGGACTGATTCTGGGGAATGAGAATCGGTGGACCTGTTTCAGTGCTTCTGATCTTACCTCTGGGAATAAGTCCAGAAAGTAGCATTCAGAGAGGGGTTTTTTGGGATACCTCATACCTTCCAAGACTTTGAAGGCAAAATATGGGGTGCCATCTTCCCAGGTGCCATCTTGTTTATTGCGGTGGCATGGCGGCCATTTTGTTTGCCGTGATCTCGCGAGATTAGGCGCTGTGGTTTCCCCCCTCCCCCAAGCGCTTTTTTGGACATGGCGACCAGAAACCACACATTTTTTGGGGGGGGGGAGAAACGCTGCATGAAATCACGACCCCTGAAATAGTGCTATTTCCAGGGGGAAATTGCAGTGGTAAAACAGAAGAGGGAATGCAAGCTGAGCTTGAAGCCTGCAATATTATATATTTTATGAAATAATAAATAAATAAATGCTTCACTTAAAATATAGTATACTTATTATAATTTTTTTAAAAAAAAATAAAGCTGCTTTTAAGTAGACGTAACGAATTTCAAAATACAAATATAATCTCCCAGGTTTTTTTAGGCCAACACTTTACTCACAACACCACAATAGTACATTGGTTAATTTTCCTAGTCATGATGGTAGTGTTTTTGTCCCATTGTAGCTCTTTGATTGATATGCTGACATCTAAATTTTAAATGATGGGAAAGAACACTATGCAAGGATACCACCCCAAGTTTCATCAAGACGAAAATCCCACCATTTTCCAGGTCAACGGGTTGCACAGGATTTTTTTTTTTTCCTGGAAACAATCAACATGGAAATTAGTGCTAGACGTTCACTAGATTTCCAGAATTACCATACTTTTTCGTGTGTGAGACTATGTTGTTGTTGTTTTTAAATCATGCTAAAAAGTGGGGGTTGTCTTATACATGAATAGTGCATAGGGTGGACGTTTGATTGGTTGCAGCTATTGTGCATGTTATTGGTTGTGTCAATGGGTGGTGTTGATTGGCTGATGCTCCGGCAGTTGGGTGGGTGATTGGCAGTTTGTGCCAGCGACGGACGGGAGGATTTTGTGACGCATGTGGGTGAGCGATTTCCGGCAATCCCCCCTTTAAAAAAGTCCAACAACTCTGTGCCATCTCCCCCCATTTTCTTCAATTTGACTCCCCCAAAATAGGGGGCATCTTTTATATAGGGGCATCTTATAAAAAGAAAAGTATGGTAGCTTCTACATCTGAAAGCTCAAATATAATGTGGAAATCATCAGGTAAGAAAACACCAGGGAAATGGAATAAACTGCCAATTGAAAGCAATCTGTTGAATTGCAAACAGTATATTTGCATAAACTGGTGCATAATCCACCTGGGAGTCAGATTCTGATTCAAAAATAAGTTTCAGAGTACCGGATTGTGTCAGTCCACTGCAAAAAAGATGGTCAACCGAACCCCTCCACCATTTCTACCCTGTACCCTCCCAAGGTGGACTGCAGAATCCATTCCTACAGCTGCAACCCATTCCAGAATTTAGGTTCAATTGAATTAAATTTCCATTAAGGGGAAAGGAATAGGAGTTTCAAGTGGGTGAACAGTCTTTGCTCTTGAATTCTGATTGGATTCAATCTGGCCAACTCCAAGGACTGGAGCAGCAGGAGCAAATGTACTAGGAAAAAGAAAACCATTTTAAAACGGAAGCGTTTCCCCGCATTAGAGCATAAGACCTGAGTATGCTTTAGGCAAGTGGATTTAGGGCTTTATTTTCATTGCGACCAACAGGAAATGAGATGGATGGAGCAATGAAGATGCTAAGTTGCTGGTGTGTTGCACAAAATACAACTCAGAGTGGGGCCAAAAGTTAATATACAGAGGATTGGGGAGCTGCTGCCAACAAGAAGGTTGTTGTTGTTTTTTAAAGGGGGGGGGTCCTGCAAGAGCAGAGCATAAATGCTATCTCCATCTTCCTGGAGCCAGTATCTAATAATAAGCCTGGAATGTTTAAATCTATTGTTTGCAATTCAGAGAGACAGTGTGATGTAGCAGTTAGAGAGCTGGATTAAGACTTGTGAGTTCTGGGTTCAGGTCCCCAGTCTTCCATGAAGTTCATGGGGGGACCTTTAGGCAATCCTCACATCTCAGCCTAATCTCGCTCGCTGGGAGGTTGTAAGGATAAAATGGGGGGGGGGGGGCTAGAGAACCGTGTATGTCACATTGAGTTCCTTAGCAGAAAGACGGGACAGAGTTGTAATAATAAATAAATGACATAAATTTAAGATCAAAATGTGTTGACACTTATGGGTTTCACACTTCCGAGTTTTGCAATCTAGTTCAAAAATGTAACCAAATGTGTCAGAAATGGCATATATTAGGATGAAATGTGTTTAGAAATACACTGAGGGGAAAATAGGTGTCTTGTGTAAAAATATGCATTTGCGCATTCATTTAAAACTATGTAAAAACACACTCTAAAAAAGCACGGATTAATGCAGAAATGGGCCAGAGAAGATTTATGAACCACATGTGAATGTGACATGGGAAGATATAGAGAGATCTAGCCATATATCCGTGGGAAAAGATGAGAGAAATTAAATGGCACCAGCCCCAAAGTGGCCACAATTGAATCATCCTATTAAAATAGTTTGCCATCGTAAAAAAAGAGGGTCGGCTTGGTGCGGTAATATCACCCCTTCCCTATTTTTAAGGGGTCACAAAACAGGTTAGGAATGTCAGCAGGTCCACAATCTTCTCCTGAAAATTTAAGCTACCCTTTTGTGCTACAGTCCATCATGCTAAAGCAACTCAAGAAACTGATATTTCCTACCATCTGGGACAAATCATGCCCCACTCACCCCCAACTAATAATATATATATATATATTTAGAAGAAGAAAAACCTACCTCCACCTGAAGTCATTGAGATTACAGTAATTAGAAATCGGATACAAACTAGGCCCATCTGTTTAAATGGTTTGGCTCCGTGGGCTGACCATATGGTTCTTCAGGTACGAGGCAAGCCTTTCCAAATGCCAGCTTTTAAAGCATGTGTCTATTAGGCCTTGGGATAAAGCCTTTTCCACTGGCAGTGCCCCAGTTTGGCTTGTGTACAGGGGATTTTCACAGTATTCAGCATGACACTCAAAAAACAAGAGGTGAACGGGAGAAGCACATCACATGATGCTTCCTTAGCATGTATCCTTAGCTGCAATGTAGAGAAGTGGCCAAGGCCTTTAGTCTGGAGAAAGATGTAATAATAATAATAATAATAATAATAATAATAATAATAATAATAATAATAATTTATTATTTATACCCCACCCATCTGGCTGAGTTTCCCAGCCACTCTGGGCGGCTTCCAACAGAAGATTAAAATAAATCTATTAAACATTAAAAGCTTCCCTAAACAGGGCTGCCTTCAGATGTCTTCTAAAAGTCTGGTAGTTGTTATTCTCTTTGACATCTGATGGGAGGGCATTCCACAGGGCGGGCGCCATTACCGAGAAGGCCCTCTGCTTGGTTCCCTGTAACTTGGCTTCTCGCAATGAGGGAACCGCCAGAAGGCCCTCTGCGCTGGACCTCAGTGTCCGGGCAGAACGATGGGGGTGGAGACGCTCCTTCAGGTATACTGGACCGAGGCTGTTTAGGGCTTTAAAGGTCAGCACCAACACTTTGAATTTTGCTTGGAAACGTACTGGGGGCCAATGTAGATCTTTCAAGACTGGTGTTATGTGGTCTCAGCGGCCGCTCCCAGTCACCAGTCTAGCTGCTGCATTCTGGATTAGTTGTAGTTTCTGGGTCACCTTCAAAGGTAGCCCCACATAGAGCACATTGCAGAGAGCTGCTTCCACTCAGAGAAGACAACACTGGATTGGACGGACAAATCGTCTGACCTGGAATAAGGCAGCATCTTCTATCTGAGCTGTTGTGGAGCAAAAGCTGGAAAGGGTTATTCCCTTTGCGCCCTGCTAGCGGAACCAGGATGTGGCATCGTTGGTCAATGGAAAATGGTCCCCAGTGAAGTGTCACCTGTATGATCATTTCACACATTCCACAGAGACAAAACAGGTGCACTCAACAGTCAGTTGCAGCCTTTTTTGGACACTGGTGGTGCTGCGGTCTAAACCACTGAGCCTCTTGGGCTTGCCGATCAGAAGGTTGGCGGTTCAAATCCACTCAACGGTGGTGAGCTCCTATTGCTCTGTCCCAGCTCCTGCCAACCTAGCAGTTTGAAAGCACACCAGTGCAAGTAGATAAATAGGTACTGCTGCGGCGGGAAGGTAAACGTTTCCATGTACTCTGGTTTCTGTCACGGTGTCCCGTTGCGCAAGAAGCGGTTTAGTCATGCTGGCCACGTGACCGGGAAAGCAGTCAGCGGGAAAACGCCGGCTCCCTGAGCCTGAAAGCGAGATGAGCGCCTCAACCCCATAGTCATCTTTGACTGGAGTTAACAGTCCAGGGGTTCTACGCTGATCAGTATTGTCTCCACTGACTCCCTGAAGATGCAAGGGAGATGCTCTTCCACTGAGCTGCAGTTCTCCCCCCCCCCATGTCTAAAGAAAACCAATTGTGTCCTTTTTAGGCATACACTTTAAAGAAATGTACCATGTGAATGAAGGCTGTTTGAGTGGGAGCCCAGGCTATGTGCCAGGTGGAAAGTGGACCCCCATCTTTTTGCAAGAGAAGCTTGATATTTATTTAAATAATAAAGGCAAGACACCATCTGCCACTGTCAACCATCTGCTCTCTCTCCACACCCCTCATCAAGGGCTTCTGTTTGGCTCGGCACCAGAGGATGATGTCATCTGAGATCCATCCAGGGCTGCCAGCCAAGCTAAAGTGGCAGTGGTGAGAGTTGAGATAGAACCATTTAAACCATTTGGGGACAGGACTCACTGTGGTATACTAGTATGTGATATCCTTGGACAGCTGTCAGGGACGTCGTCCCACGTGTTTATGGAAGACAATCTTACTCGGCTAAGAGTGAGCGTCAAAGAAGAAGACTCAGAGTTGGGCCACAGAAATCATAGAATCATAGAATCATAGAGTTGGAAGAGACCACAAGGGCCATCCAGTCCAACCCCCTGCCAAGCAGGAAACACCATCAAAGCATTCTTGACATATGCCTGTCAAACCCCTGCTTAAAGACCTCCAAAGAAGGAGACTCCACCACACTCCTTGGTAGCAAATTCCACTGCCGAACAGTGAATGGACACAACCAACTTTGTTGTTGTTTAGTCATTTAGTCGTGTCCGACACTTTGTGACCCCACGGACCAGAGCACGCCAGGCACTCCTGTCTTCCACTGCCTCCCACAGTTTGGTCAGACTCATGTTGGTGGCTTCGAGAACACTGTCCAACCATCTCATCCTCTGTCATCCCCTTCTCCTTGTGCCCTCCATCTTTCCCAACATCAGGGTCTTTTCCAAGGATTCTTCTCTTCTCATGAGGTGGCCAAAGTATTGGAGCCTCAGCTTCACGATCTGTCCTTCCAGTGAGCACTCGGGGCTGATTTCCTTCAGAATGGATAGGTTTGATCTTCTTGCAGTCCATGGGACTCTCAAGAGTCTCCTCCAGCACCATAATTCAAAAGCATCGATTCTAAGACAACAACCAACTTAGGTGCATTGATTTTAATGGGTCTACTCTGAGAAGGGCTGAAAAGGCCCTCTCGTGAGTCAAAGCCAACCAGGCAAGCCCCAGTGGCAGCACCAACAAGAAGTCCCCACCTGCCAGTCATCGGGTGCAAGGTGGTTGTTACTGCATCCTAAAAGGCTTTATATGCTATTAGTAACACCTTGAATTGGGCCAGGTTTCTCACTGTCAGCCAGTTCCATGGACCAGCATCACATGGTCCCATCAGGCTGCTCCATTTACCAACCTTGAGTAAACACACAAACCCCTGTGTTCTTTCTACTTACGAGTGTTTGTTGAACTAATAGGCTGATGAAGAATTCAACGAAGCAGTAGTTGCTATCCGGAAACACTGTTCAGCAGAGTTCAGAGCTGGACATCAGAATTGGACATTTGCCAGTTACAAAGCTTCACAGCTTGTTCTCCGCCGGGTAAAGTCTGGCACCGTGATTCATTCAGTACTTTCAGAGACTTTCAGAGACTTTAGTTTGTTAATCTTTATGTTTTGAATTATTCCATAAAGTTTCACATTGTAATTGTGTCAGAGGGCCTGGTATGGCTACTCTAGAGTAAAGACTCCAGCATGGTCTTTTAAGGTTTTTATTAAGTGCTGATTATTTACAGTGTTCAGAGCAGTAAAAATGCATCCTTAAGGTGAGGTGTCTGAACTCCCGAATGGCGATTGGCGCGTTTTCTTCCAGCACCACAGCTTTGGCAGACCCAACCTCTTCCCCCTACGTTTGCGTCGCAATTCGGGAGTTGGGGGAATTGGCCTCCCCCCTGTGCGTCCTACTTCCTGTCCCACCTGCGGCCTGGGCTCCACAACCTTGCCTGAGCCTCGGACACCACTTCCTGACTCTCCGCTGGAGGCAGAGCTCTCCTTACTCTCTCCCGCGCTTGGGGATGGGCTGGAACTTAAGATGGGAGGGACTTCCCTGTATCCCTCGTCCCTCACATCCATCCCCCTCCCAGGCTCCTCTCCCCCCCTTCCTAGTGGCTCTCCGCTTGCTGGGGACGAGTGAAACCCCAAGAAGTCTGTGGCATCCGAGCCTGTGGGTGTAAAAATTTCCCCCCAATCCTGCGATCTTTCTCCTTCCCCCTGAGAAGACGGGAATCCCAAGAAGTCAGTGGCGTCAGAGCTGGTGGGAGTAAAAATGTTCTGCCAGTCCTCTCCTGCCTCTGACGTCGTTGACCTCGGTGAAACCCACACCTCTTCTTCCGTGTCCTCAAATTCCGCTTCCCATCTCCATGGAGAGCTGCTGCCTGCTATCCCTTCCTCCTGCCCCTCCCCCTCTCCCTCCCTTTCCATGTGCCAGGGCTTGGGCCTGTGGGGGAACAGGGCGTGGAACTCTTCCACTAAAAATTCCTCAGGTACTTCTGTGGCCGGTATCCACTCATTGTGGGACGGCGGAGTGTCCTCCCATGCTATCAGGTACTCCAGTCCTCTCACCCCTCTCCTTGAGTCTAAAATCTCAGTTGCCTCATTGAGCTGTCGGGCGTCTCCCGTCTCCCCCCCTCCCTCTGGAGGCTGATCGCTGTCCCTGAACCTGGTACTTTCCCTGTACGGCGACAGCAGCGATCTATGAAACACTGGGTGCACTCTCATGTCCTCCGGCAGTGCTAGCCTGAAGGCTACCGGGTTGACCTGTTGCGTGACCGTGAAGGGGCCCAGCCTCCTGGGTGCTAACTTCTTGCATCGCCCCCTGGTGGGAAGACCTTCCGAGGATAACCAAACCTTGTCCCCCACCCTGATGACCTCTCCCGGTCGCCTGTGGCGATCTGCCCCCTTCTTGTACGCTTCCTTGGCCCTCTCCAAGTGTTCTCTGAGCTGCTGGTGCACCGTCTCCAGGTCCTCTGCCCAATCCTCTGCCTGTGGGCCCTCTTCCTCCTCCTCCCCCTCCCTCTCCGGGAAAGATCTGAGGTCGCGCCCGTAGTTGGCCTTAAAGGGCGACACCCCTGTGGAGACGTGCACCGCATTGTTGTAGGCAAATTCTGCCAGTGGCAGGCGATCCACCCAGTCCGTTTGCCTCTGGCTGACGTAACATCTCAGGTACTGCTGCAGAATGGCGTTGACCCGCTCCGCCTGTCCATTGGTTTGCGGGTGCCTAGCCGTCGACAAGCTGACCTCCACCTGCAGGAGGTTCATGAGCCGCCTCCAGAACCTGGAAACAAATTGGCGGCCACGATCCGAAATAACCCTTAAAGGCAATCCATGCAGTCTGAATACGTGGTCAACAAACAGTTTGGCCGTCTCTTCTGCCGAGACCGCCCTGGCACACGGTATAAAATGGCACATTTTGGACATGAGGTCCACCACCACCAACACTGCGGTCTTGCCCCTGGACGACGGCAGGTCTGTGATGAAGTCCATGGACACTACTTCCCACGGCCTGTGCGGTGTGGCTAAGGGCTCCAGCAAACCAGCTGGTGGCGCTCTGACCACCTTTGCTCGCTGGCAGGTGTCACATCCCCTTACATAATCCCGAACATCCTCCCGCACCCCTGGCCACCAGAAGTGTCTCATGACTAGGTGAGTGGTTTTGTCCCTTCCAAAATGACCCGCCGTTGGGTTGTCGTGCATCTGCTTGAGGGCCTTACCTCTCAGCTGTTTGGTTGGCAGGTACAGGGCTCCCTTGTAAAAAAGCAAACCCCTCCTTTCCTCAAAGTCTTTGGCCTGCTCCCCCCCCCCTCTCAGTTCTCTGAAGATGCGGGTGGCAAATTCATCAGCTGCTGTCAGTGCTGTGAGTTCTGCCTCGCTCACCACTGTTGCTCCGCAGGACCATGCTGATGGGGGGAAAATATGCCTGGGTGCCGGTGGCAACTCCTCCTCCATGTACTCTGGCTTGCGGGAGAGGGCATCCGCCCTGACATTCTGCTCTCCCGGGATGTAGTGGATGGAGAAGTTGAAGTTCGAGAAGAACTCTGCCCACCGTATTTGCCGCTGCTTGAGCACCCTGGCAGTTCTCCAGAACTCCAGGTTCTTGTGGTCTGTGCACACCTGGATGGGGTGCTTGGCGCCCACCAGGAAGTGTCGCCAGTGCTGGAACGCAGCGTGGATCGCGAGAAGTTCCCTGTCAAACACTGTGTAGTTGCGTTCCGGCTGGGTCAGCTTCCTGGAGAAGAAGGCACAGGGTCTCCACTCTCTGTTGGCGTCCAGTTGCAACAGAATCGCTCCCAGAGCCTTGTCCGAAGCATCTGTCTCCAGGCGTAGGGGCGCATCCTGCACCACGTGGAACAGGTGCTGGTCTGAAGCGAATACCCTCTTGAGGCTTTCGAACGCTGCTTGCGCCTCTGGTGTCCACCGGAACTTCTGCTTGCCTCTCAGGCAGTCGGTGATAGGAGCCGTGACGCGAGAGAAGTTCTTGATGAACTTCCTGTAGAAGTTCGCGAAGCCTAGTAGGCGTTGGGCATCTTTGCGCGTCCTGGGGCTGTGCCAGTCCAGGATGGCCTGCACCTTGTCCTTGTCCATCGCCAGCCCCTTGTCTGACAGCTTGTAGCCTAGGAAGTCCACTTCTTTGGTGTGAAACTTGCACTTCTCCAGCTTCACATACAGGTGGTTGTCCTTCAGGCGCTGCAACACCTCCCTGACATCCTTCACATGCTGCACTGGGTCATTGGAGTAGATAAGGATGTCATCCAGAAAGACCAAGCAGTTCTTGAAGAGGAGGGACCCCAGGACGTGGTGCATGAAGGCCTGGAAGCATGCTGAGCCCCCTTGCAACCCGAAGGGCATCACCAGATATTCAAAAGAGCCCAGAGGCGTGAACATCGTGGTTTTCCATTCATCACCCTCCCGGATCCTAATCAAGTTGTACGCCCCTCTTAGGTCGAGCTTGGTGAAGATCTTGCCCCTGCGTGCCGCTGTCAGGAGATCATCCACTCTGGGCATGGGGAAAGCCATTGGCTCTGTCACCGAATTCAGCCGTCTAAAATCCACCACCAGACGGCGCTGTTGCGTGTCTTTCTTGTCCACCCAGAAGACCGGGCTGCCCCCTGCTGCCTTGCTTTCTCTGATGAACCCCCGCTTGAGGTTCTTGTCGATGAAAGCGCGCAGATCCTCCAGTTCCTGATCTGACATGGCGTACAGCTTGGCTGGGGGTATAGTTGCCCCTGGCACCAGGTTGATCTGGCAGTCAAAAGGCCTGTGTGGGGGTAGGTGGTCGGACTCCGCTTCGCTGAAGACCTCCTGCAGGTCCCAGTACGGCTTGGGTATTGCCTCACCCCCCTTGACGTGCATGGTGGCCACCGTGGCTATCGGAGGCCCCTCCCCTGGTTGGTGCTGCATGCAATGTTCCAGACAAAAGTCCGATCCAAAAGTGATGCATCTCTGGTGCCAACTTATGGAGGGGTCGTGGCGCGTCAGCCAGCTCATGCCCAAGACAATGGGGGGGTCTGAGATGGTTGTGACGTTGAAAGCCAGTGTCTCTGAGTGCCTTCCCACCGTCATTCTCATGGGGGGGGTTTGATGCGTGATGGCCCCTCCCAGCAGCTCTCTGCCGTCAATGGTGGCCACGTGCAGGGGAAAATCCAGCTGCAGAAGTTGGATCTGGTGCTCTTCCGCAAAGTTTCTCGAGAAGAAGTTGGCTGAGGCACCACTGTCAATTAAGGCGAGGACTGTCAGGGGATAGCCATTTGGGAGCGTGAGCGTGACTTCTAGAACCACTCCTGCTCTGGGAGGGGTGGGCTGGCTGTGCTCCTCTCTGTGCGGGTGGGCGGGCGGGGGCTGTTGTCTGCTGACTGTGCCTGGCCGCTCCCCCTTGTCTCCTGCAGCCAGGCTGTCTCGTTTCCCTGCTGTGGTGCTGCGTCAGCTGGGGAAGGTACAACCGTTCCCGCCTTTCCTTGCCACTCTCTGCGATGAGGGCAGTCTCTGACGCGATGCCTGGGGGAGTTGCAGAGAAAGCAATTCCCGCCTCTTCCCTCCTTGCGTCTTGGCGCCGCCGGGGTTTGAAAAGCCCGTGCGCGCGCTCCTCCGATCTCCATCGGTTCCGGCTCTGGGCTTGGCCTGGGCGGGTGTGGGGGCGGGCCCTGGGGTGGGGTTTGGTGATGTGGTCTGTCCTGGGAGCGTGGGAACCAAGGTTTTGCTGCGCGCGTCGCTTGTTTGTCATTCCATCTGGATTCCTGTCTCACCCCCACCGCTAGCGCCGCTTTGCTTAACTCATCCATAGTTCGCGGTTTGGGACCTCTTGCCAGCTCATCCTTAACGTCTGCGTGCAAACCCATGTAGAAGGCTGATTTCACTGGCTCACTTTGCAGATCCCACCCCAGTTTGTGCACCAGCATGGTGAATCTCGCCCAGTAGTCCCTAACTGTCGATTTTCCTTGTGTTAAGTTATGAAGCTCCTCTTTAGTGGCCTCCATTTCACTGTCACTAGCGTACATTATTTTTAAAGCTTCTAGAAATAATTTTGCGTTCTTCATGCAAGGATTTTTTTGCGCGATGAGCGGTCTTACCCATTCTCGGGCGGCCCCCGTCAAATGCTCTATGATAAAGGAGACTCTGTGCGCGTCATCTGGGAATTCTGCTGCATGCAATTCCAGCGCATAATTTATTTCTGTCTCGAATCCTAGGTACTCCCTAGGGTCGCCGCTAAACTTGGTGACTAGGCTCTGTCCCCTTCTCACTTGGACTAGCTGCGGCTGGGGCACCCCCCCACCTCTAGCGGCTTTCTCCTCTTCCAACTTCTTCTGTAGGTCCAAAACCATCACCCTTAGCTGTTTCTCAGTCTCCTCTTTTGTCCTCACCTGGTCCACCAGCTTGTTCAGCTCCTCCTGCGCCCCTCGCGCTTCCTCCTGAGCAGCATGCAATTGCTGCTGTGCGTGCGCTGTGAGGTTCTGCAGCTCCTGCTTCGCTGCTTCGGCCTCCAGCCTCCAATGCTCAGCCTCTTGAGCGCTCATCGCTGCACTCCAAAGTAGCCAAAAAAAAGATTCGGGAGTTGCTGTCAGAGGGCCTGGTATGGCTACTCTAGAGTAAAGACTCCAGCATGGTCTTTTAAGGTTTTTATTAAGTGCTGATTATTTACAGTGTTCAGAGCAGTAAAAATGCATCCTTAAGGTGAGGTGTCTGAACTCCCGAATGGCGATTGGCGCGTTTTCTTCCAGCACCACAGCTTTGGCAGACCCAACCTCTTCCCCCTACGTTTGCGTCGCAATTCGGGAGTTGGGGGAATTGGCCTCCCCCCTGTGCGTCCTACTTCCTGTCCCACCTGCGGCCTGGGCTCCACAACCTTGCCTGAGCCTCGGACACCACTTCCTGACTCTCCGCTGGAGGCAGAGCTCTCCTTACTCTCTCCCGCGCTTGGGGATGGGCTGGAACTTAAGATGGGAGGGACTTCCCTGTATCCCTCGTCCCTCACAAATTGTTTTTGGCCATTGTGTCGCTTTCGATATTGCTGAGTCATTTACCAACCTAGCAGCTGCATTCTGCTCTAGCGGCAGCCTGTGGACTGTCTCCAAGGGCAGCCCCATGTAGAGTGTGTTACAGTAGTCAAAGTGGAAGATCACTGGAGTGTGGAGGACTGAGGCCAGGCTATCCTGGTCCAGGAATGGCCAGAGCTGGTGAACCAGCCTAGAATGGGCATATGCGCTCCTAGCAATGCTCACATAGTATTGCCTTTTGATCTGGGAAAGCGAGAAACCAAGAAAAACCAAAAATGACAGACTTATCCATCGCTAGTAACGACGACTGAGTGATCTCAACATCTTTATAAGCAAACCTTTCTCCCATGAAGTATTGTCTCCTGGAGCATCTGACAACTGTCTCTTTAAACAAAACAAGCACAACAAAAGCGGTCTTGATATATTCTGAATTGTGTGTAAGAGAGAGAGAGAGAGAGAGAGTGAGAGAGAGTGAGAGTGAGTGAGTGAGTGAGGGGGAGATAGAGAGAGAGAAGGTTTCCAATGTGCGTTCCAACCTCATGACAGGCCGTAAAACAATTAGCAAGCACACACGCTAATGATAAATGTTAGCTTTTGGAAATGGGGATTTCAAGAAATTAGCATAATCTGATTATACAGATTCAAAGAGTCCTCCCAGGCTGAGTTTTCATCATCCTCTTCCCATTTGCGACTGGGTGTAGCAAGCAGGGACACGGCGCCTGGGTTTATTATCGAGTACTGGGAGATGCAGCTAAAACAACTTTTTATTCCTCCTCCTCCTCCATTTTAAAATACAGAAATGCAAAAAGGACTGGAAGAGTGGGGGGGCATCTCTTGGGAATGAGCTTTCCCTCGCTCTTTGGGGCAAAGCGATAAGATTTGTCGCGGGACCTTGTTTTGCTTTGCTGCTGTTAGAGGGCTCTGAAGCAGATCTTTCAATTATAGATAATTTTAAAACAAAAAGCTTTTGTCAACAGGAGGCAGGAAAATGCACCCTGAAAAGATTAAGCTTGGGAGGGGGGGGGAATGGTTTCTTCTTCTTTTTTTAAAAAATGTATTATTAAAGCTGTGTAGTAAGGCAGAGGTATTGAGGAAATGCCCGCCTTTTAACTACAAACACAATAGCTATCTTAGTGGGAGTTTTGCTTCATATCGCAGCAGAGGTGAACAAGTGAGGGCTACAGAAAAGCATTAATGCCTGGAGTAAGGAAACAGCACCATGTTGTGCCTAGCTCTCCCGTGGCGAGTCTTCCAGGCAAGATAGGAGTATTGACCAGCCAAAGAGCTATCAGCGCCAGGGGCATCTTAAGATTTCCTGGCACCATGGTGCAGGGATCCCTCAGGTGCCCCCCGCCCCCACCCCCTCGTTTCCCTCCAGGCTGGCAGCACCTCTCCCTCGGTGTCAGGAGTATGGACAGGAGTCAGGCTCTGGGGCCTGTAGTGCTTTGCAGGACTGGGGCCTGCCTCAGCTTGTGCTGGAGAAGCAAGGAGTGGCCACTCAGGTGAGGCCACTTGATACCTCACTGCACCTGGTGGTAGGAGCTGGGAGGGATAAAAGCTCAGCATTTCCCTTCAGCTCTTTGCCACAGCAACGCTATCCCTGCCTGGTTGCCTCTGGCCTCTTGCTCCTTGCTCCCTTGCCTTGCTGACGCCTTGCTCCTTGCTCCCTTGCCTTGCTGACACCTTGCTCCTTGGACCCTTGCCTTGCCGACACCTTGCTCCTTGGACCCTTGCCTTGCTGACACCTTAATCCTTGACCCTTGGACCTCTGCCTTGCTCCTCGACCCTTTGCCTTGCTGACGCCTTGCTCCTTAACTCCCAGACCTTCGCCTCTGCCTTGCTCCTTGACCCTGCGACTGCCTGCTGCTGGACCCTCAGCCCTGCACCTGTTCCTGCTTCTACACCACCATCTTGCCTCTGGTCCTGATGTCCTCAGCCAGGGCTTCAACTGCCCGCGGACCAGACCGTGACACTCGGGCCCCTCTGCAGCCCACCTCGCTCCCCCCCACGCCGCCATGGCGCGCGTTCTGCTTCTTGCCTGCCATGGGCAGCACCAACGACGGCGGACTCACGTTCCCGAGGGGGCGGCCCGACGGCGGGGACGCTGCCAGCTTTGGTCCGCCTCCGCCTCCACCTGCTCGGCAGAAGCGGCTGCACAGTGCTGCCGTCCAGGGAGCCCTGGCTGCCGCACCCCCGGGAGGCTCGCGACCAGCTTCCCCGCAACGATGCCCGCAGCCCGAGAAGAGGTGGGCGAGGGCGGCACTGCCAGCGGTGCTTGAGGCAGCTCCTCCAGCAGGCAGGAGGCTCCGGGCGCGCCGGAGGCACCCTCCAGAACTTGCTGCCATGGTGCCTTGCACCAGTAGCCTCTATGGCTAAGACTCCCCTGATCGGCGGCAACTAGCCATGATGTGCGATGTTCTGCATCCACATTTTGAGGGAGTTACGCTTCTGAATACCAGCTGCTGAAAACCAGAGAAGGGGAGAGTGCTTTTGGGCTCAGATCCTTTGGATGAAGGGCGGTATATTAATTTAATAAATATCCATCATCATAATCTGGTTGGCCACTGTGAGAGCAGGATGCTGAACTGGATGGGCGCTTGGTCTAATCCAGCAGGCTCTTCTTGTCTTCTTGAAAATAGCATCTCAAGGAGACATCTAGCCCAAAACTTTCTCCTTGACAATTGAAGTTTGCATCTGCAAGACTTTTCTTCAAGGGGGGGAGTGTTTGAGCTTGCATTGCAAGGAATATTGCAGAAAAGAGGTGCATTGCCTGATCTATTATTATTATTATTATTATTATTATTATTATTATTATTATTATTTTATTATTATGGCAGCTGGAAAGATATGGGCAAAAATGGAAGATGAACTTTCTTTACTTCTCCCTAAAGTCAACTCTAAGAAAAGCATTTCCATTTAAATGTAATTTTAGAAAAGAATTTTTTTTAAAAAAATCTTCATAATAGCTCTTAATAAGCTCTTCATGTTCTTAGATGAAATAATAAACTGGCTAATTTCTTTCTCCACCCCACATCCCATTCATTTTGTCGTCAAAATGGCTTTCGAGATGCTGCCATGTTTGGGAAACGGGGGCCCATTGTACTTGCATAAAGGAGGCTCCTATTCACAGTGCAGATTGCTTGTCTTTTGAAACGTAGTTTGCGGTCCATTTCTGTCCATCCCCATCGCGGGAGAAGAATGACAAATGGTAATTAAATGCAAGAGCATCCACAATGCTATAATCATAATTGCAGCGATTGTATTTGCAATTTCCCGCACACATTCTGCAGATGCTTCTTCTTTTATCCGTATGCCACGGGGTTCATATTTCCATTTGCTGGATGTTGTCATCAATTTGTTGCCACATGTTTAATGTGTTCTCGTTGCTCGTCGGCGCATCCTACCACCAGCACCAAATCCCACACAGGCAGCTCCTCCCTTTGAGGAACGGAGGTCCAAGTTTACAGGTTGTCAAGGGAGTGCGTGCACTACTGGGATAAATGGCTCATCGATCTGATTCAGCATAAGGCAGGTTCCTATGTTCCTATAAAGGGGTGAACGAAAGCTAACTGACACCCGGGGCGGGGCAAACCACCGGCTGTACGCACGTTGCGCCACTACATATGACGCATGTGTGGCGTCACTACATAGGGCACATGTGCGCCATCACTACGTACAGCGCATGCATGCAACACCATGCATGCTTTGTACATAACGGTTTCCCACCGGCGTCGCCTGAGCGCCGTACAGATCCTCCGCTTGTGGCTGTCCCCTCCCATACCTGCCAAGTTGCTGTCGGAGAAATAAGGGACCGGGCTGGAAGTAGCAGACCGGAAGTAGTGCTGCCACCATTTTGGAACTGGGCGGAGCATGCTCAGAAGTGACTTTTGATGCTGCTTTGCCCAGTTCCAAAATGGCCGCCGCGCCAGAATAACCCGGGGGAAAACCAAAAAAATCCGTTTTTTCAGCTAGGAACAGCTGGAAAAACGGGGATTTCCCGGGGAATATGGGAGACTTGGCACCTATGTCCCCTCCAGACATGGCACCCGGGGCGCACTGCTCCCCTGCCTTGCGACGCCACTGGTTCCTATATCCCTGCATAATATGCTCCTGAGAACATAGCAAGAACCTGGCTGGATCTGGTCAATGGTCCATCTAGCCCAGCATCCTATTTTTGCAGTGGACAACCAGATGCCTATGGGAAACCAACCAGCAGAACATGCACATGAGCAATTCTCCTCTCCTGCAGCCTCCACCAAGTGGCATTCAGAAGCATTACTGCATCCAACCATGGAAGCACAGAATAGCCATATGAACCACCCCTGCGATCACCTTCTGAGGGCCTTCTTCGTGTGCCTCCTCCTTGAGAGGTCCGGAGGGTGGCAACATGAGAATGGGGCCTTTTCTGCAGGGGCTCCCCATTTGTGGAACGCTCTCCCCAGGGAGTCTTGCCTGGCGCCTTCATTATACATCTTTAGGCGCCAGGCAAAAACCTTCCTCTTTAACCAGGCCTTTGGTTGACATCCGATGCCCTTTTAAAATGTGTTGAAAGGGGGTGGGTTATTGGGTTGCTTTTGTTGCTCATTTTGTGCTTTTGTATCTTGATTTCATGTTGTGAACTGCCCTGAGACCTGCAAGTACAGGGCAGTAAAGAAATTTCAACAATAACCACCACCACAGTAAGGAATTTGTCCAAGCCTCTTTTAAAGACATCTAGGTTGGCCACTAGGGACCCAGGTGGCGCTGTGGGTTAAACCACAGAGCCTAGGGCTTGCTGATCAGAAGGTCAGCGGTTCGAATCCCTGTGACGGGGTGAGCTCCCGTTGCTTGGTCCCAGCTCCTGCCAACCTAGCAGTTCAAAAGCACGTCAAAATGCAAGTAGATAAATAGGTACTGCTACAGCGGGAAGAGAAGAGAAGAATCCTTGGAAAAGACCCTGATGTTGGGAAAGATTGAGGGCACTAGGAGAAGGGGACGAGAGAGGACGAGATGGTTGGACAGTGTTCTCTAAGCTACGAACATGAGTTTGACCAAACTGTGGGAGGCAGTGGAAGACAGGAGTGCCTGGCGTGCTCTGGTCCATGGGGTCATGAAGAGTCGGACACGACTAAACGACTAAACAACAACAACACAGCGGGAAGGTAAACGGTGTTTCCGTGTGCTGCTCTGGTTCACCAGAAGTGGCTTTGTCATGCTGGCCACATGACCTGGAAGCTATACGCCGGCTCCCTTGGCCGATAATGCGAGATGAGCGCACAACCCCAGAGTCGGTCACGCCTGGACCTAATGGTCAGGGGTCCCTTTACCTTTACCTTTACCTTTTTAGGTTGGCCACTAGTGCCTTCTATGAGCTCCATAGTTTAACTAGATGTGTTTTAATATTTTATTAGAAGCCAGCCAGAGTGGCTGGGGCAACCTAGTCAGATCATTGGCTAATAATAATAATAATAATAATAATAATAATATGAAGAACTACTTCCTTTTATCTGTCCCAGGTCCAAACTGGACAGCTGGTCAATTCTTCCTTCCTTCCTAAAGGGTGTAAGCTGTGTCAGATTTGTCGGCTATTTGGCTTCTCATTTGCCCTTAAAATTAAAATGCACTTGGAATAGAGATGCAGGGGCTGGAGGAATGCTGTCTAATGGTGAATGCTGTCTAGAGCGCTACTTGACAGGAGTATTCCAGGCCAAGGATGACGTGTCGTTCATTTGTGATGCTAGGCCACCAGGTGAATCTGTCCAGATTGCAAGCGATACATTGTCAGATTCTGATTGGCTTCCATTTCTTTTCTCTCTTTCTTTCTTTTTTCAAACAAAACAAAACCCTATAGCAGATGTTGATACGGTTATGGCAATTAAACTCTCCAGATGGGTGTTTGTCTGTGCAAGAATTTCTCGTAATCCCCCCCCCCTGTTAGCTTTCTTTTCCTTCGCCCAGGGTTGGGCGCCAGTTGGTGGGCAGAAGCACAATCCGGGAGCAGTGACAGAATCTGCACTGGGGAGGTGATGCCCTTTAAACTTAATGCTGTTACGTAAGAGCTCTGGGTAATATTTCAAGGATATGCCCTTGGCTGGAGAGGGCAGAGTGGCATAAGCAGGCCAACTTGAGAGCGGTACATCTGTCTTTTTCCTTCCTCTTGAATTCATCTCATCTGTTCCTGAAAACTTTTTTTTTTTTTAAAGCTGCTATAACGATGGCGCAGTAACAGAATAATCTCCTGGTACTGCCGTGCTGGTGGAAGGTTGCTTTGATGCCTGAGATGGTCGGAGATGGCAAATACTTGGCTCATCAAAAGTAGTATAATAAGAGGCAATGCTCATCAACTTTGTGAGGGGCCTAGTCCCTCAAAAGGGACGCAGGTGGCGCTGTGGGTTAAACCACTGAGCCTGGGCTTGCCAATCAGAAGGTCGGCCGTTCGAATCCCTATGACGGGGTGAGCTCTCGTTGCTCGGTCCCAGCTCCTGTCAACCTAGCAGTTCGAAAGCGCGTCGAAGTGCAAGTAGATAAATAGGTACAGCTCCGGTGGGAAGGTAAATGACGTTTCTGTGTGCTGCTCTGGTTTTGCCAGAAGCGGCTTAGTCCACATGACCTGGAAAAACTGTCTGCGGACAAACACCGGCTCCTTTGGCCAGTAAAGCGAGATGAGCACCGCAACCCCAGAATCGTTCACGACTGGACTTAACTGTCAAGGGTCCTTTACCTTTAACCTAGCCCCTCAAATGTTTTATTCAGGGGGCAAAGGGACCTCAGCCCCTAGGAGTTGGCTCCTATGAGTCTCAGGATGAGTTACACAATTAAAACACAATATTGAACGCAAATTGCTATTAATAATTATTCATAAAAGTGGATAGCTCAGCATGAGACTCTTAATCTCAAGGTTGTGGGTTCAAGCCCCACGTTGGGAGAAAGGTTCCTGCAATGCAGAGGGTTGGACTAGAATGGTGATCCTCACCGCCCCTTACGACTCTACAAATGTTAAGATTCTGTGATCCCCTGATGTACACCAGCAAGTCACAGGGCAGCTTTCTGCAATTTAAAATTCAGAATCAAATTAGGCTAAAAAGGCAAAGGATCGTAATACATGCAGAACATCACAGACTAATATTTGCTGGAATATCCCTCTGGAAAATAAGGGGTATCCATCTTTATGGTGTTTGTGTTTTTATAAACTTTTTATTTCTTTATCCGTTTACTTATTTCACTTTCACAATGAGCTCGAGGTGGCGTACATTGTTCTCTCCTTCCTCTTTTAATCCCCACCACCAACCCTGTGAGGTAGCTTAGGATGTGAGTGGCTCAGGGTCACCCAATGGGCTTCATGGGATCTTGGTGCCCAGGCAGGTTCTTATAGGTAGGCTGGGCTCACGCTATATAGTGCTTTACAGTTCATAACCAGCACTTTGAATCGTGCCCAGAAATGGGGTGGTAGCCATGCTCCCAGTAAGTGGTCCCAGTTGGTAGTCTCAAAGTGGTGCTCAAAGTGCTCATGAAACAAGGGAGCCATCTTGGGGGGGGGCATGGGAATGAGGACCCCCCAAAAATTTTCAAGGAGGGGGCTGGGCCCCCTCAATATTCCACAGCTCACTGGCTCCATCGCACCTTCCCGCAGCTAGTGGGAGGTTCCACAGGTCTGCATGGTGTTGGGATACATGTGTGACATCACACGTCACATGTGTGATGTCACATGTGCACACCACACCCCTCCAGTCTTGGGGGCAGTCTGGAGCCTGTGTCATGGAATACATTTTGCCCATTTCACCAGAACCTGACTACCAACACACCTCTGCCACGTCCTCCCTAGAGCCTGGTGTGATGGCCTTTGACTTACTTGTTGCTTGCTTGTAATTTTTCTTATTACAGAAAAAAAATCAGAAACAGACTGGAAAGAGAAGTTGCTGGATTGCAACTCATTGCCAAGATTAAAACCATGGAGAGACACTGGATTCTTATCTCATTATACATGATAAAGCTTTCTTCAGCCATCTCACCCCTTGCTTTTTCCTGCAAGACCCATTGCAGTCGTTAACAGTCATTAACAGTCATCAACAGGTTTACCACTCCTATCAGCCAATCAACCATTCCCACCACCCTCCTGAGTAATACCCCTCCCCACCCTCTGACTATACATAAGGGTCTGGTGACTTCTGTTTCAGTGTATCTGAATAAGTGTGCATGCACACGAAAGCTCATACCTATAGCAAACGTAGTTGGTCTCTAAGGTGCTACTGGAAGGATTTTTGTTGTTGTTGTTGTTGTTGTTGTTGTTGTTGTTGTTGTTGTTGTTGTTGTTGTTGTTGTTGTTGTTGTTGTTGTTTTGACTACGTCAGACCAAACACGGCTACCTACCTGTAACTCTTTGCTTGCTGGTCCGCACTCCAGCTCCCCCAAACTGCTTCCTGCAGGATCTGACATACTTTTCCCATCACAGCTCCAGTTCCGTTCTGCATGTCCTCCTGGCAACCCGTGCCAATGCTGGAAGCTGGACATGAATCCGCCTTCACGCACAAACACTCTGTCAATTTAAAAAACTGATTCTGTCGCCTGCTAAACTACATAGCAATCATTCACGCATGCGTGCCGCTCGCAAGAGAGAGAGAGAGAGAGAGAGAGAGAGAGAGAGAGAGAGAGAGAGACAGAGACTAAAAAGGCACTTTGAGTGCAACTTGCAAAAATGCCCTGACATTTTCAGTAAACAGCTACCAGCAGTTCAGCTGATTTATTCTGCTTTCTTTGCTGGGAGCCGGGCGGCGTTTTTCATTGAAATTCAGGTCTAATTTTCTAGGTCAGGAATGTGTTGCATATCAATAGTGAAGGGGAATATCGGTTCATCCCCACACAACTCGAGTCCATTAGCTTACCATTGTGAAACACACCTGGCTCAGCAGGACGCCGAGGCCCCCGCGGCTATACAGAACTGGTCATAAACATTAGCGGCGTCGGGCGAGAGCAGCAGAGGAATTCCAGACAGATGTCGAAGCAGCAAGGATCAGGGAGCCCCTTTATTTCACAGCGACAATGGGGCTGTAGCTGAACGGTGGAGGGTGTGCATCGCATGCAGAAGGACCCAGGTTCAAGCCCTGCTAGCTCCAGATAGAGGATTTCTGGTAGCAACACTAGAGGGGAGAAAAACCTCCCTGGATTGCTGAGACTCTTCACATTTCCCTTAGAGCTGCATTGCCGGAAAGCTGCACTACCAGCAAAAATTCGTTAGCCAATCCGATGAGAACTACTAGCGAACTCTCTAGAATTCAGTTGCGTGTGGAGACCCTCTACCCCAGGCCTAGAAATAAATTCAGACATGACTCGTATTTTTGGTAGAATTTAGGCCACAACTTTATTGATTACAAATCGAATGAGTGGTTGTATAGGCTCTGGTTTGACTAGCTACCTAGGGTAGCACTGACTCAGGATGCACCTGGAGTCAGCAGCCAGGCACACACCTGGAACGGGGTTGCCCAACTGATGCATGCCAGCTGGGCCCTGATTCCCCCATATGTGCCCAGAACACTGGATTAGGGCAACCCCACTTGGGGGAATACCAACCATCGGTCCATGGATTCCCTTAAGAGGAATACAATTATAGGGTGGTAAGGGATCATACCGCCCTATCAGCATGAACTAGAGCCTATCCGTCAACCTTACAAGTTGTGACAATTTGCTACGTGGCAGGCGAAACCCAAATGGCAACAGCCAATCAGCCAAGTGGGGAAAATTCCTGCCATGCCCCTGCAGCAATGGCAGATGACACACGATGGCATAGCAAGGTCAAGTGAAAGCCCTAAAACAGGCATGCCCAACCTCCGGCCCTCCAGATGTTTTGGACTACAATTCCCATCATCCCTGACCACTGGTCCTGTTAGCTGTGGATCATGGGAGTTGTAGGCCAAAACATCTGGAGGGCCGGAGGTTGGGCATGCCTGCCCTAAAATTAGGGAGCGGGGTGGGCGGGTGTTCTGATGCAGCTCAACCAGAGAAGGAGGGTCTCTACGGTGAGCTCAGTGTTTAAGTACTGGTCCATCTGACTCTTTGATTGGCAAGCCCTCAGCCCAATTGCACCCAGTCAGATGGACCACCAATAGGGTGTTGTGGCTGCTCCAATTGTCCCGCCCCAACACCTAGGCCTGGTCTACTGGGACCCATTGCAACATGTGCCCTCTCTTGCCGTAGGACCCAATTTACCAACCAGTCAGATTTAAACACACAGTAATGCATACAAGCATTTACCATTTCAGTGAATTAAATTACTATACCTAGTCCAGCATCCTGGCTTCACAGTGTCCCCCAAAACATGCCTCAATGGGGAACCCACAAGCAGGACCCGTATTCAGAAGCATTACTGCCTCCGACTGGAAATTTGAAAATTTGTCAGTATTTTAGTACAAATTTCTTGTGATGTACACATTTTTGCAAATATTATTTGGTTGGAGAACTGCACCCCAAAATTCAGGGAAGTGCAAATTTTAAAGGATAGCTGAGTTTTGGTTCTCGTTATTTTGATGGAAATTGGAAGTATAGTAAAGTAGGCTTGTTTTAAAATTTGAAGCAAACCAAGTTTCTCCCCCATCCAAAGCTAGCTGAACCTGTAATCCTTTTCGCTCCCACAGCCAACTGAAGTTGTAGTGGTTTCATATCTCTTTCAGGCTGCTTTCTCCTCTTCCTGAAAAATATGGTGCAATCTCAGCAACAGTGGTATTTAACACCATAAGCATTAAGTAAAATTCACTGGATTGTACAAAGCAATTGCTGGAGGGGCAATGCAAGGCCAAAAGAAAAGAAATTGCACATATTTTGGAACCCCTCCATAATTCGTTTGTGTTAAAATCCCACGTTTAATCAGAGCTCTGACTAGCTATTTACTATCTTAAGATCCAAAGGTTTTACTATTGAGATACCTGAGAGATTTAATCCCTACTGGAGTGGTCATTAATCTTCTGGTCGCTGCTATTCTATGTACTGTGGCCAATTGGAAAGGGAATACATCTCCTTTGTTATCAGACTGGTTTAATAAAATATGGAATATAGCTAAGTTTTCTAAGCTACTATAAAAGAATGTAGGAATATCAACAGCCAAATAAATTTATAGACAGAGTCTATTCATAATGCTCTGGAATGATAAATTTCAGGGCAATACCCAATTCTACAGTTTTCCTGCCTTACTGCATTTGTTTACTTTGTTCTCCTTTTATTGCTTGTTCTTTCTTTCTTTCTTTCTTTCTTTCTTTCTTTCTTTCTTTCTTTCTTTCTTTCTTTCATGTTTTGCTTCTTCTTCCTAAGTCAGACCCCTTCCAGACTGCCTCTATTTTTTTATTTTTTTATATAATAATTTTTATTAGTTTATAAACAGAAAAATAACCGAAACATACAAAGAACACATTTACAATCAATACAAAAGAAAAAGAAAGAAAGAAAAAAGGTTAAAAAAAACTCCAAATATAACTCCAAATTCATTTAACACTGTATCTAGGGACCTCCTCGGGTTCCGTCAATCTGCGTTTCATTTCGCTTTAATCTTTAGCAATTTCTTATACATTTTTATATAAATTTCATATTATTTCAAATCTTCCATCCCTCTTATAACCTCACTTGTTCTCTAGATCCACAGCATCTATAGAATTCTAAATCTAATCTTAATATACAATTTTAGCATATTTTTTCAATTATATTTTAAAATCTTTCCAATCTTCTTCAATCGCTTCTTCTCCCCGGTCACGGATTCTCCCGGTCATCTCTGCCATCTCCATATACTCCAACATCTTCATTTGCCAATTGTCAACTGTTGGTAGTTCATGGGACTTCCAGTTCTTGGCTAGTAGTACTCTTGCCGCTGTTGTGGCATGCCTAAAGAAATTTACATTTTTCTTAGGGATCTCTTTTCCGACTATACCCAATAGGAAGGATTCTGGTTTCTTGATAAATGTGTTTTTCAACACTCTCTTCAGCTCATTATAAATCTTTCCCCAGAAATCTCTTACTAATGGGCACGTCCACCACATGTGGTAAAAGGAGCCTTCTTCTTTTTTACATTTCCAACACTTGTTATCCTTATCATGATAAATCTTAGCTAATTTTACTGGTGTAAGATACCATCTATACATCATTTTCATTATATTTTCTCTTAAAAGACTACACGCAGTAAATTTCACATTCTGCTTCCATAGTTTTTCCCAGTCTTCCACCAAATATTATGCCCCACATCCTTTGCCCACAGTATCATAGTATGCCTCTATTTTTGACTGGGAATCAGTCACATACCAGCAAATTCAAGGTTGGCCAATTGCAGTTGAACGCATAACAAATCCGTTTCCTGAAAAGACCGGTCTTTTTTGCAGTAAACAGAGCAGCGTGGAAATGCGCCGGGCAACACGGGCTGTGATGCAACATTGTCTACAAACACCCCATAAAAAAACACCCCATAAACAAAGCTCCATCTGGTATGCAGGCTGAGACCCCCCCTGCCTGCAGACTGTCTCGCCAGAGTGGTGCATTCTCTAGTTATCTCCCGCTTGGACTACTGCAATGCGCTCTACATGGGGCTACCTTTGAAGGTGACTCGGAAACTACAACTAATCCAGAATGCGGCAGCTAGACTGGTGTGACTGGGAGCGGCTGCCGAGACCATATAACACCGGTCTTGAAAGACCTACATTGGCTCCCAGTACGTTTCCGAGCACAGTTCAAAGTGTTGGTGCTGACCTTTAAAGCCCTAAATGGCCTTGGTCCAGTATACCTGAAGGAGCGTGTCCACCTCCATCATTCTGCCCGGACACTGAGGTCCAGCACCGAGGGCCTTCTGGCGGTTCCCTCGCTGCGAGAAGCCAAGTTGCAGGGAACTAGGCAGAGGGCCTTCTCGGTGGTGGCGCCTGCCCTGTGGAATGCCCTCCCAACAGATGTCAAAAAGGAAAACAACTACCAGACTTTTAGAAGAAATCTGAAGGCAGCCCTGGTTACAGGTAGGTAGCCGTGTTGGTCTGGATCGAAGTAAAATAAAAAAATTCCTTCAGTAGCACCTTAAAGACCAACTAAGTTTTTATTTTGGTATGAGCTTTCGTGTGCATGCACACTTCTTCAGATACAGTGAAATGGAAGTTTCCAGGCACTTATGTAGAGAAGGGGTGGGGAGGGGTGGGGATGGGGAGGGGGGATCACTCAGAAGGGTGGTGGAAATGGGTGATTGACTGACTGATAGCTGTTGATGACCGCAAACGACTGCAAATGGTTTTGCATGAAAAAGCAAGGGTTGAGATGGCTGAAGATCGCTTATCATGTATAATGAGATAAGAACCCGATATCTCTGTTCAAACCAGGTCCCTCCATGGTTTTGAGCTTGGTGATAAGTTGCAATTCAGCAACTTCTCTTTCCACTCTATTTCTGAAATTCTTTTGTAGTAAGACAGCTACTTTGAGATCTTGTATAGAATGTCCTGGGAGATTGAAGTGTTCTCCTACTGGTTTTTCTGTCTTCTGGTTCCTGATGTCAGATTTATGTCCATTTATCCTTTGGCGTAGGGTTTGGCCTGTTTGTCCAATATAGAGAGCTGAAGGGCACTGTTGGCATTTGATGGCATACACAATGTTAGAGGATGAGCAATTAAATAGTCCTGAGATGGTATGTTGGATGTTGTTGGGGCCAGTAATGGTGTTGTCTGGGTGTATGTGGCAGCAAAGTTGGCATCTGGGTTTATTGCAGGCTCTGGTACCAGTGTCCATGTTAAGTCTGGTGGTTGTATTATTGTGGGTGAGGAGTTGTTTAAGATTGGGTGGCTGTCTGTAGGCAATGAAAGGTCTTCCTCCCAGAGCTTGAGAAAGGGAGCGGTCATTGTCCAGGAGAGGCTGTAGATCTCTGATGATGCGTTGTACTGAAGGCAGCCCTGTTCAGGGAGGCTTTTAATGTTTAATAGATTATTGTGTTTTATTTTTCTGTTGGAAGCCGCCCAGAGTGGCTGGGGAAACCCAGCCAGATGGGCGGGGTATAAATAATAAATTATTATTATTATTATTATTATTATTATTATTATTATTATTATTATTATCACCAGCATCATAATTTTATTTGTATGTCGCCTTTCCGTAGTTAAAACAATGCTCAAGGCAGCTTACAACATGACAAGGTTAACATAATTACATTGTCTACAAACACCCCATAAACAAATAAGGATGCCTAATCACCCCGTGAACAAATCCAGAAGAATGTTCAATTAACAGGTTTATTCTGTATCACCCTCAGTCTGTAGTTTTGAAATAGAAATATAGAAGCCGGGAAATCATTCACGAGACCGCGAGGCCTCACAAGGCTTCCCAGCTGATCCTAGTTGATTGGCTGTTGCAGGGTCAATTCTTCCACCTATGGCATCATCCCAGATCCATCAGATCACAGTAACGCGGTAGAATCCATCTCCAGTTTTCCATACCAGTCTCACTTCTTTGACCCTCAGCCCTTTGCAAGCTTTGCTGTGCCGTTTGCAGCCAGCAGCGCCATGCTCCCTTATTCACAGGGTTTACATCCACTGTTAATCACTTTTATGATTTAACAAATTAGCCTTCCCCTTGCTCCTTGCCCTACCCTTTGCCTATATTGTGGACAATAAATTGCTTGAGACTCCAGCCTCTCGCCCCCTGCAACTTCGCCCGGGCCATCTGGAATCTGGTTAATAAGATGAGTGGGTGAAACGTTTCTGGTGGCCAGTTTATTAGGCTGTTCTGCAAAGCCCAGCGGCCTGGGGCTACAAAGTCTCCAATACTGGCTCTGTGCAATCCAGTCCTCCTTTTTCCTCTCTAGAACAAGGTGAGAATCAGTGTCTGGAGGATGTGTGTGTTTGTGTGTGTGCATCTCCAAATGGTATTCAGAATTCCCATACCGTCCAACATTTCACCAGTGAAAATAGGAAAGTCCTATTTAATAAGAATAATAAGAAGAATATTTATACCCCACCTATCTGATTGGGTTGCCCCAGCCACTTTGGGTGGCTTCCAATATATATTCTTCTTTCTTTGGCGATCACTCATAGCTGAGTTGTTTGTTGTTTATTGAATTTATATACCGCCTTATACCAGGAGGTCTCAGGGCGGTTCACAGATAAGATCAACATGAGAACCACAACATATATATATATAATCAAAATAAAAACAAACTTCCAATAACGCCCCCTCTTTACCTGTTGAGAATATTAAGATCTTAAGGGCTAGTATCAACAATAGAAGCACTCACATGATTGTTGCTGAACGAAGCTGACACTTGTTAAACTTGTATTGATTTTTAGGAAAATGTAAATATTTGCACCTGTTGAGAATATTAAGATCCTAAGTAAGTAAGATTGTCTTCCATAGACATAGTTTGAACAATGAGTCCGTAAGTGACTGTGGAGGCCAATTCTGGACCCACATGTCCTTCCACAGTGGGGACATTGGTTTCCGGGAGGGAGTTGATCAGGCCAAGTGTGCCTTCCTCTTAGCGTGTTTCTCCCTTGTGTCCTAAGTTCGAGTGTCTTCCAAGCCCATGGCACCTTTGGTAAAGGCTGTTCTCCAATTGGAGCGCTCGCAGGCAAGTGTTTCCCAGTTGTTGGTGTTTATACTACATATTTAAAAAATTGCCTTGAGATAAATTTGAGCCTCTTTTGTTGACCCCCAGCATATATAAAAACATAATAAAACATTGAACACTAAAAAAACTTCCCTATACAGGGCTGCCTTCAAATGTCTCCTAAAGATTGTATAGCTACTTATCTCCTTGGCTCAGGGGTTGCATAACTCCATACCCTCCAACATTTCTCCGATGAAAATAGGGATGTCCTAAGGAAAAGTGGGACATTCTGGGGTCAAATCAGAAACTTGGATGACTTCTGTAAATCCAGGACTGTCTCTGGAAAATAGGGACATTTGGAGGGTCTGAAACTTTCCTGTACAAAGACCCCAGGCAGCAATAATGTAGTGAGTAGAACAGAGGGTAGGAAACCCGACATCTTTGCTGAAAGAGACAAGTCATTTCAGGGTCAGATTAATTAAAAAAGAATTAGACCAATGTAGAGGGTGTGGAATGCTTGCTGCTTACCTTTGATCATATCTGCTTGCTAATCAATTCATCTTCCTCTGGGCTCAACATAACAGGCTCCTTCAGTGCAATTTAATAATCACACACATGCAAGCACACTCAACTCCATATCACCACCTGCAATGCCCTGCTGTAATTCTGAAATTTGGCACTGAAGGAATCCTTGCAATTCTGGACATTTTCCCCGCCCCGTTCATGGTAGGATTTTTGGACTGAATCCCATGGAGGATTTAAGGTACCTAACTGGGAGGTTTTTGATGTTTCTTTGCAAGGACGTTGGGCAGAAATTTTACAGGTGATCATTTTCCAACATGGTAATGCTTCACCCAAGGCACACCTACCTACTGAGCTGCTCTTAAAAAGAAAAAAAATAATTAGCAATTGAAAGTAGGGGGTTAGGTACAGATGTTCCCATTTCATCACTGTTCAATGCTTTTATTTATTTCAGGTATTTAATTGTTTTCTTTTAGGTATTTATATTCCTCTAAATTTCTAATCTCTGAGATTTTAAAAGACATACAATTTCTTCAAAGCTTGCAGAAATATTACTACTACTACTACTACTACTACTACTACTACTACTACTGTGGGTTAAACCACAGAGTCTAGGGCTTGCTGAAAAGAAGGTCGGCGGTTCGAATCCCTGCAACGGGGTGAGCTCCCGTTGTTCGGTCCCAGCTCCTGCCCACCTAGCAGTTCGAAAGCACATCAAAGCGCAAATAGATAAATAGGTACCGCTCCGGTGGGAAGGGTAAACGGTGTTTCCTTGCGCTGCTCTGGTTCACCAGAAGCAGCTTTGTCATGCTGGCCACATGACCCGGAAGCTGTCTGCGAACAAACACTGGCTCCCTCGGCCTATAGAGCGAGATGAGCACCGCAACCCCAGAGTCGGACACGACTGGACCTGATGGTCAGGGGCCCCTTTACCTTTACTCTTACAGTGGTACTTCCAGTTGTGGACGGGATCCATTCCGGAGCTCTGGTTGGATTCCGAGGTTTCCATAACCAGAGGGACAGCTTCTGTGCATGTGTGGGGCGCAGTAGAGCGCTTCTGCACATGCACGCACAGTGAAACATTTCCAGGTTTGCCACTTTCACAAACCAAAGTTTACGTTACCCAAGGGTAACATAAGCCGAGGTACTAATGTATTATTATTACTATTATTGTTGTTGTTATTAATAGAATTGTAGCGGAAGGAATCCTGAGGGTCATCTAGACCAGTGTTTCCCAGCCTCCAGATGTTTTGGGACTACAAATCCCATCATCCCTAGCTAGCAAGACCAGTGGTCAGGAATGATGGGAATTGTAGTCCGAAAACAGCTGGAGGCACAAGGTTGGGAAACACTGATCTAGACCAACCACATGCAATGCACTAATCTCAGCTAAAGCATTCCTGACAGGTGACCACCCAACCTCTGCTTAAGAACCTCCAATGAAGGGGAGTCCACCGCCTCCCGAGGGAGACCATTCCACTGTCAAACAACTCTTATTGTCAGAAAGTTATTTCTGATGTTTAGTCGGAATCTGCTTTCTTGTAACTTGAAGCCATTGGTCCAAGTTTTACCTTCCTGAGCAGGAGGAAACAAGTCTGCTCCATCTTCCATGTGGCAGCCCTTCAGATATTTGAAGATGGCTATCACATCTCCCCCCATCTCCTCTTTTCCAGGCTAAACATCCCTACCTCCTTCAAGTACTCCTTGTAAGGTTTCTAGACCCTTGATCATCTTGGTCTCCCTCCTCTGCATACCTTCCAGTTTGTCAACATCCATCTTAAATTGTGGTGCCCAGAACTGGACACAGTATTCCAGCTGTGGTCTGACCAAGGCAGAATAGAGTGGGACTATTACTTCCCTTGACCTGAACACTATACTTCTATGGATGCAGCCTAGAGTAGCATTTGCTTTTTTTTGCTGCTGTATCACGCTGTTGACTCATGTTCAACTTGTTGTTAACTAAGACCAGGCATCCCCAAACTTTTTGGACTACAATTCCCATCTTCCCTGACCACTGGTCCTGTGGGGGCAGTCTTTGAGAACCAAGCCACTGTGTGGAATTCAATTGTATCTGGATAAGCAAGTAAACGTACCGTCAGTTAGAAGTAGATTGATAGAATAGGGCTGTAATTGCAAACCCATTTTCCCTCCCCACAGAAATAAACCTCTGTCTCCCCACCCACCCCACCCTGATTAATTTAATGCAATTTGCTTGTCCCCCAAATAAACAAACAAAAGACTCAATCCTCGGCAGTCTCGGAATACAACTCTTCCCTCCCATCCTTCGCCATGCAATCACCAACATCCATTTTATTTGTTTCTGGGTAAATTATTCAGGTCTTATTTACTATACTATTAAATTTTAATTGTGTGGTTGCATTTTCTCAAATGTAAACAAGCCCATAGCAGAACAAAACATGGCTTAATTGTGACAGGTTCCATTGCTCAGCAAAAGAGACATCTCAGAAAGAAAGAGTTCCTTATTTTTCTCCTTCCTTCGGGTTATTAAACCTTCATCGGTTTCCCCCTTCAGGCTAAACACATCAAAGCTGCCAAGTCTCCCGTATTCCCCGGGAAACCCCCGTTTTTCCGCCTGTCCCCAGCCAAAAAAATGGATTTTTTTTGTTTTTCCCCGGTTTATTCCGGCGCGGCGGCCATTTTGGAACTGGGCGGAGCATGCTCAGAAGCGACTTTTGATGCTGCTTTGCCCAGTTCCAAAATGGCTGCAGCGCGATTTCTGGTGCGGTGGCCATTTTGGAACGGGGCACAGCAGCATCAAAAGTAGCTTCTGAGCATGCTCCGCCCAGTTCCAAAATGGCGGCAGCGCTACTTCCGGTCTGCTACTTCCGTTCCAGTCCCTTATTTCTCAGGCCGGAACTTGGCAGCTATGAAACACATCTTCCTCAAAAATGTATCCTACCTGTAACAAATCGCCATAGTAGCTACTGATTGTAACTATTAATTATCTAATAGTTACAATAACTATCAACCGTTACTATTTACTATTAAATTACTATTAATTGTCAAATAGTTACTATTACGTTTTTGTTTTGCTTTTTAAACCATTGCTACTGCTGTTGTAAGTTGTTATAAACTGTTTTTAATAATTGTGTTTTAATGTTGTAAGCCACCCTGGGACTTCAGGTTGAAAGTGTGTGATCATCATCACCTTGCACCAACAATGTGCATGGCGTTTACAGATTGCAAGAAAAGAGGACCCTGTCGCAAGGAGCTTACAAGTTAAAATTCAAAATGGGGGGGAGGGGACAAGAATGGAGGCAAGGGTAAAGAGAGGAGCAATATGTGGCTGTTTCAGTCGCATGACCTTAAGCTTAGTTGGAGACTAACAGAGCAATCCTGACCCAGACTCAGGAAGCAGCAGATCAGCATCTGATCTGCACTGAGTGAGGAAGTATTTACTTTTATCTGTTCAAAATCTTCCAACATTCAAATTGGTTGGGCGTCCAACTCATGTTGGCCGGGACAGAAGAGGGCACTACTTTTTTTAGCAATTTGTTTTGCCTGCTCCATGTAAAAAAGGTAAAGGGAGCCCTGACCAGTAGGTCCAGTCGTGACCGACTCTGGGGTTGCATGCTCATCTCGCATTATTGGCTGAGGGAGCCGGCGCATAGCTTCCAGGTCATGTGGCCAGCATGACAAAGCCGCTTCTGGCAAACCAGAGCAGCACACGGAAACATCGTTTACCTTCCCGCTGTAGCAGTTCCTATTTATCTACTTGCATTTTGAGGTGCTTTCAAACTGCTAGGTTGGCAGGAACTGGGACCGAACAACAGGAGCTCACCCCGTCACAGGGATTCGAACCGCTGCCCTTCTGATCAGCAAGCCCTAGGCTCAGTGGTTTAACCCACAGCGACACCTGGGTCCCTGCCTGCTCTATGACCTACATCAAATAGGTCATCCACTTCTCATTTTTCCAAACTTAAATCCAGTCCACCACATTTCCACATCAGTTTGCAATTACTTTTTTTTAAAAAAAACCTCATAAAAATTCACATTTTTTTGCACGCGGATTTGCCATTTTAGTAAGCAATTTCCTGATATAATGCATTCTTCATTACATTATTTTCACTAATAGGTGTGTTTTTGATGCACACTTCCTCCTAGTTTTTCACATTTTGCACACTTTTCCTTTTAATCAGAGAGCTGCGCTGCAGCATTCAGAGGCCATTTCAAAGGATAGCTTTTGGGTTTGGCTAGTGTATTGGTTCGGGCAGTGAGAATGAACCAATTCCCCCCCCCCCGTTCCCTATTCTTCTGCCCCCGTGCCAGATATGTAGGATTCTGGGTTTAATGGACTCTTGACTGTTTTGCTTACATCCTTATCTTCGTGGCGCTTATCTAGCCAAGCTCCCAAAGTCATTTTGCCTTCATTGTAAGACAAAATGACGCCCGCCTGTGCCGCAAGAATGGGCTGAAATTGTTATCCTTATAAATAATGGAAAGTGAAACTGAGAGTCAAGAGTGAGTGACTAGTTTCAAATGATAAAAAGAATGAAATGTGACAAATGTGCAGGAGCCGGCTATGTCGAGATAAAGATGGGGAAAGAAAAAGGCATTGATCATGTATCACAGCCAATGACAACAACACAGTTACTCACTGATGAGCATTGCAAAGAGCACATCCCGAGAGGGTGTAGGTGCCACAGGGCCCTGAGGAGACAGAATAAGGCATTGTGAGGCGCATGGGGGTGTGTGTATTAAAAAAAAGAGACAGGCATTATCCCTCCATTCTGCTGAACGTTTTAAAAAAGGACAGCACGACACTAGTTGTTTGGAACCATGCAAAGTTGGCCATTGGCCATTCATATTCTCTCAATAGACCAGGCATCCCCAAACTGCGGCCCTCCAGATGTTTTGGCCTACAACTCCCATGATCCCTAGCTAACAGGACCAGTGGTCAGGGATGATGGGAATTGTAGTCCAAAACATCTGGAGGGCCGAAGTTTCGGGATGCCTGCAATAGACCCATGTCTATGTGTGCTCCAATATAAGCAGCCACAGCATGGTCACTATTTAGACAACTTGCAAGCATTATTCTGTCCTTTTAGCCAGCTTGCTTGCTCTGAACCACGATTGATTCTAAATAAAGAGGGCTTTGTAAATGGGGATCGCGTCCAAACGATGAAGCGTAGAAAAGCAACGGGTGCACGATCTGAAGGTGCAAATCCTCTCTCTTTTAGTGACAGGGCTGCTAAATTGTGATCATAAGTATGCACTGTTGTAGGAAAATCCTTGGGCTCACTTGGATTGCCAAACAAAGACACCATGTTGAAAAACAAAGACACCAGCCAAGAATATAGGTGCAAAACAGCAGCCTGTAGGCCTGATCTTTATTGTTGCAACCAGGCTTCCAGCCACCACAGGCAAGAAGCAGGAAGAAGCCCGGAACAAAGGATGGCTCCTTCTTTTATAAGTTTATACACCATAGTTATGTCACAAACTGGGAGGAGTCTTCTGGCAGAAACCCAATCATCAGGTTTGCCTCCATCCCTCCCTTGACCTCCACTTCACACCCATTAAGTAAAACAAATGTTCCTGTTCTCCAGGTCAAGTTAATCACACATCTTTGTCTTGACCAAGATCCTAATCAACTGAGGTTGGGTTTACTATTGTCTATTACTATTGGGTTTACTATTGTCTCTGGAATGGCTACCTGTCTGACACCCACCTGCCAGGATGCCAGCAATTATCTCCCATGCAAGAGGCTGCTGAGTACGTGGTCTCAGGTTTGAGGGATTATGGCTGCCCACATCCCAGACTCCCCAACTTGGTGGCCATTCCTTTCCTGAACAGAACCAAGATGGAATGGCGCAAAATCAAATCAATACTTTATTGTGGCCATAGGCCCATATTTAGATGTCAACACAAAATATCTGAAGAATCTGAAGAGGTGTGCATGCACACGAAAGCTCATACCAAAAGAAAAACTTAGTTGGTCTTTAAGGTGCTACTGAAGGAATATTTTTCTATTTTGCTTCGACTCAGACCAACCTACCTGTAACACAAAATAATGTACATCATGTTGTTGTTTAGTCGTTTAGTCGTGTCCGACTCTTCGTGACCCCATGGACCATAGCATGCCAGGCACTCCTGTCTTGCACTGCCTCCCGCAGTTTGGTCAAACTCATGTTCGTAGCTTCGAGAACACTGTCCAACCATCTCGTCCTCTGTCGTCCCCTTCTCCTAGTGCCCTCCATCTTTCCCAACATCAGGGTCTTTTCCAGGGAGTCTTCTCTTCTCATGAGGTGGCCATCAAAGTATTGGAGCCTCAGCTTCAGGATCTGTCCTTCCAGTGAGCACTCAGGGCTGATTTCCTTAAGAATGGATAGGTTTGATCTTCTTGCAGTCCATGGGACTCTCAAGAGTCTCCTCCAGCACCATAATTCAAAAGCATCAGTTCTTTGGCGATCAGCCTTCTTGATGGTCCAGCTCTCACTTCCATACATCACTACTGGGAAAACCATAGCTTTAACTATACGGACCTTTGTCGGCAAGGTGATGTCTCTGCTTTTTAAGATGCTGTCTAGGTACATCATACAGCAGAATAAAATAGAACAAAATAAAATAAAATGAATTGAATTAATTCCATTCATGTAAATCCTATCCCTAGAAATATTATAAATTACAATTACAAGGTAAGAACAATATATCACTTAGTTCATCTGGTCACCACTATAAATCAAACACTTGGACGAAATATCATTAATCATAAAGTAACCCATTTTTCCTCATGGGATAGAACTGCAATCAGGTATCTAGCTACAAGGAGTGATCTACTCAGATCATTATCCTGTAGCAGATATATTAGCTGGGTTCCGAAGTCTTATCCAAAGTTTCTGATATTAAGGGGGATAAAAATCTAGTCCGAGGGACCATGTGCAAGGGGCAACAGAATAATATATGATGAAGGGATTCTGTGGATCTGTTGTCACATGCACACAGAACTGAACTCTGGCCTTTCGAGAACCTATTATTCACAACATTGGAAGGAAAGACATTAAATCTTGCCTTAATAAAGGCAAATCTATGGGCCGCGACTGATAGGGATGTCAAATAAGATGGAATCTGCGGGGAGGGCACTATGCCGAGGTTCGACGGTGAACAGGTGCCCGAAGACGACAGTCCATAGGACACAATTATAGTATGGGTCATTTTTTTGGAATGGCGCAAATCTGATACTGGAGCAATTTTATATGACTTTCTAAATTTCCCCATTGAGCCAGTACATAGATAAATTTTCAGTGAATTGTTGCATTTGGTAATGTGCAGGGGAGTTGCTATGAATTGGGTGGGGGGACTGAGTGAAGAAGTGTTTTGTGGAGACATTTGCAGAAGTGATTTTGGTAGTGGGGGGTGTATGATGTCCACTGGAGGGACAAACCCCCCCCCCCACACACACACCTTTCCATAAATTCCAGTAACAGCACTTAAGAAGAACCCTCTTCCACACAATGTGATTTGGCATGTTTCTTAGAGAGGGCTTTCAGAGGTTGAGGTTGAAGGGGCATGCACATAAAAGCACTTTGCCATGGCTCCCAGACATGGGAAGCATGGGATGGAGTGCCAAAGACGAAGGGCCAAGTGGGGAGGAGAGATCCACGAGAAGAGCAGCCAGTGGGATGGGGTGGAAAGCTCCTTTGTGTTGATGAGGACATGAGACTTTGCTTGTCTCAAACTAAACCTATGAGATTCCCCAGGAAAAGGAAGCTCACACCTCTCATTGAGTCTGTATACAAGCCTGAGGTATATATGGAAGAGGGTCGTTTATACAGTCATACCTCGGTTTAGTGTGCCTCGGTTTGAGTATTTTCAATTTAAGTACTCCACGGAGCGTCTGGAATGGATTAATCCACTTTCCATTACTTTCAATGGGAAAGTTCGCTTCAGGTTAAGTACGCTTCAGATTAAGTACAGACTTCCGGAACCAATTGTGTTTGTACACCGAGGTACCACTGTAATTATATTTTAGGAATGATCCCTGTTCTTATGCAGCTGCATCTTTTTAGACTTTCTGGATGTCCTGTCATCATATGCGTTCTCCCAAGCACTGCTGGGAGCTTTTAACAACAACAACAACAACAATAACAACAACAACAACAATATATTTATACCCCACCCATCTGGCTGGGTTTGCCCAGCCACTCTGGGTGCCTTCCAACAAAGATTTAAAATACATTAAAATGTTACACATTAAAAACTTCCCTGAACAGGGCTGCCTTCAGATGTCTTCTAAATGTCAGGTAGTTATTTATCTCTTTGACATCTGATGGGACAGGGTGGGTGCCACTACCGAGAAGGCCCTCTGCCTGGTTCCCTGTAACTTGGTTTCTCGCAGCAAGGGAACCGGCAGAAGGCCCTCGGAGCTGGACCTCAGTGTCCGGGCTGAACAATGGGGGTGGAGACGCTCCTTCAGGTATACTGGGATGAGGCCGTTTAGGGCTTTCAAGGTCAGCACCAACACTTTGAATTGTTCTCGGAAACGTACTGGGAGCCAATGTAGGTCTTTCAGGACTGGTGTTATATGGTATCGGCGGCCGCACCCAGTCACCAGTCTAGCTGCCGCATTCTGGATTAGTTGTAGTTTCCGAGTCACCTTCAAAGGTAGCCCCACCTTCAAATGTAGAAGGACCATAGAGCAGTGGCAGAGCACCTCCCTTGCTGGTGGAGACGTTCCTTCAGGTATACTTCAGGTATACTTCTAGTTTTCCAATGTATTTCTTATCAACAAAAAATTTGTAGCGCAGGGAAATTTTTATTCTGAATGTATGGCCCAGAGAATTTTTTTTGAGAACCACTGTTGTATATCTATATCAGGGGTGACGAACTTCAGGCCATTTTGCTTGTCTGGATGGAGGACAAAGAGCATAGATGGCCCTATGTAGAAACTAGCCTATGGGACAAAAGCAAAATCTGCACCAGTGACTCCTCCCACTTTTGCCTCTGGACACGCCCACTCCTGGCATGTGGTCCCCAGAAAGTTGCCCAGAAGAGAATGTGGCCCTCTGGCTGAAATACATTTCCCACCCCTGATTCACATTGTGTGTCTGTGTGCTTTCCCCCCTCTCTGTGGTCTGGAAACTAGCCAGTACTGAAGGAGATAAAACACTTCAAAACACACCGATTCCACCAGACTCCCATAGCAGCTGGCAAGGCACAGCACCTGACGAGAGATGGAACAAAGAGATGGGAGCAAAAGAAATGCCTTTTGTGTGCGACTTTTAAATTGCGGTTGCCTTCCCGCATTTATAAGCGTCTCGCTTTAATCTGTGGCAATTAGCACAAAGGACAGTTCAAATTACTTTGGAGGGGAAACGAGCCTTGGTTGCTTGGAGAGGAGAGATATCGCGAGGCAGTTTGAACCAGATTCTCCTTATTGTATATCTGTCACCCTATGTATGGAGCCTCAGACAACATTATGCACCATTAGTGCAGTATAGATTTTCCAATCCTATATAACAGTAATTACCAGGCACACTCGTGTGTGTGCCATAGGAAACAGAAAGGAGTTTTGCCTCTGAATCCCAGTTGCTGGGATCTTGCAGGCTTCCCATGGGTGACTGGTTGGCCATTGCGAGAACAGGATGACGGACTAGTTGGGCCTCTGGTCTGATCCAGCCCATCCATTGAAGCTGCAACCCTGTTTCTGGACTGTACTGCTTCCGCGCTTGGGTGGGAGGAATTTGCATAGGCAATGTTGTTTAGTCGTTTAGTCATGTCCGACTCTTTCTGACCCCATGGACCAGAGCACGCCAGGCACTCCTGTCTTCCACTGCCTCCCACAGTTTGGTCAAACTCATGTTCGTAGCTTCGAGAACACTGTCCAACCATCTCATCCTCTGTCGTCCCCTTCTCCTAGTACCCTCAATCTTTCCCAACATCAGGGTCTTTTCCAGGGAGTCTTCTCTTCTCATGAGGTGGCCAAAGTATTGGAGCCTCAGCTTCAGGATCTGTCCTTCCAGTGAGCATTCAGGGCTGATTTCCTTCGGAATGGATAGGTTTGATCTTCTTGCAGTCCATGGGACTCTCTAGAGTCTCCTCCAGCACCATAATTCAAAAGCATCAATTCTTCGGCGAACAGCCTTCTTTATGGTCCAGCTCTCACTTCCATACATCACTACTGGGAAAACCATAGCTTTAACTATACGGACCTTTGTCGGCAAGGTGGTGTCTCTGCTTTTTAAGATGCTGTCTAGGTTTGTCTTTGCTTTTCTCCCAAGAAGCAGGCGTCTTTTAATTTCGTGACTGATGTTGAGCTTTGCATAGGCAAAGCAGCCCTAAATTTCTGAAGCTGGCAGAACTTATGCTGGTTTATATTAAAGGTAAAGTAAAGGTAAAGGACCCCTGACAGTTAAGTCCAGTCGCAGTTCGAAAGCATGCCCAAAAGTGCAAGTAGATAAATAGGTACCGCTCCGGCAGGAAGGTAAACAGCGTTTCCGTGTACTGCTCTGGCTTCGCTAGAAGCGGCTTAGTCATGCTCGCCACATGACCCGGAAAAACGCCGGCTCCCTCCACCTGTAAAGCGAGATGAGCACCAAAACTCCAGAGTCGTCTGCGACTGGACCTAACTGTCAGGGGTCCTTTTAAGGTGGCTGAGCTTGGGCGATGGAGTGTTGTTGTTGTTGTTGTTATTGTTATTATTATTATTATTATAAATCTCACCCATCTGGCTGGGTTTCCCCAGCCACTCTGGGCTGCTTCCAACCGAATATTAAAAACAATACAGCATCAAACATTAAAAACTTCCCTAAACAGTTGTCTTTTAAAAGTAAAATAGTAAAATAGTTGCTTATTGCCTTGACATCTGCTGGGAGGGTGTTCCACAAGGCGGGTGCCACTACCGAGAAGGCCCTCTGTCTGGTTCCCTGTAACCTCACTTCTTGCAATGAGGGATCCGCCAGAAGGCCCTCGATGCTGGATCTCAGTGTCTCGGCAGAACGATGGGGGTGGAGACACTCCTTCAGGTATATAAGACCTGCATAGCTGACCACTCCAGGAACTGGCTGGCCAAGCTGCTGATCCAATGGGTTTAGATTGTCCCCCAAGACTGAAGCCTGGTTAAAATGAAGGAACGGTGAGCTCTAAAACAGGAATGCATCGTGAAGAATCAAAAGAGTTACTATAGCGGAGAGGAGGGGAACTCTCTAGGAAGCAATGCCGGATGTCGTCCATTTCCCAGCCTCCGCTCTTACGAGAGCTGCTGTAGGCCTTCTGTTAAACAAGTCTATAAAAACAGCCTCTTGTGAATTACAATTGCTTACGTTTCCTTTGACATATGGAGTTGGCTCTCAGCCTTAGATAGTGCAGAGAAATTTTATTATTGGTATTATTCATAAAAATTATTTGCAGAATGGCGAGCTTAAACACTGCCTTTCTCCTCAAGGGAGAGCTCTGATTAGATTCACTCTTGTGCTGGCGCGTCTCAGGCATTCTCTTTTTATCTTAGGGGAAGCTAAGTTAGAGCTTGATTTAAATTGTTCTGGTCCCTTAATAAGGGATAAAACTGTATGTACGTACATGTTAGTGGTACCTGGCTGGAGACTTTAAAAAAGCTCCCCTCGCCTACTCAAAAAGAAACTGTGTGCTTGCGCTGTGCTCGGGCAGAGTGAAATAATAATAATAATAATAATAATAATAATAATAATAATAATAATAATATATTTATACCCCACCCATCTGGCTGGGTTTCCCCAGTGACTCTGGGTGGCTCCCAGCAGAATATTAAAAACACGATAAAACATCAAACATTAAAAACTTTCCTAAACAAGGCTGCCTTCACACGTCTTCTAAAAGTCAGGTACCATAGTTGTTTATTTCCTTGACATCTGGTGGGAGGGCGTTCCACAGGGCGGGCACCACTACAAAGAAGGTCCTCTGCCTGGTTCCCTGTAACCTCACTTCTCGCAATGAGGGAATCGGCAGAAGGCCCTCGGAGCTGGACCTCAGTATCCGGGCTGGACAGTGGCGGTGGAGACGCTCCTTCAGGTATACAGGACCGAGGCCATTTGGGGCTTTCAAGGTCAGCACCAACATTTTGAATTGTGCTCAGAAACGTACTGGGAGCCAATGTAGGTTTTTCAGGACCGGTGTTATGTCATCTCGGTAGCCACTCCCAGTGAACCGTCTACCTGCCATATTCTGGATTAATTGTAGTTTCCGGTTCACCTTCAAAGGTAGCCCCACGTAGAGCGCATTGCTATGGTCCAAGCAGGAGATAACTAGAGCATGCACCACTCTGGCGAGACAGTCCGCGGGCAGGGAGGGTCTCAACCTGTGCACCAGATGGAGCTGGTAGACAGCCTGCCCTGGACACAAAATTGACCTGCCCCTCCATGGACAGCTGTGAATCCAAAATGACTATCCAAAATGAGGTACTATCCTTTTAAATGCAACCCAGCTATTCCCTCCCTTCCCTTGGCCTAGAGTAGAGATATCCAATATGGTACCCTCCAGATGCCCAAGCCCTAACAACCCTGTTGGCATGGTCAAGAGACAGGGATGAATAAGTTGTAGTCCAGCAACATCTGGAGGGTGGTACGTATTGAAAAACAAATCTCTATTTAATGGGAACTTTGAACAGTCATGGCTTCTCCCTCCCCAAGATTTATGGGAGCTGTAGCTTGTTAAAGGTTGTTAGGAGATCCCTATTCGCCTCACAGTGCTACAATTCCTAGAGTTCCCTGTGGAGAAGGATGGATTGTTAAACAATGCTTGGAATTGAAGCTCTTTGAGGGCACCTCCAAACAACTTTCAGCACCCTTAACCCATAGCTGCCAAGTTTTCCCTTTTCTCGCGAGGAAGCCTATTCAGCATAAGGGAAAATCCCTTTAAAAAAAGGGATAACTTGGCAGCTATGCCTTAACTAACTAAACCTCCCATAATTCTTTGGAGGGTGAGGGTGAAACCATGACCATTTAAAGTGGCATCATAGATCTTTAAATGTATGGTGTGAATGTGGCTTGAAAAAGCGGTCGGCAAATGCCACTTCGCTCCTACAAGAAGCAGTGATGGCCACCAACTTGGATAGCTTAAAAAGAGGATTAGACAAATCTTCATTGCTGGCTAGGTCTGCCATATGTCCAGGATTTTCTGGACATATCCGGGATTCGTCCATTGAAAATAGTGTCTAAGAAAATTGGTAAAAATGCTCTGGGAAACCTGGGTGTATGGCAGCCCATGTTGCAAGTGTTGTTGTTGTTGTTGTTGTTGTTGTTGTTGTTGTTGTTGTTGTTGTTGTTGTTATCAAATTCCCTTAAAAATAGCTCAAAAACTTTGCCCAAAAGTTTTCCCATTGGCATCTGGTTGGCCACTGTCAAAAATACAAGATAGAATCACAGAATCATAGAGTTGGAACAGACCCCAATGGTCATCTAGTCCAACCCCCTGCAATGTAGGAATCTTAGCTAAAGCATCCATGACAGGTGGCCATCCAACCTCTGCTTAAAAACCTCCAAGGAAGGAGAGTCTACCACCTCCCGAGGGAGACCATTCCACTAGATGGGCCTTTGACCTGATCCAGGGAGACTCTTAGGTTCTTACAGAAGCTTCCTTAGCAGGAAGAAGAAAAATCTGCACAAAACTGGAGGACAGATTTTGGCCCATTTGTCATTCCAAATGGGATGCTGCAGGGGCTTGGTTGACCTCTGTCCAGGAAAATTTGAAAGTGGTGCTCCTTTTGCAACTGCTTTCCCCATTTTTATAAGAAATCTTCTCTCTTCAAAAGGATCTAGCAATAGAAGGGACTTTAAAGCATCGGACCAATGGTTATTCTCTGCAGAGATGATGTGAGGAGCAAAACAATAAGGACAAATTAATATTTACAGTTGCTCGCGAGGGTGACCTCATCCAAGGAGCGTTTGGCTTCCTGTTGTGAAACTAACACATTTTCTTGTCCACGACCTTGCCTGGCTTGCCGGGGTTTCCTCCACTTAGCAAAAACAATCCAATCTGTTTTATTGCAGACTTTTGCTTCGCTTTAAGATAAGCATATTCATTTTGCCATCAGAATAATAGGATATGCATCTCATTTCGAGGTACAACCGAGAAATGTCTCCTCCCTGGTCAAGACACCCGTTGCTAAGAGAAATGTAATCAAATCAGTCTTAAACTCAGGACCAGTTTTACTTTACACACACACACACACACACACACACACACACACACACACACACCTCACAAGAAACTGCAGTATGATCATACTGGATATACTTTCCACCACATGATTTAAGTCTGAGGTTACTTGATAGACTACATTGTCCCTTAAAAGGGACACGGGTGGTGCTATGGTCTAAACCACTGAGCCTCTTGGGCTTGCTGATCAGAAGGTTGGCGGTTTGAATCCCCACGACAGAGTGAGCTCCCATTGCTCTGTCTCAGCTCCTGCCAACCTAGCAGCTCGAAAGCATGCCAGTGCAAGTAGATAAATAGGTACTGCTGTGGCAGGAAGGTAAATGGCATTTCCGTGCGCTCTGGTTTCCGTCACGGTGTTCCGTTGTGCCAGAAGCAGTGAAGAAGAAGAAGAAGAAGAAGAAGAAGAAGAAGAAGAAGAAGAAGAAGAAGGAGGAGGAGGAGGAGGAGGAGGAGGAGGAGGAGGAGGAGGAGGAGGAGGAGGAGGAGGAGGAGGAGGAAGAGGGGGGGGGAGTTTGGACTTTATATCCCGCCTTTCACTCCCCTTAAGGAGTCTCAAAGCGGCTAACAATCTCCTTTTTCCTTCCTCCCCCACAACAAACACTCTGTGAGGTGAGCGAGGCTGAGAGACTTCAGAGAAATGTGACTAGACCAAGGTCACCCAGCAGCTGCATGTGGAGGAGCGGGGAAGCGAACCCGGTTCACCAGATTACAAGTCCACAGCTCCTAACCAAGCTGGTTCCCAGTGTCATGCTGGCTACATGACCGGGAAAGCTGTCTGTGGAGAAACGCCGGCTCCCTCGGTCTGAAAGCAAGATGAGCGCTGCAACCCCATAGTCACCTTTGACTGGACTTAACTGTCCAGGGGTCCTTTACCTTTTTACACTGCCCCTTGTATATTGAGTAAGCCACTGCCAGAGGGCTTCTCTTCCAAGTGCCCTGTTCTGCATCCTCATTGCCATTCAACAGGTGTCTAGAAACAACTGAAGACATTTTGGTTTAACATATATTTTTTCTAATGAGATGAAAAGATATTCTAATAGACACAGCATGGACTAATCCATCATGCTCTTCTTCCTGGCTTGCACATTCCTGGGCAACCAGGGCCCACTGATGATAACCGTGGTGGCTCACCAGTCTTGTTCTGTCATGGCTTCTCATAGTGCTGGTGGCTAGAGGGAAGGGCTGGCTTGAAACATTGTGCCCCTTTCCCCTTCCATGTATCTGCTTGGAATAGGCATCTGCTTCCTTGTCACACCTGAGAGCAGCAGGCTAGTTTAGTGTATGTGGGATACAAAGACCTATCCTCCAGCCCTTGAGTGTTGCCTCTCAACAGCTGCCACCTGAGGCAGCTGCCACACAGTAGGGCCGGTCCTGCTAGGATGTCATGGTCAAATCTGGAACATCAACCAATTTATGTTTCTGAAGCAATAGGGGAACCATCATGGAGGCTCCCACATGCATTTATGAAGGCAGGTCTTTGTTATTTACACACATGGTGGTAATAATAATAATAATAATAATAATAATAATAATAATAATAATAGTAATTTGTTTTTTGTACCCCACACATCTGACTGGGATACCCCAGGCACTCTGGGCAGCCTCCAACAGATACAAAAACATAACACAACATTAAACATTAAACAGCTTCCCGATACAGGGCTGCCTTCAGGATATATAGTTACTCATCTCCTTGGCATCTGATAGGAGGGCATTTCACAGGGAGGGTGCCACTACTGAGAAGGCCCTCTGCCTGGTTCCCTGTAACTCCACTTCTTGCGATGAGGGAACCGCCGGAAGGCCCTCGGAGCTGGACCTCAGTGTCCGAGCAGAATGATGGGGTTGGAGACGCTCCTTCAGGTATACAGGACCTGCATAGCTGACCACTCCAGGAACTGGCTGCTGATCCAATGGTTTAGATTGTCCCCCAAGACTGGAGCCTGGTTAAAATGAAGGACCGGTGAGCTCTAAAACAGGAATGCATTGTGAAGAATCAAAAGAGTTACTATAGCGGAGAGGGGGGGAAGGCCCTCGGAGCTGGACCTCAGTGTCCGGGCAGAACGATGGGGGTGGAGACGCTCCTTCAGGTATACAGGGCTGAGGCTGTTTAGGGCTTTAAAGGTCACCACCAACACTTTGAATTGTGCTCAGAAATATCCTGGGAGCCAATTTAGATCTTTTAGGGTGGGTGTTATATGGTCCGACTGGCTGTTCCCAGTCACCTGTCTAGCTGGATCACTTGTAATTTAGTTGTGGCTGAATATCCGGACCCCAAGCTTTATAGGGGCGCAGTACAGCAGGGAGAAGATAACTTGGGACACAGCGGCTGAGGCACGATGCTGCATTTTGAAGTTCATCTTCCCCCCTCTCTTCTTGTTCAAGTTCCCTGACCTTTAGAATCCCTCTCATTATTGCCTCTTGAGCCTAGAGCACCATTGTCGCTGCTCTCCTTTAATGCTCATTACTCTAAAATACTACAGCCCACCTGCTCAGCCTTCAAGATTGCCAAAATCAAATCAAAACACTTAATTAAATCAGCTTTTAAAAAGCTTGCCACCACCTGGACACATGTGCTGCCTTCCCAGGTGGCAAAGTAGAATTTGCTAGGCTTAGAATTCATTTGGTTTGCCGCCGCCACCTCCTTCTCTTCCCCCCTCTTTTATTCTGAGCTCATGATCGCATCCTTCCGCCCCCTGCAAAAAAACAATAACCCTAACACCCAAAACTTGCACTACCAGGCAAGGGCACTGGGCCACAAAACTCCAGCATAGAGAGTCCCTTGTACAGTGGTACCTCACAAGACGAATGCCCTGCAAGACGAATGTGTCTTGCGATCTGATGGTGACTCGCAAGACGAATTCGTTTTTTTGAAAAATTCATCTTGCGAATCGCTGTTTCCCATAGGAAGGCACACAAATTTAATTAATGCGTTCCTATGGGCAAAATAAGAAATGTCAAAGCATTCCTATGGGAAACAGCGATTCGCAAGACGAATTTTTCGCAAAATGAATTGACTCGCGGAACGATTCGCAAGACGAATTTTTCGCAAAATGAATTGACTCGCGGAACGAATTAAATTCGTCTTGCGAGGCACCACTGTATTTGCCTCTCAAAGTTTCTCAAACTTGGGTCCCCAGCAGTTGTTGGACTCCAACTCCCATCATCCCTAGCGAGCAGGGCAAATGGTCAGGGATGATGGGAGTTGTAGTCAATCAACACCTGGGACCTAAGTCTGAGAAACACTGTGATGCTGGATTGCAGCTTTCATCATCCCTCGCCATCTTCTCATTTCTCTAGCGGCAGATTTCGGTGGCTATTCATGGCAGCTGCCATTCCCCACCCGCAACAGCAGACCCTCCAAGTGTCCCTATTTTCCAGGGACAATCCCAGATTTACAGAAGCCATCCGGTTTCTTATTTGATCCCGGAATGTCTTGCTTTTCCTTAGGGCATCCCTCAACCCCTGAGCCAAGGAGATAAGTAACTATACAACCTTTAGAAGACATCTGAAGGCAGCCCTGTATAGGGAAGTTTTGAATGTTTAATGTTTTTTAATGTTTTTATATAAAGTCATACCTTGTTTGTCAAACGCCTTGGTACTTGGAGGTTTTGGCTCCCGAATGCCGCAAACCCGGAAGTGAGGGTTCCGGTTTGTGAACATTTTTTGGAAGCCGAACGTCCGACGTGCCTTCAGATTGAGTGCAGGAAGCTCCTGCAGCCAATTGGAAGCCGCGCCTTGGTTTTCGAACCATTCCGGGAGTCGAATGGACTTCCAGAATGGATTAAGTTCGACAGACAAGGTACCACTGTATGTTGGAAGCTGCCTAGAATCGCTGGGTAACCCAGTCAGATGGGCAGGGTAAAAATAATAAAACCATCATCATCATTATTATTGTGGGATAGGACGTCCCTATTTTCATTGGAGAAATGTTGGAGGGTATGTAACAGTGGGAAGGGCTGAAGTTAATAGGAAGAGCACCTGTTTTGCATGCAAAATGTCCCAGGTTCAATCTCTTCCAAGTGAGGTTAGCAAAGACCCCCTGCCTAAAATGCTGCAGAGTTGCTTATACAAAATAGACCATACTGAGATAGTTGGGACAGAAGCCTGGCTCTGTATAAAGGCAGATTCCTTAAGATTCTCTTCCACACGCACTTCCCTGCAAGTGTGGGGGGAAATCCCCTTGGGAGCTTCAAGGGGCAGGCAACCACAGTGTGTTGAGACAGACAGGCCAGCCGAGTATCCACAGCAGTGACAAGAGGAGGAATTGCCACTGGGAGGAGCACAGAGAAAAGAAATGCCATGCTGCATCTGCAGCAGCCCAACCGGATGCCTAACTTTGCCCCAGCTGCAACAAAACATGTCTCGTCCATCATGTGAAGTCACAAAATATGACTTCAAAGGGTGATGGGTGCCACCATTACAGGGCATTTTGACAGTAAGAGCTGTTCAACAGTGGAACAGTCTCCCATGGGGGGTTGTGGAGGTTTTGAACCAGAGGTTGGGCAGTCATCTGCCATGGATGCTTTAGCTGAGATTCCTGCATTACAGGGGGTTGGATGAGATGACCCTTGAGGTCACTTCAGACTCTACAAGTCTATGATTCTGTGATTCTATGATTTGCAACAAGGAACTCCTGATAAGATTCTCAGATGTTCTCAGGAGGGGTTCGAAAACAACAGTGTAAGACAGAAAGAGTCAATGGTTTGTACACCAAACCAGATCCAACCTGCAAATGAAATGCAAGAACATTTCCATTAGGACACACACTGCACAGGCAAAAATATGTCATTTTAGCTGTTCATCTTCAACCCAACCACCTTCTGCTACCCCAGCATATCACCATTTCTCATCCAACCACAATCCATTAAACTTACTCAAGCAAATTTTTTTACTGCAAGTGTCAGAGCCCTCCTTGTACCGTATATTGCAGGGGTCAGCAAACTTTTTCAGAATGGGGCTGGTCCACTGTCCTCAGACCTTGTGGTGGGCCAGACTATATTTTGAAAAAATAAATAAAAAATGAATGAATTCCTATGCCCCACAAATAACCCAGAGATGCATTTTAAATAAAAGGACACATTCTACTCATGTAAAAACACCAGGCAGGCCCCACAAATAACCCAGAGATGCATTTTAAATAAAAGGACACATTTTACTCATGTAAAAACATGCTGGCTCCCGGACCATCCGCGGGCCAGATTTAGAAGGCGATTGGGCTGCATCCGGCCCCCGGGCCTTAGTTTGGGGATCCCTGGTGTATTGAGTCATTTGTCTCTTTAACAGTCAGCCCTTAATATTCCACAGGCGTGTGGTTGGCAACTGTAAGAACAGGATGCTGGACAAGCTGGGCCCAGCAGGCTCCTCTGGGGTTCTTAGAGACTGCCACATGAAATTGAGGATTTCTACATGCCTGTACTGGGAATCAAGACTCTAAAGGAAAGTAAAAATATAGGAAGTTATAAGAGAATCTAGGCTGTGCCCCAGAAGCTGATTAGAAATGAATATCCCACCTTATTAAATAAAAAATCACACAGTTAATTAAGCTGCAGCATATTTGACATTGCTGAATCACCATAGCAACTTGAGCCTGCACTCAAAATCAAAGTGACGGACCATAAAACTCTACATCTCGATAGGTTTTCCTTCTCACAAGAAGAACTCCCAATGTTTATTCACTTCTCATTTCTTTTTTTGGGGGGGGGGGTATTTCCTTATGCTTCACATCCATCTTAAAAAAGAAGCACTGAACTTATTTATTGATTTAATCTTTGGATTTGTTTGGGAGAGAATTTCATTTGCAGGTTGGATCTGATTTGGTGTACAAACCATTGGCTCTTTCTGTCTTACGTTGTGGTTTTCAACCCCCTCCTGGGAACATCTGGGAATCTTATCAGGGGTTCCTTGTTGCAAATCAAAGAATCACAGAATCATAGACTGGAAGTGACCTCAAGGGTCATCTAGTCCAACCCCCCGCAATGCAGGAATTTCAGCTAAGTATCCATGGCAGATGGCCATCCAACCTCTGCTTCAAAACCTACACAACCCCCCATGGGAGACAAAATGTGTGTGTTTGGGTGCTGTACCTGAGAAAAGCCCTTTTTCCGGGGCCGCGGTCTCAAATGGCTCATATGGCCTGGGTGGGAGTGCGGCCCTGGAAAATGGCGTCCCAGTTTTTCATCACAACTTGTTGAAGGCTACGCTATTCCCCTCTGAGAGCTCCAGTTCCCAGAATGGTTTAACAATGAATCCCTTTTTACAAGAAAGAAGATTCCACCTAAACATTAGGAAGAACTTCCTGACAGTAAGAGCTGTTCGACAGTGGAATTTGCTACCAAGGAGTGTGGTGGAGTCTCCTTCTTTGGAGGTCTTTAAGCAGAGGCTTGACAGGCATATGTCAAGAATGCTTTGATGGTGTTTCCTGCTTGGCAGGGGGTTGGACTGGATGGCGCTTGTGGTCTCTTCCAACTCTATGATTCTATGATTCTATTCTATGTTACTCACAGCTTTCGATCGAGCACAGAGCAACTATGCTTCTGTGTCTTCATCTTCCAGCCTGCTTCCTGCTCAGCAACACACACACACACACCAAAGCCTCCTGCTATTGTTCTCCTACCTCAGTGTTTCTCAATCAGTGTGCCTCCAGATGTTTTGGGACTACAAATCCCATCATCCCTAGCTAGCAAGACCAGTGGTCAGGAATGATGGGAGTTGTAGTCCCAAAACATCTGGAGGCACACTGGTTGAGAAACACTGTCCTACCTAGCAGGTAAGAGGTGGGTGGAGGAGCAGCCTAGCTTGGAGTCCGCCATCACTTCCTCGTAGCTCTTGCAGCCCAGCTCATTCTTTTGGGATGCTGATGAGGACACCTATGTGGCCAGCTACGGTCATTGTCTTACAAAGAAATGTGTCTGACCAGTTCGGCAATTTCCTTTATTAGAGTCTAACCCAGGCATCCCCAAACTTCGGCCCTCCAGATGTTTTGGACTACAATTCCCATCTCCCCCAACCACTGGTCCTGTTAGCTAGGGATCATGGGAGTTGTAGGCCAAAACATCTGGAGGGCCGCTGTTTGGGGATGCCTGGTCTAACCCCAGCCATTTTTTGTACAGGACCCCAAGAATTGGAAGGGTCTCGGAGCATCATCCAAACTGACCCCCACCCCCCAAAAAAACCCTCTCAACCATGCTGTTCTCTGCAGCTGTGAGGATATGTGATTGTTTTGAAAGCTTATAGGATGTTTTTAATTAATTTAAATACGTTTTCATTTTCTTGGTAATTGCATTGTTTCATCACTGATGTGTTTGCTACGCTGGGCTCCTTTGGGAAGAAGGGCAGGATATAAATTTAATTAATACCTTTTTTTAAAAAAAAATGCCACCTGGATAGGGCTAGCATGCAAAGTGTTTCTCGCCAGCAGGAAGTATGAAAAGCATCAGTCTCCAGCTTCCATGCCTTTTCTGTTTTCTTCTTCTTCTGAAGTTCGGGCCTTTTCCACACAAAGAGGCTCGATACACCCCTGGCACACCCTTTTCTATCTCTCTGCTTATTTCGGACTCTGTTTAGATTTTAGTCTCCACCAAGTTCCAAAGACAGCATGTATCTCCGGAGACGAAATGTCTCTCTTGGGTTTCAATGGCGGTCCACTGCTACTTCTTAAACGATGTCTGCGCGAACTGCTTTCCCAGCCCTGCTGTAATATGGATGGCTGAATTCTTGCCACGTAATTATCTTGATTGCCAATAAACAGGCGGCAATCTGTCTCGAACATTTTAAGTCTTCCTCCTCTCCTCCACCACCGCCAGCAGTAGCTAGAGAAGAATGGGGGGGAGGGGGACCCTCACCAAAGACTTTTAGCAAATTAAGTTGGATTTTCCACATAGTTCTGTGTGCCTTCTGAGCTGGCGACTTGTTTCTGTTTGAACTTTGTAATCCTTGAATAAAATGCTTAATTAACCTCCTTTGACAACATCCATTATTTGTTTCCATTACATTTAGCAGGCGGTGTGGACACTAAGTGTTGGCTGATATACAAGACAGTGTTTGCTTGTCTCTGCCACAGTCTCCCTCCCAAATCAAATACCCTGGGTAACCTTGCAGTCTTGTAACCTTGCTGGCTTGGCAACGGAAGACTGAAGCAAGGGGCGGGTGCATGTGTCTATTTGCAGTCCATCTCTTTTTCATGTGTTTTTCCCCCCATTCCATTTCTGCATTAATTTGTGGGGCTAAAATAAAATGAAATTCAAATACTTATTTATTTATTTATTCATTCATTTATTTTCAAATGCCAAGGACTGTATCATACTGTTTGGAGATGTGCAAAATCCAGCAAGCAGCTTAGTCCCGATCGGCACGTTAAGTCCAAAAGGTGCGCATCAGCTCAGCTCGTATTATTTGCCAGGCTTGTGTGTTGAGCATGCCGCTTTAGGAAAGTGAGTCACGGGCAACTTAGAACCGCCAGGAGTGACGCCTCAACACTTTCCACATTAGGTGGATTTCACCTTTAGAGGCTAAGGTACACAAAAAGTTAAATATGGAGACCAGATGGCCGACGTGCAAGGAATTATTGGTGGAAGAGAAAGACCAATTTAATTTAAAAACATATGAGCAGTTGAAGATCCATTTGAATGATTGGTTGCAGTTGTTGTTGTTGTTTAGTCGTTTAGTCATGTCCGACTCTTCGTGACCCAATGGACCATAGCACGCCAGGCACTCTTGTCTTGCACTGCCTCCCGCAGTTTGGTTAAACTCATGTTCATAGCTTGGAGAACACTGTCCAACCATCTCATCCTCTGTCGTCCCCTTCTCCTAGTGCCCTCAATCTTTCCCAACATCAGGGTCTTTTCCAGGGAGTCTTCTCTTCTCATGAGGTGGCCAAAGTATTGGAGCCTCAGCTTCACGATCTGTCCTTCCAGTGAGCACTCAGGTATCACCAAATAAATGAATTGTATAAATCGGACAAAAAAGTTGGTTTTCAAACCGAAAATTCCAAATTGGAAACGGAATTGTTAGAATCTGAAGTTAAGAAACTTTCAAAGATGTATAATCTATTGTTGGAGTGGCATACCAAGGATGAGCAGACAAAACCTGTGATGATTGACTGGGCAAAAGATGTAGGGCATAATATAATGATAGAAGATTGGGAAAGGTTGTGGAAGAAGAATACGAAGTTTACCGCGTGTAATGCATTGAAATAAAATATGATGAAGATGATGTATAGGTGGTATCTTACCAGGTGGTATCTTATAGGTGGTAAAGTTAGCCAAAGTTTATCATAAACAGGATAATAAATGTTGGAAATGTAACCTTTTACCATATGTGGTGGACCTGCCTCCAAGTAAAGAACTGAAAGTACTCAAACCGAAGCGTACTTAAACCGAGGTATGACTATAGAACCCCTGCACCCCTAAAATAAAAAAATTCCTTCAGTAGCACCTTAAAGACCAACTAAGTTTTTATTTTGGTATGAGCTTTCGTGTGCATGCACACTTCTTCAGATACACTGAAACAGTATCTGACAAAGTGTGCATGCACACGAAAGCTCATACCAAAATAAAAACTTAGTTGGTCTTTAAGGTGCTACTGAAGGAATTTTTTTATTTTACTTCGACCCAGACCAACACGGCTACCTACCTGTAACCTAACTGCACCCCTGTTCTCATTAAGCCATGAGTAAGCCCCATTGTAAGTGCAATTGACCAGATACTAGATTAGACCCACTCCCTGGGATTGAGGGTCAAGGACTTTCTCATTGATTTCAAAAACAACGTAATGTGAAATAACACTTTCTTGTATTTAATATTGTTTCCTTACTGGATCCCCCCTCTCTTAATGAGCTGATCATTCAAAGGCTTTTAAGAGACCAATCTTTTTTGTTTTTGTTTTTAAAAAATCAAGTTGTTTAAGAGTTCACTGACAATAGCCATAGCTGCCAAGTTTTCCCTTTTCTCGCGAGGAAGCCTATTCAGCATAAGGGAATTTCCCTTAAAAAAAAGGGAGAACATGGCAGCTATGGCAATAGCATGCAAAAGGGGATGAGGGTGCAGGTTGTCTGGGTGTGTAAATGAAACGAGGAAGGGCTGTGGCTCACTGGGCCGAGCATAGAATCATAGCATTGTAGACTTGGCTAGGACCCCAAGGGTCATCTAGTCCAACCCCCTGCAATGCAGGAGTCTCAGCTAAAGCATCCATAACAGAGGGCCATCCAACCTCTGCTTAAAAAACCTTCAAGGAAGGAGAATCCACAATCTCCCGAGAGAGACCGTTCCACTGTCAAACAGCTCTTACTGCCACAAAGGTCTTCCTGATATTTAGTCAGACTCTCCTCTCTCTGTTAGATCCTCAAGAGCAGGCGAAAACAAGCTTGCTCCACCTTCCATGTGACAGCCACCATATCTCCTCTCAGGCCAAACACACCCAACTCCCTCAACCATTTTTCATAAGGCTTGGTTTTCTCACGGGCAGCATCTGCGCCAGGTAGAGCCTGAAGCCCTGGAGAGCCTCTGCCTGTCAGTGCAGGCAAAGTGGAGCAAAATGGATCAATGGTCTGACTCGGCCGAAAGCAGCTTCCTATTTTGTTTCGAGGAAATTAATCTGCAACACTCTTCTTTGCTCCAGTCCTCAGATCTACAGCAATTGTTCCTCTTAAGGCTGTCTGGAGTTGCTTTCTATGGTGCTGTGCTTGTCATTACAAGTTTTTTTTTCTCCAGGCCTCAGAACTGTTTCATTTCAATCTGACATTTTCTCTCCACCCACCCCTCCCCCAGTCACCCCTGCTGTCTGTTTTCATCAGGCTCTGTCAAGGCAAGCTTTCTCCAAGAGTTATTTGTCAGCGTTGTCCCAAGAAATCGTCACTTTGTCCGCCAATTCTAAATACCACTGTACAAGGAGGATAGATGCCACAGCTGTCCTTATTTACTATCCCCTTACTTTCTGGAGCCCAGCCCTCTCCTTCCTGGGTTGTGTTGTTGTTTCTAATTCAGAAATAGTAGGGAGGAAGATGGCAAAATCAGATACTGACCTGCCTTCTGTCCATATTTTGGGGAGATGGTGATTGTAATGAGGAACATTCCGGTGGTGTTTTTATATCTGCACCTTCACCCTCAGAGTTGCGAACAAATCAAGAGATGTAGGATGTAGGTGACTTAACGCCCTCCCATCAGATGTCAAAGAGAAAAACAACGACCAGACTTTTAGAAGACATCTGAAGGCAGTCCTGTTTAGGGAAGCTTTTAATGTTTAATAGATTATTGTATTTTAATATTCTGTTGGAAGCCACCCAGAGTGGCTGGGGAAACCCAGCCAAGATGGGTTGGGTATAAATAAATTATTATTATTATTATTATTATTATTATTATTATTATTATTAAGGTAAAGGGACCCCTGACCATTAGGTCCAGTCGTGACCGACTCTGGGGTTGCGCGCTCATCTCGCATTATTGGCCAAGGGAGCCGGCGTATAGCTTCCAGGTCATGTGGCCAGCATGACAAAGCCGCTTCTGGCAAACCAGAGCAGCACCTGGAAACGCCGTTTACCTTCCCGCTGTAGCGGTTCCTATTTATCTACTTGCATTTTGACGTGCTTTCGAACTGCTAGGTTGGCAGGAGCTGGGACCAAGCAACGAGAGCTCACCCCATCACAGGGATTCGAACCGCCAACCTTCTGATCAGCAAGCCCTAGGCTCAGTGGTTTAACCACAGCGCCACCTGGGTCCCATTATTATTATTATATACCCCTAAATGTCAAAATAGCTTTCTAAGCAGTTTGCAAGTGTAAAATCCAAGTGATGCAGGCATTAAAAGATAAACACCCACAATTTGAAATACGCCGTTTATTTTATTTCTTAAAATGGATATACTGCTTGACTGTAAAAACAAACAAACCTCAAAGCAGTTTGCAAAAAGAATAAATACATTAAAATGATCAGTAAAAAACAATTTAAAACAACTTTTTAAAATGTTGCTTCAAAATGTTTTTTCGAAATGTTCAAAAATAATTAAAATCAACAATAAGCTAAAAACAGGATTAAACACATGGCAACTTTCTACCTATCTGGGTAAGGTTGTCTTTGAAATGTTTTTAGCAGGTGTGACGTCAAATCCAGAGGAGGCTGCAAGGCCCAGGAGGGCCCTCCGCCATCTTGAGAAGTCCGGCAAGGCCCGCTGCTGCCATGGCCTGACCCCTCAAGATTGGGGGGCTCAACCCCATCCTCATTGGCGACTGTGGCTAGCAGCTTTAATTTTCATGAATTAGTCTAATCCTCTTTTCAAGGCACCCAAATTGGGGGCATTGGCAACAGCCTGCCGGAGCGAATTTCATCGTGGGAGCACAACAAAACACAATGCACTAGAAACAATGAAGCAACATTGCCATAACATCATGGATAAATGTGATTCATAAAGAATGTGTTTCATTTTTAGCAGACATTTAAAGACCATTATTGGAATGGCTGTTCCTCTTTCTTTACAAACAACATTCTCCCAAACTGGTGTTTCTTTCCTGAAGCAAATAATGCCTTCGGGGACCAAAAGTAATTCAGGGGAAGTTGGGCATGAATAAGGCATGGTGGGAAAGGATTAAAAAAAATAATAACCCTTGGGCATAGTCATCCCAATCTGGTTTCCAAACACACACACAGGAAGTTGCTTTTGGGTTAAGGGAGAGAGGGTTCTCTGCCTTATGTTTTTTTTTTTTTAAATTATTTTTATTAAAGGTTTTCTCAGTTTACAAAGACATGGGCAGTGTCTCTCATAGCATTTTTACAGATCAGTTTCAATTGTTGAGACATTGGGGAGGAAAAGGGGGAGAGCGGTAGGTAAGGGAAGGGGGTGGGGGTAGTGTGACAATGTTTCTAGTTTACTTAAAGTGTGTTGGGGGGGGGTTGTCAGCATCGGTTGTGCAGGTTCTTTGTTGTGCATTTGTTTTCCTTCGATGGTGAGAGTTGTTGGGGTTGGCCTAGGATATAGTTTTCTTTTGTGGTTGGCTGTGGTGGTCTGTTTTATGTGAGTAGGGTGGGCGGGTCAGGTTAGCCATATTGATTTGTATGCTGTTGGTGGATTTCTGTCGTTGTCTTGTTGCGCTGTGTATGTGATAAAGGGGAACCATACTGGGGTGAAGCCGTCTTCTTCTATTTGACCCCGTGTCAATTTCAACTTATTGGTTAATTTTTCTAATAGGGCTATTTCCCATACCGTCTGGTACCATTGGTCCATGTTTACTCCTGCCAGGTCTTTCCAGTGTCTGGTTATGGTGTTTCTGGTAGCTGAGAGTAAGTGGGTTATGAGTTCTTTGTGATGTAGGTGGGCATTATTGTCCTGGAAGATGTTTAGCAAGGCCAGTTCTGGGGTAAGTTCTAATGTTTGTTGGGTTATTTTACCTACTTCTCTTACGGTTGTTCTCCAGAATTGTTGGGCTTTGGGGCATTCCCACCACATGTGGAAATATGTGCCTGTTGATGTGCATCCTCTCCAGCATTTTGATGAGGTTCCTGGGCGTATTAGTGCTAGTTTCCGTGGTGTTAGGTACCACCTGTAGATGGTTTTCAGAGTGAGTTCTTTCCTTTTTGCTGATATGGATTTAAATGGGGGTTTAGACCACATTCTGGTCCATTGAGTGGGGTTGATTTCATAGCCTATATCTTCTTCCCATTGTTTTTTTATTGCGTCTGGGGAGTTTGTGGAATTTTGGAGCAGTATTTTATATATTGCAGATACCATCCCTTTGCCGTGACCCTTTGTCGTTAGAAGGAGGTTTTCAAAAGGTGTCAGGGGTCTTGTTGCTGCTGATTTTATTACTGGCTTGTTTAAGAGGGCATGTAATTGGTGTTGTGCTAACCAGGGTATTTGGGTGTCTTCTAGTTTATCCTGTATTTCTCGTGTTGTCAGAGGTATGTTATTTTTATAGAAGTCTGTTAGGCGATATAGGCCTTTGGTTTGCCAAGTTTTAGTTTGGATGTTTTGTGCTGCCTGGTGGAATAATGGATGGTAGACCAGGGGGAGTAGTGGGGATGTGGTTGGGGTTAGTTTGTCCGTTTCTGTTTTCCATGCTTTGAACATGGTTTGTGTGTACCTATTAAGTGTTGTGGGGATCCTTCTTAGTTTGTTTGGGAGGAATGGGTATGCTGTGGTGCTGATATTCTCAATTGTGTCTCTCTCTAAGTGTATCCATTGTTTTGTCTCATCTTCCAGTATATACGGGATTATATGTCGTATTTGATTGGCCCTGTAATATGTTTCTATGTTAGGGATTCCCCATCCTCCTTGTGAGGTGGGGAGGTGCAGGTATTTGGTGCTTATTCTTGGTTTTTTATGTGAGAAGATGAAGGAGTGCAGTTTTCTCTGCCATCTGCGGAGTTGAATTGGGGGGATCCAGACTGGGAGGGTTTGGAATAAGTAGGTTAATTTTGGGAGGATGATCATTTTGATCATTGCCATTTTATCTGAGAGGGTGAAATTCATGTTGTCCCATCTCTTCAGGTCTTTGTTTATTTGTCGCCACAAGGGTTTATAGTTGTGTAGGTATAATTTGTTGAGATTTTTGGTTATTTGTACCCCTAGGTATCTGAACTTGGTGTGGCAGAGTTTTATTTTGGTGATATTAGTGAGTTCTTTCTGGGTGTGGGGAGGAGTGTTGAAGCACATGGCTTCTGATTTTGCAAAGTTTACTCGCAGGCCTGACACCGTTGCGAATGTGTTGAGTTCTCTGGTTAGGGAGATTGCTGTGTTTAAGGGGTCTGATGTTGTGACCATTAGGTCATCTGCAAAGAGCCCTATTTTATATGTTCTGCCTTTTATTTCCACTCCTCTGATGTCTGTGGCTGCACGGATTCGGATTGCTAGTGGTTCTAGGGCCAGTATAAATAGGAAGGGGGATAGTGGGCATCCTTGTTTTGTGCCCCTTTGGATTTTTATGCTATTGGAGTCTATGTTGTTGATTCTGCATTTTGCTGAGGCTTGGGAGTATATTTGTTTGAGGACTTGTAGAAAGTTTGGGCCAAATTTCATGCTAGTTAATACTGCTAACAGGTATTTCCATTCTAGGCAATCAAAGGCCTTGAGGATGTCTAGAGACATGATTGTCAGTGGGGTTTTGGTTGCCTTGCTGTGTTCGATTAGGTTCAGCAGTTTCCTGATGGGGTCTGTGATATTGCGACCAGGGACGAAGCCAGTCTGATCTGGGGCTACTAAATTGCATAAGAAGTTTTTTAAGCGGTTGGCCAGGATTGATGTGAATATCTTGTAGTCTTGGTTTATTAATGAGATTGGGCGATATGATTCGACTTTGAGATTGTCCTTCAGTGGTTTTGGGATGGAGACTATTTTGGAGTGGGTCCAGGTTTGGGGGATGGGCCCCCCTTTCATGATGTCGTTAAATAGGCGAGTCATGTGTGGCATTAGGGGTTCTTTGAATTTCTTATAGAATTCTGCTGTGAAGCCGTCTGGGCCTGGGGCTTTGTGTGGTTTCAGGTTTTTTAGGACCATGTCTATTTCCTCTGGGGTGATGGGCCTGTCCATGTATTCCTGTTCTTCATCTGTTAAGGTAGGCATGGTCAGTCCTGCTATGAATTCTTTTATTCCCTTCTCAGGTGGGTTGTGGGATGTGTATAGACTAGAGTAAAATTCTGCAAATTCTGAAGTTATTTCTTTGGGGGAGAATGTTGTGTTGCCGTCTTTTTTGGTGATACAGTGTATTCTTGTTTTGAGTGTTCTTTTCCTGCATCTATTCGCTAATAGTCTGGAGTTCTTCCCTCCATATTCGTAGAAGCGTTGTTTAGAATATAGAATGTTGATCATTGTTTTATTAATTTCTAGGGAATCTATTTCTCTTCTCTTTTGTTCTATAAGTTTAAGAAGTTTTTTGGATCCTGTTTGTTTGTAGCGTGATGAGAGGGTTGTAATTTCTTGTTCCAGTTTACTAATCTTTGTGGTGGTTTGTTTTTTAAGGAGTGTTTTCTCTTTTATGCAAGCTCCTCTGGTGACTGCTTTCATTGCGTCCCATAGGAGGGGGGTTGTTATGTTGTCTACATCATTTTCTTTGAAGTAATTTTGGAGGGTTTTTGTGAGGCTTTCTCTAATTTGTTTGTTTGTGGTTAGGATGGGGTTAAAGGACCATGATGGGGTATTATGTGTTCTCTCTCCTATTTTAATAGTGACTTCTACTGGGGCATGATCTGTGATTTTAATGTTGCCTATGTTTGATGATTCTACCCAAGGGATTAGACTCTGTGTGAGCAGAATGCTGTCCAATCTGGACGTTGTGCCATGCCGTCCAGATTGGAATGTGTGGGTAGTGTCTCCCGGGTTTTGTTCACTCCAAATGTCGTAGAGACCCCTGTCTTTTAGCAGTTTTATTAACTTGTAAGAGTCCCTAGTTATTGGGGGTTTTCCACGAAGGAAAGTTGCCCATGGGGTTGTAGATTGGATGTTTTTTAGGGATATGCCTTTCATGTTTAGGTTGAGGTCGCCTCCTAGGATTGCTTCCCCTTCCATGAAGGAGAGAAGTTTGTTCAGTGTCTTCTGGAAGAATTCTAGTTGTTTTGAATTTGGGGCATATATAGAGCCGATTGTCAGTTTAATTTTGCCATCTAGTGTTCCTTTGATGAAAATGAATCTGCCCTTTTTGTCCTTCAGGACTGTTGTGGCTTTGAAGTTTAGGTCTTTATTAAGTATTACAGCTACTCCGCGGGCCTTTCCTGAGCCTTGTGCCACCCATTGTTGACTGAAGCGGGGGTCGCTCAGAAGTTTGTTCCCTTTGGGGGGGTTGTGTACTTCTTGTAGGAAGGTGATGTGTGGTTTCATGGTGTTTATGTATGAGGTAATGCGTTTTCTTTTAATGGGGTTTCCCAACCCCCTCACATTTAGTGTAATCGCTTTTAAGCTAGCCATCACGTCTATCTGTTGTGTAAGGCGATTCCTTGCCAACCCGTCCAGGTTGTCCTGTGTCTCTCACTATGTGTTGTTTACTGAACCATTGGGGTTTCGCTGACCTAGGGTGTGGTGGGTAGGGGGCTAGTGGGGTTAGAGTTAGATTTGGGTTAGAGAGTAGGGAGTAAGTTGTATAGAGTTTCCTATGTGTAGTCTTATAGGTGTTCATTTGGGGTATTTTGGGCCGTCCGGCCCTTGGCCGGTTGGCCCTGGGTCTCAGCTGATGTGGAGAGCCGTGTTCAGGGACAGGCCTTCCCCCTTGTCGTTTACGATGGGGGGTGATCAGCGAGACAATGTAAAGCGTCCTTGCGACATGGATGTCGGGTTTAAGGTTTGGGAACAATGTTGCCAGTATTAATAGCAACATCATTTTTGTGTTGGGGTGTAGGTGTGAGTGTTGGTGCGCTCTCTGGTGCCACCATTGTGCTAATTAGGTAATATCTTTTAGCCTGATCGTAGGTTGGGGTGTGTGGGTTGCGTTTGTTATTTTTCCTTAGAGTGGATTCGGGGTGTGTGTGTGTTGAGGGTGTGTGTTGTGAGTTGTTGGGTTATGGGGGATGTGGGATGTGGTTGTTTGGACTGGTGTTGGAGTGGCGGTTTCTGTGGGGATGTGGGGCGGGGGGGGATGTTGCTGGTGTTAGTTTTGTTCATAGCCTAGGGGGGAGAGGGGAGGGGGGAGGGGGGAGAGTCACCAGTCCTTCAGCTTGCGATGTTTCCCGGCTGCTTCATTTTGCTGTGGTTGTTGTTGCAGTAAGGTCGTTCCTCTGTGCTGTGTTGGTTTCGTCGGTCTTGGTCAGGCTTCTTGTGTCGTATGGTCGGCCGGATGGTTTCGTGTGTGATGGTGTTGTCTGGTTGTATTGGCGTGCTTTGTGTTTCTCTTGATTCTTTGCCTTTTTCTTCTTGTTGTTCTGGACTTTCGTCCAGCCATTTGCTGTTGTTTCTGTTTCGTTGTCTTGGTCTTGGCTGTTGCTTGGTGGGTCGTCTTGAAGCCATTCCGGTGGGATGCTGAGTCCAAGGTCCTTCAGTAGTTGCTTGGCTTCCGTTTTGTTGGTAGCTGTGTATTGTTTTGCGTTATTTGTTGCAATGAGGCGGAAGGGGAAGCCCCATCGGTAATTGATCCCTGTTTCTTGGAGACTTCGGGTGCATGGGCGTAAGATTTTCCTCCGGTTTAGGGTATCTTGGGACAGATCTTGTAAGGCCAGTATGTGGTTGTTTTTGTATTGAAGGTTGGTCGAATTTCTAAGGTAGTTCCAAATTTCTTCTTTCTTTTTGTAGCGTGCGAAGCACACGATGATGTCCCTTGGGGGGTCGCCGGGTTTTGGCATGGGTCTTAGAGCTCTGTGCGCCCGCTCCAGGTCGTCTATCTCGATTTTCAGGTTTGGCACTGTGTCCCTTAGCCAGCTTACTATTAGGTTCGCTGGGCTTTTCTCTTCCGCTTTTTCCGGAAAGTTGCGGAAGCGGATGTTGCAACGTCTGTTCCGATCTTCTAGGTCCGCTTGCTTGATTTTCAGTTCTTCATTCTCTGTTTCCAATTCGTTCAGTTTCTTTCTTATATGTGTGTTTTCCTCCTGGTGTTGCTCTATTGTCCTTTTTTGTGTTTGGTTTTCATTCTCCAGAGTTACCAGTTTGGATGTTAGTTCATTGATTTGTGCCTGTAGGGGGGCTACTGTGTCCTCCAGTTGTTTTGTGAATTGTCTTGTTAGTTCTTTTGTTATTTTCTCTATTAGTCTTGTTTCCAGGTCCCTCTGATCTCTTTTGGTCATCGGGTAGTCGTCTTCTTGAAGAGGCGTTGCGTTCTCAGCACTGTGTGCCATTTTCCTGGTTGGTGTTGTCGTGATTTCCCTGGGGTTTTTGGTTTGGGGTCTGTTTGGTGACTTCTTGGAGTAGAGTGTGTGGTTGGAAGTCGTGTTGTTAGGTTGTTGGGTAGATCAGGCTTTGTTGATTGGTGGCTATTCAGAGCGTTTGAATTAGGCGGTCATTTATGTGCCCTCTGAGTTGTGCTTTGCAGGCTTTTCTGGAATTCTCGCGTTCTCCTCAGTGCGTTCAGGGTGTGTGTGTTAGGGTCCAGTTGGGGGTGGAAGGTGGGGTTGTGGATCCACAACAGGTAGGATTTAAGTTTGGCAGGGTTGTTTTCAGGTAGATTTAAGCAGAACTGTATAGTGTCAGAGGGTGGGAAAGAGGGGGGAGAGGGGGGTTAGGAGGAGGGGGAAAAGGGGGGAGGAGGGAAGGATGGGAGATTGGAAAGTAAATGGGAGTTGGAGGGAAGGAGGGGAGTGAGGGGGGAGAGGGGGGAAGGAAGGAGTGAAAGGGAGGTAGAGAGAGAGGGAGATAGAGAGAGAGAGAGGAAGGAAGGGAGGAAGGGGGGAAGGAAGGAAGGAAGGAAGGAAGGAAGGAAGGAAGGAAGGAAGGAAGGAAGGAAGGAAGGAAGGAAGGAAGGAAGGAAGGAAAGTAGCAGCAGTGATGGTATATTGTATTGGTGCTTTTAAGTTTGATGTGGGGGGGTTGTTGATGAAAGTGGGGGGTATAGGTATGTAGTTTTAGGGGTTAAGGGGGGGAGGGAGCAGGGAACTGACAAACTTAAAGTGAGGTATAAATTGGGGGCTGGGGCTGGGGTGGAGAACAGTGTATTTGGAACAGTGAGGGATGGGGGTATTAGCAGTAAATCAAAGTAGGGATGACTGCAGCAACAGTGGTCCCCTTTTGGACAGAGAGATGCTGGGATTAGGTATGTGGTGGATTTAAGAAATAGAATAAAGTAAGGTGGTCAAACAAGCATGGGGGGCGGGAAATGGGGTGGGTAGGGTAGTGAGAGGGAGATGCGTAAAAAAGGGGGGTTGGGTGTTAGTAACTAAGGGGGGTTCTGTATGTTAAGGGTGGGAGTGGGATGTTATTGGTGGTGTAAAGATGCTGGTGGGGGGGAGAAGAGCAAAGGGGGCTTAAAAAGTAAGATGGGGATATGGGGATAGAGGTATAGGTGATTGATATATGTGTATACGCATACACACACACACACACACACACACACACACACACACACGAGATAGAGTCAAAAATGAGGTGTAAAAAGCAAAATTGTGTGGAGGAGGTGGCTACAATGGCAGCGCCCCCCCTTAAAAAGGGAGATGTTCAAAAAGAAAAAAGAAGAAAAAGAGAAGGAAAAAAAAAGGAAAAAAGGAAAGAAAAAGGAAGGGGGAAATTGGGGGGGGAGGCCTTTCCTGTTTTTATTTTGTTTTCCAAATTAGAAGGACTGGAGGGTGCGGGGGGGGGGGCTAATAATAACAATAGGGATTGAAAAATGAAAGTAATATAAAAATTGAAGGGATGAAAAGATAAAAATAGGAGAAGCAATACAAGACAAAAACAAAGTCAAAAAATAAACAGAGATCTCCTTTAGGTGATCTCAAGCAGCGTCAGGAGTCCTCCCTCGCGTTGCCTCTCTCTGGATCTCGCCCGTTCAGAGCAGCAAGTAGTACAGTATATGTATATATGTAAAAAAAAAAGAAAGAAAGAAAAAGAGAAAGAAACAAAAACAAAAAAAATGAAAATAAGAAAGGGGGAAATAGAAAGAGAAAAAATATATATATAGAAAAAATAGAAAAAATAAAATAATAGCAATAATAATAATATTAAAAAAAAAATTAGATGAAAATTATTTTAAAAATTTCAAAAAATTGTGAAAGCGATGTCTTTTTCAACGGGCCTCGTTGGTGGGGTTGAGAGGTGGGCTTGGGCCTGGTTTTGGCCTCGTGTTTCCCCCACGGCCTTTGTCCTCCTACCTCGCCTCTTCAGCCTCGTTAATGACGGTGGTCCTTCGGCAGGGCTGCTAGGCTCGGTTGCGATGGTGGGGACGATGGGGTTCTTTCTCCCTCAGCGGGTTCTTTCTCTTTCCCCCCTCTTTTTTCTTCCTCTCGGTGGGGGAGAGAGCGGCTGCAGCCGCGGCCGCGGCAGCGCACTCGGGGGCTCGGCTCCCCCTCTCCTTTGTCACGTTCTCTCTCCTCCCTATGTCCCAGGGGGGAGAGAGTGGCGGCGGCAACGGCTGCGCGCTCGGGGGCTCTCTCCCGTCACCGGAGCGTCGGCGCTCCGAGACGCAGGCTTCAGTGCGCTTGGGGGCTCTTCGTCTCTGCCAGAGCGTCGGCGCTTCGCAGGGCAGCCCTCCTTAAGTCTCAGGGCCACGGAGCTTCGCGGAGCTTTGCTCCGCCGATGGTCGGGTTTCCCCAGCGCCGATCCGGCGTGGTCGCCGGGGAGGGGTGTCGGCGGCTCTCCGGGTGATCCTTCGGGACCACTGGGCTCCCGCGCTGCAGCGGCTGCGGTTCCGGTGGCCTTCCGCTGTCCGGGGGGCTGTTTTGGCGGCGTTGGCACGTTGGTCGTCTCTAAGAGCTCCGCGCCAGCGTGCCCGCCGCCATCTTGCCTCGCCGGAAGTCCCTTCTCTGCCTTATGTTACAAGTGAGTCTTATTCTTTCTGGGAAAGATATGGTGAAAAGGAGTAAAAAAGAAAGAAAAGCGAAGTCATTTTTGTGAGGGCATATCTGCAAATGGGCTTGCGCGAAGAGGGGGACCATTACATGGAAGAATGCATTTGGCTGAATGGCTGCCAAGGAGGACCGCTGTGGAATGGCACTGGGAGAGATAAGTTTGGCCGGCATGGAGATAAAAGCTTAGCTGTGTGATTCCTCAGTTGGGGACTTCCTGGCACGTGGCGAGTGAAGTGGACAAGAAAAGGAGAATGGTTTTATTCAAGTTGTGGAGAGCGGAGAGCAGGGGGGGGAAGGAAACAAAGAGGAAGATAAGAGTGGCTTGGCTGGACGGCTGCCCAGGCAGCCTGAAACAAAATATGCCGTTTGTGCCCAGGTGCACGTGATCTGTCACAGAGCGTTCGGAAAGACCTGGAATACGGCAATCTGTGGTAAACAAGCTTTGAGAAATTATCTCTGTGTAGGCGTTTCAGAGCAGCCTGATGGAATGCAGCCATTGACCCACATGGTGTGTCAAATGACATGCAAAACGTTCCCTGTTATTTCCAGGGGTGCTTCCAGTCCACTAGGGATGAGGTAGAGATTTGGTTCCCGTTGCATTTTAAAGTGAACCTACCTAATTTACACTTTTCAAAAATGGTGTGTGAACTGAAAGGACAGCCATCCTTCAAAATTTGCACTTCTCCAGATCTGGGATCCAGTTCTGGAGCCAAGTGGTGTGTACAGGAATGCTTTACGATAGGGTAACATGTACGTAAAAGACAGGTGCTGGTGAAAATAATGTAGAGAAATGCATTCTATTAGGGGGGTATGTTTTGCTAAAATTGTGCGCATTTAAGGTTCGCAGTGGGACCCAGGTGGTGCTGTGGGTAAAACCACTGAGCCTAGGGCTTGCTGATCAGAAGGTCGGCGGTTCGAATCCCTGTGACGGGGTGAGCTCCCGTTGCTTGGTCCCAGCTCCTGCCAACCTAGCAGTTCGAAAGCACGTCAAAATGCAAGTAGATAAATAGGAACCGCTACAGCGGGAAGGTAAACGGCGTTTCCATGTGCTGCTCTGGTTCGCCAGAAGTGGCTTTGTCATGCTGGCCACATGACCTGGAAGCTATACGCCGGCTCCCTCGGCCAATAATGTGAGATGAGCGCGCAACCCCAGAGTCGGTCACGACTGGACCTAATGGTCAGGGGTCCCTTTACCTTTACCTTTAAGGTTCGCAGTAAAAAGGCTAATGGATTTTCACGAATTAAAGAAAAACTGCAGACCGATGTGGAGAACTGAACTTAAACTTGGAAAAAAATGAGAAATGAGAAATGGAAAATGACAAATTTTACCTATCCCTGCAACTCACAAAAAAGAGTTGGGACTCAGCTATATAGCTGCAAATACGTTTTAAATGTATTTTAAGTGCATTATACAAATGTGACACTAGGTGGTGATGGTGAGCTTATGGCAAATTCAATATTTTTTTAAAAACGTTTTCTAAAAAAGCATTTTCACAGCATGTTTTTTTTTTGTGTGTGTGTAGATTTCACCTTGGTTGTGTTCTAGATATATCTTTTGTGCAAAGCAAGATAAGCTAGGACTTTTTTAAAAAGAAAAATGATAAGGGCCTTTCCCCTGCCGTATTTCCATTTCACAACTTTAAGGATAGGATGCTGCCTTTTGCCTTCCAACTCTTCTATGATTCTATGATTCTAATTGTAAAGTTAGAAGTCGCCCCGAGGGTCATCTAGTTCAACACCCTGCAATGCAGGAATCTCAACTAAAGCATCCCTGACAGATGGCCACCCTACCTCTGCTTTAAAAACCTTCAAGGAAGGAGAGAGACCATTCCACTGTCGAATAGCTCTTACTGTCAGAAACATGCTAATTGGGAATCTCCTTGCTTGTAACTTGAAGCCATTGGTTCAAGTCCTACGTCCCAGAGCAGGAGAAAACAAGCTTGCTCCATCTTCCATGTGACAGCTCATACCGTCAGAAAGTTCTTCCCTATCTGGCACAGGTTAGAGGTGTGCGCAGAGGCACGGAATCCTTGCAGCGAAGGGATGTAGTGCTTAACAGTATGTTGGTTACAACCCTAAGTTGTGGACCTGTTAGTTTGATACCGCCCCTTGCGAAACCCTTCCATATTTTGCCTTTGCCCTGCCAGGCACCACCTCCTGAGATGCCCGTATCGCTCCAGCTGAGTGTGGCGACCCTCCGGACGAAGCCTTCCCCCGACAGCTTGCCAAACTATGTCCACGAGTTGATAAAATTGGGGACACGTCATTTCCGATCAGTCAGAGTGAGGCTGCTCCTACTGGGCTCACGTCTGCGAAAATCCCATCATTTTTTTAAAATGTAATTTTTAACTAAGCCAGACCCGTCGGCCGCAGAGGCGTCCGCGTATATTGCAATGCAACAAATTAAAGGCATCAAATCACAGCGGCATGGCGCTTTGTCTAAAGGGTGCCTTCAAAGGACTTTCTCTCTCTTTTTTTTTTCAAAGGCTGGCGTAGATTAATATTGAAAAGCCACATTAGAGGCAGCCCATTCCGATTAATTATGGATGAGAGCTCTCTTTTAAAGTTTATGGCTCGCCGGTGAAATGAAGGGACCCTTATTAGCATCGGGGGCCTCTTATTATTTTGGAACGCGCTCTCTCTCTCTCTCCCTCTCTCCGCAAATTTGCTTTTATTTTGGGAGGGGGGGCTTCTTGTTTTGTTCTTTTCGTTCTTCGATCAGATCACGTTTCAGCCAGATGCCCGCAGCTTTCCCACACTGTCTTTTAATTATCACTTTCTCTTGCCACCAATCCTTCAGGGGTTACGATGGGGATTTGCTTGCCCCCCCCCATGGGATGCGGAAACATGGTGCAAACCACTCGGCTGTATTATTTTTGGAAGCGCGGTGCAAATTGAAAGCTGGGGGCCCCAAGGGAGAAATCTGCCGGAAAGGCTGTTTTGCTTTTGGATACTGTCTAGAGCCCTGATCTTTCCTTCACCTTATTTGTCTGTCTTATCTTCCCCGTGCTTCAGACAGCAAGCGGAGAATGGATTTCTTTGGCTCACTGGCCGGCTTATCATTTCTCCCTCTCTCTCTCTCTTTAAATGGGCTAACAGGCTGCAACAGAATTGTGCAAATGCTCTCCCCGAGGCCTGGTTTCCAGGTGGGTTTCTGAGGTGGTACAGGCCTCACGCAGGGACTGTACCACCTTGGGACCAGAGCCCATATTTCATGCATCTGGTGGAGACCATGGGGCAATAGCTCCATGCAAGAGTGCTTGCGTTGCATGAGGAAGATTCAGGTTCATTAGCAATTAAAAGGATCGGCAGGATGAGTGAGGGGAATCCCATGAGGTGCCAATGGCATGATATCATATGTATATCATGTTGTTGTTGTTTAGTCGTTTAGTCATGTCCGACTCTTCGTGACCCCATGGACCATAGCACGCCAGGCACTCCTGTCTTCCATTCCCTCCTGCAGTTTGGTCAAATTCATGTTCGTAGCTTCGAGAACACTGTCCAACCATCTCATCCTCTGTCATCCCCTTCTCCTTCTGCCCTCAATCTTTCCCAACATCAGGGTCTTTTCCAGGGAGTCTTCTCTTCTCATGAGGTGGCCAAAGTATTGGAGCCTCAGCTTCACGATCTGTCCTTCCAGTGAGCACCCAGGGCTGATTTCCATCAGAATGGATAGGTTTGATCTTCTTGCAATCCATGGGACTCTCAAGAGTCTCCTCCAGCACCAGAATTCAAAAGCATCAATTCTGAGGCGATCAGCCTTCTTTATGGTCCAGCTCTCACTTCCACACATCACTACTGGGAAAACCATAGCTTTAACTATATGGACCTTTGTCGGCAAGGTGATGTCTCTGCTTTTTAAGATGCTGTCTAGGTTTGTCATTGCTTTTCTCCCAAGAAGCAGGCACCTTTTAATTTCGTGACTGCTGTCACCATCTGCAGTGATCAAGGAGCCCAAGAAAGTAAAATCTCTCATTGCCTCCATTTCTTCCCCTTCTATTTGCCAGGAGGTGATGGGACCAGTGGCCATGATCTTGGTTTTTTTGATGTTGAGCTTCAGACCATATTTTGCGCTCTCCTCTTTCACCCTCATTAATGTATATCATAATACATAATAAAAACAAGAACAACCCAATAATTCCCCCCATCCCCAACACATTTTAAAAGGGCATCATATGCACCCTATGTTTCCTAAAGTAACCAGCATATAAAGAGGTGCATACAATAATGTACAGAACTACAGAAAAATAATTATGGATTAATTCTTCCCAAACTACGCAGCATAAATACAGTTCAATGTGAGTCCTGACTCATACGTTTTTTGAAGTAATTTTTATTTGATTTTACAAGTGTAAAATTATAACAATGTCAAATACATACTCCAATTTAGAGATTCCTCCCAATCTCTAGACTTCCCTCCATGGGTCCTAGTGTCATCTTTTTCAACTGCATATTATTTCATCATCAATATTTTAATATCTCTCCATATTATGCAAGGTATTTGTTACATTACAAGTGTTGTTAAAATCCTGCTAATGTTTTCATTTGCTCACAGTGGTTTCTTAAATACATTATCAATCTTTCCCATTCTTTCTTAAAACTTCTGTCTTCTTGGTTCCTGAGCCTTCCGGTCCGCTTTGCCATTTTGGCATAGTCCATCAGCCTGGTTTGCATTCTTCTCTGGTAGGGACTTTAACTTCTTTCCATCTCTGGGCTAGTAGCATCCGTTCAGCCGTTGTGGCATGCATGAAAGAAAGTCTTTTTTGCTCCTTTGGCCTGACTCATACTTTTATACGTATGTTACACACACACACAGGCTGTATCCAATGTTCTCTGTCGGCTCTTGGATCTACCAGGGAACCTTTGTATATTATAATAAAAATTTATTATCTATACCCCGCCCATCTGGCTGGGTTTCCCCAGCCACTCTGGGCGGTTTACAACAGAATATTAAAATACAATAATCTATTAAACATTAAAAGCTTCCCTAAACAGGGCTGCCTTCAGATGTCTTCTAAAAGTATGGTCGTTGTTTTTCTCTTTGACATCTGATGGGAGGGCGTTCCACAGGGCAGGTGCCACTACCGAGAAGGCCCTCTGCCTGGTTCCCTGCAACTTGGCTTCTCGCAATGAGGGAACCTCCAGAAGGCCCTCAGAGCTGAAACTCAGTGTCTGGGCAGAACGATGGGGGTGGAGACGCTCCTTCAGGTATACTGGGCCGAGGCCGTTTAGGGCTTTAAAGGTCAGCACCAACATTTTGAATTGTGCTCGGAAACTTACTGGGAGCCAATGTAGGTCTTTCAAGACTGGTATTGTGTGGCCTTGGTGGTCGCTCCCAGTCACCAGTCTAGTTGCCGCATTCTGGATTAGTTGTAGTTTTTCACTCTGAGGGCCACGTTCTCTTCTAAGTAACTTTACAAGGGCCGCACACCAGTCCTGGGCATGGCTGGAGGCAAATTTAGGTGGAATAATTATGTTTGCAAAAGTCGATGGGGCAGGCTACCAAGGTGTCATGTGACTCAGGTGGTTAGCTGACCAAGAAAAGCTTATGCTGAATCAGACCATTGGTCAATCTACCTCAGTATTGTCTACTCTGACTGGCAGTGGCTGTCTAGGGTTGCAGACTGGGGACATTTCCAGCTCCACTTGGGGACTGAACCTGGAGCCGTCAGCATGTGGATGCTGAAGACATACCTCTTTACATTAGCCTTTGACACTGGAGATATGTGTTTTCAAGGTCCACTCTATTCCCATGATTGAGATCTGTTTTGAATTGTTGTAGCACACCCTGGGACCTGCTGGGGAGGAGCAGGTAATAAATGTAATAAGAATGTTACATGCACCCCCGATCTCTGAGTGGTGAGAGACTCCAACCCAGGGTTCACTTTCCTTGAAGTGAAGGTCAGAGGGGACTGTGTTGCCTTTAAGATATATATAGTTTTATTTACACAAATATACAATCTAGGCATAATTTGGAGGGGCTTGCAGCACTAACAGCCAATGGATCTTGCTTCTCCATTAGTTACGGTACATCTCTGTGCCCAGCTTCCAGCCTGTTTCCAGTTCAGCCCCACCACCCGCAACTGCCTATTGTTTTTCCAGGTGAGTGGGATGGAGGAAAGGCCCACCCTTTATCATGGAGGGCACCACCACTCAGTTGTAGCGCTTGCAACTTGGCTCGTTCTTTTGGGATGCTGATGAGGACCCTTAAGTGGCAAACTAAGGTCATTGTTGTGTAAAGAAACTTTGGTGATAAGGTCCTCTATTTGCGTTGGACAGAGATGGTTGGAAAGTGTTCTCAAAGCTACCAACATGAGTCTGACCAAACTGCTTGAGGCAGTGGAAGACAGGAGGGCCTGGCGTGCTCTGGTCCATGGGGTCACGAAGAGTCGGACACGACTAAACAACAAAAGAACACTTTGTGTTAGATTTTACCCCTTAACGGAGTACAGGACCACCAAGAATTAGAAGGGTCTCAGGGCATCATCATCATCAACAACAACAACACAAAACAGATGCTCTTCCACTGAGCTATGTCCCTTCCCCACCAAGTCAGTCAGTCCTGCAGAACCAATGAGGATCTGTTTGGAGAGCAGAGCTTCAGAATATTTTTGAAAGTGTGAAATTTTCTGGGAATCAGGACTACCCAGATGGTCTTTTGTTCCCCATTGCTCAGCCCCAAGAGTACCAGAACTAATCTTTCCTCTTAATATGTGCCTGCCTGCGTATAACTGCAGCACACGCACCGTGTTTTTGTTTTGTATTGTGTTTTTTTTTTTTTTTACCTTCGCAAGCCCAGATTCATCTTCATAACATTTGCACCGGCTCTGTGAGGCAGAAGAGAAATATTGAGAAAGGGGGAGCGACAGAGACACTCAATTGTCGCCTTATAAAATAATAGAAGTTCAGCCGTCTCCAGGAACTGAGAACGATTTAGAAGGAAATAGGATTCAGCCAAGCCTAAAACAGGCTCTCGCTGCAGAGGGAAATAAAGGGAGAAACAAGAGTCTTGCTTCCAGTCCACTGTCTACTTGTTTCCTACAGACATAATGCTGCGCAGCCTTTAAAAGCTGTGAACTCTGCTGTGAACCTGGTGGTGGCCAGCGATCTCTTTATAAAAGCAATGGTGGGGACCTGCGTATATTTGTGTTTTAATAAGGAGAAGAAAGCTGGAAAAGAGGCAGCAAGGGGCAAGCAAAATGGTCAAAGGGCTGGAGCGATTCCACTAGGAGGGGGAAAAAATCATAATGTTTGGGGCTTTTTTTGTTTGTTTAGAGAAAAAGGCCAGTAATGGGGACAGGATAGAGTTGGATATAATTATACTTAGTTTGGAGGAAGTGGATAGAGAGGCGTTCTCTCCTAGAACAGGGGTCAGCAACCTAAGGCCCATGGGCTGGAAACGGCCCGCGGAGGTCGTATGACTGGCCCACGAGCTGCCTGAACTGAGCCGCCCGTTCGCACGCTGCACTAAACCGGTATAGCGTGATGCTGGGACTCGCTTCCATGGTGCTGAAAATCATGTATGAGCACGCACAGGTGCCAAAAATTGCGTCTGCGCAGATGCAGACGCCGAAAATTGCAGGCGTGCGCACTCGCGTGCATGTGCAATCCAGCCCACAGAGGGATCTCCGTGGGACCAATCCGGCCCAGGCAGGATAAACCTTGCTGACCCCTGTCCTAGAACTTGGGTCATCCAGTGAATGTTGGAGAATTTAGGGCTGAGAGCATTTATTCATGCAGCATGTGGGTGAACTGTGGAACTCACTCCCACTGCATGTAGGGATGGCCACCAACATGGATGGCTTTAAAAGGGGGCTAGACAACTTCATCGAGCGTAAATCTATCAGTGGTGACGGTGGTGTATTGGACGTAGCCTGCCTCAAAATATCAGTTTCTGGGGAGAATATGTAGGAAGAATCCCTTCTAGTGTTCTAGAAATGGAGTGGAATCAAACACACAGACTAGACTTAGGTCACATTCACACACAAACCCCATACATTTAAAGCACCATGATGCCACTTCAAACAGTCACGATGTCCCGCAGAGAATTCTGGGAGCTGTAGTCTGTTAAAGGTGCTGAGAGTTCCCTGGGAATAAGGTTTGGCTGTTAAACCACTCTGGGAATTGGAGCTCTCAGGCGGGGAATGGCTCTTCGGAGGGAATACTGAAAGTTGAATCATGGTGCTTTCAATGTATGGCGTGAATGTGGCCATAGTTTCCATAGAGGAAGACAAAGAAATGGTTACACCGGACGTTGCATCAAATTTAAATATTCTAAGGAAATATCGTAATTTTCCGTGTATAAGACTATGTATTTTTTTTATAAAAATCATGCTAAAAAGTGAGGGTCATCTTATATGTTTGATTGGCTGTGCGTGTTATTAGTTGTTGTGTCAATAGGTGGTGTTGATTGGCTGACACTCCAGCAGTTGGGCGGGCGATTGACAGCTGATTTTGCAACGCGGGCGGGCGAGCGATTTTCGGCAATCCCCCCCTTTAAAAAGCTCAACAACTCTGGGCAATCCGCTGCAAAAAAAAAAGGTCAACAACTCTGTGCCATCTCCCCCCATTTTCTTAAATTTGAGTCCCCCAAAATATATACTTATACTTACTTATACTTATCAAACCTTTATTAGGCATTTTGCAAATAAAACCATAGAAGAGAAAATAACATATAAAAGCCTTGAAATATGTATAAAAAAGGCAGCAGTTGGCTACACACACACACACACACACATTTATATGTATAATCTGTCGTTTTCCTTGTTAACCTGCTCCTTGGAGGACTGCTACCAAAAACTCGGCTACCCCCGCCGTTACCCTTTGGTCAACGTCAGATAGGCAGAATCCCACACTTTCGCCCCAGCAAGGCGTCTTATACAAGGGGGCAACTTATAGACTGAAAAGTACGGTATTTGAAGGAAGAGAGAGGGATGTAGCCTAGTTCTGCGGGGCAGGGTGGGGGGAAATTCCCCTTGAGTGTTAAAGTATGGAGGCTCAGACCAAATTCACAATTGGTAGGAATTTATTCAGTGATGAATTACCGGACACACACTATATAGCCAAATATATGTCATCTTGGCTGTTCATCCTCTACACAACCATTTTTTTTTTTTTTTGCCACCTCAGTGCTTCACCAGCCACACTCCATGAAATGCGACTTATTCAACCCATTTTTTTTAACTGTATGTGCCAGTGTACCTTATATGGAGTTGTTTTTCTCTTGTTAATTTCCCCCTTTAACTGCTTCATACCAGTCTTGTGGTCAGGTTGCACTGTTGCGTACGTGACAATGACCTTACTAACAGAAATTCCACTTCAGCAGCATAGCTGTCCTTAAATGTGTGCAGATTGGACAAGCAGAGCCTGCTACGCATTGCCTTTTCTCTTTGGATTGTCTTAATGTTCAGTGCAAAAGAATAGAATAAAAAATCCTTTCATAGGTGGGTATTTTATGCAACTCGGTTGCTACGCGGTGATTTCAAGAGCTTCCCGACGTTGCTAGGACTCCCCGCCACACGCTCTGCCAAAGTGACAGGAACAGCCGGAAGCTAAAAATAATGCTGTTTCTCTTTCCACAGCTAGTTCAGGTGTCCCTGATTGGTTTGGCTCCCTGGGATCATTTGAGCAGCCAGAGTTTCGAGATAATAATGGAATGGCTGTGCCGTTTCCCTAATCAGCCCTGGCCAGTATCGCCAATGGCCAGGAACAATGAAAGTTGGCAGCCAGAACATCTGGAGGTAGGGATGGGAAAGAATTGCAGCTCGGTTTGCATTGTATTGCAAATCTACATAATTCGCACTCGGGGCAGCCCCCCGGGAGACTTTTGGCCCTTTCACAGAGTACGGGCAAAAATAGAGGTGGAGGTTGGAGGCGGGCAGCTAGCAAGCCACCAAGGAGAGAAGCCATGCTCGTCTTCCAAGTGGAACAATGCTTGCACACAACTGCTTGGGCACAGCAGTGACGTAGGCCACATTCACACCCTACATTTAAAGAATTTAAAGCACTATGTGCTTTAAAGGGTTATGCCTTCCCCCAAATAATCCCGGGAACTGTATCTTGTTACAGGTGCTGATATCATAGAATCGTAGAGTTGGAAGAGACCACAAGGGTCATCCAGTCCAACCCCCTGCCAAGCAGGAAAGACCATCAAAGCATTCTTGGCATATGCCTGTCAAGCCTCTGCTTAAAGACCTCCAAAGAAGGAGACTCCTTGGTAGCAAATTCCACTGCCAAACAGCTCTTACTGTCAGGAAGTTCTTTCTAATGTTTAGGTGGAATCTTCTTTCTTGTAAAAAGGGATTCATTGTTAAACCATTCTGGGAATTGGAGCTCTCAGAGGGGAATAGCGTAGCCTTCAACAAGCTGTGATGAAAAACTGGGACGCCATTTTCCAGGGCCGCACTCCCACCCAGGCCATATGAGCCATATGAGACCGCAGCCCCGGAAAAAGGGCTTTTCTCAGGTACAGCAGCCAAACACACACATTTTGTGGCACTGCTCGAGATTGCGGCCCCCACAAAAGCTCTTTTTTTCATGGTAAAAAAAGGTTGCGGGGTCCAAAATGGCCACCGTGATCTCTCAGGGGAAAAAGAATCACGTCCTGATAGAGTTGAGGTGTATGGAATAGGGGTCTCCTAAAACCTCTCAGAATCCTCAATTGACTAGACCTCCCAGAATTCTTTGGGGGGAGGCCTGGCTGTCTAAAGAGGTTTCGTAGTGCTTTAAGCCTGCGGCGTGACTGTGGCCTAAGTGGGCAGAAAGTTGGGCAGGTGAGGGGACCTTCTAAGCCATGAGGCCACACCTATTGCCCAGTCTGGCTGGCTGCTGGTTCCAGGGCTATTCACACTTCCTGAGACAACATGTGAAGCAGTGCTCCTTCAAAATCTGCACTTCCCCGATTAGGTAGATTAGCCTTTAACTGCAAACTGAATAGAATTTCTCCCACATCCCTAATTGACAGGTTAGGGTCACTTGGGCCTTGGCTCATTGAGAAGAGGGAGATTGATGGCTGCTGGCAGTAGTGCCCTGCGCTCTCGCTCTCTCTCTCTCTCTCTCTCTCTCTTCCTCACCCTATACCATTCTTGCAGGACTCTTGTTTGTTTCAGTGAGGCTTCCCCAGCAGAACTTCACTTACCCTCCCACTCAATATTTTCTTCCTCTCTCCACTGTATCCTGTTGTGCGTTTTTTTCTCACTCTTCTTCATATATATATATATATATATATATATATATATATATATATATATATTAAACTCTCTCTTGCACATACATCCCCTCCTTCTTCCTTGGAAGAAAGGTTAGAGAGATGTAGCGTTCTGAATAAATCCATTCCCCTTGCCCCACGGGCCCACGCTTCGGAAAGCATCCCAAATCTTAATTGTCCACATTTATATATTGCATTCTCTTCATTTATTGACTCTTTAAAATGGACACTTTGTCTTTTGAAAGGTGTTGCATGGGAAGAAAAAATTCCCATAAGAGATTAAATATAAAAAGGAGGGTGCAAATAGGCCGATACTTACTGCAGCACACCACACTGCCTCTGAAAGTGGATTAAATGGTGGTACATGATCTGGGCACGTAGGGAAAAGGTTATATATTTGCTCTGTCCTTGGATGAACTCTAGGTGGGGATGGATGCGGTGAACAGCCAGTCACAGGATTCTTGCAGGTCATCTCGTCCAAGTCCCTGATCCCTGTGGTTGTCCGCAGTGACATAGCATGGTTTGCCAGTGCCTTTTGCCACACAGAGGGGTGGGGTGGAGGGATACGGACAGAGTACGCATGTGAGCATCCATGTCACCTAGGATACGGCAGCCATAGACATAAGAAAAGAAGAGTTGTTCTGGTGCCTGGAGAGGTCACTTCCTGGTTTGCATGGAGAAGCCGTTTTCAATGGAGCCCACCAACGGAAGTGCTCGGCTGTATTGAGGCAGCAAGAAATTTTGTGCCCCTGACAATTTTGCACCTGGGGCAACAGGCCCTGTGCCCCCTCACACTGCGCCACTGGTTGTCCATGATCCCACCCCAAATTTCTACAGCAGGGACTCTTGTGTGAGAGTACAAAAAGAAGCTTTATCCAAGACTTGCAGTGATGCAGATGAAGTTGCAGCGATAGATGGCTTTGCGATGCAAAGGTGCCACAAAACTCTCTTGTTTTTGCTGCAAAAGGCTAAAAGAGGGAATATGAAGCAGGTCCTTTTCTGCGAAAGCGCCATGGTTGTGGAATTGTCTTCCAAAGGAGGTTAGACTAGCCCAGTCTCTGATGGCGTTTGGTGGGGAATGAAACCATTCGTATTCTGCTTGGCTGTTTTGCTCTGTTGAAATATGCAATTTTATTTAATCAATAGTAAACATACACATTATCAATCCAAAACAAACATATACTACAAAAATGCATCTGACTCTATAACAGAAATTATCTTCTGTCATACATTTTCTCACTTGCACCCAACCACTCAAATTTACCAACTTTAAATCCATTTAAGCACTGTAATCAATCATAGCAACAAAGATCTATTAATATGCACAGTTATATAGCTCCCTTAATTCAGCAGTTCTATGTACTTTTTCCTCATTTCTCAATTTTTTTAGTCAATGTAATCACATTTAAATGCTCCTGTATTTTCCCCATTAGGTCTAATTTATTTGGGTTCTGTATATTTTCCAAGGTCCACTTATTCCATGTGGCTGTTAATGATTTTTTAAATAATAATGATAATAAAAAAGCTCCGCTGCTTTTGATCTTAAGGTTTAAATTTTCATTTTTGTTCATTGGTGGCATTTCATTGATTTCACTCTTTTATGTCAACCACCTTAGGACGGCCTCGTTAGGACAGAAAAGTGGTTTTTGTTTTTTTTAAAAAAAGTTCCAACAAATAAATAAAGTGTGTTTCTCTATTAAAACTCAGAATGGAGTGGGTAGGATGCAGAAGCAACAGGAAGCCAATCAGTCCTTCGATGGAGAACAACAGCAAGCAAGAGTAAGCCAGCTGGAATCCTGAATGGGGACTGAGGTGCATTTATGCAAGGAAGCAACTCTAAAAGGATATTGCAGAGATAGAAAAGGTTCAGTAAATTGCAACCAAAACAAGGAGGTGGAGTGACTCTTCCCCAGCCCCTCAGCCCCAAGGAACTCCCTTTGAGGCCTTTTAGTTTGGGGGGGGGGAGGCATTTAAGAAGTGGAACTGATAATAGTGCATGCAATTTTTTAAAAAAAATGTTTTATACTTTTCATTAATTTGACAATCATTTTAACATTTCAAAGTTTGACTTCCTTCCCCCTCTTTCTGCGGTTCCTTACATTTATTTTTTAATATCTTATGCATATCCAAATTCATTTAATTTGCTCATTTAATTATCTACTTTAAATATGAACTCTTATGAAACTGCAGGTTATTACAATAACCCTGACAATGAATTTATCTGTTGGCGATTTATCCGTAAATATTCAATAAACCATTTCCATTCTTTTATAAAAGTTTGTTGTCTTTTATTTCTTATTCTTCTGGTGAGTTTTGCCATTTCTGCACATTCCATAAGTTTTTGCATCCATTCTTCCTTTTCCTGGGACTTCTGCTTCTTTCCATTTTTGGGTGAGTAGCGTTCTTGCTGCTTTAGTAAAAAGGTAAAGGGACCCCTGACCATTAGGTCCAGTCGTGACCGACTCTGGGGTTGCGCGCTCATCTCGCGTTATTGGCCGAGGGAGCCAGCCTACAGCTTCCAGGTCATGTGGCCAGCATGACAAAGCCGCTTCTGGCAAACCAGAGCAGCACATGGAAACGCTGTTTACCTTCCTGCTGTAGCGGTTCCTATTTATCTACTTGCATTTTGACATGCTTTCGAACTGCTAGGTTGGCAGGAGCTGGGACCAAGCAATGGGAGCTCACCCCGTCACAGGGATTCGAACCGCTGACCTTCTGATCAGCAAGCCCTAGGCTCAGTGGTTTAACCCACAGCGCCACCTGGGTCATACATAAATAAATTTCTATACAGTTTAGGTAGTTCTGTCCCTATAATTCCCGAAATAAAAGCTTCTTCTTCTTCTTTTTTAAACAAAGGTTATTTTGAACATCCTTTTCAATTCACTATATATCATTCCCCAGTAACAGTGCATGCAATTACACATGCTGTAGAGAAAGTTGACAGAGCAAAGTTTTTCTCCATATATCGTCACACTATAAATTGTGGTTATCCATAGAATAGCTGCGGCATGTGTGTGTGGAAGGAGGCCTGATGTGGATCCCATTTTAATATTATTTAATATTATTTTACTATAATTGCATAACCCTCAACTGTCTCGATATAACCGGGACGTCCTGTTTTCTCAGGCAAGAGCATGGTGGCCATTTGGGGTGCCATGATCTTATGCCACGATCTCACCCCCCCAAAAAACCCCCACTTTTTCCAGGGGCACGATTGTACATGGGTCATGTGACCTGTGTGGAAGTGCAGCCCCAGAAGATGGCGCCCTGTTTTTTCACCTCCACATGTTGGAGGTTTTGTCATTGAAGGAAGCCATGGGCCTGTCCCTGCTTCTCCTATTCCTCCTCCCTTAGTTCAGTGCTTCATTTTGTCTACCAACACAGTCTGACAACAGAGCTGCATTTGACATTAAGGCCACAGTCACGTCATGCAATTGTAGCACTATTGATACCACTTTAGCTTCCCCCAAAGAATTATGGGAACTGTAGTTTGTTTAGGACTCTGAGAGTTGCTAGGAGACCCCTTTTCTCCTCCAAGAGCTACATTTTACAGAGTGGTCAAACAATCGAAACTTCTTCACAGGGAACTCTAGGAAAGTGTGTGTGTGTGTTTGTGTAATATTTTTATTAAGTTTCCATTTTATAATATTTAAACACATCCTCATTATCCACTTTACTTCTTTTGCTCTTAAGAGCCTGTCGACTTCCCTCCCCCCCGCCTCATGGTTTTCAAAGTTAATTTTTTATATCATAGCATTTATACATTTTCCATAAAATAAAAAAAAATCCTTCAGTAGCACCTTAAAGACCAACTAAGTTTTTATTTTGGTATGAGGTTTCGTGTGCATGTGAAGAAGTGTGCATGCACATGAAAGCTCATACCAAAATAAAAACTTAGTTGGTCTTTAAGGTGCTACTGAAGGAATTTTTTTTATTTTACTTCGATCCAGACCAACACGGCTACCTACCAGTAACCATACATTTTCCAGTTTCGCTCATTCAGAATATCACAACTTTTAAATAATATAAAATGGTAATGACAATTATCATTACAATACTCCTTACAACCCTGCTAGTGTTGTTAATTGTTTACAGTGGTAATAAAAATAATAAAAAATAATAAGTAAATAAATAATAATTAATAATAATAATTTATTTATACCCCGCCCACTCTGGGCGGCTTCCAAGAAAATATTAAAATACAATACTCCATCAAACATTAAAAGTTTCCCGTTATAGTGCATAAATTTACTCCAGTCTTCTTGGAAAGTTGGATCACGTTGGTTTCGGATTTTTCCGGTCAGCTTCGCCAGTTCCGCAAAGTCCATCATCTTCGTCTACCATTCATCTTTTGTCGGTATTTCTTGATGCTTCCATTTTTGCTTCAAGGATCAACAACTCTAGGAAATTGTAGCTTTGTGAGGGGAATAAGGGTTTCCTAACAACCCTTAACAAACTACAACTCCCAGAATTCTTTGTGGGGGGGGGCATCATAGTGCTTTAAGTGGCAACATAGTGCTTTACATGTATCGTGTGAATGTAGCCTAAGTGAGCCAAAAGAAATTAAATAATTTTCTGAGAGAAATCTCCTCACTAACAACAATATTCAGCAAAAAACAAACAAACCGTCAAATGCACACCTCTTGATTTTAGCACCCACAAATAGCGTGGAGAATTTGGGGAGGCCATTTTCCCTTGGCCTGTCCCTTTGCGCCTACTTTGTGTATCCCAATTACACCCCCCCCTTTTCTCCACTTGCTTCAAGGTTCAACTGCTGCAGAACTAACCTCTTTCTTTCTCCACATTACCTATTTTCCCCCAGTAATACAATCTGCCACCCTGACCTTATTTGCTGATGGCATAATCCGTCTTACAACCCTACATAAATACACTGCGTCAATAACTTTTCCTCAAGGCTATTTTCCTCTCCAGCCACATGGGAGCAAATTGGTTATTCTTTTCCCTCCCTTTCCGGGGGGTGCTGAGGTAGAGGCCGTTGCAAACCTCCCTTGTATGATTCTAATGCAAAGTGGCCTGGCAATTTGGGTGTTATTTTCTTCTCCCTGGTTTTTCTTTTAAAACTTTGCCCTTCATTTTTCATTGCATCCATCCCCCACCCCCCGAACAGAAGGTAAAACGGTGACTTGGAGCCCAGGCGCTTTCCGATCCCGTCTTCATTTGAAAAACATGACCTTTTCCGCTCCGATTCTGTGTGTTCTGATGGAGCAGCTGCAAACGAATGCTGAAAAGAACAATTAAAGTTAAATGTTAATTTGCAAAATAATGCCGCCTTTGTTTCACATCATGCTTTCTGCATTACTCCTACGTAATGCGGGCCCAGCCTTCTGGGGAAATATGCTCGGGAGGAAGCCTGTTCAGTGGGTAATGTTTAGAAACGCTAGTATATCATAGATGCTATTTTAAGAGGGAGCCAGTGTGCAAAGCAGCTGGCTGGCTGGGTAGCAGGCAAATCAACCTCGTTTTTTCTGTAGCGGGTCAGGAAATGGTCCAGAGTTCCCTAAGAACATAGGGAACATATGGCTGCTTTGCTACAACAGCTCTGCCGGCTGCTGGTCTGTTTCCAGGCACAATTCAAAGTGCTGGTTATGACCTATGAAGCCCTCCATGGCTTAGGTCCAGGCTATCTGAAAGACCATATTCCCTCATATGAACCTGCCCGGGTTCTGAGATCTCCAGGGGAAGCCCTTCTCTCAGTCCCACCACCCTGGGAACAATGGAGAGGGCCTTCTTGGTGGTGGCTCCCTTCCCAAAGAAGTTAGACTGGCTCCCTCCTTGTCCTTCTGACGGCAGGCGAAGACCTTATTGTTGCAGCTGGCTTTGGTGGAACTGACTTCTTGTAATGAAAAGGCTAGGGCAGACTTTGCTTATATGGCACCCTGAGCGAGGACAAAAATTGACACACACACACACACACACACACACACACACACCCCTAAATATTTCTTGTTCTCACGAGAATTCTTTTCAGAACAATCGAAGCCCCCGGCCCTCTTTTTTTTTTAAGAGTTGGAACATAAGCATGTGCTTTAAAGTGAGTCAGTCTATCTGTCCATCTAGCTCAATCCTCTCTACATTGACTGGCAACATCTCTTCAGGGTTTAGGACAGGACATCTCCAGCCCTACGGAGAGATGCTGGCGGTTGAACCTGGTATCTTCTACATGCAAAGCAGATACACCAGCCCAGAACTCCAGCCCCTTTCCATAGATAAAAACAAAGTAGGACATCCCACAGTTCATTCATACATAGATGAGGGATGCAGATGGTGCTGTGGTCTCAACCACTGAGCCTCTTGGGCTTGCTGATCAGAAGGTCGGTGGTTTAGGGAGCTGGGTATGTTTAGCCTGGAGAAGAGAAGGTTAAGGGGTGATATGATAGCCATGTTCAAATATATGAAAGGATGTCATATAGAGGAGGGAGAAAGGTTGTTTTCTGCTGCTCCAGAGGAGCGGACACGGAGCAATGGATTCAAACTACAAGAAAGAAGATTCCACCTAAACACTAGGAAGAACTTCCTGACAGTAAGAGCTGTTCGGCAGTGGAATTTGCTACCAAGGAGTGTGGTGGAGTCTCCTTCTTTGGAGGTCTTTAAGCAGAGGCTTGACAGGCATATGTCAAGAATGCTTTGATGGTGTTTCCTGCTTGGCAGGGGGTTGGACTGGATGGTCCTTGTTGTCTCTTCCAACTCTATGGTTCGAATCCCTGCAACGGGGTGAGCTCCTGTTGCTCTGTTCCAGCTCCTGCCAACCTAGCAGTTCGAAAGCATGCCAGTGCAAGCAGATAAATAGGTACCACTGTGGCAGGAAGGTAAATGGTGTTTCCGTGCGCTCTGGTTTCCCTCACAGTGTTCTGTTGCGCCAGAAGCGGTTTAGTCCTGCTGGCCACGTGACCTGGAAAGCTGTCCGTGGACGAATGCTGGCTCCGTCGACCTAAAGCGAGATGAGCGCCACAACCCAATAGTCGCCTTGGACTGGACTTAACTGTCCAGGGGTCCTTTACCTTTTTACCTCATATATAGAGATACAGACATGCATGGCACAAGTTTTCTTCGAGAAAAGCAAACCCCAACCCATCACTGTGTTTTCTCCCTATTCTGGTTGTCACTGAAGTGCAGGGTACCGGAGGAAAAAAGGTTCTTTGAACGCTGAAAAATTCACTCCTTTTCGTTAAGGCTGAGCTGCAGTCATCAATACCTATGAAGCTGGCAAAGCTCAGTATAAGAAAGGAAAGCAGCCAACTCTCGAACCATTTGGGCGCAAAGAACCTGTCTGAATTTGTTTCCACTTGTCAGGCTGAACCAATATGGATCACCAAGCTCACCTGGCGATGCTCGAGGCGCACGGATGTTTCGACGGTGATATAATGTGGCGCCAGGCACTTACCCCAACTCTGCTGAAAACACAAGTGGGTATAAATGCATCTCCAGGCACCCTTTGAAGCCGGGGAGGGAAATTCGTCACTGTCTTAGCACCTGGCTTCATTGGGGAGGTGGGAAATGTACTGTTTGGGGCCTGGAAATACAGATATCAGCAATTCTGGATTTGCCCACACTTCCACTCACCCCACCCCCTTCCCCTTCCCCCAAGAAAACCTGATCTTTATCGCTGAATCGGAGCAAAAGTCAGTCAAGTTTCCTTTAGGTTGTTTGCTCCGATTTAGAGCAGTAGGGAGAAAGCAGCAGGGCGACGGTAAAACCACTCAAACCCATGCCCAGCGCATGGGAGAAGTGGGATCCTGCTCCGATCCACGCTTCCTAGACATTAGACTAAAGTGTGGATGTTGAAAAGCTGCTGGCATGGAAAGTGGGTTTTCTATTAGCGATGTTTTTGTAATATCACTTAAACAGACTCTCCATAGAAAATTGCATTGAATCATAGACTGCAAGGTCTTTGCAACGAAAGAGGAGAAAAAAGCAGGAGAGACCACCTCATCCGGCTTTTCAAAGCTAGGAGGTCCTTTTTGTCCTTGAAATGTAAGTGTAACTCTCTCCCTCTCCCCCTCTCTCTTTGTCTATGGATTACTCTTCCACGTGGGTGAAGTTTAAACAAGCCCTGATTGGACTGTAATCCAGAAAGAATTAAGCCCCACGACTCCTGTTCTGACTTGCGTGTGGCATAAAATCTACAGGCAGAAAAAAGAAAGAAAGAAATAAGGGGGGGGGAGCCAGCTCACTTTGCCGCTAACTTGTTATTTTTAATGGGCTAATTGCCTTTTTGTTCTGGCATGGGAAAATCCAGGCGTAAAGTTAGATGGGACTCAGAGGCCGGAGAGAAACAGCTCTTCAGAAAAGATCATTGGGAGTTTATTAAATCGCTCAGTCATGTCAGCAAAAGAATTTAACAAGGAAGCACGCACACACACACACACACACACATCTCAGGAAAAAGCACCTACACAGAATGGATTATAAAAAAGAATAGCAGTGTCCCTTTCTGAATCATGATTAATACTTCCATCTCTGTAATCCTGATGGCCATCAAAAACTTTTCGTGGCAAGGGTTAAATTTCCGTGTTCAGAGGTGTCACAGACTGGTTGGACACACGGACTGGTTGGAGAAACCAACTGGGAAAGCACCAAGGGAAGAGGGCTCAGAGCCCAGGGATTGGTGGTGGGACAGCAATGAGTGGGGAGAGGGATAAATGGGAAGAGGCTGGGAGGAGGAGGAGTTGTCGGTAATAGGGCTTAGTGAGCTGGGAGAATCCGTGGCAGAGAAAGTGGGAGGAGAGAGGCCAAGAGATAGAGATGAATTAGGCTGGTCACAAATGCCTTGCCGTCTTTTAGTGACTAGCTCTCCTCTTCCCTTGTCTCCCAGAACCGGAAGAGGCATGAAAAGGGTGGAGAAGAGGCTGGCTGCACACAGGCGTAGTCCTTGGGGAAAGCCCTGGGGGGGAGGAGACTTAGATGGCTGTGAGGAGGTGGAAACTTTCAGTCTCGGCAACTGATTTTCATGGAGAAAGATCACTGGGAATGAGCTGCTCTGCACATTAGTCCTGACCCTCAGCCAAGTCTGCAGAGATCGTGGTTTTGCTAATGAACTTTGAACTATTTGATAACTGCATCAAGAAGAGCAACAATGTGGGAAGGCTGTTGCCTTCATGCCCTGCTTTGTGGGTTTCCCAGAAGCATCTGATCGGCCATCGTAGAATAAGAAATATAGAAACTTATCCTTAGCTCTTTCCTCCATATTCACTTCTCTCATACATATCACCTCACACCCATTCCATCCTGGGCTTGAACCAACTCTCCCTGCCTCCCATTCACAAAACAGCAACATTGGAATTTCCGCAGAATTTTGGTGGGTGTAGGGATCATTTCGGCTCATTGGTGTGAGATGGCCAAGGGTTGTGTGTTTTTCTTTCCATTAAATGTCTCCAGCACTCTGAAGCTCCTTGGCTGCCTATGCTTTCTGATCTGAAGATATCCTCTGCGAGGGGGGTCACCCTTTGAATATTTTTCCTGGCTCTCATTGAAGAATGAGATGCCGGGGGGGGGGGGGCTGACTAGCAAATGCCTGAGATTGGTGTGTTCACTGATTATGTTTAAATGGGAAGCTCTTCTGTTATGTACTGAGCTGAATCATAGAACAATAGGATCCAGAATCAGCAGTCTGATTGGTCCGCAGGAGCCACCCAATCCAACTCCAGGTGGAAGTGAATCCGCAACCTGTATGGCCTGCAGGAGCAGCCAATCAGGCTGCTGGCAGAAGTCAATCCACAAACTGATTGGCCCACAGGTGTAGCCCTGAAGTAGCCAATCACGCAAAGCCCATTGTGTAAATAATGTATATAAGCAGATGGTTTGGGGAAAAGGGGATTGATGACTAAGAGCTGAATAAAGAGCATGAAATTCACTCTTGACTCCGAGTATATTTCATCTTCCTTTTACCTTAAATTTTCAACAGTGATTTACAAGTAAAAGTGATTTACAAGTAAAAGCTGGTATCCTGCCTCTCTGCACTTACAGAATAGCCCATCCAAGGATGGCATGGTGTTTTCAGGAAGCATGGGCATCCGGGCAGGTTGCAGAATGCAGCCACAGGAGAAATGATGCTAATGAAAGAAATGAGACTCTCAAAACCACTTGGCCACCCTTAGGTACAGCAGGAAGAGACAGAGTGACTGGCTCAAGGTCACCCAATGAGCTCCACAAACACCTGGAATTTGAAAGCTGATCTTACTGGTCCTAGCAGAAAGCCAGTGTGGTGTAGTGGTTAAGAGCGGTAGACTCGTAATCTGGGGAACCAGGTTCGCGTCCCCGCTCCTCCACATGCAGCTGCTGGGTGACCTTGGGCTAGTCACACTTCTCTGAAGTCCCTCAGCCCCACCCACCTCACAGGGTGCCTGTTGTGGGGGAGGAGGGGAAAGGAGATTGTTAGCCGCTTTGAGACTCCTTCGGGTAGTGATAAAGTGGGATATCAAATCCAAACTCCTCTTCTTCTTCTTCTTCTTCTTCTTCTTCTTCTTCTTCTTCTTCTTCTTCTTCTTCTTCTTCCTCTTCCTCTTCCTCTTCCTCTTCCTCTTCCAGTATGACACCCAAACCAGAACGATGCACTGGATCTTACCAACAATAAACCAAATATTGAAACTTTGAGAAAGGTGTTCGTTTCCTTTGCATGTTCCCCATTTATGCCACGTTCCCCAGCGCATTTTCATCCACAGCCAGCAATTTTGTCAAAGAAAGGCAGTAACCATCTTTCCCGGGCGTCCCAACAGGTTCTGTCTCCTCTAGCTTGTGTGACGGTATTAAACCAGCTGTCTGGGTAAGCATTTCCATTATTCCCATCGCCATGTTGTTACCCCAAGGGCTTCCTGCCCTGCAGAGTGAATTCTGCTGAATGACATTGATTTCCTGTACAAAGGAAATGTTGTCCCTGCAAGTGATGCTGAGCGTGGAGGCTGCAGGGGAAAAGAGAAAGGAGAATTTCATGTTGGGTGTCAACGAAAAATCCTGCCTTGATTGCTGCAGGATTACTCAGCGGTATTGTTAAATGGATAGCCGGGGGTGGGGGGTGGGGTTGAAAGCGAGGGAAAAGATTGTCGTAGAGAATCTTCCACAGAAAATATGGGTAGATTCCCCCCTCCCCCGTAATAACACTAGAATTTGGGGGCATCCAATGAAGATGAATGCTGGAAGATTCAAGACAGATAAAATAAAGGACTTCCTCGTTCAGTGCATCGTTAATCTATGGAAGCAGTAACACTTCTGGATACTAGTTGGTGGGGGTTTGCTGGAGGGTAGAGTGTTCTTGTGTTTGGGTCTTGCTTGTAGGTTTCCTAGAGACACCGTGAGAGCAGGATGCTGGACTAGATGGGCCATTGGCCTGATCCAGCAGGCTCCTTTTATGCTACTATGTTCTTAAAAGTTTATTAAGGCTGTAGAGAATTTTTAGGAGGTCCCCATTTGCCTCACAGATTTACTGTTCCCTAGAGTTCTCTGGGATTATGACACCACTCTGGGAACTGTAGCTCTAAGAGGGGAATAAGGGTCCCCAGCAACTCTCTCCTAGCAAACTACAGCTCCCAGAATTCTTCTGGGACAGATGAGACTATTTAAGACGGCATCGTGGTGCTTAAAATGTATTCTGTGCATGTGGCCCATGTCCATTCGGGACGCGGGTGGCGCTGTGGTCTAAACCACTAAGCTCTTGAGCTTGCTGATCAGAAGGTTGGCAGTTTGAATCCCACGGGGTGCACTCCTGTTGTTCTGTCCCAGCTCCTGCCAACCTAGCAGTTCGAAAGCATGCCAGTGCAAGTAGATAAATAGGTACCACTGCGGTGCGAAGGTAAACAGCGCACGCTCCGGCTTCCTTCATAGTGTCCCGTTGCGCCAGAAGCTGTTTAGTCCTGCTGGCCACATGACCCGGAAAGCTGTCTGTGGACAAACGCCGGCTCCCTCGGCCTGAAAGCGGGATGAGCACCGCAACCCCATAGTCGCCTTTGGCTGGACTTAACCGTCCAGGGGTCCTTTACCTTTACCTTTAAAATGTCCATTACCTTGGACTCATGGCGTGGACAACCAGATGCTAGCGGGAATCCATCAAGGATAACTTTTTGACATTTTGCTACCTAAGGCTGCCTGCCAAGCCAACTGAGTGGAAGTTGAATCTTACTTCAGTGCAACAGGACAATATCCACCACGGTAGATGAGGGCAAAGGGACCAGTTTAAGGAGTGCAAAGCAGCCTGTGTGGTACATTCAGGTCCGTCCTCCCAATAGAGAGGAAGAAGGCCATCTGCCATCTGAGACAGGAATCTCAGTCTTCTGAATGGCAGGGCCAGCCCAGATGATGCCCCAGAAGGCAGGATAGATCTGATTATATGTCCTGAACCCCTGGCCTACATGGCCACAAATCAGTATGTCCAGTTCAAAGTTTAAAGCCATGTCTAAAGTCCACAAACCAAAGTCCAAATGTCAGGAAACACAGACCAGGGTAAATCCAAATAGCCAAGCCTGAAGTCCTGCAGTCAGGATACAGTCCATAGTCAAACCCAAAGCACAGTCCACAGAGGTCCAGAAGCAGCAGCCAAGGTCCTTCAACATGGGTAGTTTGCTGATTGCAGCATCTGGGCTTGATGAGGCAGGTGACCCTCACCTGTTTGAAGCCTACTCTGGCTGAGTAATCACACCCCTCCTCCCAGAGCCAGCGAGCTCCACCTGCTAGGGAGCAGGGTTGTGGGCCCTTGCCTGCCTTAGCTTCCCAGAGCACCACTCTGGCTGCTCCATACCCCTCAGGGCTCACCGTGTTTGTGGAGTCAGGGGCCGTTCCGGCTCTGGTGATGGGTCCTGCTGCTCTGGTTCCTGTGCATTGATCCCCAACCCTTCACCATCCTCCGTCAACCTGTGAGTTCTTCTTTCTTCATCCCCTGCTTGCTCCGGTGTGTCCTATACTGAGATCCTCTTCCTCCTCTTCTTCCTCGCCGTTGTCCTGCCAGTTCATGACATAATAGTATTGTATAATATAATATAATATAATATAATATAATATAATATAATATAATATAATATAATATTATATTATATTATATTATATTATATTATATTATATTATATTATATTATATTATATTATATACCACCTACATGCCAGAATGGCTTCTAAGCATATCAAATCAATCTTTCTTTCTTTTTTACATTTTGTTAATTTTCCAAATATAACAAAAATAATACAATGACAGAAGATCAAAATATAACAAATCAAATTGACTCCCCCCTAGTCCCTTCATTGGTTCCATTATTTATCAACATACCGCATGTCCACTGTATATTTAAAAACCACTTAAATTGCTTATTGTCCATGCCTGATAAGATTACAAGTAGTACTAAACCCCTGCTAATGTATTAACTTGTGCACATTGCTTCTGTACATATGCAATAAAGTCCTTCCACTCTTCTTTAAATTCATGGTCATCTCTTCCTCTTAGTTTCATTGTCAATTTTGCCATTTCAGTGTATTCCATTAATTTAACTTGCCAATCTTCTTTGGCTCAGACACCTTCTTCTTTCCAATGTTGCGCTAGTAGTATTCGTGCGGCTGTGGTTGCATACATAAATAAATTATTTTGTGATCTTGGTAAATCCACCAAGACCAAAACCAATATCTATCTATCTATCTATCTATCTATCTATCTATCTATCTATCTATCTATCTATCTATCATCTATCATCTATCTATCTATCTATCATCTACAAATCAAAGCACACACACAAAAACCTTCTCTCTATATATGTAAGTATATGTGCCTTGATTTGCCATCTAATTATTTCAACAGCCTTTGAGATTCATTAGCAATCCATGTACGAGTCGGGTTGTCACTTGCTTTTACTTTAAAGGTTACAGGAAGGAAAACAAGAGCTGACATGTTCCCTGAGCTAGCCCCTCAACAGTTCTGCTTCTAGTCAGATCTCCATCAGCGGTACAAACCACACTTTCTCAGCTTTCAAGTGATAAGAGGGGGGATTTGAACTTGCCATGTCCTCTGGTCACTCACAATTCCCTCTGTAATAATCCTGATTTTGGACTATGCTCAGTTGCTCAAGCTCTGGACTACCCCGTCTCCAAAAGCAAAGGAGGCTACAGACGAGATTTTGTAGAAACCGGACTGCACAGTGTCAGATATAAAGATATTCTCCTCTCTTACGATGGGTGGAGCCAGGATTTATGTCAGGCAGGGCAGGGACAAGCTACCTGAAACACAATTGGTCAGCTCACTGAAGCCATGCCTATCACTCAGTCCAGGGATGTCATCAGCATATGAGGCGCTGAAGTGCAAAAATTCGCCCGACGCCCCCCCCCCCAGGTTGCCCAGTCCCCGGCACGCAGGAGGGCGGATCCGGCCGGCCACCTCAGCGTCTCGCTGACTCGGTCACCCCCAAACCCACGGCACAGAGCCGTCTGCAGCAGAAGAGCCCGCCGCGGGGCTCCAACCAAGAGGCGGGCTCTTCCCCGGACTCAACTCTTGGGCCCCAGACTCTTGGCCTGGTGCCCCTGAGAGCCCGGCGCCCAGGTGCCCCACACCCCTGGCGCCTATGGGTAAGACGGCCCGGACTCGGTCAGATCACTACTTGCGTCGCTAGAATGCACCATGACATCATCCAAGTGACCTCAGTGAATGTTTCAACTTCAAATATTCTTATTATTTCTACTTTTAATTAAGTATTTTTATCTACTTGATAGGGGGAGCAGCTGCCCCCCCTGCCCCCTGGGCACACCCATGTCGCTTATTACCTTTAGTAGCCGAGAGAAGGGGTCACTGTACTCATTTGGAGCAAGCAGCCAGAGCTGGAAAATCCTAGCCTTCTCTACAGTTCTGTTTACGCCAGGAGTGGAGAACCTCAGGCAGGCTTCTGTATGTGTGTGGATGTGGACCTCAATCCTAGGCCACGTCCCCCTCCTCAGACAGGGCTTTTCAACAGCTGTGTTCTGTGCTGTCCTTGACCTTTAACCTGGCTAGAACTTCTCTGCATTCACACGGTATTTTATTCCATTCCCCCAATGTTTCTCCAACTCTTTATTTCCACATTACAGTGGTACCTCGGGTTACGAACGCGATCCGTTCCGGGTCGCAGTTCGTAACCCGAAAAAGGCCCGAACCGCCGTTTTGCACATGCACAAAGCGCTATTTTCGCTCTTTGCGCATGCGCAAAAGTGTACACCGTTTCTGCGCGCGCGCATGCGGCGAAAACACTTCCAGGTTTGCGCAGTTCGTAACCCGAGTTGTTCGCAACCCGAGGTGTTCGCAACCCGAGGTACGACTGTATATTTGAACTTTTGCACAATGTAAAAGCCACTTCTGGAAAATTAATAGGTGGGGGGGGGAATTGTTTGCAGCCCCCCTTAACCTGGAACATCTTGTGACAAAATTTGAGGCGTTATACCTGCATATAGTTATTTCCTGCCATTTTCATGAGGGGATGATGTGGAGTTTCTGTTAAATTCAGTATCATTGGGGCCAAATGATTGTGGGACCTGACCACAAATCTGGTATAAACTAGTTAAGGAGCATCCTAACGGCTGAATGCTAAAGTGAAAAATAATTTCAGTTAAGGTACGAGGAGTGTTCTAATATGCATAGTGAAGGGGAATGGGTGAGTAAGTGTTTTCAAGGGCTGTGGTTGGATGAGAGATAGTGAGGCGCTGGGGTGACAGAAGGAGGTTGAGCAGAAGATGAACAGCTAAGATGATGTATAGATCCTATATATTGTGTGTCCTAATGGAAATGCTCTTGCAGACTCTCTGGACTCTGCCCTGTAATGCATTACTGAATAAAGTCAGACAAAGTGGGAATTTGATGTAAACCTCCATACTTGATATTTTCAAGGGGAATATCCGCTTGAATATCCCCTACAGCAGGGCCGACCAGAGATGTTGTGTCTCTGTACAGTGGCGTAGCAAGGGGGGCGATGGGGGCGGGTCACCCCGGGTGCCACCCTGGAGGGGGGTGACACTCGGCGCCCCCCACTAGGGAAGACTTTTTTATTTTCTGTTGCATGAGATTTTTCAACTGTCCTTATATGTTCTTTCAATGCTGATTTCATATCTGAAATCGGTTTTGTTCTGTAAGCTCTAGGTTTTTTTGCAATTCATGTTTTTCACTTTTCACCAGAGCTAGAGCCGCGTGGTGGTGGTGGTGGTGGGGTTGACACAAAAAAAATTCCGCACCGGGTACCACCTGGGCTTGCTATGCCTCTGTCTCTGTAGACAAAATGCCCCAATGTCCCCCTGATCCTGTAGAATCCAGGTCTCATCGTCATCTTTTTATTTGTTTGCCTCCTTTACATAGTTAAAACAATGCTCAAGGCAGCTCACAACATGACAAGATTTACATAATTACCAGCATGACAAAAGTCATAAACAATAAATGAAACACATCAAAATGTACACAACCAAATGGAAAGCAATTTCCACATAAATCATAAAAGCTAAATCTAAGAATACAGTGTTAATATCCATCACAATTTAAAATGACATAGATTTTTTTTAAAAAAGCAAGTTAAAACGAAAACAAAAATGGAGCCCTCTCTGCCCAACAGCAGTGGCAGCAGTTCTTTGTGAAGCCTTTGTCAGGCCCCGTCCCAAGCCAGGTGGAGAGAAGCAGGGCAGGGCCCTTCAGGCTCCCAGCAGGTCCGTCCTGGGTCTCCACCCTGCCCCCGCCGTTGTGCCTGCACTGCTGCCAGGCACAACAACCGCACCCTCAGCAGCAACAAGGGCTCAGTGGTAGCAGGGAGGACACTGTGCTGGCAAGTGAAGCCCTGGCAGGGCTAGCAGCGCCACAGCAGGAGGCACGGGGCAGGGCGGGGCGCGGATCTGCTACTTGAAGCAAATGGCTTCACATTGCCTAATGCATGGGCCACCCTTAGACATCTTGAGACAAGTAAAGTGACTCCTTTGCCTCCTCCCCACACCTCATTCTTTGGCTCTGCTTACAAGCCAATCTCAGTTGTTATCTATGACACGTTAGAAAGTATTTGACTTAAATTTCCTGACTCGTTTCCGGATGTCAGCTTCCCACATCCTGGAAAAATTTAGTTAAACTAGAATCAGGATGATTCATGACTTGAATACCTGTCAAGGTGGCCTCAAGACCACATCAACCCACCAAACACTGCTGCACATCAATTCTGTTTAAATGCTGCCTTTTGAGGCAGCCTGCGGTCACTCTGCAGAAGAAAGCTTTTGCGAAGCTTCGGATTCAGCTTTGGGGATCGAAGCGCTTTCCGAAATCTTTGCCGAAGCATCTGCTTGTCTTATTTTATGCCTGCTTATCCGAACGGATCAAAGACCCAGACTCTGGGCCTAGCTGGTTGCTAAAATATCACCATTTACCTTTGCAAGGTCTTTGAAGGACGTCGCTGCAGTGTGTGCAAAAGTCAATTATTTTGACTGGAGCCATTAGACCAGCTAGGAATAAAACACGCAGACACATACAGGAGACAGGGAACCCTCGAGCGAGAGTGGAAATATTAACGGGAGCACTTTTCCCTTGCATTAGAAAAGCAACAAGCAACATTTGGGATGACATATCAAAGCACAATAGCCTCTAGGATGGCGTGCCGACTGCTGCAAGATTTCTTACAAGCCGGCTTCAAACCAAATGTCATTTTGGAAACAGGGCTGCTCCTGCTTGTCTCCAAACACCCCACAATCAGATGACTCAGGCTTCTGAGATGGTCTGAAATGGTTCCAAGCCGAAGATCTGCCATTGCAATTGAGCTCCTCTCTCTCTCTCTCTCTCTCTCTCTCTCTCTCTCTCTCTCTCTCTCTCTCTCTCTCTCTCTCTCTCTCTCTCTGTGTGTGTGTGTGTGTGTGTGTGTTGCTTTCCTACAAATGCGCTGCAAAAAATCAAAAATCAAATCTGAAGCCATTAGGAGAGAAAGCTGCCTCAAATTGGTCGTTTGATTTGCTCTCGGCAATAAAAAGAAAAAGCTTGGAAGAGGCTGGCTGTACCATTAGATGGAGTGAGGCAACTGGTTCGAGCAGCATTCCGTGTGGCCAAGTGGCAGGGAGCTGTGCCAGAGTGTTGGAGGAGACAGTTCTGTGTGCCGTACAGCCTTCTCTGTGACCCCTATTCTTGCCCCACTACACTCGGGCGCAATAGAGGATCCTGCTGAAGGGTTGCCGGACCTCCAGGTCTGACCTGAAGTCTCCAGATTTGTAACAGGGCTGTTATGTTTGTGTTCACCCAGCCCACCAGCACAATCCAGGGCATTCCATCTCTGACCTCCAAGTCACTCCAAGTATTAAATGAAAAAAATGTCTAGCATGAGTTTGCTAAATTAGAGTTCACTGACAGACCAGGCATATTTTTCATCAGGTTTGGATCATGACCGAGGTTGGTTGACTCACACACACACACACAAAAAAATGTTGATTGCTTCAAATGCGGTGTCATGTAATTATCCGTAATGGTTGGGTATGTCTAGACATATCTGTAGGCTTGTTGACTCCTTGGGAAGGAATCCTGTTTTGTTCAGCTGGTTGACTTTCGGAGAGTGTCTTTGTTTCCCATGTTAAAGAAACACCACCTTTTCCAAACACAAGAAACTGAGAAAGGAAGTCCTCTGTGCCATTTCTGCAACCTGGGGATATTGAGGATTTTGGCAGGTGTGGAGGACTCCCTGGTCCTGAATGGGGTAACTGTGCCCCTGAAGGACCAGGTGCGCAGCCTGGGAGTCATTTTGGACTCACAGCTGACCATGGCGGCGCAGGTCAATTCTGTGTCCAGGGCGGCTGTTTATCAGCTCCATCTGGTACGCAGGCTGAGACCCTACCTGCCCGCGAACTGTCTTGCCAGAGTGGTGCATGCTCTAGTTATCTCTCGCTTGGACTACTGCAATGCGCTCTACATGGGGCTACCTTTGAAGGTGACCCGGAAACTACAACTAACCCAGAATGCGGCAGCTAGACTGGTGACTGGGAGCGGCCGCCGAGACCACATAACACCGGTCCTGAAAGACCTACATTGGCTCCCAGTACATTTCTGAGCACAGTTCAAAGTGTGGGTGCTGACCTTTAAAGCCCTAAACGGCCTCGGTCCAGTATACCTGAAGGAGCGTCTCCACCCCCATCGTTCAACCCGGACACTGAGGTCCAGCGCCGAGGGCCTTCTGGCGGTTCCCTCGCTACGAGAAGCCAAGTTACAGGGAACCAGGCAGAGGGCCTTCTCGGTAGTGGCACCCACCCTGTGGAATGCCCTCCCACCAGAGGTCAAAGAGAACAACAATTACCAGACCTTTAGAAGGCATCTCAAGGCAGCCCTGTTTAGGGAAGCTTTTAATGTTTGATGGATTTCTGTATTTTAATATTTTGTTGGAAGCCACCCAGAGTGGCTAGGGGAACCCGGCCAGATGGGCGGGGTATGAATAATAAATTATTATTATTATTATTATTATTATTATTATTATTATTATTATTATTATTATAGTTGTTATTATTATTTTGTGCCAGGGCCAAGCCACCAAAGATGCAGTGTGAAGTAGGCACGTTGGAGGCGGAATCCCATGGGGAGGCACTCTGGGGGGCATACCTTAGGCGGAGCATATGCCCATGCTACCCAAGGCAGGCACACTCCTGAGGGGCGTGGGGCGCGGAGGGTGCCCACCCATGGGGGCAGAGCGAGCTGCCAATGGCGGACATTCGGTGCACCACCTGCCCGTGACTCCCAAGCCTCCCCCCCAGCTGTCAAAATGAAGGGGGAAGGGGGGAATGCTGCTGGCAAAGCGGTGCAGCTCCCCCCAACAGCTCGGGGTAGGTTTGGGAGTCGCGTCCGGGCGGCGTGCCAAATGTCACCCCCCTCAGCAAAGACACTCGGGACAGACTGCACCCACCTCACTCCCTTCGCCACTGGGGCATCCTGCCTTTTATTGCTGCTTGAGATTAACAATGGAGGCAGCAGCAACTTCCAACGAGATCTCAAAGAACTCTTGCAAGATCTCACTGGAAGGCACCACACAACCCCCAGTAAGTGAAGCTTTGGTGGGGGTGGGATAGACCAACGGGGTGGCAAAACAGAAGGGCTCTGCAAATGTATACAAGTACAGTTGTGAAAACAGTTGCTATACATAAGAGCACAACCTTATGCTGTAAGTCACAAATGTCGTGACTTTGCAAATTGTGGAATCAAACATTAAAATTTACTGCATGTACTGCCCTGAAAGAGAATGTTTTGAAGATGATGTATAGATGGTATTTAACACCAGTAAAATTGGATAAGATGTTTAGGATGAGTAGCAAAACATGCTGGAAATGTAAAGAGAAGGATGGTGAATTGTATCATGTGTGGTGGACATGCGAAAAAATCAAAATATTTTGGGAAATGATATATAACGAACTGAAAAAGATTTTTAAATACACCTTCCCCCCCAAAAAAACAGAAGCTTTTTTATTAGGACTTATAGGACAAGAGATAGTGAAAGGAGATCAAGTATTATTTATGTATATGACAACTGCTGCTAGGACTTTGTTAGCCCAAAAATGGGAAATCCAGGAGTTACCGACGATTGAAGAGTGGCAGATGAAAATTATGGACTATGCGGAATTAGCAAAACTGACTAGCAGGATCCGAATAAAGTCAAAGTTCCAAAAGGATTGGAGTAAATTTGTGGTCTATATGGAGAAGAACTGTAGAAGTTTAAAGACACTTGCAGGATTGAAATAAATCCTACGAATTGACTTTAAGTAGAAGGAACAAAGGAACTGTGAGATAGGAATGGATAAGAAAACCAATTGGGGGGAAGGAGGGAAGTCAAAGCTCGGCAGAGCAAAGAAAATTGTAATAATTGATAAGATGTTAAGAAGAAGAAAAATTGTGTTCATTATGTTTATTATGTGTTGTTGTGTTTGTGGTTGTATGTTTTGTTTTTGTTTAAATGTGTTTAATTGGAAAATTTAATAAATTGTCTTTTTTAAAAAAAGTCGTGACTTAGCAGTAGAGTGCATACAATCATACCTTGGTTGACAAACGCCTTGCGACTCGAACTGTTTTGGCTCCCGAACGCCGCAAACCCGGGAGTGAGTGTTCCGGTTTGTGAACGTTCTTTGGAACCCAAACGTCCGTCATGGCTTCCGATTGTGTGCAGGAAGCTCCTGCAGCCAATTGGAAGCCGTGCCTTGGTTTTCAAACGTTTTCAGAAGTTGAACGGACTTCCAGAAAGAATTCCAGTCAAGAACCAAGGTACGACTGGATTCTGGAGGTAGAAGGCTTCAAGTTCAATCCCTGGAATATCTCAGTAGGGCAGGAAAAGAATTCTGTCTAAACCCTGGAGAGAGCTGCTTCCTCATAGACCAACTCTCCCCATCCTGGTGCCCTCCAGATGTTGTGGGACTACAACTCCCATCATCCTTGACGAGTGGGCATCAGGTTGGGGAAAGCTAGAGCAGATATTACGGACCAATGATAGACCAATGCCTGCGATTGATCCTCAGTCAAAAGAACTGCTCCCGCAGAGTTGCCACAGTGGCAGGTTCCTATGTTTCTAAGTACCCTTATGTAGTTGCATTTTTTAATCAGGGTTGTATATTTGGTGGGGGTGAGGTATGGAAGAAAATGCCCATTTTGCCACGAATATGTTCATCATCCTTTTAGGGTGGGCAACCCAGCTCATTGACCTCGTAATGGCAATTGGTTCACCATTGTCGAGGTCCAGTTGCAGAGTTTTTGCGGTGCTAGTTAATTAGTTTTTAATAGACACACATCCTGCAGATGGCAAGCACCACCTTAAAGAGGCATTCTTCTCTATAAAGGAGAGTGTAAGGAACATTAAAAAAAACTCCAGCAACACATCATCTAAAACCAAAGAAAATTGCCCCTCCCCTATGCTTTTTAGGACTGTTTTTCTCCTACGTGGGTGATATTTATCCTTGGACCAACTCACGGATTAAACTTGTATGGTTTCTTTAGCTGAATGCCATATATTAATTAATTAATTAATTGCAATATTCATATTGATTAATTAATGCACTCTTCTCCACACCCCACCCCAATCTCTCTTTTCAGGACTCTTGGTCACTGCATATAGATCCTGAAGGAATTAAACTTCTCCCAAAACTACAGGAAGGAAGATCCAGTCCATTGCTTAGCAAGCGCATTTGGTGAGTAAAAATCGCTAGAGTTCTTTGATACCTTAAAACCATGTTCGGGGGCGGATTACCTGATGGGGTAATACGTGTTTTTCTTCAAAATCAAATACTGTTTTGCATGTTTTGGATTTTTGTTCAGCACGCCCAACCTGTGCCAATGGCAGCGGCAATGTCCTGTCTCTAGGAAGAAAAGGTTTTCAATGGGCAGCCAAGTCCTATTTGAGTCGGAGAGTGCTTTGCAAGATAAGTGACACTGAAATGGTTTAGCTTCTTGTCTTTGTGGGCCGTGGCGTGCCGAGCGAGTGGTCTGGGCCTTGCTGGAGGGCTCCTCAGTGTGTACCTTTTACTGTAGGTACTATATTGCCGCTTGTCTGACGCCAAAGCGAGCTTGTGAGGCCATAAATGCCACTGCAGTTTTTATTTCTATCTGGTTAATGATACTCTGAGATCTTTAGAAAGGCTTTGGAAAGGACACCATAAAGTATGAAAGAAAGAGAGCTTTGTCCACGGGAAACGTAAGGCTCGGGGTTGTAAACCTTACGAATCCTGCTCAAAAGTACAATGTGACCTTCCTCTTATCACATCATTATTCTCTCCTTTTTCCATCCCCGGCCTGAATAGCTTGGACTTCTTAGATAACAATATTTGTTCCGTGGTGAAGCCTAGCTTTTGGACATCAAGAAATCAATGCTCTCCAAGGGGCAGCCAGACCATGGGAGTGGAGCCCAGTACAGCCCAGTACAGGGGCAGACGTTGGCTAGTTTGTAGCCTTGAGTAGTCTCTTAAGACAACCACTTTCTCTTTATATCAAGATGAACTTGATTTATTGTGTGGCTATTATCCTGTTGCTAATTGGAGGAGCTGGCTTCCTCCATTTGAATTAAAAAGTGTTTGGCTTCCAGTTTTTTTTTTTAAAAAAAACCCAACATTACCCAACACCAGGAGGGTAAAATGTGTACTTGTCTGTCTGTCTGTCTGTCTGTTTGTGGTATGTGTAGCACAGCCTTCTCTTTGGTGGCCTTAGTATTATGGAGTGTATTTCCTAGCCCAAGTGTGCACTTTTTTTTTTTTGCATGGGAGCAGAAATGTAATGCCATTTGGGATTTATTTATTTTTCTAAATGTATATTCTATGTCATTTGCTTTATATTTGCCAGTCTTCCAGCCCTGTACCACGGTGGGGCTACTGTTATCCGTTGAACTCCCTCCGTTGTGTGCTTGACCGTATACTTGCCTGACTGTAAACCACTTTGGGTTTTGTTGCTAATTGGGATAGAAGCCTAATGAATGAAGTAGCACGAGGTCCAAAGCCTGTAGATCTCAGGATTCTGGAGAGGAGGAGACCATGGAAACATGTTGGTCAGTAGCATAGACTGAGGCAAGAGGTCCCATGAGGCTCGGGAAAGATGTGTTGGCTTAAATTCTCTCTGATATTCCCAGACAGCAATGTAGTGGGGTGGAATGAAAAAGCATTTGCCCCATGTGCAATCTGCTTGGGTCACAAAGTGTGTGCACCACAAGTCATGTAATATATGTTGTTGTTGTTGTTGTTGTTGTTGTTGTTGTTGTTGTTGTTGTTTAGTCGTTTAGTCATGTCCAACTCTTCGTGACCCCATGGACCATAGCACGCCAGGCACTCCTGTCTTGCACTGCCTCCCGCAGTTTGGTCAAACTCATGTTCGTAGCTTCGAGAACACTCGACCCTTCATGGATCAATGCCTTGTCGTGGCGAAGGGGCTTGAATAACTCAGAGAAGCTATGAGCTATGCCATGCAGGGCCACCCAAGATGGACAGGTCATAGTGGAGAGTTTTGACTAAACGTGATCCACCTGGAGAAGGAACTGGCAAGCCACTCCAGTATCCCTGCCAAGAAAACTCCATGGACAAAGACAACAGGCATGTAATATATAGTGACAGTTATTGCATCATTTAAGATTGTATTTATTGTTTTCCCTTTTTTATAAAAAGTAAGCAGATGTAAGGGGGGGAAGCATTGTTAGCTGGTATTAATAGGTATCTTCCATCAATTCTAATTTAAATGTATGAATTAATATAGACAGGCTGTATTATCAAAATGAGACTGATGATTATATGCTATGCATTCAAACATAGAAGAAAGCAGTGAGTTCTTCAGACTACTGAGTAGTGGATAGTGGGTGTTTACCCTTACAACGTTGCAGTATAAGGGAGAAATCCTCTGCACATGAAGCTGGCATAAAGGAAGCGTAAACTTACACCAGATCCGAACCCCGTTCAGAAGTGGGGTTGCTGCTACTCTGCCTAAGCCTTGTGGAAGGAAAACAAGCTTTTAAAATGCTATTCTATGCACTGGTGGAGAAAGGGGGGTGCGGGGGGTGCGGTCCGCCCAGGGTGTCATCCCTGGGGGGCGACATTGCTGCCCCACCCCCTGGGACACTCGCCACGCGTGGCTAGCCCCACCCCTGCACACAGCTAGCACCGCGCCGCTCCGGGTGCCGGAGAACCTAGCTCCACCTCTGGTTCTATACTACATTTCCAGGTCGCAAGACCAAGATGAATGGGCTTAAGATCCAGACTACTAAGTCCTCCTTCTCTGGTCCCATCCCCCACACCCCTAGAATGTCCCTGGTTTGAGATTTATGCTGAGCCACGATGGGCAAGTTATGCTGGTGTATTATTTCTTGAGCCAGGGTTGGGGACACTGACTGATCCAGGAATCGACCAGCTGAACAAGAGATCTGTTGCATTCTAAGCTGTTCATGCTGGTAGATCTTCCCCATGTGCCTTTGGAATTATAAGAGCTCGCATGACCCACTTTTGCTGCCCATCTGTTATCCCCCACATCATTGCCTGAACATTTGCAAATATCAATGATCCCCCCCCCCAATCCAAAGTTAATACGAACAACTTCTGACTGGAAAGAAGACCTCATTGCACATAGCTGCCTTGCAGTCTTTAAAGTTTTTCCTTTATATTTGGAATAAGCAGGCATTTCTAATTATGGAGACAATAGATAGGAGTCAAGCCATTAGGGACCCCAGACCTCACTGTCCTAAATCAATGGTATCCATGCCAGATTTGCGCATGGAGCCAATGTCACTGGCCAAGTTGATGAAAAGTGAGTGAAAAGCTTTTTGTGATTCTGACATTGGAAAGCACACAATCTTGTTACAGGGGCAAAGAACTTCAGCTCATGTTTTTTTAAAATTAAAAAAAAGTCTGAAGAGCATCTGAACAAATCAATAAAGAGAAAGAGAGGACACCAAATGTTGGGCTAATATTTTATTAACTAAAGATGGGTGAGTGGCTGAGACGTCCAGGTCTTTCATCAATTAACGTATTTATGTTTTATTGCCATTTATATACCACCCTTCATTCAAAGCCACAGAGCAGGTCATGGAAAAATGCCTTCACCCGAAAGGAAAGCAGTGGCCAACCCAATGATAAGAGAATGAACGATGCAAGGAGGGAGCTGCAGCCCAAGATAGGAAAAGAGGGGGGAAAGGGAACCAGTGTCCAGTTCTGGGCACCACAATTTAAGAAGGAAGTTTAAGAAAGGAGGGTGACCAAGAAGATTAAGGGTCTGGAAGCCAAGCTTTATGAGGAACGGTTGAAGGAATTGGGGATGCTTAGCCTGGATAAGAGAGGGACACAGGTGGCGCTGTGGGTTAAACCACAGGGCCTAGGGCTTGCTGATCAGAAGGTCGACGGTCAGCTCCTGCCAACCTAGCAGTTCGAAAGCACATCAAAGTGCAAGTAGATAAATAGGGACCACTACAGCGGGAAGGTAAATGGTGTTTCCGTGTGCTGCTCTGGTTTGCCAGAAGCGGCTTTGTCATGCTGGCCACATGACCCGGAAGCTGTACGTCGGCTCTCTCGACCAATAATGTGAGATGAGCGCACAACCCCAGAGTCGGTCACGACTGGACCTAATGGTCAGGGGTCCCTTTACCTTTACCTTACCTAGCCTGGATAAGAGGAGATTGAGATGAGTTATGATGGTCATTTTCAAATATCCGAAGGGCTGTCACGTGGAGCAAGCTTGTTTTCTCCTGCTCTGGTGGGTAGGACACGAACCAACGGAGTCAAGTTACAAGAAAGGAGATTCTGGCTAAACATCAGGAAGAACTTTTTGACAGAAAAGCTGTTAGAGTCTTGGTTGTTTGTTGTTTAGTCATTTAGTCATGTCCGACTCTTCGTGACCCCATGGACCAGAGCACGCCAGGCACTCCTGTCTTCCACTGCCTCCCGCAGTTTGGTCAGACTCATGCTCATAGCTTCGAGAACACTGTCCAACCATCTCGTCCTCTGCCGTCCCCTTCTCCTAGTGCCCTCCATCTTTCCCAACATCAATGGATAGGTTTGATCTTCTTGTAGTCCATGGGACTCTCAAGAGTCTCCTCCAGCACCATAATTCCAAAGCATCAAAAGATCATGTTGGAGTCTAACATTGCCAAAGAAAAGGTTGGGAACCACAATGTGTCTCACTCAGTGATGGGTTCCTAACACCACATCTGCGTCATACATTTAAAGCACTATCATACCACTGAAAATAGCCATGGTTTCCACCAAAGCATCCTGGAGACTGTTGGGAGACTCCTATTCCCTTTCACAGAGCAACAATTCTTAGAGCAGTTTAAAAATCAATCCCTCTCCCCAGGGAACTCTGGGAATTGGCCATCACTAGAGCAGAAAACACAATTTCAGCCATTCTCCCAATAGTCTGAACTTCCTAAGAAGCAGCCATTTGGATTCACATTTTGTCTCCTGACATTTCAAGGATGAATCCATGTTTTGGCAATGAAGGCATTTGGAATAGTTTTTTGCATAACAGTGTGTATTTTGCCAATTGCACATACTTCCTTTTAAAAAATAGTAGTAATTGGCTTTTCGGTTTTTATCATGTCGCCATTGGCTTAGGAAAGCAACTCTGGTTCGTGATCCAGTTTTTCTCTTCTGCATCAGTCAACATGCAGCATTTTATATTGGCTCGTGTGGTAATCCTGCTCATCTATGGCTTAGAAGACGTAATGGCCTAAATCTCTTAGGTTCCATTTTTAACACCTGCCAGGCTCCATCTTGGAGTGCATAAGAGGGCCAGCGTGGTGTAATGGTTAGGGTGTTGGACTAAGACCAGGGAGACCAGGGTTCAAATCCCCACTCAGACCTGAAGCTCACTGGCTTTATTAATAATAATAATAATAATAATAATAATAATAATAATAATAATTTCATTTCTACCCTGCTCACCTGAATGGGTTGCCCCAGTAGTCTACCTTACAGGTCCGTTTGAAGATAACATGACGAGGGGAAGTTGAGCTCTTTCAAGGAAAAAAAGTGGGATCTAAATTTAATAATGGTCATACAAATGAAGCCCCTGCCCTTCCCACTGGTTGGTGCTTTAAACTCGTCCTCCACAATTGGTCTGAGTCTCTTTCCCTGTGTATGACCCCTCGCAGGAGGAAAGCATCAACACTCTTCCAGCTCATCAGCATATAAGAAGAGCTTGCTGAATCAGGCCAATGGCCCATCTAGTCTAGCATCCTGTTCTCACAGAGCACAAAACCACTCTCCCCTCATAATTAGTGACTGTTAAAGGCAGAACATGGGCAGCATGGCGAGTAGCCATCAATCGTCTCCTCCTCCATGGGTTTTATCTTTTAAAGTCATCTACGTAAGTTAGTGGCCATCACAGCCTCCTGTGGGAGCGACTTCCATAGTTTAAACCAGGCTTCCTCAAACTCGCCCTCCAGATGTTTTGAGACTACAATTCCCATCATCCCTGACCACTGGTCCTGTTAGCTAGGGATCACGGGAGTTGTAGCCCAAAACATCTGGAGGGCCAAGTTTGAGGAAACCTGATTTAAACTATGTACTGCGTGAAGAAGCACTTTCTCTCCAGAGCTCCCTGGGAAAGGGGGATTGATTGTTAAACCACTCTGGGAGGTGAATAGGGGCCTCTGGGCAACTCTAAGTGCCCTTAACAAACTACAGTTCCCCGTGCCTATTTAAATAAGCCATGCCTTAAATAAGCCATGCCTATTTAAGGTGGTATTCTTTAGGGCAACCCAAGCAGATGGTATAAATAATAAAATTATTATTAGTGCTTTAAATGTATGGTGTAAATGAATTGCCACCAGCCATAGAAGAATGTTTTTATGAGGGTTTTTTGAGGTGTAGACTCCCCATAATTCCTGGATTTAGCAGAAATTAGAATTAATCAAGTTTTGATTAAACTCCGTCAAATGCTGAAACGCTAATTTAGTTTTTATGCCAACAACCCAAGCCAACTTGATGAAGCCACTCATGTGGGCCATTAAACAAAGGCCACTGAAGGCCACTGAAGGCCCATCAAGGAAACTATCAGAGGGCAAGACTGCCAGGCCAGGAGAGGAGTGTGATAGTGGGCAGGGAAAGAAAAGGTTGAAGATTTTGGTGCTGCATAACATAGCATGCCCTCCAACATTTCTCTGATGAAAATTGTTGTTGTTTAGTCGTTTAGTCGTGTCCGACTCTTCGTGACCCCATGGACCAGAGCACGCAAAGCCCCCATGGACCATAGCACTCCTGTCTTCCACTGCCTCCCGCAGTTTGGTCAAACTCATGTTCGTAGCTTCGAGAACACTGTCCAACCATCTCGTCCTCTGTCTTCCCCTTCTCCTAGTGCCCTCCATCTTTCCCAACATCAGGGTCTTTTCCAGGGAGTCTTCTCTTCTCATGAGGTGGCCAAAGTATTGGAGCCTCAGCTTCACAATCTGTCCTTCCAGTGAGCACTCAGGGCTGATTTCCTTCAGAATGGATAGGTTTGATCTTCTTGCAGTCCATGGGACTCTCAAGAGTCTCCTCCAGCACCATAATTCAAAAGCATCAATTCTTCGGCGATCAGCCTTCTTTATGGTCCAGCTCTCAGTTCCATACATGAAAATAGGGACATTCTATTCCGTACAGTCCAACGTTTCTCCAATGAAAATAGAGACTCCCCTCCAACATTTCTCTGGTGAAAACAGGGACGTCCTAAGGAAAAGTGGGATATTCCAGGATCGGAAATCAGAAATCTGTAAATTCGGGACTCTCCCTGGAAAATAGGGACATTTGGAAGGTCTGAATAGTGGCACTTTGTAAGAGGTATGAAAAGCAGGGGAGAAGTAGGGCTGTAACAAACAGGCAGGCAGCATGGTTGGTTCCTCTGTTTGTAGACTGAAGCCTGCCACTCCTAAGAGAGGAGGAAAGAATTATCTTGAGATGTGAATGCTAGAAACTCCTCCACTGTAGACTTAGGTTGAATGTATGTATAAATAGTTGTTGGCACCTGTCTGTTTCAGGAGATGGTGGAGGAATGTGCTTTGGGGGTTGAAGTCAAGCTGTCAGAAGGTTACAGCTCCTGCTGCGGCTGTAGAGACCGATATGCGAGAGGCATGTCTCATCTTACCTTCCAAGTCCCGGACTGCAGAATCCGGGACCGGCAGCCATGTGACACCGGAAGTTGCGTCGACGTAACTTCCGGTGTCGCTTTGCCCTTCTATGGGCACCAAAAATGGCCAGCGCCGACACCAGAAGTAGCATCTATGCACTTCCGGACATGCGTAGATGCGACTTTTGAAGCCGTCGGCGGCCATTTTTTGTGCCCATAGAAGGGCAAATCAGAAAGAAAAAAAAATGGCCACCAGCAGGAGAAAATAACGGAGAAAAACGGGAGACGAAGTGATACGGGGGGCCACCGGGAAAAGGTAAGTAAAAACGGGCTTTCCCGGGGAAACGGGGTACTTGGCAGCTATGTGTCTCATTGCAGCTGAGGCAGATGAAGGCATGTGGTTGAGTTGCTGCAGATGCACCATAGCTCCTCCCAGGGGTCATTCCTCTTCCAGTCACTGCTGTGGATGCATGACCTGTCTGTCTGTCTCCAGGCACTGTAAATAAGCCATATATCATAAAGACACTGCAGTCTCCACTCTGCCTAGTGTGCCCACGAACCCTCTATATCAGGCTTCCTCAGCCTCGGCCCTCCAGGTGTTTTTGGCCTACAACTCCCATGAGTTGTAGCAGGACCAGTGGTCAGGGATGTTGGGAATTGTAGTCTCAAAACATCTGGAGGGCCGAGGTTGAGGAAGCCTGCTCTATATGCACCCAAACCTCTGGAATCTCACACCGTTTGGAGATGGGAGTAGAGTGTAATAAAAGGATAGATGCAGCCCTGGACAGCACTGAATACTACTTGTCTCCGGCTAGCTCCAAGTTCACCAGCCGCTGGAATTCAGCTGGGATCTTTTTCTTTCTCCCTCCCTCTTTGCGAAATTTCTTTTGGTGGTTGCAAATATTCAGAGCCTCCTTCCGCAGGGCATGTTGATTAAGAGACGCGAGTCGAAAACTGGAGGGGCTGTGGATGCCTGGAACAAAGAAACAGACCAGGCTGCCTTTCAAGATTGAATGCGCTGACCCCCAGTGCCCTCCTGCATTTTTGTTTCAGGGCAGGTTAAACAATAATAAATATTGAACAAAGAACTCCTGACTGCATCTGGACTACTTTAAATAAATGAAGAGTCGAATATAACTGAGGGCAAGAGGCTGGAGGCCCCTGCCTCGCCTTGTTTGAATACGACATGCCAGGTTGTATATTTTAGAAGACTCCCAGTTCAAGGGTAAAGTGATTAATCCTGCATTTGCTGGAAGGGAGAGGGGCAAACTTTTTTTTTTTTGCCGCAGAGGTTTGGAAATACAGCTTCTGTCCAATAAATTTTGCATTCATCGTTGCTGTTGCCTGTCATTCAGAGGAGGGCAGCGAGACCTGCTGATTGATGGCCCCCATCAGTTCCTTGAAGACACCTGTGGCAGCGCGAGGCTCCCAATGCTTGATTTGTTTGGAATTTACCCTCTCCGCAGATTCTTCCGTCTGCAACAGCTGCGCTCGGGAGGAGCAGATCAGGTCGGCTTTGTCATTGCGCGCCCTGGAAATTGCTAACAAATGGAGCTGATTTCATTCCGTCCTCGCGTTGTTTACACTGAGCAGTAGGTGATAAAAAGTGTGCTTTGTGGCAGGCAAGTTGGAGGAGGAACAACTGAGCTCATAATGATGGATGTGCGTTAAAAGTAGCAAAGGGAGCACGGCTAGAATCTCTTCCAGCTTGACAGGGGATTGAAACTGAATAAATACCTGTCCTGTGCCACATAAAGGGCACAAGTCATATCAGAGAAAAGGGGGGAGGGCTGTGGCGCAGCGGTAGAACACCTGTCTTGCATCCACAAGGTCCCAGGTTTGATCCACAGTATCTCTGGATAGGGGTGGAAAGATCCATTGTCTGAAATCCCGGAGAGCCACTGTCGGTCAGTGTAGACCAGGGCTGTGGGACCTTTTTCGGCTGGTGGGCTTAGGTCATCTCCCTCCCTTCTGCACTGCTCTCTGAACACAGCAAGTGCTCTATGAACTTCTGAAAACAGCAGGTTTGGGGAGCAGCCCTGGGCTGTTTGCAAAAGGGCTTTCAAAAAGCCCTGCACTGCACCTTGCCTGTGCATTTCTGCTGGTGAGTGGAGGCTTCAATCCTGCTGGCTGCTGCCATCCACTTCACCAGCGAGTTTCCCACAAGGAATGTGCTCGCAAAGCAGACCCTGGCAGAATTGTGCTCTGCCTTCCCACCCTTCAGCTGATGTCACCCAGTGATGTCAGCTTGTGGCATAGCTGCCAAGTCTCCCGTATTCCCCGGGATACCCCCGTTTTTCTGGCTGTCCCCAGCCGAAAAAAACGGATTTTTTTTGTTTTCCCCTGGTTTATTCTGGTGCGGCGGCCATTTTGGAACTGGGCAGAGCATGCTCAGAAGCGACTTTTGATGCTGCTTTGCCCAGTTCCAAAATGGCTGCAGCATGACTTCTGGTGCGGTGGCCATTTTGGAACAGGGCAGAGCAGCATCAAAAGTCGCTTCTGAGCATGCTCCGCCCAGTTCCAAAATGGCGGCAGCGCTACTTCCGGTCTGCTACTTCTGGTCCAGTCCCTTATTTCTCAGGCCCGAACTGGGCAGCTATGGCTTGTGGACAGGTGTGCATGGTTTGGGTTGGTTTAGGCCAACTTCCTTTTCAACCTGGGCTAGATTACCTGCAGTGAAATTCAGTGGTGCTGGAGGTTTCAGGCCTCTCTCCGTGATGTAATTTTTTTTTTACTATTTTTTCTTTTCTCGGCTGCTTCAAACTGGGTTCGACTTCTAAACCTTTGCCAACATGTTTCAAGTGGTGCTACTTATCACTAAGAATCAAGCAGGAGCAATATAAAACGAAGAACTTTATTTAAGCAAGCTTGGATTCAATTCCTAACTCTCTCTGACCCTCCTGCTCTGTCTCGTTGTGCTCCTAGTAGTTGTCCCCTTAATCTGTTCCTTCCTTCTATAGCGCCAAGTTTCTCTTACTTCATTCCACATACATTGATACAACTTGGGTGCTGCTGATAGGCCAGGATTGACCCACGGGCCACCAGCAATGGTGTCGTCACTAGTGAGCAATACTTGATCTAAGGCAGTTTCCTGGGTTTCTACCAGAGCTAAGAACAGTGTGTCACCAAGGAAACTCTCCCTGCTGCTGCTGTCTCACTGGGGTACAGTCTCAAATAAATCCAGCCCATTGAGCATCAGTAAGAAAATCTAGTCTGTAGGACTGAAATCCAAAGGCTCCTCAAAAATTACTGGAGAAATGATGGGGGAAGGAGAGAGTGAGATTGGGAGGGGGATGCTGTGTACATTTCTCATCACTATACATCAGGAAGACTGCAGAGCTGGGAAAGGTGCAGAAAAAGGTACCCATTAGGATCAAGATGCTGAGCAACTCCCCTATGATAGAGGCATATAATGTGATGCACATTGTGGAGAAAGTGGTCCGGGAGATTATTCCCTCCCCCCCTCTCTCTTAACACTAGAGTTTAGGGACCTCCTCTGAAGCTGTACGGTGGGAAATTCAGGACAGGCAGAAAGAAGTACCAGTAGTTCATCAGACAGCACAGAATTATGCAATGGAACAAGATGTGAGAATGGCATAGCTGCCCAGTCTCCCGCTGAAAAATGTGCTCTTATAATTCCAAAGTGCCGCCCGATTTTCGGTGCCCAGACATGGGTAGCACGGCACCGAAAGTCGCTTCTACGCATGCGTAGAAGCAACTTCCGGTGCCACTCTGCCCGATTTCCGGTGCCCGATTTCCGGTGCCCAGACATGGGCGGCGCAGCACCGGAAGTCGCTTCTATGCATGTCCGGACTACCCATGTCTGGGCACCGGAAATCAGGCGGCGCCAGCACCCAAAATGGAGCCTCACTGGCAGGTAGGAAATCCGGGGTATTTACGGGATTTTTTCCAATCCGGGCTGCATGCGGGAAATGGTTTAAAATACGGGGGTTTCCCGCGAAAAACGGGAGACTTGGCAGCTATGGAGAATGGTCACCAAACTTGTTTTAAAAAGGGGGTCGGAAAAATTCATAGAAGCGTAGAATTGTAGTGTTGGAAGGGATCCCAAGGGTCATATAGTCCAGTCTCCTGCAGGATGCCATCCTGAACGATGAGGATATCTTATATGGTTGTGATGGCCATATAAGAGTATAAGCTCAATGACAGGGCACCTGATTTGCATGGAGAAGGTCCCTGGCTCAATCTCTGGCATCTCACTGCCTGAAAAGCCAGAGAGTCGCTGCCAGTCAGTGACGACAGTACTGAGCTAGATGGACCAATGGTGTGATTCTGAATAAGGCAACATCCTGTGTTTCTTTGTTAGACAGGTGCCATGCCTGTTGTCCTTTTGGTGCCTTCAGAAGACCCTCCTCTTCCAACAAGTCTTTGACGTCGAGATCTTTCCCAGTGGGTCCATGTTCTGTAGAACGGAGCTGGATATAGTCTTGTGTGTTGCAATATACTCCTCACCAAAGGACAGACCCCCCTCTCTTTTTCAATGAATATAGGACAGGTTGTGGGGGCATTCCAGCCACCACCCATAGCATGAGATTCAGTGTGTTTATAAAGGATTGCAACAATATCCCCATTTCCGTTTGTAAAGCGTCGGAGAGCAGAGTGGAAGTCTCAGCTACCCAAACCTCAGAAGCATATTATGGAACATAAAACTACCTCAGCGGAGGTGCAAATTGGAAATAAAAGATGATGCGGATCTCGTTAAGAAAAGGAAAAGCGTGGCGCCAGGCGAGTGGGGTCAAACCACTGGGAGTCCTTAGAGGGGACATTCTCCCTCACTAACCTGTTTGAGTTCATTGCGGAAGTTCATAAAAAGAGCAGCTAAAGGTGACCCAGTGGATATAATTTGCTTGGGTTTCTGGAAAGCCTTTGGTGGGGCATCTCATAAAACAGTATTAAGGAAACTAAATCTCCCACAAGGTAAGGAGCAAAGTCTTGCTTTTGATTTATAGATTGGGTTAGTGGCAGATGATAGGATGGAAGGAATAAGCAGCATCTCCACACCAGCCCAAGGGTCAAGGCGAAGGGAGTGTTTTGCTGACTAATGAATTGGAGGAGAACATAAACGTCGAGTTAAATGGTGGTTGTCAAATGGCACGTGCAAACTGGCAGTGGTGCTCAAACTTGGTTGCAGTGCGGACTGCTATTGTGATTTCTTTCTGCTTTGCGGACCTTGGGTCAGGATTAGCTGGGAGCTGAACTGGGAGGATAAGGCTACTAGTTATGATGCCTAAGCCCTGCCTCTAAAAATGGAGGCAGCAATGCTTCTGAATTCCAGTTGCTGGAAACCAAAGGACAGGTCCGGTTCTAGGTGTAGTCCCGGTGGCGCGGGGCTGGCAGGGGGGCGCTGCACAGCGAAGCCGCGCGGAAGCCATGCTGCGCACTGCGAGGGCGGGGGCGCTGGAGCGATCTCCACGCCTCAGCGCCAGGGCGCCTGACCTGCTTGAGACGGCCCTGCCAAAGGAGGAGAGACAGCTCCTGAGTTCAAGTCCTGCTTGTGAGTTTTCCACAGGCTGGCCACTGAGAGAACTGGATGCTGGAATAGATGGGCAGAAGACTTATTACCGTATGTGTCAGAAGGCGTAGGAAAAAACCAGAAAAATGGGAGGGGGCAGTTTTTTCCCTGTTTCCCCTTTATTTTTCCCCTGAAAAATTGGGAGAAAAACACATTTTGATATAGTTTGAATATTCCACAAACTCCCCCCCCCCCATTTTTTTATGGGAAAAAAACGGCTTTGGGGGAAAAAACAGAAAAAACTGGTTTTTTCCTCTCTTTTTTCGGGGGGGGGGGGTCAGGCCTTCCCATCTCTACGGGAATCTGATCCCCCACAGTAGGCTGCCAGGAAGAGATAAACAAGGAGAGTTCTTACCAAAGTCTTTTATTCAATATTTACAGAGAGAGGCTTAGAAAAGCTGCCTCTTGCAGTAATGGCATTGCTCCGAGTGAAACCCCACACCCTCTATCTCTCCCATTATACGCCATCCCTATGGCGGCTGATCTGTGCCTTCTGCCTCTGAGCTCTCTGCTCTCCTACTTTCAATGCTTGCCAGGTTCTGGGAGGGGGGGTGGTCTGCCATGCTTTCTAAAGACACTGAGTCTGTCAGCTTCTCTGCCCTGATACTACTACTTCTTCCTGTTCCTCTCCCATTATTTCCCAGTTTTTCCCTTCTTCAGCCTCTGGGCGATGACCTCCCCCCAACCACTGTTGTAAATCTATACCAGGCATAGGCAAACGTCAGCCCTCCAGATGTTTTGGGCTACAATCCCCATAATCCCTGGCCACTGGTCCTGTTAGGTAGGGATGATGGGAGTTGTAGTCCCAAAACATCTGGAGGGCCGAAGTTTGCCTATGCCTGATCTATACTGTCTTCCTCTTCTCTGGAAGGTTCAGGAGGAGGAGGAGGAGGCAGTCTCCAGCATTCCTTGTCCGCTGTCCAGTCCCTGACATTATGTCCTTAGGAGCACACTGTCTTCCCAGCCCCCAGTGCTCCCGAAGCAGTTCAGGGGTTCCTCATGGCTATCTTGCTATCTGGGGGTCTATATTTCTCTTGGCCCAAGCCATCTCTACATCCTCTAGATGTAGATTTTTCAGACAGCTCCTGCCAGTCGGTGGACAATACTGAGCAAGATGGGCCAGTGGTCTTGAGTCTGTTTAAGGCAACTTCCTGTATTCCTAAGATTCACTGCACCTTTGCATTTGCTGAGGTACAAAATATATATATATATGAAAGGAGGCCTTTCAGATGTTCCTGGACTACAACCTCCATCATCCCTGTCCACTGGCCATGCTTCCAAGGGCTGATGGGAACTGGAGTTCATCAACAATTCTAGGATTCTATGATTCTAACATCAAGAGGGCCATATGTTCCCCACCCCCATTCTAAAATGTGGTGTTCCTTTTTTTCTTGAGGGTAGAGGATGCCTCATTTCATGTTCACTTCATAAGAGCATCAAACTGCAATGAAAACAATTACACATGGAAAAGCTTGCATTGTAGATATTAAGCAAACCTGAGAAGCAAGTGTCGCATTCTGTTTTTAGACCCAAAACCCCATGCAGAGTTTTAACCTTTTATGCAGATGGCATAAAAATAATTCATTATAACGCAGCCAGTTAGCTCGGAGGGAAAATGGAATAAAGCATTGCAGAGGGGGAGAAACAGTAGCTGGGCATTAGCTGCGCAGTCTTGCTGGCTTTCTTTTATTTCCCTTTTCAATTAGAATACAAAAGGCATATTAATTAAATGGGCTCCTATCAGATTGACTTGGCACCCGGAGAATCTAGCTGCTTTGCACCAGTTTTGCATGTGCGACTCTCTTAGAAATAGAATAAAATAAAGTAGAAATTACTAACTGGGGAAAAGAAAGCAGTTGATTCAGACCTCAGATGTGGTTGGACTCCAACTCCCATCAGCCCCTGCCAGAGTTGCCAATGACCAGGGATGGTGGGCATTGTGGTACAACATTCATTCAAAGTGCTACAGGTTTCTAAAATCCCAACTCTACTTTTCCTTACTGTCTCCTTGTGAAACATGGACCACTTATAAACACCATCTCCAACTCCTCGAAAGATTCCACCAACGGTGTCTCCAAAAAATTTTACACATCACTTGGGAAGACAGGCAAACTATCTGTGTTACTGGAAGAAGCAAAGATCACCAGTGTTGAAGCAATGGTTCTTCAACATCAGTTTCGTTGGATTGGTCATGATGTGTGGATGCCTGATAATCGTCTTCCAAAGCAACTACTCTATTCTGAACTCAAAAATGGAAAGTGTAATGCTGGTGGTCAACAAAAGAGGTTTAAAGAGACTCTCAAGGCAAATCTTTAAAAATGTAGTATTGTTGTTGTTTAGTCGTTTAGTTGTGTCCGACTCTTCGTGACCCTATGGACCATAGCAGGCCAGGCACTTCTGTCTTCCACTACCTCCCGCAGTTTGGTCAAACTCATGTTCGTAGCTTCGAGAACACTGTCCAACCATCTCGTCCTCTGTCGTCCCCTTCTCCTAGTGCCCTCCATCTTTCCCAACATCAGGGTCTTTTCCAGGGAGTCTTCTCTTCTCATGAGGTGGCCAAAGTATTGGAGCCTCAGCTTCACGATCTGTCCTTCCAGTGAGCACTCAGGGCTGATTTCCTTCATGGATCAATGCCTTGTCGTGGCGAAGGGGCTTGAATAACTCAGAGAAGCTATGTGCTATGCCATGCAGGGCCACCCAAGATGGACAGGTCATAGTGGAGAGTTTTGACTAAACATGATCCACCTGGAGAAGGAACTGGCAAGCCACTCCAGTATCCCTGCCAAGAAAACTCCATGGACAAAGACAGCAGTAGCACCTTAGAGACCAACTAAGTTTGTCATTGGTATGAGCTTTCGTGTGCATGCGCGGGTGGCACTGTGGGTTAAACCACAGAGCTTAGGGCTTGCCGATCAGAAGGTTGGCGGTTCGAATCCCCACAACAGGGTGAGCTCCCATTGTTCGGTCCCTGCTTCTGCCAACCTAACAGTTCGAAAGCCCGGCAAAGTGCAAGTAAATAAATAGGTACCGCTCCAGCGGGAAGGTAAACGGCGTTTCTGTGAGCTGCTCTGGTTCGCCAGAAGCGGTTTAGTCATGCTGGCCACATGCCCCAGAAACTGTACGCCGGCTCCTTGGCCAGTAAAGCGAGATGAGCGCTGCAACCCCAGAGTCGTCCGGGACTGGTCCTAATTGTCACAGTGGCCTGGGTGGGCTACTTCAGAGTAACGACTCCACACAGCTCTGCATTTTATTCTTTTATTGGTGCTGTGTATTTACAGTGCTAAAGGCAGTGCTATTTACAGAGATTGACACATCTTATCCGTCTTCTTCAGAACCTCCGAATGGAGGTTGGCGCGTTCTCCTCCAGCATAAAAGCTTGGGGAGACCCAGCCTCTTCCCACGACGTTTCTTGCGCAATTCCGGAGTCGGTGGGATTGGCCTTCCCCCCTTGCTCCCCCCTTCCTGTCCCACCTTGGGCAGTGGCTCTGCTACCTTACCTGAGCCTCGGACACCACTTCCTGCTTCTCCACTTGAGTCGGAACTCTCCCTGCTTTCCCCAGCGCTCGGAGATGGGCTGGAGCTCAAGATGGGAGGGACCTCCCGATATCCCCTGTCCCTCACACTAATGGTCAGGGGTCCCTTTACCTTTAAGGTGCTACTGGAAGGACTTCTCTCTTTTTTGTCTTAAAGATAGAGCCTTACATGACTTGACAATCTTCAGAGATGTCTCCTATTTTTTTTTTTTGCTTCCCCAGGATTTGTAGCCCAATTGATTGGTTGGGTCAAAAGGGAACACCCGACAGATTTCAGGACCATGGCTTGGTTGGGATTGGGGTTTCCAGCTTCTCTTTCGACCAACTGAATTTGCATTCAGATTTTCTCAAAGCTCCAGTTGCTTGATTTGTGAATATGCAGATTGCGTGCTTGGTATTTGTGATGAATTTGTAAATTCGCTCTTTGGTATATGCAGATTAACTGGTAATTCATAGATCCTTGGTTCCTTATTAAAATGTATACATGAAGCCCATGATTTGCAGTTTGTATGTTTTGCTCCTGCTTTGTTTACATTCAATGCCACCTACTTTTTATTTTTTATTCTTTGCACAATGGGGGAAAAATTGTTTGCAATTCCGCTTTCTCAAAGGAATGTTAGAAAAGGCCTTTAGCTGGATCAGGCCAATGACCCACCTGGTCCAGCAAGGCTCTCACAGTGGCTAATAAGATGCCTCTGGGAAGCCCAGAGGCAGAACCTAAGAGCAACAGCATCTCTCCCCTCCTGAGGTTTCCAGCAACTGCCATTCATAGAATCACAGAACTTTAGAGTTGCAAGGTATCCCAAAGGTCATCTAGTCCAACCCCCTGCAATGCAAGGATTTCATACATGACTGACAGATTGCCAACCAACCTCTGCTTAAAACCCCCAAGGAAGGAGAGTCCACAATCTCCCGAGGGAGACCATTCCACTGTCTTGGACAGCTCTTGCTGTCAGAAAGTTCCTCCTGATGTTGATTCGGAATCTCTTTTCTTGTAACTTGAACCCATTGGTTGGGGCCCTACCCTCCAGAGCAGGGGAAAACAAGCTTGCTCCATCCTCCATCTGAAAAATCTTTAGATATTTGAAGATGGCTATTATATCTTGGATGATGGGCTTGAGGGCATCCTGAGCAAGTTTGCAGACGACACCAAATTGGGAGGGGTGGCTAATACCCCAGAGGACAGGATCACACTTCAAAATGACCTTAACAGATTAGACAACTGGGCCAAAGCAAACAAGATGAATTTCAATAAAAAACAGCAACAATAATTTAACAGCGCTTCACAGGAAGTGATTCATGAATGGAAATAAATAAAAAATGAATGAATGAGTCTAACAAATGACTCCCATTTCAGCTATCCTTTTTGAATTATGTTTCTTTCCAGTGGAATTGGGGGGCGGGGCAGCGCAGGGTCTCCCAGAAAGCTGACATTTGTACATATCACAATCAAGGAATTAAAATGCTCGGTTCAGAGTTTTTAGTTCGGTGATTTTTACCTAGCACTTAAATCGCCTTAAGCAATAACCATACTCTGTATGTGTATATGTGTGTGTGTGTGAGAGAGAAAGTGGGTGTGTTACTTGTGTTTAACTCTTATTTATACTGGTGGAAAAGAGGGGAGAATGGGTGAGCTATGTTTGCTGGCTCAGCAGGTGAATGGGCCAACTTATAGATTGTCATGCGCTTGAGCATGAGTGAACTTATGTGAAAGTAAGCAATGCACTATCACCCACCCACCCCCAGGGATCAGTGAATCTCTCAGTGCTGTTTTCTCATTTCCCCAAAGTTCAATTCTCCACATTTCCACATAAGTTTGCAGTTTATTAAAGAAAAAAACCACAGTGAAAATTTGCCAGCATTTTAGCACAAAACTTCTCCTAATGCGCATGTTTGCATGCAATTTCACCTAACACACATTTGTGCAAAGCAAATTTCCTAATATATGGCATGTTGTGTTATCATCACCAATATATGTGTAGGATATATTGGATATTGCAAAATTTTAGGCATGTGCATTTGGAAGAGTGGCTGTGTTTTGTTCCAGAAAATGTGAACTGGGTAACTTTGACTTTAAACACAAACTGAATCACACACACACACACACACACACATCCCTGTTCCCTCGATTTCCAACGTTCAGAGTTGTGTGCCGCTGTATATGTGGCCAAAATAGCAACAGCTCCATGCCGCAGGAAAGAATCAGCAGACATGAGGGAACCCTAATGCGTGTGGATATTCAAGCAAATCTTGGGGAGAGGGAAGTTGGGGGCAGGGGGTGACCCAAGAACAGGCCAATGAAAAATGAGCAGGCTCAGTGGTCACATAATGCTGGTGCGCTATTTGGGAAGGGATGGAAAAATGGGGGAGTGGAATGGAGTGAGCGGGACACTCCGTGCTGCAACATTTTGTTGTAGATCCCACTTGTAATAATCTTTACTGTCGCTGTTGAGAAACCCAATCCTCGCCCAATTATTTGATGGGATGCATCCAGTGTTGTGTGTTGTGAAATTGGCTCTCATGAAATCACAAATAGACCGAGGAATGGAAGCCCAGACTGGGTGAGGCAGCTTTAAGACTCCGACAGCAATGACAGTCAGATGCTCATAGGATACCTCCATAAAACTTTCAGGATATGTCTTTCTGGAAAGCTTTCAGTTGTTCAATCAAATCCCAATCATTGATTTTAATCTCCATCTGTTATATTTTATGTAAGGAAGGCCCGGATATGACAGGAGCCTCAACGTACTTGAACGCTCGGTAAAATTGTTACATATATATGCCTTGAGTTTTATCCTCGCTGCAGTCCTGCAAAAAGGCAGCGATGGAACTGGGTCATTCCATGCATCGTTGAACGAACTGCCGCTTAACCAAAGGAAAGGACGCCTGTGCTTAGGTTGAGATTCGCCGTGAAAAAGATCAGGCTCCAGATTGAACATTTCAGCTCTGTCAAATCTACATCCCAATCAGGGATCAGAACGTTTCACGGGTCCAGAACATTTCACTTCCTAAGGCAAAGGACGAGATGGTGTCCACAATTCCATGTGTGGAAGCTGGCCAATTGGATCTCATCTCAATGCTGGTGATGAGACAGCATCGTCCACCATACCTGAGGGCATCAGGCTAGTCCGAGGCAGCTGCCTCATTCTGCCCAATGGTAGGGCCAGCCGTGGAGAGAGGAGTGGGGGAATTGTTTTGGGGAGGGGAGAGGTAATTGGAGGGAGCACAGAAACCCACAACCCACTTAACCATAACCTAATCACTCTGCCCAGTGAATATAATCCAAAGGAACATCCTGTATGTGGAGTGTGTGTGTGTGTGTTTCTGGAAACAGCTACATTAGTAAAAAAACAAACAAACCAGCATTTTGAATGTGTTATACACCTGCAACACCAGGTGGCGCTGTAGAGCAGAAAACTTTTCTGTGCAATTTCACCTAGTGGGTTTTTTTTGTTATAACTATTTAATTTCTGACTTATCCATAGCATCCCCGCCCCCCGTGTGTAGATCCACCCTCTATCTCTGTCTCTATATTTATATATACTGAGGAAGGATTTTCGTGGTAACCATCACAAGAACATATGGTGAGCCTGCTGGATCAGGCAAATGTCCCATCTGGTCCAGCATCCTGTTCTCACAGTGGCCAACCTGTAGGAAACCAGCAAGCAGGACCTGAGCCCATTCTCCCCTCCTGCGGTTTCCAGCAACTGATGTTTGGAAGCGTCCTTGACTCCAGCTGTGGAAGCAGAGCAGAGCCGTCATGGCTCCATAAGTTGTCAGATCCTCTTTTAAAGTCATCCAAGCTGCTGCCCATCACTGCCTCCTGTGGGAGTGAGTTCCATAGTTTAACTACGTGCTGCGAAAAGATGCGCTTTCTTTTATGCGCCCCCAATCTTCCAACAATCAGCTTCATACAGGTTCTAGTATTATGAGAGAGAAAAAGTGCTCCTGAAGGATTCAGTCCCTAATGAAATGCTCAGATGTTGTCAGGGTTCGGGGAATCGGCTTCCTTCCCCCCATGGCAGTATATAAGATGATCAAAGAAAGTGACATCTTACCAGTTAGAAACTTTAATAATCACAGAGAGCAAACAACGAACACTTCTCCTAGAAATGGCGGTGCTCCCAATTAAGGATCACACCCCCTTCTGTCCCTAATAATCTACATCACTCCTACATTTTGTAATCAGAGCTTGTACCCTCTGTGCTTTCTGTTCTGAGACTTTCTGAGCTCTTCTTGACCTTGGGCTGAGTCCAGAGACTTCCAGTGTTTTTTTCACCTAGCTGTTCCCCATCCAGTATTTCCCGGCTTCTGCCTTCTGAACTATGGCCCTCTGCAAACCACTGTTCCAAATCTATACTCTCCTCCTGTTCCTGGGAAGATTCAGGAGTAAGAGCAGGGGGAGGCTCCCCGCATTGCTCCTCCGTGCAGCCCTCACCAGCACAGTCCCTGACAGATGTTGATAGGGAGAGGGGCCTCTCTTGGTAGTTCCACCAGCCTCAGAAGTATGATGAAGGGCAGTCTAGAAAAGGACTTTCTCAGTGATAGCCCCTAGACTGCGGTACTCCCTCCCCAAAGAAGTGCATCTAGCTTTGTTGCTGAATAGCTTTTGCCATATGGAGCTCAAGACAGATCTCTTCACTATGGACTTTGCTAGTTGAGGTGTTTTGTTTTTTGTGGGCCTCACCTCGTTTGCTCAATTCTTCTGGCTGGAACAGTTTTATTTGTCTGGTTTCATAATTGTCTATTCTGTTGCTGTAAGCTTCGCTGGGACCTTCGGGTGAAGGGCAGATAAATTTTTAAATGTTGTTGTTGTTGTTTAGTCGTTTAGTCGTGTCCGACTCTTCGTGACCCCATGGACCATAGCACGCCAGGCACTCCTGTCTTCCACTGCCTCCCGCAGTTTGGTCAAACTCATGTTCGTAGCTCCGAGAACACTGTCCAACCATCTTGTCCTCTGTCGTCCCCTTCTCCTAGTGCCCTCAATCTTTCCCAACATCAGGGTCTTTTCCAAGGATTCTTCTCTTCTCATGAGGTGGCCAAAGTATTGCAGCCTCAGCTTCACGATCTGTCCTTCCAGTGAGCACTCAGGGCTGATTTCCTTAAGAATGGATAGGTTTGATCTTCTTGCAGTCCATTGTTGATAATTCTTCCAGCAATCTTAATTCCGGCTTGGGATTCATCTAGTCCAGCCTTTCGCATGATGAATTCTGCATATAAGTTAAATAAGCAGGGAGACCATTTTTTAATAAATTAATAAATTTGTGTCGGCCTGGATCATGATCCACAAAAAATCTCCTGGCCGTTCTAAAATGGGCTATACATTTCAATTTACAGTCATTACATGTTCTTGTGATAGCGGTGTCATTTTAAGAGACAACCTTTTGCAACAAGCCATCTGCATTCTTCTGACTGACTGACTGACTGACTGACTTCCATTTATGCTTCACACTTAAACATGTTCCCCCAACAAGCCATTTTCATTCTTACAAGCCAAACCATGCATTTTCGCGATACATTTTTTCCAGACAGATTAATTGGGGCAATCTTTAAAATGTAAATCCTATGAACAAAACTCAGCCATGAGTGAAACAACCAAGCAGGTTGGGAAATGTGCGGTGTTCTTTTAAAAAGCTGATCGAAATCTTATTTTTAAAGTCTTCGAGGCTGGCGGGCTTTTTGAGGTTTTATTTTATCCATCGGCAGATTCGTAAACTGCTTCACAACGCAAACTTGCCAAAAACGATGTGCAGTCACCTAAGACAAAACAGGAAAGATTATAAACTCAGTAGACTAAAAGTAATAAATCTATTTCTACCATTGCATAATTACCCACACACATGCCTGCATACACCACACTGGCTTACAATACAGTCGTACCTTGGGTTCCAAACGTCTTGTGAGTCGGATGCCGCAAACCCAGAAGTGAATGTTCTGTTTTGCACATGTTCTTTGTAACCTGCACGTCTGACACAACTTCCGCGGCTTCTGATTGGCTCCAGCAGATTCCTGCAGCCAATCAGAAGCCGTGCCTTGGTTTCCAAACACTTTGGAAGTCAAATAGGCTTCTGTTTGATTTCCGAGGTACCATTGTACTTGAAGAATCATCCTGGGGAAGTGCTTTTGGAAGGAGAGCAGATCATAAAAAAGCCTTGTGCAGATGTTGTCAATGTGGTGCTTTGCAGGGGTTTTACACTACTTTATTTTCCTTCATAAAGCAGTAAATAAATCTTTACACCCCCAATGAACAGGAACTAACTAAATAAGGGGCAGTTAATAACTAATCACCCAGCCACAAAGAACAGGAAGGAATAATGAGGGTAGAACAGGTAAGGAGAAAGCTATTACTTAACATTGCATGGGGTATTTGCTGAAAGGGGCTTAAAGGTAAAGGGACCCCTGACAATTAGGTCCAGTCGTGACCGACTCTGGGGTTGTGGCACTCATCTTGCTTTACTGGCCAAGGGAGCCAGCGTACAGCTTCCAGGTCATGTGGCCAGCATGACAAAGCCACTTCTGGCAAACCAGAGCAGCACACGGAAACGCCGTTTACCTTCCTGCCAGAGTGGTACCTATTTATCTACTTGCACTTTGGCGTGCTTTCGAACTGCTAGGTTGGCAGGAGCTGGGACCGAGCAACGGGAGCTCACCCCGTCGCGGGGATTCAAACCGCCAACCTTCTGATTGGCAAGCCCCAGGCTCTGTGGTTTAACCCACAGCGCCACCTGCGTCTCTCAAAGGGGCGTAAAGGTAAAGGGGCCCCTGACCATCAGGTCCAGTCGTGTCCAACTCTGGGGTTGCGGCGCTCATCTCGCTCTATAGGCCGAGGGAGCCGGCGTTTGTCCGCAGACAGCTTCCGGGTCATGTGGCCAGCATGACAAAGCTGCTTCTGGCGAACCAGAACAGTGCACGGAAACGCCATTTACCTTCCCGCCAGAGCGGTCCCTATTTATCTACTTGCACTTTGATGTGCTTTCGAACCGCTAGGTGGGCAGGAGCTGGGACCGAGCAATGGGAGCTCACCCCGTCGCAGGGATTCAAACTGCCGACCTTCTGATCAGCACAAACAAATATTGCCAAAGGGCCTTAGCCGTGATGAGGGGCATTGCTGGATCATATGGCATTATATTAAATGCCAGCTGGTCCGCTATTTTAATTCCACTTTTGGCTGGTTGAACAAAAGCAAGGAACACACCTGTCCAGGCCTGAATGTGAAAGCAACCTATGACAGCAATCCTGATTGTCACCAAACACCTGCAGCGCGTTGAAAATGGAAGCAAAGCATCAAATCAGCGTGCTCCTTCAGCAGTTCAAGGAAATATGGAAATGGATTGCAATCACCGCCATTGGCAGGGGAGGTGGGTGGGAATCACAAAGATGATGAAAGAGCTGGCTTTGTAATCTACTCATCATGCCGCGATTTTCTTGCCTCTGCATATTAATTACAAATCTATCAAATATTGTGCTTGGGGGAGAGAAAGAGAGAGAGTTGCCTCTTCAGCGCTGAATATTTCTAAGTGGGCAGCAGGCCAAACTCCCTTTTGGGTTGCAGCAGAGAGACGGTCTAGCCAAAAGTGGGGAAGGAGAGAAAAGCAAAAGAACTGGTATTTGAGATTAAAGCCATGGTGATGGCTGGAGTTTTGGGGAATTCTAAGTGAGCTAGCCAAGGTATATTTCAGTCCTCTTAGTGAAGTGACATGGAACACATCTGATTCATGGGGAAGAGGTGGCATCAAAAGAGAGCGCTGAAGAATTCAGGGAGTTTATGTGGAGATTAAATGAGGAGGGGGTGAAACATGTATACCACCTGAAACTCCTTGGAGCAAAAGGTGGGATGCAAATTGTTGTTGTTGTTTAGTCGTTTAGTCGTGTCCGACTCTTCGTGACCCCATGGACCAGAGCACGCCAGGCACTCCTGTCTTGCACTGCCTCCCGCAGTTTGGTCAAACTCATGTCCGTAGCTTCGAGAACACTGTCCAACCATCTCATCCTCTGTCGTCCCCTTCTCCTTGTGCCCTCCATCTTTCCCAACATCAGGGTCTTTTCCAGGGAGTCTTCTCTTCTCATGAGGTGGCCAAAGTATTGGAGCCTCAGCTTCACGATCTGTCCTTCCAGGGAGCACTCAGGGCTGATTTCCTTCAGAATGGAGAGGTTTGATCTTCTTGCAGTCCATAGGACTCTCATGGGATGCAAATGCAATCAATCAGTCAATCGAACAAAATAGAAAATGTCACTTTCAAAGCGCAACCATACAACGGGCAGAAGTAGAGGAAGAAAACACAACAGCAAAAACTTTTAATGGAAAATAGCTAGAGAACAGATGGGGAGAGGAGAAAATGATAAGGAATGAATGCAGATCAGCGAGGGGAAGGATGAGGTCAAAGCACATCTGACTCATATGAATTAATCTAGCTGAGCAGCACCTGACAAAATATACCCTCGGGTGCCAAATGAACTTAGCATTTTTTTCAGATCCGATGCCAATTACCTTTCTCCGAGAGATAGGTCCTCTCACTGAGGAGGGCCCAAGGAATTATTGACAAATTAGTTTTGATTTCAAACATAAGAAAACCTGGGAAATTATTAGGCAGAGAAAAGGTTACGAAGTGATCTACTTGTGAGTGCCCAGAGTTTCCTTTGCCGATCCAATAATAATAATAATAATAATTTATTATTTATAACCCGCCCATCTGGCTGGGTTTCCCCAGCCACTCTGGGCGGCTTCCAACAGAAAAATAAAACACAATAATCTATTAAACATTAAAAGCCTCCCTGAACAGGGCTGCCTTCAGATGTCTTCTAAAAGTCTGGTAGTTTTTTTCCTTTTTGACATCTGTTGGGAGGGCGTTCCACAGGGTAGGCGCCACCACCGAGAAGGCCCTGTGCCTAGTTCCCTGCAACTTGGCATCTCGCAACGAGGGAACCACCAGAAGGCCCTCGGTGCTGGACCTCAGTGTCCGGGCAGAATGATGGAGGTGGAGATGCTCCTTCAGGTATACTGGACCACAAATCCAGTGCTTTGGACCACAAATCCCATCAGCCCCAGCCAGCACAGGGGGTGTCAGGTGGGCGGAGGCTGACCTGGAGAATAGAGCGATGATTGACAGCAGCCAACCCAGAACAACCCAACACTCTTCATTTTGCAGGACACACCTGTGCTGGTAGGTGTGGATATATTCCGCAATGCAATATGCCAGGATATCAGCAAAGGTCCCCCGCACACGCACACACACACACGGTTCATATATTGTGACCAATCTAGGGTGTCTTTTCCATTTGTATGAATGGCATCAGATAGTTATTTATTGTTAGATTTTCCAAGCCCCCCCCTCTTTTTTGCACACATACCTATTAAAACAATTGATTTTTTAAAAAAGCAAAACAACAACCCTAAATTAAATTAAAAGAAAATACAGAGTCAGCAAAATGATTTAAAATGCAGGCAGGAACTAATTTCCTAAAGTGGGACTAACTGGCCGGGAGAAGTTTAAGAAAGTAACTCTGGGAACTCTGGTGGTGAAAACGATCCTCTGGATCCCTTTGAATCTGGTGCCAGGCTCATCTTTGCTGCTGTGGTCGATGATCAGTATGAAAGAAGAGGGAGGGAGGCTGATCTGTGGATTGTCTAGGAGCTCTTATTAACTTTCAGAACTATTGGTCATGGTATTCAACTGAACCAGTTGTCTTAACTGGGGGTTGAGACACTGGTGTTATGGTGGTCCTGCTCTTCCCTGGAGATTATGTTCCAGAATAAGATTCCAAGGCAGTGGTGGAGCTTCATGCTCCGGCACCAGGGGCGGGGGTGGGGCTGGCGTCCGTTCTGGGGGCGGGACACGCCTCCCAGAGGGGTGGGGCGCACCTCCCAGAGGGCTGTGGTGCGCGTTCCGGGGGTGGGACGCGCCTCCCGGAGGGCCGTGACATCCGTTCCGGGGGTGTGCCATGCGTTTTGAGGGTGGGGTGGGTGCCCGCGATGGCGCCCCTTGGAACCCGCCGCTCGGGGCGGCCCGCCGCCACCGCCCCTATCTTCCTACGCCCCTGTTCCAAGGCTCAATAAGTTTTCAACCGACCCAGACCCCACAATCATCATATGAGGCTCTTCTTCTTGTGCCTCCTCCACAAGAGATCTGAAGGGTGGCAACATGAGAACGGGGCCTTTTATGCAGTGGCTCCCGTTTGTGGAATGCTCTCCCCATGGAGGCTCACCTGGCACCTTCATTATACATCTTCAGGCACCAGGCAAAAATGTTCCTCTTCAACCAGGCCTTGGGATGATTAACATTCTTCCTCCATTTAAATGTGTTTGTGGGAGGGAGGGTTATTTATTGGCTTTTGTTTTACCGGGTATTATGTATTTTGTGTTGTAGTTTTGTATTTTTCTGTTGTGAACCACCCTGTGATCTTTGGATGATGGGCAGTACAGTGGTACCTTGGTTCTCAAATGCCATGGTACTCAAACAACTTAGAACCCAAACACTGCAAACCCAGAAGTAAGTGTTCCGTTTTGTGAACTTTTTTTCGGAAGCCAAACATGTTCCGTTTTGGGTGTTATGCTGAGGTCTGTCTGTTTTTGCTATTGATTTTGCGTTTTTGTTTTGTTTTTGTGACTGTGTGGAAACAGGTTCAGCTACTGATTGATTGATTGATTGATTGTGTGACTGCAGTACAAGGCTTATTGCTTTCATTTTATGGATCAATGGTCTCGTTAGATGATAAAATTCATGTTAAATTGCTGTTTTAGGGGTTGTTTTTAAAAGTCTGGAACAGATTAATCCATTTTGCATTACTTTCTATGGGAAAGTGTGCCTTGGTTTTGGACCGCTTTGGTTTTGAAACAGACTTCCGGAACGGATTAAGTTTGAGAACCAAGGTACCACTGTATAAAAATTGTTGTTGTTGTTGTTGTTATTTCATTATTACAGTCACACATCGCTTTAAGTACGCTTCGGTTTGAGTACTTTCAGTTTAAGTACTCCATGGACCCATCTGGAATGGATTAATCCACTTTCCATTACTTTCAATGGGAAAGTTTGCTTCAGGTTAAGTACGCTTCAGGTTAAGTCCGGACTTCCAAAACCAATTACACTTCGGGTTAAGTATGCTTCAGGTTGAGTACGGACCCGTCTGGAACGGATTAATCCACTTTCCATTACTTTCAATGGGAAAGTTCACTTTAGGTTAAGTACGCATTATTATTATTATTATTATTATTATTATTATTATTATTATTAACCATAGCATACAAAACATCCCAGGTTCAGTCCCCAGCATCTCCAGGTAGGGCTTGGAGAGTCCCCAGTCTGAACCCCTGAAAAGCCACTGCCTGCCAGTGTAGACAGCATTGAGCTAGATAGGCCAATAGTCTGACTCATTATAAGGCAGCGTTCTATCTTCCTAAGCCTCTTGCTTTTGCTTCATGCTGCAGAAACAGGGGTCAGGCACTGGTGAATCACAATACGTGTTTAGCAGACTTTGTTCATCTTGGTAGGTCACACTTTCTGCTGGCTTGGTCTAGATTGAAGTTTTCATTTTTTTCCCCTTTTAAAGGGGAGGAAAAGATCACTCCTCTGATCTGATCCAGCCTTAGGGACCTTTGCAGCTAGCCCCTCTCAAGGCGGAGCTCATTCTGTCGCAATGCAAAATTTGCCGGAAAAAATCCCTTCAATGTTTTACAATGGAGAGAAATTGCGCACACCCCCTTGGGCCAATTAGCATCATCTCATTTCTAGTCCTGCTAACGTTAACATCAGTAAGGAATGCAACGACAGGGTAACAGTCGGTGAGAAGGGACGCACTGTTAACGTTCGCACGCAGAAACACTGCTCTCTAATGCAAGTTGTCGGAGGGATGCAAGCAGCAAGCATGAGCGAAAACTCTCAATTTTTTGGTTCCTTCAGTTTGAAAGTGAAGACAGTCTAATTGGGAAGAAACCATAGATTAGTAGGAGAGCACATGCTAGCATGCAGAGCGTCCTAGATTCAGTCCCTGACATCTTCATTTTAAAGGATCTCAAACGAAAGGTGGTCATCACATCAGAAGCATGGCTTCCATTGAAGGCAGAGGCTGTGCGATTCCCTTTGTAAGATCATCTGAGATAAACCTTGCGATGCCACATGTCATTGCCTTGTGACGTTCAGCATTACACTGGGAGCTTCTTGTGATGGGCAACGTTGCCGCTCAGTATTGAGGGAGCCCAGCCCCCCCCCCGAAGAAATGGGGGGAGCCTTGCCCATCCATCCGCAGCTGGCACACCAGACAGCAGGCAATCCTTATAAGTGGAACGACTTATCTTGGAGAAAAGGCCAGTTAAAATTCTAACGCTTATTCATCCCAGTAATATTTTATTTTTAAAAATTGGTTGGATGGGGTGGTTTGCAAAAAATATATATCTATCCAAATTATATTAATCTTCAAATCAGGTGAATTATAAGAATTAGGACGGGGAGGGTCTTGTCTTTAAATATGAGGTCTTCTTGATATTTGTAATACAGTCATACCTTGGAAGTTGAACAGAGCCGTCTTTCCCATAGGGCTTAGCGATGTGTCGCACCAGGGCGCTGGTCTCTCAGGGGCGCCCCAGCCAGTGGGGGAGCTGCATGGCTTTGCCGGCGGCCTCCCCTTTCCCTGCACGCCCGCCAGCTACGCCCGCCAACCATAAGGCTGGCGGGCATGCAGCTTCCCTCCCAAGCCTCCCCGGGAGGAGAGCGATCCTCGCAGAGGCTTGGGAGTGAAGTTGTGCCCTTCCCAAGCCTCCGCAGGAGGAGAGCGAAGCTTCACTCCCAAGCTTGCACAAGAGGAGAGCGATCCCCACAGAGGCTTAGGATGGAAGCTGGGCACCGCCAGCTGGCGGGCACACAGCTTCCCTCCCCCTCCTCTGCGGGGATCGCTCTCCTCCCGAGGAGGCTTGGGAGGGGCACAACTTCACTCCCAAGCCTCTGCAGGGATCGCTCTCCCGCAGTGGCATGGGGGAGAGTTGCACCCCCCCCATGACTGGCAGTGTACAGCTACAGCCACCCCAACACTATCTGCGGTAATTTGGGGACACTGGGCAGATATTTGCACCCCGGCGCCGCATCTGCTAAAGACGGCCCTGAAGTTGAACGTAATCAGTTCTAGAAGTCCATTCGACTTCCAAAACTTTCGGAAACCAAAGTGCAGCTTCTGATTAGCTGCAGGAAGCTCCTGCAGCCAATCGGAAGCCATGGAAGTCACGTCAGACATTCGGGTTTCAAAGAATGTTGGCAAACCAGGGCACTCATTTTCAGGTTCACGGCGTTCAGGAGCCAAAATGTTCGAGAACTAAGCTATTTGAAAACCAAGGTACGACTGTACAATAAATGGAGATAGATATCTCCTGGGTGCTTCTCTCGACATGCACAACCTAAACGATTCCACCCTGGAATTCCATGTCTCCTACGTTCCACGAAAAAACCCACACTTTCAGCCATTGCAGATCGCAACCCTCCTTTTGTCTCCTGGCCAGCCTTGGCTCAGCGTCGGGGCTTTCCAAGACATGAGTTCTTCCGCACACGCTTTCCGCAGGCTTTGAGTTACGACCTACAGCTCCGGTGCCGTAAATATCCACTCAATATGTGCGCTGGCCCATGATTGGCCGCCGCTGGAAAATGAGCAAGGCATGTTGATGAGGGACAGGAAACGGAGGCTCCAGAGAGAACTATAAAAACAGGGCAGGAGAGGCTGTGATGGCGTGCAAGAGAGCTGAGGGAAAGGGGTTGTTGGAGGGGGGTCTGCCCTTCTCTCTCTCTCTCTCTATACACACACACACACATACATATACATATACTAGCAGCCTTTCTGCCTAATTACTACCTGCCGTAAAATAATCTGGTTTATTGCTCCCATCCAAGGCAGGAAGAATTTTCCCTGAGAGCGCTGCACGCAGTGTGGCGTTGCGCTAGAGAGGAAATACTTTTGCCGAGTGCTCTGTATATATAGATTGCCTAAAAACATTAGTCGATTTGCATTAAAAGTGGCATTTGCTCCTTAAGTGATCCCTGCCTTTAGTTAGGTTGTTTCCCCCTTTGCTTCCTGCAAAGATGGCTTCCGCTATTTGGCTGCAGGGCATTGTGTCCAGAGCAGCCGTCGCCAACCTGGTGCCCTCCAGATATTTTGAACTACAACTCCCGTCAGAGCCGTCTGTTTTCATTAATCCATCAAAATGGGTTGGTGAAGAGGTAAGGTAAAGGACCCCTGGATGGTTAAGTCCAGTCGAATTCCACTATAAGGGGGTGGTGCTCATCTCTACTTTCAGGCTGAGGGAGCTGGCGTTTTTCTGCAGGCATATTTTCCAGGTCCTGTGGCCAGCATGACTAAACTGCTTCTGGCTCACGGAGGATTGTGGCGAGTGCCAGAGTGCACAGAAACACTGTTTACCTTCCCACCACAGCGGTACCTATTTATTTACTCATGATTTCGAACTTCTAGGTTGGCAGGAGCTGGGACAGAGCAACGGGAGCTCACCCCGTCACGGCGGTTCGAACTGCCGACCTTACAATCGGCAAGCCCAAGAGGCTCAGAGGTTTAGACCACGGCACCACCTGCGTCCCTTATCACAATGGGACGTCTATTGGGGACAGGGAGGGGATCTGATCTGCTAGCTACCGAGGCAAGCAGCCACCTTGCCCTGATTAGTGTCCACTGCTGAGCAGCCATTTTCAATTTCCCACAATGCCTTCAGTTTAGCATCACTCTGGGGTCATTTTGGGAGAATTGAAATGGTGTTTGTTTGTTTGTTCTTTGCCTGGTGCTAATCAGTGGACCCAGAGCAGGTGTCAGTACTGGGCCTACTGGGTCTCTGAGGTACCTACCGCCTGAAGATGCCTCGCGCTGATGTCAAGCCTATGCCTGCAGCACGAAAAGTGACAGATTCTTTGGTGAATAAAGCTTTGCAACGGGTCCTGCTGAATGCATCAACCGGTCATCAGTTTTCCTCCTAATCACATTCTTTCAGACAACATTTCAAAAAGAGCCTCTGTTCCCAATTGGATAACCTGGACGTGTGGCCAGCAAGCAGGTCTGGGGGTTCTTTCTCTCTCTGTTTTTTTTGTGTGTGTGTTTCCTCCCACCCCACCCGGAAATATGTAAATTTGTTCTTGGAAAATCGTCAACTAATTTGACTCCGTTCGGGCTGACATGGTCCTGCTTGCCAACAGTTACATTTGCATACTAATTCGCCTCCCCTCCATTCATTGAGAAATGGATGCAAATGATTTATCATTCGCCCGATACCTCGCCTGAATGTGCAAGGGGAAATTGCTGCAGTGTCACAGGCAGTGCGAAGGAAGCCTCTCGAAATGGGCTTGCCTCTAATCTAATCACATCAGCTATAAAGCACCTGGTTCTTTATAGCTCCCCCCCCACCCGGATCCAACTCCCAAGTTCTCTATATCGTTACTAGACTTCCCTTCATATCAACTAGTTTTGTGTTCTACATGGAGAACAGTAGTATATACACTGTGCATTTCAAGCTTTTAGGAGGGCCATCTGCAATTGACTCTGGTCATTTCCCCAGACCTGGTGTGTTGTGATAGATAATTGCCATCTTCCTTTGTTCAGTTCTCTTCAATGTTTACCTTCCTTGGAGGTTTTAAAGCAGACGTTGGATGGTCATTCCTGCATTGTAGGGGGTTGGGCTAGATGACCTTCAGGATCCCTTCCAACACTGTGGATCTACATTAAACAGTACAGATTCATTTCCAAAGCCGTGGCAGTAAAACAATAGAACAATAAGACAACAGCATGTCCGAACAAAAATACACCTGTGAAAAGCCCTTTGAAACAGGTGAATTTTGAGTCCTTCACCTGTTGTATTCCTATAAGCCGGTATCCAAATAGCGTAGCAAATGGGTGCATCTAGCCTTATATAGGCACAAAAAAAAAAAAAACAAAGCAGTTTATGATGATGAACAGAATAATACAGCAGAAGCCTTGGTTTCATCTCCAGCTTATTTCCCTGGTCCAGCACTGGATCATCAGGTCTGCAATCGCTGCCTCATTTTAGGTCTCAGATCAAATTGCGGATGGAAATGTCCCTGCAAAACGATTGTGATGCTCCCTTTGTCCTTTGCATCAGAGAAGCATCATCCACTCCTAAACCACAATGTGGGAAACAGTTCTTGATTTGGATAGCACGTCAGGTAGCCCAAACTAGTCACGATATCCATATATATACTGTCTGTTTCTTTTTAGAAGCTAGGTCAAAGGTAAAGGTGAAGGGACCCCTGACCATTAGGTCCAGTTGCGGACGACTCTGGGGTTGTGGTGCTCATCTCACTTTACTGGCCGAGGGAGCCGGCGTGCAGCTTCCAGGTCATGTGGCCAGCATGATAAAGCCGCTTCTGGCGAACCAGAGCAGCGCAAGGAAGCACCATTTACCTTCCCGTCTGAGCGGTTCCTATTTATCTACTTGCATTTTGATGTGCTTTCGAACTGCTAGGTTGGCAGGAGCTGGGACTGAGCAACGGACGCTCACCCCGTCACAGGGATTCGAACTGCCGACCTTCTGATCAGCAAGCCCTAGGCTCAGTGGTTTAACCCACAGCGCCACCTGCGTACTTTCCATAAATCCAGACTGTCACTATCTGGGATTGAGACTCGATTGCATACAACCCAATTCGGGCAGGGGCGTAGGAAGGGGGGCGATAGGAGCGCCTCGCCCCAGGCAGCATGATCCTGAGGGCGCCATCGCGGCTGTCCCCCCGCCCGCGCTGGGCACCCCGCCCCCACAGGCGGCAGTCCCCGCCACCAGAATGTGTGCCACGCCCCTAGAACACGCCCCACGCCCCTATGGGCAGTGCACCATGCCCCCAGAATGCGCGCCACACCCCTACGGGCGATGCACCACACCTCCAGAACACTCGCCAGCCCCTCCCCCACCTGCTCTCTGCCCCCGGTGCCAGAGCATGAAGCTCCGCCACTGAATTCGGGTTGGAGCTTTTGCACAACAAACCTGCTCCCCGCCAGAATGGGACTCTTTGTAGTTGTAATGAGCATTGTGAGGTTTTGCAGGAGCCATGCCCTGGCTGTGCTGACCTTATCCGAATCGGGTGCAGGTCGGCAAGTACAGTCAGGTGACGAGACACACTACAGCTGGGAGCAAGCCAAGGAAGACTACATAAGAAAGACCTGCATTTCGCCCTTGGTCTTTGCCACAGAAACACGGTCTTCTGCTGACCTATAGCCTGTTCCTGTGATCCTTGCCTGGCTGGACTTCTCACCCGCCTAGACTCTTGATACTCTTCTGGGCCTCCTCTTTCCTCTGACCTTTGCTGGGCTTGTTGTTGTTTCCTGACTGTGGACCCGCCAGTTTGACGGCCTCTTCTCCCGCTTCCCCCATTGAAGTTGTCGTTTGCACACGATGCAAACTGTAAAGCATGTTGTTACAACATAAGAGAAAGCAGCTTTGTGCTAGGAAACACAGCGAGGCAATAATAATAAAAAAAAAATGCAGTGTGAGTCTGTGTGTGTTACAAAAAGGAAATCTTGCAACCTCAATTTAGAAAGGGCTGCTTCTCTCCCGTGTCAGCAGATTCAAAGCTTAGTGGGTCAAATGTGAAGGGCAGAAAATTGATTTAGGTGCATTAATAAAAATCTACATTGGTAGCGATAGAAGAGGTATTGGCCATACTCTGAACTTAACTCTTTCCTAGGGAGCAGGAGAAATTTGATTCGGTTTGGTTTTAAAGGGGGAAGCTACCTAATTCGCTTTCCAAACCAGTATGTGAACTGAAGCATGGGCATTGTTCAAAAACTGTGCTTTTTGTGAATTTTGCAGTGCAGTCCTCCTGTCCAGTAACATGTACAAATATTCAGGTGCTAGGGTGAAATGAGCAAAAAAACATTAAAAAAATACATGTGTTGGAAAATAACATGCACTAGTGCATTATATTGGGGGAAATTGCTTGGGGGAATTGTGTATATCAGACAATAGTGCATACAAAAGTGTGTATATTAGAAGAAATTCGCACTAAAGTGCTGATGCATTTTCATACAGACTTAAAAAAGAAAGAATGCAAATGGATGTGGAAATACAGAGAATTGAATTTAGGGTTGTAAAATGAGAGAAACTGAAATGGGCAGATTCACTCAGGACATAGCTCAGTCAGTAGAGCATGGAACTCTTAATCTCAGAGAGTTGTGGGTTCGAGTCCTACGCTGGGCAAAAGATTGGGGTTGCAGGGAATGAGCTTTGTGGTCCCTTCCAACTCTACAGTTACATGGTTCTATGATTTCTTCATCAGTTCTCTCTCACTGCATTGGTCCAGATGGTGGGACCACTTTAGAATGGGACACAAACTGCTCCCGTCCATGTTGACCACCTGCCACCTTAGCGTACCCGAGATCCAGATCCCCAGGCAATAGATCTGTCCCCAAAATGCATTGCCGTGGGTGATGAGCATTGCTTCCATTCACCCGCCTGTAGGTAAAATGTCCATTCTAGGGAACGGCACTGAGGTCAGGCCAGTGGGGGTCCATTCTTTTTTATAAACAACAACAACATTTTTTATTAGATTTTTACTTACAAATCAATCATATCAAACCAATTATTCCAAATTATACAAAGATATATCTATTCAACCAAATATTGTGCCAAATTATAAAAGTTTTGCTTCCCCATGCTTCAAATTCTGAGGGTTCTGAATATTGATAATTGCTGCCATTCTAATCAAAGTTCCAAGTTCTTTCCAATCCTTTTAATCCAACACAGTCCAGATCTTTTCCAACAGCCTCTGAAATATTTTCAGGCGAGATTTACCACAAAGCCTATGTTTCTGTCCAGCTTCCCCATAAATCCTTGCACTCTCCTTCCAGACTGGGATATCCTCCAAGCTCCGCCGTTTATCACGGACAGACGCCACCTTAAAGATCCAAGAAGTCATGTCCAGGCTTCTGCTTGTTAATTCCTCCGGTCGTGGATTTGCAGTCTTTCCGGGCAGGGTCAGCCAAATCCAGATATTAACACACATCTTATAACAAACCCCTGGCTCCCCAGTGAGGGTCCCTTCTGAGCCCAAAGGGGGTCTTGGACAATTCCCAACGTGGCTGACCTCTAACGCCGAGCCTGGGCCCGAGGTAGCCTCCTAGGCATAGCTGTGGAGCTTCACACTGGCATTCAGAAGTCTTCTTCTGTGGCTGAGTGCCCCCCAACGGGCTCCCCTCTCCATTAGCAACACAGTGTTTCCACTTCTTCCAAAGGCCCCTTAGCTACCCATCCTTTGGGCTTGGAATTAGGCTTGCTCCCAAATTCATTGTATTATAGCGTAAGATTTCATGGCACTTGCTTCATGTATATTGCTTGGATGGGCAGTGTTAATTCCTTCCCTCCCCCTCCTCTGCTTTGTAATAGAAAAGGCTGTTTATGTGCTGTATTTAGCAGATGCTTGGTGCCTCTCGAGTACATAGCCCAGCATGTCAGAACTCAGCCCAGAATCGATTGCTTTACAACTACATTCTGAACCCGGCAAATAAGGAAATGCTGACAGGTCCTTAACTGGAGCACTGCTGCTGAACATCAATGTAATTAGCTGGGCATATCAGACAGAGCATATGGGCTGTCCATCATCTCTGGCAAGAAGAAGAAGAGAAAAATAAGTGTGTACAATCTGACCATAATGGTTTGGAGATTATTATATATATATATTTCTGGTTTGCTTTTTAAAAGCATGCCTTGGACACCTTGTGGGAGGCAAGGTAGTGTTTTGGACGCAGACATGCGGAGAGAGATTATTATTATTATTATTCTGGGAAGTTTTTAACGTTTGGCATTTTATCGTGATTTTATATGTGATGGAAGCTGCCCAGAGTGGCAGGGCTAACCCAGCCGGATGGGCGGCATATAAATAATAATATGGTAATTATCATAATAATCATAACTGAGAGAAGCTTTTTCTTTCCCTCTCCAACTTGAGGCTGTCCAGTGAAGCTAAAGATTGTGAGACTCAGCACAGACAAAAGAAACTACCGTAGTTTTCCGTGTATAAGACTAGGTTTTTTTCTTTAAAAATTATGCTTAAAAGTGGGGGTCATCTTATACATGGATAGTAGCATAGGGTGGTCATAGAATCATAGAATCGTAGAGTTGGAAGAGACCACAAGGGCCATCCAGTCCAACCCCCTGCCGAGCAGGAAACACCATCAAAGCATTCTTGACATATGCCTGTCAAGCCCCTGCTTAAAGACCTCCAAAGAAGGAGACTCCACCACACTCCTTGGTAGCAAATTCCACTGCCAAACAGCTCTTACTGTCAGAAAGTTCTTCCTAATGTTTAGGTGGAATCTTCTTTCTTGTAGTTTGAATCCATTGCTCCATGTCCGCTTCTCTGGAGCAGCAGAAAACAATCTTCCTCCCTCCTCCATATGACATCCTTTCATATATTTGAACATGGCTATCGTATCACCCCTTAACCTTCTCTTCTCCAGGCTAAACATACCCAGCTCCCTAAGCCATTTGATTGGTTGCTGCTATGGCTTTCAGCGGCTATTGGCCATGTTATTCGTTGCTGCGTCAAGGGCTGGGGTTGATTGGCTGATGCTGCAGCAATTGGGTGGGTGTTTGGCAGTTTCTGCCAGTGAGGGCACAGATGAGAGATGGATTTAGCGGTGCGTGCAGGTGAGCGATTTTTGGCAATCCCCCCTAAAAAAGCTCAACAACTCTTAGCCATCTCCCCACATATTCTTAAATTTGAGTCCCCCCAAATAGGGGCGTCTTATACATGGGGGCGTCTTATACACGGAAAAGCATGGTGCTTCATACAATGCATAGTTACTCAGTGGAATGTTCTCATACGCACATCATAAGAACCTGCTGGATCAGGCCATTGGCCCATCTAGTCCACTATCTTGTTCTCGCAGTGGCCTTTGGGAAACCAGCAAGCAGGGTTTGAGCACAAGAGCCCCCTCCCCTCCTGTGGTTTTCAGCGGCTGGTATTCAGAAGCATTTCTGCCTCCGTGAAGGCAGAGCATGGCCATTCTGGCTAGGAGCCATGAATAGCCCTCTCCTCCGTGAAATTGTCTCATTCTCTTTAAAATCAATCCAAATTGGCCGCCATCATTGCCTCCTGTTGGTGGCTATCGCTGAACAGGAGAGCCAGCACTGGGCACCATTCAGATTACACAAATTCATGGCTTATTTCTACTAACCCTGATTGAGATTTTCTACCTCTATTTTTGGAGATTGTCCACCTCTGAATACCCATTGCTGGGAATCCCATGGGGGGCGTAGAAGGCTGTTGTGTTCAAGTTTTTTTTGCAGGCTTTCCATGGACATCTGGTTGCCACTGTAGGAATAGAGCCCAAGACTAGGTGGGCCTTTGGCCTGATCCAGCAGGCTCGTCTTATTTTCTGATCATGGTAGTGTGACTTGCATGGGGAGATATGAGGGGCCTTCGTTGGACACAGCTTAGACAGGGAAACTCAATATTAAAAAAGGGAATATGGCTCGAGAGGAGCGAGAACTGTGATCTCATTGGCAAGCTGTGATCTCAGTAGAGCATGAGACTCAGGGTTGTGGGTCTGAGCCCCACATTCTTTCATTGCAGGGGTTGGACCAGATGAGTCTCAGGGTCCCTTTCAACTCTGTTGTTTAGTCGTTTAGTCGTGTCCGACTCTTCGTGACCCCATGGACCGTAGCACGCCAGGCACTCCTGTCTTGCACTGCCTCCAACAATTTGGTCAAACTCATGTTCTTAGCTTTGAGAACACTGTCCAACCATCTCGTCCTCTGTCATCCCCTTCTCCTTGTGCCCTCCATCTTTCCCAACATCAGGGTCTTTTCCAGGGAGTCTTCTCTTCTCATGAGGTGGCCAAAGTATTGGAGCCTCAGCTTCACGATCTGTGCTTCCAGTAAGCACTCAGGGCTGATTTCCTTCAGAATTGATAGGTTTGATCTTCTTGCAGTCCATGGGGCTCTCAAGCCTTCTTTATGGTCCAGCTCTCACTTCCATACATCACTACTGGGAAAACCATAGCTTTAACTATACGGACCTTTGTAGGCAAGGTGATGTCTCTGCTTTTTAAGATGCTGTCTAGGTTTGTCATTGCTTTTCTCCCAAGAAGCAGGCGTCTTTTAATTTCATAAGTAAACGAAAAGTTGCAAGAACTCGGGCCAGAAAGGATAATTTCAAAAAATATTCACAAAGTTTTATTCAGGATAACTTCCAGTAAATATCAACATCAGGACAAGGCCCTGTTTCGATGATTCTTCATCAGCTGGAATGTAAAAGTTAACATAAATGTTTGTAATGAGAAATTATTCAACTCTTAAGATATAAAGTTTTAACACATAAAAAGGACAGAGACTGTATTCAAATAAACATTACTGATATATCTTTGAGTGACCAACCTAACTTCAACCTTATAGTCTGCTTTCTAAATAAAGATTTAAACTGCTTGTAGCGTACAAAAGGCTTGTCTAAACTTAAATAAGAAATCCTCTTACAAAATATAACAATCCTTGTTACAGGAATACTTGTAGTTTTTACAAACAGAGTTATAATACTAGTAAAAACAAAGGTAGCTTACCGGGGTTTCTTAGGTCTAAGTGTACCAGGTATGTTTGCTTTGTTAACTCAAATTGTTTGCAGCACTTAAATGATAGAGGAAACGAGGTTGCAGCAAAATTAAAGAGACAGTATAGCATTTAGGACTACAAGTGTTGAGATAATTTAAAGGCATATGGACATAACTAGGTTCAATGTTGTTACAAAGTACAAATTCGATTCTAGGAATGATGTGAAGTCTAAACTATTGTTCAAGCCCCCTGGATGTAAAGTGTTGAAAAGATGAATAAATTTGGACTCCTGTTGGAGAAGGAGTCTGTCAATGTTCATATGTTGAAAGCGGGTTTGCGGCAATGTCCAGATTACAAAGAATGAGAAGTCATCTTCTGTATGTTTGTGTTGAGTATTTCATGACTGCTGTCACCATCTGCAGTGATCAAGGAGCCCAAGAAAGTAAAATCTCTCACTGCCTCCATTTCTTCCCCTTCTATTTGCCAGGAGGTGATGGGACCAGTGGCCATGATCTTGGTTTTTTTGATGTTGAGGTTCAGACCTTATTTTGCGCTCTCCTCTTTCACCCTCATTAAAAGCTTCTTTAATTCCTCCTCACTTTCTGCCATCAACTCTACAACTCTATTATTCTAAGCTCACCACTCACCCTGCATAGCCTGTGAGGCTGATAGGAGCCAGAGTCCAAAACATCTGGAGGGCCAAGGTGGCCCTCAAGGAATGAGGAAGATGGTTGTTGCTGCTGCTGATTCCCATTCCTTCCCGCAGCCCCCCCCCCCAATTGCTTTGGCGGGTCAGGGGCTCCTCCCAGGGTAGCATGGGAGGTTGTTTTGGGGATTCAAGTGCCGTTGACAAAAAGCATCTCCCACACTGCCTTCAGAAGAAAGCCTCCGCTTCATCTCAGCCGCTTGTATGAATGGTTCAAACCTAATATGCTGGTGTGTTGATAGTTAAAGAAGAAAGCATTCCCTTCTGCCCAAAATCTGGAGTGGGTTCCTGTATCTGGAGCGGGTGCTGGAAGCCACTCCATATGTTTTACAGCGGTACCTAGCCCCCCCACTTCACTTTCCAGGGATGTCCCTGAGCTGTATCTCATTTTCTCCAAAAGCATCAAGGATAGCCTAAGGTCAGCAAGCTGAGCACGTCAAAACTTTTGATGTAAGCCTCTGACCTGCCATGGAAATCAATGGTGTGGCTGGCCTCTCAGTGCGCCTGAGGCTGCAAGGCATGTCAGGAGAGCATACTAGGGCAGGCGTCAACAAAAACACCGGTTTTCCTGAAATGTGCATATGCTCATGTATATGTATGGATGCAAATGTAGAAATAATGCCTATAATTTAAATAGAAATGCAATGCATCTCCCCATAATGAGGAAGACTATGTGCTGGCGCCCTGCATACCTGCTCAGTCTGCTTCCCAGGTGTTCACCGTTGATGGGCAATTACCAGGCCCTTCTTAGGATTTTTTATGTTCAAACCAGACCTGGACATAATCATAGAATTGTAGAGTCAGAAAGGACCCCAAGGGTCATGAGGAACGGCTTAGGGAGCTGGGTAAAAAAGCCAATGCACAGGTAGCACAGGTTACAAAACAGCAAAACCTCCTTTCAACATGTGAATCATAGAATCATAGAATCATAGAGTTGGAAGAGACCACAAGGGCCATCCAGTCCAACCCCCTGCCAAGCAGGAAACACCATCAAAGCATTCCTGACAGATGGCTGTCAAGCCTCTGCTTAAAGACCTCCAAAGAAGGAGACTCCACCACACTCCTTGGCAGCAAATTCCACTGCCGAACAGCTCTTACTGTCAGGAAGTTCTTCCTAATGTTTAGGTGGAATTTTCTTTCTTGTAGTTTGAATCCGTTGCTCCGTGTCCGCTTCTCTGGAGCAGCAGAAAACAACCTTTCTCCCTCCTTTATATGACATCCTTTTATATATTTGAACATGGTTATCATATCACCCCTTAACCTTCTCTTCTCCAGGCTAAACATACCCAGCTCCCTAAGCCGTTCCTCATAAGGCATCGTTTCCAGGCCTTTGACCATTTTGGTTGCCCTCTTCTGGACACGTTCCAGCTTATCAGTATCCTTCTTGAACTGTGGTGCCCAGAACTGGACACAATACTCCAGGTGAGGTCTGACCAGAGCAGAATACAGTGGTACTATTACTTCCCTTGATCTAGATGCTATACTCCTATTGATGCAGCCCAGAATTGCATTGGCTTTTTTAGCTGCTGCATCACACTGCTGACTCATGTCAAGTTTGTGGTCAACCAAAACTCCTAGATCCTTTTCACATGTACTGCTCTCAAGCCAGGTGTCTCCCATCCTGTATTTGTGCCTTTCATTTTTTTTGCCCAAGTGTAGTACTTTACATTTCTCCTTGTTAAAATTCATCTTGTTTGCTTTGGCCCAGTTGTCTAATCTGTTAAGGTCATTCTGAAGTGTGATCCTGTCCTCTGGGGTGTTAGCCACCCCTCCCAACTTGGTGTCATCTGCAAACTTGCTCAGGATTCCCTCAAGCCCATCATCCAAGTCATTGATAAAGATGTTGAACAAGACTGGGCCTTTCAAAAAAGTGTGTGCCTTTCAAAAAAGTGCAACAACTGGTTATCATATAAGCAGGCCATTTAGTAAAAAAAAAAAAAAAAGGCAGGTGGTGAGAACACTCCAAATAACCATCCAAGAGAACAGATGGTTAGTCCCTTGGCAATACTGATGGCCTGTTGACTCTCCACCTCTGAATCTAAACCAGACAATGCATCTATTCCATGAGGATTCTAGCTGCCATGACAAATCAGGGGAGAATCGCTCTAAATGCTTTAAAAAATGAATGGAGTGGCGATTGAATTAGAGCCCCTTAATGTTCCAAAATGTATTTGACTTATCCACAGGCCTGGTGATTTTCTCATTTGGAAAGAGAATATTGTATTGTGCTGAATACAGTCATATAATTCACAGAGCTTTCTTTCCAACAAACTGTAGCTCACCTCTGTTTGGGTTTTGTCTTGTTGGGTTGTTTTTTTAAGCCACAAAAGAACTCCATTAATTTTCCTAATAAACTTGCCTACGTGGAAAAATATCCACTAATTTCAGAAAGTAGGTGTTAATCTGATCTGGATAAACGAGTGCAAATCCATATCGTCACTGCACTTAAACCACTGGAACCCTTTCTTGAAATCAGTTTAGTCTCCCTTGCTAAATGACGGAATTAAGCAAAAACTGGTTTAAGTGCATGTACATTAATGGCTTGAAGCTCTTGAACTAGATCAATGCAGAACGAATTAGGCAGCAGAAGAAAAACTCAATGAACTATCAATGGCAGGGGAAAAGGTCTTTCATACTTTGTCCACGGCGTTTGTTTTTTACTATTATTATTGCAGAAAGTATATTAGTCAGGGATGGTCTTTTGCTTTTGTGTTAAGATGACCAGGGCAGGTTGTTTTCCTGAAATTGTACTGCAAACTTTGAAAATCAAGGCTCCATCCTTTTAAACTTTATGATCATTGGTCTGCTGACCTTGTAATCTGTCAGAAACATGTAATATTGAGCAGGGCTCTGCAGAATGTCAAACTGACCCTGTTGTAACCCGAAACTGGGGAGCTGATTTTGTGGCTCCAGCTGTATAAGAGCTCTCCTGTATTCTGAGCTTTGAAATCAATGCCAGATTTTAGCGCAAGCCCATTCCTGATGTGGCGCCCTAGGAACATGACATGTTTAGTGGAACATTCCTCCCAACTCCCCCACCCCCCCACCCCTGGAGTGGTAGAACACCATGTGGCATACTGCATCCTTCTCTCATTAGCCATTGTCACATGCGTTTTAGGACCATATTCCTATAGGAAGCTGCCTCATTCTAAGTCAGATCATTGGGCCATCTACCTCAGCATTGTCAACACTGAGTGGCCAGTCCTATCTTGGAGATGACAGGGATTGAACCTGGGACCGTGCATTCACAAATAGATCGATGTGAAACCGCAGGCGGTGGTGTGTGATTCTGGAGCAACATAATCAGGAATCAAGATATATTCAGGGATCCACAAACTGGCAGGTTTATGACCAGAGTTAAAGCTCCCATTGGCTCAAGCACCACAAAGCTGAGGAATTGGAAGCTGAAATGGATGTCTCAACAGATGTGTCCTGTGATGTCAAAGAAACATGGGTCTACAGGTCAAGAAGGTAGTTTCTGAATATACTGTAGAGGGAAGTGAGGGGCATGTGGGGATCGTCAACCTGAGAAGGGAGCCTATCTAAGAGAAGGAAAACTCTGATCCTAAACCAGGCATTCCCAAACTGCGGCCCTCCAGATGTTTTAGCCTACAACTCCCATGATCCCTAGCTAAGAGGACCAGTGGTCAGGGATGATGGGAATTGTAGTCCAAAACATCTGGAGGGCCGAAGTTTGGGGGTGCCTGTCCTAAACCTCCACTGCCTTGCAGGATATCTTCGGGAGAAGAGATGGCCAAGGAGTAAACCCTACAAAAACCCAGAGTGGAGTCCATAAGATGGTTTGATGGCGCCTTGGCGAGCAACTCCTGCAGCCAGGCGTGTAGCAAGGGAGGAGCGAAGGGGGCGGTCCGCCCCTAGCTCCAGTCTGGCAGGGGCAGCACAGGAGCAGCGCCTCCGGCCCCTAGCCCGCCCCTCGCCTCCTCCGCCCGAGTAGGAAGAAGCAGAGCACGCTATGGAGCGGGTTGCCAGGCGTCGTCGTCAAACTGCGAGCAAGCCTCTCTGCGGCTTGCTTGCAGTTTGCCGCCGCCACCCGGCAACCCGCTCCATAGCATGCTCTGCTTCAGAGTGCGCCGGCCAAGCAGAGCAGCAGTGCCAACCCGGACGGACTGTGCATGTGCGGTCCGTTCTGGTGCGTCCTGGCGACACCCCACCCCCAGCGGGTGCTGCCCTGGGCAGCCAAGCGGCACCGTTCGCCCCTGCCTGCAGCCAAGCTGGTGCCAAACATCTTGCTCTGCTTTCCTTTGGACCACATCAGTGAGGCCGAGAGGGGAGTCTTGTGGTCAGGGCAGCCCAGGATCTCTAGGCACACTGTTCAGTCCTGGTCATTGTGTTGCTGCTTTCATTGGCATCCGTCTCAAGAGACAATGGAGTGTGCCTCCCGGGGTGAAGTCAAACTGCTGCATTAGCGGAGCAATACGTTGGACTTCTTGGATGATAACCTGCCTGTAAGGAGCCACAGTCCAATTTGCCTTACATGCAGAAGGTCCCAGGTTCAATCTCCAGCGTCCTCAGGTAGGGCTGGGAGAGAACTCCACTGAGACCCCTGCAGAACCCTGGACAGCTGCTGTCAGTAAGTGTAGACAATACTGAGCTACATAAACCAATGAGGCAACTAGGTATAAGGCACCTTCCTGTTTCCGCCTGTCTGATCTATAAGAGCTGATAACATGATGAAGATGCATAGCAGCCAAGAGACTGCATTAGAAATCGGGAAATCCCAGATTTAAATCTTGCTTCTGCCATGGAAATGCCACTTTCGCAGGGGCTACTGACTGTGGATGGCTTCCGAGTCAATCCGATTTAGCCCTTTCGAGAGTTTGCTCAAGTCCAGCTATTCTCTAAGCAAGTGTCAAATTCAGATATCAAATATGCAGTAAATACTCCAGCACTTAGAGGATATCTGGAGGGTATTTAACGTCAACATTCACAGAGGAGAATTTGGAGTCGGGTTGTTGGAAGCCAATGTGCGTCTCTCTACCTTTTCCATTCTGCCAACCTCCTCCAGGCCCCGTCCAAGATGGTCGCCTGCCAACCCTTCGCATCTGTCTTCATTTTGTTTCCGTTCCACTTGGGAATGCTCAAAACAATTCCAGTTCTTGACTTTGGGAGGCTCACTATCTCAGAGTCTGAGAAGCTGGGCTCTGATGCCAGCATCACAATCGGACTCGGAGGCCTATAATTACCAGAACAAACATACAATGCCCTCTATTCACAAGATGGCAAATGCTGTGTGATCCCATAGGCAGGCAGACATCTGCCAAGAAAGAGCTCCTTTGCCATGTAGACAAAACCCTTGTCCTCCTTAAGAATGCAGCAGCACAATCCTACTCGGAAGCAAGTCCCCTTGAGTTAATTAGATTTACTCATGCATAAGCATGCAAGTGTAAGATTGCAGAGTGCCCTGGGGCTCTGGCCTTGCTTTTCAGCTTCTCGTGGGCATCGGGTTTGGGTGTGAGAATAGGGTGCTGGACTAGATGGGCCTTTGGCCTGACTCAGAAGGACTCTTCTCTTTAAAATGTAGGAACATTATCCTGAATCAGACCCACTGGTCCATCTAGCTCAGTATGATCTACATCAGGCATCCCCAAACTGCGGCCCTCCAGATGTTTTAGACTACAATTCCCATCTTCTCCGACCGCTGGTCCTGTTAGCTAGCGATCATGGGAGTTGTAGGCCAAAACATATGGAGAGCCGCAGTTTGGGGATGCCTGATCTACATGGACTGGCAGGGATACTCCAGAGCCTCAGAGAGGGCAGCTCTCCCAGCCCTACTTGGAGGAGCCAGGGATTGAACGCGGGAGCTTCTGTGTACAATGTAGATGCTCTGTGTCAGGGAGCCAAAAGGGAGAACAGGTCATTCACTGAACAGAGAAAGTCAGTAACAAGCCGGCTAACTTGCAGTTAGTTTGATGATGATGATCATAGAATCATAGAGTTGGAAGAGACCACAAGGGCCATCCAGTCCAACCCCCTGCCAAGCAGGAAACACCATCAAAGCATTCTTGACATATGCCTGTCAAGCCTCTGCTTAAAGACCTCCAAAGAAGGAGACTCCACCACACTCCTTGGCAGCAAATTCCACTGCCGAACAGCTCTTACTGTCAGGAAGTTCTTCCTAATGTTTAGGTGGAATCTTCTTTCTTGAAGTTTGAATCCATTGCTCCGTGTCCGCTTCTCTGGAGCAGCAGAAAACAATATTTCTCCCTCCTCCATATGACATCCTTTCATATATTTGAACATGGCTATCATATCACCCCATGATGATGATGATGATGATGATGGAAGGATTGCTCCTTTCTAGATGAAGCTGTTGCCCAGACTGACTTTTAACTCCCTCCCACTTCACTCTCTAACCCTGTGAGTCAGGCCCCTCTCTCTGTCTACTGTGAGCCCCAAGCCCCTCTCTGTTTCTGCCTGGCACTTTGTTCTGTGACATACAGTAGATGCCTTGTTCTAGGGGTGGGGGGGGTGGGGTCTTGCAGGCTGTCAGTAGAGAAGCTGCCAGGGTGGCTCTGTGGTGGAGCTGTCAAGTCTGATCCCTGTGGGTCAGGGCACCTGCCCGTTTCCTCCTCCAGCACTTCCCAGCCTTCCCCCTCCTCTGGGGTGGAGCCGGTTTCCCACCACCAGGAGCCCAGATCCAAATCTTCTCTCTCTATGCTTTCCCTGGGGGGCTCTTGGTTCGGGTGGCTTCCACCACCACTCCTCTTCCAGCCAGTCCCTGACACTCTACCGCTGAGCTCTGGCTGTTCCCCCCAAACGGCAGGATGTTCTTCTGCTCAGTTTAACAGTTGCCTCACTGGATCACATCAAATCTAGTCCCACATTCAGCCAACGCAAAGCCTCTGGCAGCTCCCAAGCAGGGCATGGAGACACCCACTGTCTGGTATTCAGAGATGCATGAGGTTGCAGCATGGAGATGGAGGAGGAGGAGGAGGAGGAGGAGGAGGAGGAGGAGGAGGAGGAGGAGGAGGAGGAGGAGGAGGAGGAGACATAGTTGGGCCAGGCAGTGCTTCTGAGCTGCCCTCTCAACACCGACATCGCTGTGTGCAGAGATGATGCAGAGGCCGGGCAGGGCATCAATAACATGATGGCTGCTTGAGCACAGTTAGAGACCCAGGCTGCCACTCCCACAGAGCCACTCCCACAACCCGAGTCTCACCATTGTCTTCTCCCCGCATTCTCTAGATGCACAGCAGGAACAACAGTGTGGTGGGTTGGGCCAGGTGGCACCTCCAGGCCTGGTGTAGAGGGCATCTGTTCACCATTCCAGCCAGTTGGCCATTTTCTTTTCCAGGACACATTCCCTTGAGCTCACTTTCTCATCCATTTTCTTTGTGTGAGGTCCTCTTATGATTGTAAGGCTGAGGGAGTGTGAAACTGTCTTAACTGCTGATCTGGAAGGTGCTCTGAGGTTCGCTTTTAGCCAAAATGTGGGAGCAGTGCCATCAGAAAATGGCAATGGACTACGTTAGAAAATGCCAACTTTGTGTATGTGTCGACTCTGCCAGATTTACGTATAAGCTAAACAAGCTATAGCTTAGGGCCGCCCTCTCTTGGGGGCCCCCAAAAAAATTAAAGGGAAAAACCTGGATGCCAAAATAAAAGATTAAAAAAAGGAAATAAGGAAAACCTACATGCAGTGTTTTGTGTTGTGTAGGCTCCTATGATGTAAGTCATGGGCCCCGCCTGCTAGCCTGCACTCTAAAATATCACTGGTTTGCTTATTTCTATATATAGGGTGCCTACATTATGCATGTGCAAATGGCTTGAGATACCTATGAGGTCCATAAATTACCATATAGCATATATTCAACACATGCACACAAAACAGCGACCATTTGTTGTTGACAAAAGACAGCTGGACATATGAACAGCCCCATTACCTTCAGTAGCAGCAACAAGCAGACAACACGGTAATGTTAGCAAAACAATGAAAAGGTAAACAACCATGAAGTGCAAATATTTAAATGTATATGCACCAACAACCTTTACATATACAAAGAGATTCAAAAATGTGTACAAAATCTCATGCTCGAAGTCTTAAAAGTCCAGTATAAAGTGCAATAATCAAGTCCGAGAATAAAGTCCGATACGATGTATCATGCGTTCTTATCTCTTCCCATGCGTCCTTATCTCTTCCGACGGGCGGCTAGCTTCTTTCCCATTTCACAGGAATGGTTTCCTCAGGAGGCGGACTCTTTCTAAGGTTCATGTGCAAAAGCTTAATAAGACTACCGAAGCTCACAATTCTCAAAGATTGAGAATTGCAGGTTTAGAAATAATGTTGATAACTTAAATATGCATGCTGCAGTGGAAAAGACTTTGATCAGCTGACCTGCGCGCCCAGGTGTCAACTGTTGACGGTCAAGACCTTCTGGTGGTTCCTTACCTTTTAATCCAGACTTGGACAAGGCAGCAGCCTTCCAAACAGAGGGCTATCCTCCATTGCGTAGGGCAGGTGGCCTCCCTAGAAGCACTGGCCCATGTATGGCAACAGACTATGTCAGAAAATGCCAACTTCATGGGGGTTTGTGTATGCACCAACTCCTGCCTTCCTCGTGTAATGCATCCCATCGTTGCTCTTTCTCCACACCCCGGGGAGGGAAGAATCCGCCCGGCGTTTAAAGCGGGATGAATAGGCAGTGCCACTTCGGGGGGGGCTGGCATTGCTCGTGTCACATCTGCTTCCAGCCCTCTGCTACTGGTTTCTAGATTGATTTAGAGAGGTCCCTTTGTAATAAATTGTTTCATTCCTTATTCACAACAGGGGGCCAGCTGCTACTGGCGTTCGCAGCATGTGGGGCACAACTGTGTATTTAGAACGCAACGGCAGCAGATGTGCGGTTTTCAGTTTTCTTGAGGTTTGCTGCCAATTTAAGCCTTTGTTTCCATTTGATCAATTACCAGGGTTTTCCCTAGCTCCCCCTCCCTCCCTCCCTCCCACCCTCCCTCCCTCCCTTCTCCCCCTCCTGATATTCACATCATGGATTTCGAGTATATAAGAGCTTCCGACTCGCTCGAGCATGTAGGCCTGCCTCTGTAGGAAAGGGCATAGCTCGATGGCAGAGCATCTGTTTTGCATCCAGAAGCTCCCAGTTTCAATTCTCAGCCTCTCCGGTTAGAGCTGGGAATGGTCCACCCTGGAGAGCTGTTGCCAGCCAGTGTAGACAATGACTTAGATGGACCAATTCCTTGTTGGCATCTATCTGTCTTGAGAGACAATGGAATGTGCCTCTGGCGGTGAAGTCACAAGCCTCGCTGACGTGGGCCAAAACAAAGCAGAGCAATACATTTGGCACCAGCTTGGCTGCAGGAATTGCCGGAAGGAGGCGTATAAGGCACCATCCAACTGCCTTAGGGACTACGCTCTAGATTTATGTAGGGTTTACTCCCAAGCCTTTACTCTTCCAAAGAAGGTGTGCATCTCACAAAACAGCCATAGGTGAGACCAGGTCTTCTGATGCTGAGTGCATGCATGTTCCGCAGAGATGTCAATGATGTTTCTATTATCCTGGCAGGCAAACTTGCCTGGCTTGTAATATTCTTGCTGCATTTCCAAAGAGACTTACTTGGCACCAAATCCATTTTCTTTTTTGCACCAGGCGAAACTTTTTTCTTTCTTTCTTTCTTTACTACTTGTTGGGGCTTTTCAGCATGTCAGCTAGATAAGTTTTAATTGTGGTTCTTCTGCTGACTTTTCTCAGACGTTTTCATCGTTTCTGCTCTGAAATACACTTTTTGACAATGCATTGCCATTTTGATTTTATTGTTGTTGAGAATTTCTCTGGGATACTGTTGCCCACTCTGAAAGTCTGGGACCTGCAGGTACAGGGCAGTATATAAATTTAATAATAATAATAATAATAATAGTAATAATGAGCACAATAATATTGCATTTCATATCTTAACCCTTATACAGTAGTACCTTGGTTTAAGAACAGCTTGGTTTATGAACAACTTGGATTAAGAATGCTGCAAACCCAGAATTAGGTGTTTTGGTTTGTGAACTTTGCTTTGGAATAAGAACATGATTTGCTTCCTGTTGAGTGTGTTCCATTTGTAAATTGAGTTCCCTGCTGCTATGGGAAAGCACGCCTTGGTTTAAGAATGCTTTGGTTTAAGAACGGACTTCCGGAATTGATTAAGTTCGTAAACCAAGGTACCACTGTATTAAATATAAATCAAATAATACATAGTGACTCTATATATTATATAGGGAGCTCAATATATTTTATCAATTGATTGATTGATTTCATAAAATCGGGTGACATTACTCAGAGTAGACCCACTGGAATGAATGGACAAAACTTAGCCATGTTCCTTAATTTCAAATACTCTAGACTGTGTAAAAGTGAGTTGAATACCACCCAGCAGGAGAAATCCTATGTCATGCTATTAGGATTGATTCTGCTTACCCAACAGAACTATCTCCCCTTTCCTGCCCTGTGCATTGTTTTGGGGTTCTGACCCTCCCCAAGCCAATCTGATGGGGCACAAGGCGTGCATGGGGATAGAAGATGGAGGAAACCATGCTTGTATCTTGCACTGTAGTTCCTGCATTCAGCAGGGAGTTGAACTGGATGACATGAGAGCATGGATGGTCAGAGCTTGGCACTGATAATGCCAAGTTTGCAGGTTTGATCCTCGTAAGGGAAAGCTGGGTATTCCTGCATTGCAGGGGGTCACAATAGCTGTGTTCTCTGCCTTCACTGCTGGAGGCAGTGTGCCTCTGAATACTAGTTGTTGAGAATCACAGGTGGGGAGAGTACTGATGCAAGTACTGATGTACAGTAAACGGTAAAGGTAAAGGGACGTGGACGACTCTGGGGTTGCGGCGCTCATCTCGCTTTACTGGCCGAGGGAGCCAGCGTACAGCTTCCAGGTCATGTGGCCAGCACGACTAAGCCGCTTCTGGCAAACCAGAGCAGCACACAGAAACGCCGTTTACCTTCCCACCAGAGCGGTACCTATTTATCTACTTGCACTTTGACGTGCTTTCAAACTGCTAGGTTGGCAGGAGCATTAAAAAGGATGGTGATGATGATGCACTCAGGCCCTGTTTGTGGGCTTTCTGGAAGAAACATCTGGCTTGCCACCGTGTGAACAGGTTGGTGGACTAGATGGACCTTTGAGCCAATCCAGTAGGTCTCTTCTGATGTTCTTACATCCTTCTCCCTCAATTAATGTTGAATTAGATGTGCCCGTCCCCTTCTACAGCATAAAGTGCCATCGCCATTGGTGACACCATAGTAATAGTACCCTATGTATTCCCACAGATGTTTGGGATGAGCCCATAAATTTGTCTTGAAATTCCCTTTGGATGACAATTTGGCGGCCACACAACGTGGGCGTTATCTTCTGGGAGACACCTGAACTTGGCTGCTTCAGAGTTTTGTAGAGGGTTGATTTACATCTCCTACTTGTCTCCATGTGGGGGAAAGGAAAAATACCCTTCAGAAACTTAAAAAGGGGAAGCGAGTGATCGCCGTCCCCCTCATTGCTCACTTGGAACTTCACCTCTGGTGAATTATGAGCCATTCTCTAAGGCCTCGGCTATATCTCATAGAAGCCAGTGGCACAATAACTCAACCAAAGGAGTGAAAAATTAACTTGTCGTCTTAACACAGAAGCTAGGAAAATAAGTTAATCTTTCATACACCAAAAAGAGGCCAACGCAGGGAACATTTGGGTCACCTAGGGGTGGGCAAACAGAGGAGAAGAATTCCTTCAGCTGACACAAAGTCACCGATGACGGAGACCCAAATTTTGGCTTGATGGATGGATTTCCATCGCTTCGGCACTCATCTTCTGTGTTTGGGGTGGGGGTCCTTAATGTGAGAACACAGTTTAATATATCGTAGCAATTCATCCCCAACAGAGAGGAGCTGGACCGCTGGACTGAAAACGGCAAAGATTGCAAGAGATGATCCAGCACCAGAGTCCTGAGAAATCTTTCAAGTGGTAGAACATCTATCTGCCTTGCATGCAGAAAGTCCCAGATTCAATCCCCAGTATTTCCAGATAGGGCTGGTGGAGGCAAATGCCTGATCATGGACCACCTACAAATGCCACCCCCATCAACAGTGTCTTTGGGGGGAGGGGAATTAAATATTACTTGGGAAGACAGGCAAACAAATGTCAGTGTACCAGAAGAAGAAAGATCCCCAGTGTTGAAGCAATGATTCTCCAACATCATCTGGCCATGTTGTTTGGATGCCTGATTATCGTCTTCCAAAGCAACTACTCTATTCCCGACTTAAGAATGGAAAGCAAAATACTGCTAGAGAACAAAATGGGTTTAAGGAAGCTCTCAGGGCAAATCTTTAAAAATATAGTATAAGCAATGACAATGGGAAAACACTGGCCTGCAAGCGCTCCAATTGGAGAATAGCCTTTCCTAAGGCATCATGGGTTTTGAAGAAGCATGAAATCAGGACAAAAGGGAGAAATGAGCTAAGAGGAAGGCACGTTTGGCAAATCCTCAATGTGATCAACTCCCACCTGGAAACCTATGTCCCCACTGTGGAAGGATGTGCTGCGCCAGAATTGGCCTCCACCATCATTTACGGACCACTAAGACTATATTCATGGAGGACAATCTTACTCGGCCACAAGTGATCGCCAAGAGGAGGCTAATGTATGAACCTCTGAAGAGCTGCTGTTAGTCAGTGTAGACAACATCGAACTAGATGAACTATTGGTCTGGCTCAGTACAATGCTTAGAATAATAATAATAATAATAATAATAATAATAATACCTTTATTGTCACTGTACAACCAGTGTACAATGAAATTAAACGAGCTCCCTCCCCCCCCCAACACTCAATCTCTTATCAAACAACACATCACCTCGCAAGTCAATTTCGCTATGTTATTTTCCATTCAACAGCCCCACAGATAGAAGCTATTTTTTAGCCTGTTGGTACGGCTGATTATACTTCTATATCTCCTGCCTGAGGGTAGAAGATTAAAGGGGTGGTGGCGGGGTGTGAGTCACCCCTGAGAATTTTCCTCGCTCTCCTAAGGCAACTGTGATACAATATGAAAGGACACTGGACCAGTAAAAGGAGTTCATCAATTGTTGTTTAACATTATTCTTTTGCAAGACCCTGAGGAAATGGAGTCTCTGTTGGGCCTTTCTGACCACTGGAGTTATGTTGATTTTCCAAGTGAGGTCCTCACTAAGGTAAACTCCCAGGAATTTAAAAGAGGAGACTCTCTCCACACAGCCCCCCCTGCCGATATACAACGGGGCAAGTTCCCCTCTCTTTCTCCGGAAGTCCAACACCATCTCCTTTGTCTTACTAATATTTTGGTGCAAGTTATTCTCCAATCACCATGTAGATACTTTTTAAACCTCCCCCCGTACGCTGTTTCATCTCCGCCTGCAATTAGGCCTATTATAGGCCATATGCTCATATGCAGGCTCCTTTCTCCAGATTAGAGGCATATTATTGGCTTAACTAGATGAGTGTTCAGTGTGCATAGGGCAGGAGATGCCAGTGCAGCTACCCTCTAGATGTTATTGAACCATACCTGCCAAGTTCCTGCCAGAAAAATAAGGGATCGGCAGACCGGAAGTAGCGCTGCCGCCATTTTGGAACTAGGCAGAGCAGCATTGAAAGTCGCTTCTGAGCATGCTCCACCCAGTTCCAAAATGGCCACCATGCCAGAAATCGCTTCTGAGCATGTCCAGAGACTCCAGACATGCGCAGAAGGAGCCTCCCCCGGCTGGTAAGTAAACCAGGGGAAAACAAAAAAGTCCGTTTTTCCAGCTGGGAACGGCTAGAAAAACGGGGGTTTCCCGGGGAATACGGGAGACTTGGCAGCTATGTATTGAATTACAACTCCCAGCACCCCTGGCCAATTGTACACAAACTGCATCCCATGATTCAGGGTGGTGTTGAATTCCCAGGGGTGGGTGCCTTTTGGTTTACATATTGCTTGGGAACTAAGAATCAGGTAGATCTGCATTAAAATATGAACTAAGCCAAATGTTTCCCAGTGTCGTGGACCGGTTGAACATAGAGGAACGGTGGAGGGAAACAGCTTTGAGAATACTTCACACAGAGAGTCGCAGCTAAGGAGCTACTGCTTAAGACTAGCTGGTGCTTATGACTATTGTCGTAACATGCCTATTGTTTGCGCAACAGATCTAATAAACACTTGCATTATTACGGTAGCGCTCAAAGCTTGGAGGACCCATGAAATAAAGTATTGTACAAATACAGGAAATGAGGAAGCCTCTCGGCAGAAGCGCAGGAGAGAGAGAGTTTGCAGGAAGATCCAGGCTTGTCTTTATTGCTCCAGAAGTCCATTGCACAAAGAGTGTGAAATCGCACCTGTCGTTGATAATGTGTCCCTGGGGCACCGAGCGATGTGTGCAGCAACCACATCAAGGCAATGTGTAAAAGGGAAGGGGAGGAAAGTGTAATCTTCCATTGAAGAAATTGCAAGTAGTGTAGGTGTGTAGAACATAGGCAGCCAACATATCATTATTCAAATGAAAAGCCACGTAGGATGCTGAGACTTCTGCCTTTGAGGGGATGGAAATAATAATAATAATAATAATAATAATAATAATAATAATAATAATAATACTTTATTTATTTATTTATATCCCACCCATCTGGCTGGGTTTCCCCAGCCATTCTGTTTTTAATGCTTTCAACAAAGCATTATAAACAGAATAAAACTTCAAACATTAAAAACTTCCCTAAACAGGGCTGCCTTCAGATGGCTTCTAAAAGTCACAGGTAGGTAGCCGTGTTGGTCTGAGTCGTAGCAAAATAAAAAAATTCCTTCAGTAGCACCTTAAAGACCAACTAAGTTTTTATTTTGGTATGAGCTTTCGTGTGCATGCACACCTGATATCTGACGAAGTGTGCATGCACACAGAAGCTCATACCAAAATAAAAACTTAGTTGGTCTTTAAGGTGCTACTGAAGGAATTTTTTTATTTTTCTAAAAGTCAGATAGTTGTTTATTGCCTTAACATCTAATGGGAGGGTGTTCCACAGGGTGGGCACCACTACCAAGAAGGCCCTCTGCCTGGTTCCCTGTAACCTCGCTTCTCGCAGTGAGGGAACCGCCAGAAGGCCCTTGCCGCTGGACCTCAGTGTCCGGGCAGAACGATGGGGGTGGGGACGCTTCTTCAGGTCTACTGGGACGAGGCCGTTTAGGGCTTTCAAGGTCAGCACCAACACTTTGAATTGAGATTGGAAACATACTGGGAGCCAATGTAGGTCTTTCAAGACCGGTGTTATGTAGTCTGATCATAACGCTACTAGTAGTATAGTGGTGCCTCGCAAGACGAATTTAATTTGTTCCACGAGTCAATTTGTTTTGCGAAAAATTCATCTTGCGAATTGCGGTTTCCCATAGGAATGCATTGAAATTTCCTTTTTTGCCCATAGGAACGCATTAATTAACTTTCAATGCTTCCCTATGGGAAACCGCGATTCGCAAGACGAATTTTTCGCAAAAGAAATTCGTCTTGCGAATCACCATCGGATCGCAAAACGCATTCATCTTGTGAAAAATTAGTCTTGCAGGGCATTCGTCTTGCGAGGTACCAATGTAGTATTTAACATATATCCCTTCCTTTCCCCAAAGTAGCCCTAAATATAGGTAAGTTTGGGGGGGGATTGTTGTTGCTGGCATCTGTCTGTCTCAAGAGACAATGGAGTCCATCTCTTGGGGTGGTCAAACTGCTGCATTAACAGCACTGAAGTGACCTCCCCAGGGTGCAAGCCTGGGCAGTGTGCATGGAGGTCCTTGGCTGTCCAGATGACAAGACACACACACCCCTCCTGGCCTCGTTGATGTGGTGCAAAGGAAAGCAGATCTGGTACCAGCTTGGCTGCAGGAATTGCCGGAAGGAGGCCTGCAAGTTGCCATCCAACTGTCTTAGGGACTCCAGTCCAGATTCATGTATGGTTTACTCCTTAGCCTTTTCTTCTCCTGAAAGAATCCTGCGAGACAGCGGAGGTTTAGGACCAGAGTCATCCTTCTCCAATATGGGCCACCTTCCCAAGTTGAAATAATTCTCCAAAATAATTGCTGTAATTTAAATCTAAAATTTAAATCTCACCATAGTGGGGGAGACAGCAAGCAAGTGAGTTGTGTGCTCACTCGACATGCTTCCTACTGGATGGTGAGCCACTGTTCTGCCTTCTTGCGGTTATTTATCTTTAAGCAAAACTTGGTCTAGGTGGCCCTTCTGATGGAGCAGTGGTATGGAACCTCGGGGCTGGGGGGCAAATGTGGTTCTTCTGAACTCTCTGTTTGACACCCCCCAGGGTTCGACTACCGTATATGACCCTTGGATGGACCTTCCAATTCTATGATTCTTTAATTCTATGATACTATGTTCTTACTCTGGGTATCCTGAAAGCCAAGAGAGCACCCCATATTTGGTTTGTGACCACAGTTTGCAGAATGTGTAAAGGAATGGGAAATGACATAAATCTCAAAGGAACCACACAAGCCCAGCCAACCAAATTGAATAAATCTTGGGGCTTAGTTACAAGAAAGTGATTGTTTGGGAATACATTTCAGAGATATCCTAAAATCCTCTTCTTTGTTCTTTCGAGTCCCCTGAGCTCGTACGTCTTTTGCACCCTTTCTGCCCGCCTCGCTTTTATTTTAAACAAAGGGCCTTTTTTAAAATTAGATCCTGGAATCCATATTTAGATACCCTGAATAAGTGTCCTGGTTTTCTAAAATGCTGCCTGTACATGTTCAATTGGATTATTTGAGAGCAAAGGACTTTTTGAAGAGCATAGAAAATAGCATTCACTTGCTGGCAGTTTCTTAAATGAGGCTCCTATACATTCCTGGGCACCCAATTCATATTGCAGAAGATATTGTGCAGGCGCTGTTAGTGTGATCCAATCAGCATTTTAACATGGGCATACCTACTTCACAATTCTCTCCAAATATATAAACTGACACTCCTTTGAAGCACACACATCTCCAAATTTTGCAGCATTGTCCTCCGACCAAAGGGTATAAAAATGCCCATTTAAGGATGCCTATATTCATGAAAATGTATGCAAGTGTGCAATATATTCAGACAAAACGGCATACAAAAATATACGTATTAGGTGACTCATGCACTAAAATGCTGGTGAATTTTCAAAGGGACCATTCTTTTAAAAATCTCAGGCTGTTACAGGAGTGTGGCAAAGTGGAATTAAAAGTGGGAAATTGAGGAACTCGGAGAAAATGAAACTGACAGATTTGCCCATCCGCATGCCACCTTGTTAGCTACTGTGCATGTTCCACCTCCAGAGTCTCTTCTTGTGCATATCCTCCAACATTCATCAGAGGAAAATAGGGACATTGCTCATTCCCCCCCCCACTGACTCTCCTCAACCTCCCCTTTTCTGCCCCCCCCCCCACACCTTGAGCATTTCCTAGCAGATGAAAGGAATGGGACACAGCAATGGCACATAGCATACACTCCCTCCACTGTCCTGAGAAAAGCCCTTAATCCCTATTTTATTTTATTTTATTCTTTGGTAGAATACAAAAAGAAAAACACACACGAATAAATAAATTTTAGAAAGGGGCAAGATTAGACAAAGGGTCTAATCTTTGTGTGGACGCGCAAAGCATTAAAAAAAAAAAACACCAAAGAAACAAGACTCCTTCTCTGCGCTCCCCCATTTTCCCCATCGAGGGTAGTGCTGCCCCTCCAAGCCAGCATGTTATGCAGGGCTGGGCCTTGGCAGTAGAAGCCTCTCCTCCTCCTCACCTGTCCTCCAGCAGCCGCCACGAGCTGCCCAAATTTGGGGGGGGGCTGGCAGCAGCGGCCACGGAGAGGCAACGAGATGTTTCCTTGCCGCTGCTTGGGACAAATGTCAGCTCAGCCTCCTCCCCGAGCAGCACTGGCAGGGGAAATAGGGACATTTTGGGATCAAATCAAAAGCTGTGATGGCTTTCCTAATTCCGAGACTGTCCCTGGAAAACCGGGACACTTGGAGGGTATGCTTGCGTTCTTGTGCACGCTGTTCCATTCTGTTTGCCTGAAGTGCCTTGAGTCTGAAAATGTCATTATCTGCTGAGGGCCTTCTGGCGGTTCCCTTGCTGCGAGAAGCCAAGTTACAGGGTACCAGGCAGAGGGCCTTCTCGGTGGTGGCACCTGCCTTGTGGATCGCCCTCCCACCAGATGCCAAAGAGAAAAACAACTACCAGACTTTTAGAAGACATCTGAAGGCAGCCCTGTTTAGGGAAGCTTTTAATGTTTAACAGATTATTACATTTTAATATCCTTCTGGAAGCTGCCCAGAGTGGCTGGGGAAACCCAGCCAAATGGGCGGGGTATAAAAATATATTATTATTATTATTATTATTATTATTATTATTATTATTATTATTATCATCATCATCTATTATCTTCTTCTTCTTGCAGGAAATATGGCTTTTAGCCTCCTCCCATACCCAGGGCTCCATAAGTTCCCTTTGCTGCAAGACTTTGAAAAAGATCCATCCTTGTGTGTGCTTGGCAGACTAAAACCCACCTGATTTGCTATTTTATTGCTTCCCTTTATCCTAGCTTTCCCACTGCAGGTTAATTACTGTCCTTGGACATTCATATGGCTCCTATTAATGCCAACTGAAGCCATATGTGTGCATTCAAGGGCAAAATTTAGCCCCCAAAGCATTCCCCTCACTAATTACTGGATGTATCATTGCAAAGTGACTTCTCTCATTATCACTCATAGGAACAAACTTTATTTATATATATATGTGGAAAGGATTCTGACTAATGACAGCATTAATGCATGGTGGCAACTCATAATCCACTCTCGGCCTATTAACCGGGGATGGGGGAAGTATTCTTATTTACTTAGACTTTATCCCTGTGCAATTTCAAGCACTCAGGTTAGGTTACAGTATAGATTCATCTGATTTTCTATCCCCCAAAGACAACTGTTTCAGGATTAGCTTCGGCTGCAAGAAAGCGGATAAAATCAACAACTTTTTTTTTTGCAAATTTCTCCTGCACAAATCATTTCCATCTAGTAATTAATATGCAATCCGCTTAAAGATTGTCATGTGCTATGCTAAGGGTAAGCTGAAACTCTACATCTTATGAACCTTTTCAGCAGCCTTAAAACAAGTCTTCTTTTTCCCCCATTTGCATTATATGTTGAAAAAATATTCGCTTCAGTTCCCCTCACTTGCACTCTCTGATCAAATGGGACTGTCCATAGTCCGGCATTTCGTAAGTCCTTCCAATGAAGCAAATCAACAGAGTTGATTTTCCTCCTGGCTTTGAAATTAATTGGCATCCATCCGTCTCAGGAGACAATGGAGGAGTGAACCTTAGGGGGGAAGTCAAAGGTTGCAGTGCCTGTTGTGGCTATTGAGACTGATACAGGAGGGACATGCTTTGTTGCAGCTGGGGCAGATGAAGGCATCTGGTTGGGGTTTCATCTCTCTGTACTCCTCCCAGTGGTCATTCCTCCTCCGGTCACTGCTATAAATACACAACTTATCGTACTTTTCCGTGTATAAGATGAGGGTTTTTTCTTAAGAAATAATGTAAACAAATGGGGGTCGTCTTATACACGGATAGTGCATAGGGGGTACGTGGAATTGATTGCTGCCACGAGCTGAAGATTGTCAGAGGCTATTAGGCGTGGTATTGGTGGCTGTGGCAAGGCGCGGTGTTGATTGGCTGTCGCTGTGGCGAGGGGACAGATGAAAGTTGGCTTTTCCTACACGTGCTAGCGGCTGCATTGGCGAGTCGGTTGAGCGATTTTTTAATTGTTTTTAAACAAATATTTTATTGAAATTCCTCTTTTATAACAAATTACAAATAGCAATTATCCAATTTTACATTTTTCATCCTGCCCCCTGCCCCCATGACTTCCCTCGTCTTCCCTGTCTGGTTTGTTACAAAAATTGTTACCTTCTACATATTAATATACAGTCATACCTCAACATCCGAACGCTTCTACTTCCGAAGTCGATAACCCCTGGAAGTCCTTTTGCAGTCGGTGCATGCGCAGAAGTGGAATCGTGCTTTGCGCATGCGCCATAGCGGCGCTCCGAGAACTGAAAACCTCCACTTACGAACACAGCCGTGGAACGGATCGTCTTCGTAAGTCAAGGTACCACTGTACTTTAAATGTTATTACATTATCTTCCTCTATGTTTTAATTAAATAAAAATGTGGGTGTTTATTCAAAACCTGCCAATGAGTCCATTTTGTTACGTTGTTTTTGTAAATAGGTTGTAAGGGATTCCCATTCATTTTTAAAGTCTCTGTTGTCCTTTTCATGCAATTTATATGGGTGATTTTGGCAATCCCCCCTAAAACAAAAAAAAGCTCAACAACTTTGGTCAATCTCCCCCCCCCCATTTTCTTAATTTTGAGTCCCGAAAAATAGGAGGTGTCTTATACATGGGGGGGGGGGGGTGTTATACACAAAAAAATAGGGTAACTGTCTCCAGGCATTGTGGCCATCTGCAAGGGATTCTCACACGGCAGGGCCATAGCTGCCAAGTACCCCGTTTTCCCCGGGAAACCCCCCGTTTTTACTTACCTTTTCCCGGTGGTCTCCCGTATCACTTCATCTCCCATTTTTCTCCGTTATTTTCTCCTGCCGGTGGCCTTTTTTTCCTGATTTGCCCTTCTATGGGCACCAAAAATGGCTGCTGCCGGCTTCAAAAGTCACATCTACGCATGTCCGGAAGTGCATAGACGTGACTTCCGGTGTCGGCGGCAGCCATTTTTGGTGCCCATAGATGGGCAGAGCGACACCGGAAGTTGCGTCGACGCACTTCCTGACATGTGTAGAAGCGACTTTCGAAGCCGGCGGTGGCCATTTTGGGTGCCCATAGAAGGGCAAAGCGACACCGGAAGTTACGTCGACGCAACTTCCGGTGTCACACGGCTGCCGGTCCCGGATTCTGCAGTCCGGGACTTGGAAGGTAAGGGCAGGGCTGATGTTGCTAACCTTCATGTTTACAGACATCTTTGGAACACAGAGTTGGTCTGCCAGTGGGCCTAGTGCCCGAAGCCAACTCTCTGTAGAGCACACCCTTAGGGAATCTACCATCTTCCATTCTGTGGAGATGACCAAGCCAGCAAAGACAGGCTTTGAAATTTAAATGTGGACATTCATATTGACCTGTGCTTGGTGATCACGAGGACTAGAAAAGAGATCTCATAAGCCAGGGGTCAGCAAACTTTTTCAGCAGGGGGTCGGTCCACTGTCCCTCAGACCTTGTTGTTGGCACCCGGGGGTCGAAAGGCCAGCTGGCTAGCCCCCAGCTGGACTGTCTCCTTCTCAGCCATGCTGCTGCGAAGAGCCATCAACCTCTGGCTCTGACATAAATCAGTGACTTAAGCCTCCCAGACTTGAGCACACTATACTTACCGTAGCAGTGTAAACTTCACAGCAGAAGAGGCTGAGGCTGTGGATACATACTACAACTATGGATTTATTAAACATAAATCAAGACAAAGAAACATGTCGCCTCTCCTTGCCATCTTCTCAGAGAGAAAGAGAGAGTCAAAACAAAAGCAATACAGCAGAAGTTCCGCTTATGCCAGCAAACTGTGCTGGAATGTAAACAGACATGTGACACTTAACAATCCCATGTCTGCAACTAAAGGTGGAATTGAAACTCCCAACACTTGTGGAGGGTCAGACTATTTGGGGGGGGGCAAATGAATTCCTATGCCCCACAAATAACCCAGAGATGCATTTTAAATAAAAGGACACATTCTACTCATGTAAAAACACACTGATTCCTAGACCATCCGCGGGTTGGATTTAGAAGGCGATTGGGCCGGATCCGGCCCCCGGGCCTTAGTTTGCCTACCCATGTCATAAACTGTCTCTCATGTATCCCAATAATGCCAAAGTTAAGGGGTTTGTTTTGTTTTTCTTTCATTTTAGGGAACAAAACAATATAAAACCTTGCTAGGATTTACACGGAGGTCACATGATTTGGACAAATTCCTGCACGTTTGTGGCTTTTATGCCTCCCGTGGAATTTTTTGCAACCCAGCTCAGGAAAAGCTGGTAATTAAGAACTTTAGACCTGCTGCCTTAATTTAATTGAATTCAGTGCAATTTGTCACTGGCAACTTTGAAAATGATGGGGAAGAAATAATTCAATGCCTTTTTCTCATTAACAGTGGCTGACAAAAGAAAACTTTTTTAAAAAAGTCACAGAACACTCATGATAGCAAAAAAATTTAAGCATTCAAACTCTAGAAGGAGGCAAGGTATCTTAGATGTTCCAAGTCCCCCTATTTACCAGCGACAGCCCCAACAGTGGCAGTGGGATTCATTGAGAGTCTTCCTAGGGGATTCATTGAGAGAGAGGAATCTTGACTACAATGGAGTAAAGGATTGCAGTTCACCACCTCCCACCACAGTCCTGATCAGGATCCAGCCACCTGCAACTGAGTTTTGTTTTTGCGGGGGTGGGGGCATAAAATTGTTGCATGTGTAAATAATGTCATGTCTGATTTGGCACAGAGATAAATAACGAGCTGTAAGGGCTGGAAGAAATCACATTATATTACGGTGAATAGTTCAACAAGATCTATAAGCCGTTTTACCCCCAAAAGTCCTTAAGCAGTAGACATAAAATATACATTAAAATTACCAATAAAATCAGACGTTGAAAACAAGTTAGCTTTTAAAAAAATCTAAATCAAAACGGTTTGCAAAATATACATTATAAAATGCAATATTACACATTAAAATCCTATTTACATGCATAGGTGCCAACTCCCAGATTGAAAAATCCGGGATCAGCACCGGAAGTCGCACTGTGGCCATTTTGGAACTGGGCGGAGCAGCACCGGAAGTTGCTTCTACGCATGCTCTGCCCATTTCCAAAATGGCCGCAGCGCTGGAAGTCGCATGCGTAGGAGCGACTTCCGGTGCCTCTCTGCCCAGTTCCATCCATTTCCAAATTGGCTGCAGTGCCAGAAATCGCTTCTGCGCATGTCCAGAGACTCCAGACATGCGCAGAGGGAGCCTTCCCAGGCCGGTAAGAATCTGGGGGATTTATGGGGTTTTTTTAAAAAAAATCCGGGCTGCCAGCGGGAAACGGCTGGAAAAACGGGTTTCCCGGTGAATATGGGAGACTTGGCAGCTATGTTTAAATGTCTAAATAGGCTTGCTTCAACAAAACAAAACAGAAGTTTTAGCAGGTAGCCAAACCGTAAAGTGAAAGAGCCTACACATTATCATTACCATTAATATTATGAGTATCATCATCATTATTACATGCTGTTGATAATTGTAATAATAATTCATTTTTTAATCCAAACTTTTAAAAGTTAATCTGGAGGGAGAGAGAAAACCTAAACTAGGAAGAAGGCAGATAAAACATCCGCATCAACAGCTCCAAACTCTCTGGTTGATGCCGCCATCCCATAATATAGGGCAACCCAAGCAAACGTCCCACTTTGTGCTACTTTCCCCAAACTACTTTTCCCGCTGTGGTCTCCGAACAGCATGAGATATTATGGATGATATACATGCCAATAGGAGGCTAATTAAAATTCTAGCAAAGCTCCTCTATTGCCGCTCAGGGTGGGGAGGGCGGGGAGTTCATTAGCATGAGTTATCTTTCTCTTTATAGTTTCCTGTTTTCGTAAACTGCATGTCTGAAAATAAAACTTAAAGAGAGAAAGAGGGGGGAATTGTCAGTTGGCTGAATGCCGCAGATCAAAGGCTTCTGTTCAGTTCCTGAACGCAAGGACCAGTTCCCAGTACCACTCCAGTACTGGGCTTCCCACATTGACCACTGTAAGGATTCTGAACTAGATGGACCATTGGCCAGATCCAGAAGGCTCTTCTTGTGTTCTTAGTAGGAAATTGCCCTCCAAGACCCCAGTGTGTCTCTACTTCCGAAGCAGTTCAGGGATTCCTCGTGGCTATTTTGCTATCTGAGGATCTAGATTTCTCTTGCCCCAAGCCATCTGTTTTGAACTTTTTCCAGACCCAAGACCCACCGTTAACCTAAATCACCACCATATATTTAGATGGGGGTCATATTGCTGTTGCATCTCACCTTAGATCAAGCTTGCACTGCTCATGCACCTGGACCCATCAGCTGAAAACCCATGTCCTAGACCAGCCTTCCAAAATCTGGTGACCATGTTCCACGTAGGAAGCGAGAAACCTAGGAAGATGCTTTAAATTCAGTCAGAGCATTGGCCCATGCAGCTCAGTATTGTCAACACTGGCTGGCAGCAGCTTGCAGGAGTTTCAGACAGACCCACCTCAAGATGCTGGGGATTGAACTAGGGGTGGACATTGAACCACGATGGACATTTCTGGACAATTTTTTTATTTTATATGTATACGGTACTACCTGGCCCTGCCACGCGTTGCTGTGATTTTCCCCACCCTGTGCCAATCCATGACATGCCCCGTCCCCCTATCCCCACCCCACAGCTTATACCTGTGATTTCCCCCACCCTGTCCCAACCCATGACGTATCACGCCCCCTCTTCCCTCCGCCCCTGGCTCATCCCACTGACTGGCCCCACCGTGTCCTGACCTATCCTGTCCCCTCCTCCCCCCAGCCCCCACCCAGGCGTAGTCCATTCGGCCTAGTCTATAAAGGCTTTGGCCTAGTATGTAAACAGGAGCTGAGGTGTGGTTGAGAGGGAAGGTTTTATAGGTGCAGTACCAGTGTAGCCGCTAGAGGGTGCTGGTTTGCAACCTGCTTCTTTTCCCAGCATGCGTTTTTGTCTGAGTGGTGTGTTTTGAAACACAGGGTTTTGGGGTTTTTACATGGCACACAGGTGTGACATCTGTCTTAGCAAACTTTCCTATAGCCCAGGCACCTCCAAACTTCAGCCCTCCAGATGTTTCGGACTACAGTTCCCATCTTCCCCGACCACTGGTCCTGTTAGCTAGGGATCATGGGAGTTGTAGGCCAAAACATCTGGAGGGCTGCAGTTTGAGGATGCCTGCTATAGCCTTTGGGCATTCACATGTGATGTTGTGTCAAAATTTCACTTCAATTGGTCAAGTGGTTTTGTTGAACATTGGAGACGAAGGAACATACCAAGTTCACATTTTTATATATACTATATAGATATTTCTTCTGTGTCAGACCAACACGGCTACCTACCTGAATCTTTATGGCTAAAAGCGTTCTTAGTTTTGGACATGCATCTGTCAAAGGGTGTTTTGGTAGAATACTGGGTAACCCACAAATGTCCCTTCCAACACACAGATGATCTGATCACCATAGCAATCTCATTCCCAGCAATAGTTACCATGGTGATTATAGCACTGAGATTGGGTTCCATGGATATGTTTTGAAGAATCTTCACCTCTTACTGGAAGAGTCTACCGCACCCATTGGCAACTTGATGCCCTCTGTAGGTTTTGGACTCAACCTTCCACCAATGCATGCAACTCAGTCTAGAGACCGGTCATTCATGGAAGGGAAACGAAGACTCATTGGCAAATCTAAGTTGATCTACATTTTTAAAGAACCAACTTGGTGCAGCCTTTCTTGTATCAATTCAGCATACAATTGTGAATGTCCCCCCAGCACGTTCAGGTTGAATCACAGGCAGCACGAGAGAGTGGAGGCAAGGGGAATAAGAAACCCCTACCTCCCTCCCCAAAAAGTAACGTCTCCCACACCACTGTTAGAAACCTGTGGCCATTTTGACTGGATTAGAAACTGGAAATTAAAATAAATCTGCCGCCTCAGGCAGGCTTTCTTGGTAATGAGCTCCCTCAAAATCCATGGGAGTTATTTTCACAAATCCATTTATTCTGGATTTATTATTTCTTCTTAACCCCTAGCCCAGGCATCCCCAAACTGCGGCCCTCCAGATGTTGTGGCCTACAACTCCCATGACCCCTAGCTAACAGGACCAGTGGTCAGGGATGATGGGAATTGTAATCCAAAACATCTGGAGGGCCGGTTTGGGGATGCCTGGCCTAGCCCTATGCATGTCTACTCAGAAGACAACCCCACTGCTCCACTGTCCCAATTTAAGCGAGACATCCCAGAATTACATAAGCCATTCCCAGCTTCTGACTGGATCCCAGAAAGTCCCATTTTTGGTGCAATACTCATTATTTGGTTTCATGCTTTTGTGCAAATCAGCTGGCTCCCATGAGAGTTCAGAACAACAACAACAACAAAAGAGTGTCCTGATTTTTATCAGCAGGATGTTGGAGGGTATGCTCATTGTTTTCAATGGGAAAAAGTAATAATAATAATAATAATAATAATAATAATAATAATAATAATAATAATTTATCTATATGCTGCCCATCTGACTGGGTTATCCCAGCCATTCTGGGCTGCTTCCAACAAATTAAAACAGAGTAAGACATCAAGCATTAAAAACTTCCCTATACAGGGCTGCTTTCAGATGACTTCTATAAGTCAGATAGTTGTTTATTTCCTTGACATCTGATGGGAGGCTTGTAGCCTATCTTTGACTCCATCCCCACTCCAGTCACTTGTGGCATGCCACACATTTGGTGTGTTCCTGTTTCACAAAAATCAAGTGTTCTGTGACTTCATTTTTATTTTATTTTTAATGGATCCTTCTCAAGGTCTTCTAAGTGTAAACAAGATCGTTAAGCATTTAATTTGACATTTATTATCCTGAAATATTCACAAGCTATTTAATAGTTAGAAACGCCTATTGTAGCATTCGTGCTTGAGGGAATGCCTGGGTGCAGTTCTTCTTTTGGGAGAGCTTGTGCGAACTTAAGGAAAGCCAGCAGGCCAAAGAAGAATTACAAGTGATGCTCGGAAATCACACTTGGTCTCTCCTACTGTGGATAAGAACAAAAGAAGTGGCCTGGTAGATCAGGCCAACAGCTACAATCTAGTCTGGCCCCAGCCACCCTGAGTGGCTCCCAACCAAATATTAAAAACACAGTAAACATCAACCATTAAAAACTTCCCTGAACAGGGCTGCCTTCGGCTGTCTTCTAAAAGTTGTGTAGTTATTTAGCTCCTTGATATCTGATTGGAGGGGTGGTATTCTACAGGGAGGGCACCACTACCGAGAAGGCCCTCTGCCTGTTTTTCTGTAGTTTCACGTCTCACAGTGAGGGAACTGCCAGAAGGCCCCCGGAGCTGGATCCCGGTGTCTGGGATGGGGTGGAGACACTCCTTCAGGTATACAGGACCAAGGCCATTTAGGGATTTCAAGGTCAGCACCAACACCAGAAATGTACTGGGAGCCAAAGTAGATCCTTAAATTCACCCCCACTCTAGGCAGTTCATTGACACACAGTGCGGTCCTATCCATGACTACTCCAAAATAAGTCCCATTGATAGCAGGAGAATAGCTAGATGCAGAGATAGATTCTCCCAATGATTGCTGGAACTCAATGTAATGTACCAAATCTCTCTCCAATAAAACTGCTTTAAAATAATCTCATAATATTTCCCCCTTGAGCAATAACAGTTTTTTTTGTTTGTTTTTTAAAACCATCTATTCCTGGGAGACAGTTTGATAAGAGCTTTACATTGATTGCTTTTTCTTTCCTTTCTCCCCCAATCCGGTGTCCTATTTGGCTGATAAGCTCTGAGAATCTCTGTCATTCTTACATAGTTTTTATCTCCCGGCATTCAACCACACACGCTCAATGTCATCTTCTCTTTCTGTGTCGTTGTTCAACAGGAAGGTGTTGCTTTCAACCACACGCGCTCAATGTTATCTTCTCTTTCTGTGCCGTTGTTCAACAGGAAGGTGTTGGCTTTCGGTGGGCTTGGAGGGCAGATCTGGGGTTGGGGGAGACACGATAAGGAGAGGAGGTGCCCAAATGCATGTCAGAAGCAGAGGATTAAAGGTTACCAGCAGGAATGAAAGAAACGGAACAGTTGAAGAATTAAACTGATAATCTCCAGTAGGCTGTTCATCCTTCATTATGCATGTAAGCCATCAACAAGGTCTCCGGTCTCACAGCAGCATTGTATATCCTTGTGCATTTCGCAGTGATGAGATAAGAAAGATTGGACTCCGCTTGTGCATTCATCGGCCCAGATCCACAGATCTCTTGCATGCGTAGACAAAGACCGGTGAATAGGAGATGGACTCTGAACTTCCTTGATGGGTGTATAAAAAAAAAAAACAACCTGTTGGGTTCTCTGTTGAAACATGGCTGCTCAATTCAGGCTTTGTGCTTGTGTGGGTGACTTAGAAGCAGGGTTCCTCACACAGGCCTGTTGAATTTTTCAACTTTCACATTCCAAAAATGAGGGGTAAAATTAATGTGATTTCACCTTGCTTGGTAAGTATATTGTGATGGGAGAGCGATTCAGTTCGGTTCACATTGAAAGGCAAACTTTCTGAATTTTCACTTTTCAACACAATACTGGGTGGAACAGACTCCCATAAGAGGGGGTGGACATCCTTGGAGGGTTTTAAGCAGTGACTGGATGGCCATCTGTCAGGTATGATATAGTTCAGATTTCTAAATTGGTTGGAATAGATGGACCTGAGAGTCCCTTCCAACTCTACAATTCTATGTGTGTATGATTCTGTAATAAATGAACTGAGTCACAGTTATATTTGGAAATCCATGCTTCTCTGGATTTTGTAATGCAGGTCTCCAGCCCGGTATTGTATATAAAAATGCACATACTGAAAATCACATGCAAAAATGCATTCTGAATGGGGAAATTGCTTTGCGAAAATGTGTATATTAGGGGAAATCATATATAAAATGTGCATAGGGAGAAATTTGCGCTGGAGAATTTTCATGGGGACTTAATTTTTTTTAAAAAAAATTGCAAAGTGATGCAGAAATGTTGTGAATTGAATTTAAGATTGGAAAAGCGAGAAACTGAATGAAAGCAAAATTAACAGATTTTCATATCCGTAACTGACACTCGATCATAGGTCTCTTCCGTCACATTTTACGCAGATTGATTGAAAGAATGTATGAAAAGATGGCACTGAAATTAGATGCATTTTTACATGCATTTTTATACAGGTTTTCCCCCAAAGACATTTATTAATGCTTTTCAAGGCATTGCCCCATAAAATAGGGATTTCAATCACATTTTAACTGTTGTTGTTGTTGTTGTTGTTGTTGTTGTTGTTGTTGTTGTTGTTGTTGTCCGACTCTTCGTGACCCCATGGACCATAGCACGTCAGGCACTCCTGTATTGCACTGCCTCCTGCAGTTTGGTCAAACTCATGTTGGTAGCTTCGAGAACACTGTCCAACCATCTCGTCCTCTGTTGTCCCCTTCTCCTTGTGCCCTCCATCTTTCCCAGCATCAGGGTCTTTTCCAAGGAGTCTTCTCTTCTCATGAGGTGGCCAAAGTCCTGGAGCCTCAGCTTTAGGACCTGTCCTTCCAGTGAGCACTCAGGGCTGATTTCCTTCAGAATTGATAGGTTTGATCTTCTTGCAGTCCATGGGACTCTCAAGAGTCTCCTCCAGCACCATAATTCAAAAGCATCAATTCTTCGGCGATCAGCCTTCTTTATGGTCCAGCTCTCACTTCCATACATCACTACTGAGAAAACCATAGCTTTAACTATACGGACCTTTGTAGGCAAGGTGATGTCTCTGCTTTTTAAGATGCTGTCTAGGTTTGTCATTGCTTTTCTCCCAAGAAGCAGGCGTCTTTCAATTTCGTGACTGCTGTCACCATCTGCAGTGATCAAGGAGCCCAAACATAAACATGTGTATGTTTAACTGTAACATACACATTTGTTTGTGCGTACTTATTGAACACCGAAACTGCACTGCAAAATCTGGAGAAATGCACAATGAGGTTGGGAAATGTTCTTCAATCTGCAGGCAAGTTCAGGGCCACCAAACTGAGTTGATCCACTACAATTTTATATATGTAAAATCACCCTCCATCCCTATTGCACAACAACCAATCTTCTTTCTGTTCTTTTCTCTTTTTAAAAATCCAGCATTTAAGAAAACGATTATCAACAATGTAATACTGGCATTATTATGCTCTTGAAAGCTGGATCAAATTGAGAGATAGGCGGTCTATCGCTCCGATATCTGGAGCATTAACAGGGATTACCACGGAGATTTACTGAGTACATCAGAAGGGCATCGGGAGCCCCAAGTTGCAGCATGAGCATATAGCATGTATACCCCAGTGGGGAAAACAGCATTCCTGTTATTAGATCTTAAAACGAAGACCCATAGCACAGCCAGACCCAGACCCCAGGATAGCTATGTAGCTTTAACTGTTGTGGCCACTCCCCTTGAGATGGGTGCTGATTTCCATTCTGATTGTGCAATTCTAAGCCAAACGATGCTTTGCCATTGCTCAGTGGTAGAACACCTGCTTTGCATGCAGAAGGTCCCAGGCTCAATCCCTGGCATCTCAAGGCAGGACTGGGAGATACTCCTGGAGAGCCTTTACCAGTCAATGGTGAGGTGGATGGATCAATCAATCAACGGATTCAATGTGCAGCATCTTTCAATGTTCAGCTGCACCACACTGCTCAATATCGACCTCCCTGCGGTGTAGAGTGGTCTGCCATAAAGAGAGGCCACCACTGTGTAGAAAAGGGTGGGGGACAGACAAAAGGAAGTACCTGGTTCAACTCTGGAATCGCCTTCCACAAAAATGTAGTGATGGCCCCCAACTTAGATGGCTCCAAGAGCAGATCAGGCAAGTTTGTGGAGGTTTCTGATAATAATAATAATAATAATAATAATAATAATAATAATAATAATACCCTGGCCATCTGGCTGGGTTTCCACTCTGGGTGGCTCCCAACAGAATATTAATATTAATAATAAAGTAATCAAACAAACATTAAAAACTTCCCTGAACAGGGCTGCCTTCAGGTGTCTTTTAGTCAGATAGTCCAGGTGCTACTGGAAGGAATTTATTTTGTTTAATAAAATAAAACATGACACATTAAAAATACAGGACTGCCTTCAGATGTCTTCTAAACGTTACATTGTTACTCATCTCCTTGACATCTGCTGGGAGGGCATTCCACAGGGCAGGCACCACTACCGAGGGTTCCCTGTAACCTCACTTCTCGCAGTGAGGGAACCACCAGAAGACCCTCGGAGATGGACCTCAGTGTCCTGGCTGAACAATGGGGGTGGAGACGCTCCTTCGGGTATACTGGGCTAGAGCCGTTTAGGACAGGTTTCCTCAAACTTGGCCCTTCAGATGTTTTTGGCCTACAACTCGCATGATCTCTAGCTAGCTGGACCAGTGTTCAGGGATTATTGGAATTGCTGTCTCAAAACATCTGGAGGGCCGAATTTGAGAAAACCTGGTTTAGGACTTTAAGGGTCAGCACCAACACTCTGTGAATTGTGCTCGGAAACGTACTGGGAGCCAATGTAGGTCTTTCAGGACCGGTGTTATATAGTCTTGGTGGCCACTCCCAGGCACCAGTCTGGCTGGCGCATTCTGGATTACTGATAGTTGTAGTTTCCAGGTCACCTTCAAAGGTAGCCCCACATAGAGTGCATTGCAGTAGTCCAAGCAGGAGATAACTATAGTGGTACCTCGGTTTACAAACACAATTGGTTCCGGAAGTCTGTACTTCACCTGAAGCGTACTTAACCTGAAGCGAACTTTCCCATTGAAAGTAATGGAAAGTGGATTAATCTGTTCCAGACGGGTCCGCGGAGTACTCAACCTGAAGCGTACTTAACCTGAAGTGAACTTTCCCATTGAAAGTAATGGAAAGTGGATTAATCCGTTCCAGACAGGTCCGCGGAGTACTTAAACTGAAAATACTCAAACCGAGGCGTACTTAAACCAAGGTATGACTGTAGAGTATGTACCACTCTGGCAAGACAGTCCACAGGCAGGTAGGGTCTCAGCCTGCGTAGCAGATGGAGCTGGTAGACAGTCACCCTGGACACAGAATTGACCTGTGCCTCCATGGACAGCTGTGAGTCCAAAATGACTTCCAGGCTGCGCACCTGGTCCTTCAGGGGCACAGTTACCCCATTCAGGACCAGGGAGTCCTCCACATCTGCCAATGTCGACCTATCAATGCCGACTAGTCACAGGAAACCACAGGAGGCAAATCCTAACACCCTCTGGGGCACGTTGCCCTACGGCCTTCACAGCTGAGCAGAGTTCAGAATGTCCCTAAACAGTCCAGACCATCCATTACCCATCAGAGAGCTCTTGTTGTGTCCTTCACAACAATTGATGTCTGAGAGGTCCACGTGGACATCAATGAGAATTTTTTTTTTTTTTTTGTAAATTATTTTTATTAAAGAATTTCTTAGGTTACAAAGGTAGTGCAATGTCTCTTTCTTTTCATGCATCATTTTTACACATCAATTTTTTACTTGTTGAGACATTATGAGGAAGGGGGGGAAAGGGGGGAAAGAGGTAGGTGGGATGGGGAGTTGGGTGTGGTGGATTGCCGATGTTTCTGTTTTTCTTGATATGTGTAGGGGTTCAGCGTCAGCGTCATTTGTGCAGGTTCTCTGTTGTTAGTTCGTGCTTCTTTGTTGGTGAGAGAGGTCAGGATTTGTCTTAGAATGTGGTTGTTCATTTATGGTTGGCTGTGATGATCCTTAATTTCTTGCGTGAGTGGGGAGGGAGGGTGTTTTGATCAAGTTAGCCATATTGATTTGTATGCTGACGGTAATTTTTTGTCATTGTCCTGTTGGGTTGTATAAGTGATGAAGGGGAACCATACTGGGGTGAAGGTGTCTTCTTCTGTTTGTCCCCGTGTCAGTTTCAGCTTACTGGTTAGTTTTTCTAGCAAGGCTGTTTCCCATACAACTTGGTACCATTGGTCCAAGCCCACTCCCGATAAGTCCCTCCAGTGCCTGGCTACGATATTTCTGGTTGCTGACAACAGATGGATTATAAGTTCTTTATGATTTGCGTGAGCGTTGTTATCCTGAAAGATATTTAGTAAAACCAATTCTGGGGTAATTTCTAGCACTTGCTTAGTTATGTTACAAATTTCTTGCATGGATGTCTTCCAGAATGATTGAATTTTAGGGCACTCCCACCACATGTGGAGGTACGTGCCTGTGGAAGTGCATCCTCTCCAACATTTTGATGAGATTCCTGATCGTATTAGTGATAATTTTCGTGGAGTCAGGTACCATCTGTGAATTAGTTTCAACGAGAGTTCTTTTCTTTTCATTGATATAGATTTGAAAGGGGGTTTCGACCACATTTTAGTCCATTGGGTAGGGTTGATTTCATACCCTATGTCATCCTCCCATTGTCGTTTTATCTTGTCCAGAGGATCTATGGGAGTCTGAATTAGTATCTTGTAAATTGCAGATACCATCCCTTTTCCGTGTCCTTTTGGCAATTGGAGGAGGCTTTCGAAAGCTGTCAGGGGTCTAGTTGCTGCTGGTTTTACAGTTGGGTTGTTCAGAAAGGCATGTAGTTGATGTTGTGCTAACCAGGGCATTGGGATGTCTTCTAGTTTGTCCTGTATTTCTTGTGGTGTCAAAGGTTTGTTGTCTTTATAAAAGTCTATTAAGCGATGTAAACCTTTGGTTTGCCAGGTCTTCATCTGGAGGTTTTGTGCTGCATGATGGAACAATGGATGGTAAGCCAGGGGAGTTAATGGGGATGGGGTTGGAGATAATTTACTAGTTTCTGCTTTCCATGCTTTGAACATGGTTTGTGTGTATCTGTTGAGTGTTGTGGGAATCTTCCTTAATTTGTTTGGGAGAAATGGATATGCTGTGGTGCAGATATTTTCAATTGAGTCCCTTTCCAGATGTACCCATTGTTTAGTCTCGTCTTCAAGTATATATGGGATTATATGGCGTATTTGGTTGGCGTTGTAGTATGTTTCTATGTTGGGGATTCCCCATCCTCCTGCTGAGGTGGGGAGGTGAAGGTATCTGATGCTAATCCTTGGTTTTTTATGTGAGAAAATAAAAGAATGTAATTTTCCCTGCCATTTATGAAGTTGGGTTGGGGGGATCCAAATTGGAAGGGTTTGGAATAGGTAGGTTAGTTTTGGGAGGATGACCATTTTGACCATGGCTATTTTGTCTGAAAGAGTGAAACTCATACTGTCCCATCTTTTTAGGTCTTTGTTTATTTGTCGCCACAGGGGTTTGTAATTGTGGAGGTATAATTTGTTGAGGTTCTTGGTTATTTGTACTCCTAGGTATCTGAATTTGGTGTGACAGAGTTTTATTTTGGTGATATTGGTAAGTTCTTTTTGGATGTGAGGAGGGGTGTTGAAGCACATGGCTTCTGATTTACCAAAGTTTACCTGTAAGCCCGACACCATTGCAAATGCGTTGAGTTCTCTGATTAGGGAGGTTGCTGTATTTAAGGGGTCTGATGTTGTGACCATTAGGTCATCTGCAAAGAGCCCTAACTTATAATTTCTGCCTTTTATTTCCACTCCTTTGATGTCTGTGGCTGCTCGGATTCGGATCGCTAGGGGCTCCAAAGCCAGGATAAATAAGAATGGAGACAGCGGACATCCTTGTTTTGTGCCTCTTTGGATTGCTATGGTGTTTGAGTTCATATTATTAATTCTGCAATTTGCTGAGGCTTGAGAATATATTTGTTTGAGAATTTGAAGGAAGTTGGGGCCAAATTTCATTTTAGTTAGTACCGCTAATAAGTATTTCCACTCTAAGCAATCAAAAGCTTTGAGGATATCTAGGGACATAATTGTCAGTGGAAGTTTGGTTGTTTTGCTGTGTTCAATTAAGTTCAGTAATTTCCTGATAGGGTCTGTAATGTTGCGACCAGGGACGAAACCGGTTTGGTCTGGGACTATTAAATTACCTAGGAAGATTTTTAAGCGATTGGCCAAGATTGATGTAAATATCTTGTAATCCTGATTTATTAATGAGATTGGGCGGTAAGATTCTACTTTGAGGTTGTCCTTCAATGGCTTTGGGATGGAGACTATTTTGGAGTGATTCCATGTTTTGGGGATAAGCCCCCCTTTCATGATATCATTAAATAGGCGTAACATATAGGGCAGCAGGGGTTCCTTAAATTTTTTATAGAATTCTGCTGTGAAGCCATCTGGGCCCGGTGCTTTGTGTGATTTCAAGTTTTTAAGAACTGTGTCTATTTCCTCGGGGGTGATAGGGCTGTCCATGCGTTCCTGTTCTTCATCGGTTAAAGTGGGCATGGTCAGTCCTGCCAGGAATTTTCTAATTCCTTCCTCAGATGGGTTGTGGGAGGTGTACAGGTTGGAGTAGAATTCTGCAAATTCAGAAGTTATTTCTTTCGGGGAAAATGTTACGTTGCCATCTTTTTTGGTGATGCAGTGTATTCTTGTTTTAAGTGCTTTTTTCCTGCATCTATTTGCTAATAGTCTGGAGTTTTTCCCTCCGTACTCATAGAAGCGCTGTTTAGAATATAAAATATTGATCATTGTTTTGTTGATTTCTAAGGAGTCTAATTCTCTTCTCTTTTGTTCTAGAAGTTTAAGTAGTTTTTTGGAACCTGTTTGTTTGTAACGTGATGAGAGGGCAATAATTTCTTGTTCTATTTTGTTAATTTTTGAAGAGGTTTGTTTTTTAAGGAGTGCTTTCTCTTTTATGCAAACTCCTCTGGTCACCGCTTTCATAGCGTCCCATAAGAGGGGGGTATTTATATTGTCTACATCATTCTCCTTAAAATAGTTTTGGAGAGTTTTTGTGATACTTGCTCTAATTTGGGTGTTTGTGGTTAGAATGGGACTGAAAGACCATGATGGAGTGGTTTGCGTTTCTTCACCTATTTTAACAGTGACTTCTACTGGGGCATGATCTGTGATTTTGATGCTGCCTATGTTTGTTGATTCTACCAAGGGGATCAGACCCTGTGTGAGCAGGATGCTGTCCAGTCTGGACGTTGTACCATGACGTCCGGACTGGAATGTGTGGGTGGTGTCTCCTGGGTTGTGTTCGCCCCAGATGTCATAGAGACCCCTGTTTTTTAACATTTTTAGTAACTTGTAAGAAGCCTTAGTTGTTTGGGAGGGGGGGTTGAGGAGGGTTGCCTGTAAGTTTACAGGATGTGTGTTTTCCAGAGTTATGCCCTTAATATTTAAGTTAAGGTCGCCTCCTAGAATTGCTTCCCCCTCAGAGAAAGAAAGGAACTTGTTTAGTGTTTTTTGAAAGAATTCAAGTTGTCTCGAGTTAGGGCCATATAATGAGCCAATTGTCAGTTTAATTTTGCCATCTAGTATTCCTTTAATGAAAATGAATCTACCTTTTTTGTCCTTTAGGACTGTTATGGATTTGAAATTTAAGTCTCTACTAATTATTACAGCTACTCCGCGAGCCTTTCCTGAGCCTTGTGCTACCCATTGTTGACTAAAACGAGGGTCATTCAGGAGTTTGTTCCCTTTGGGTGGGTTGTGTATTTCTTGTAGGAAGGTGATGTGTGGTTTCATGGTATTTATGTATGAGGTGATACGTTTTCTCTTGATGGGATTTCCCAGCCCCCTCACATTTAGTGTGATTGCTTTTAAGCTAGCCATCTTGTTTATTCATTCTGTAGGATGGTTCCTTGCCAACCCGTCTGGGTTGTCCTATGTCCCTCACTTCGTGTTGTGTATTGAACCATTGGAGTTGCGCTGACTTATGATGTGGCGGGTGGGGGTTCAATGGGATTAAAATTAGAATCGGGTTAAAGAGTGGGAGGTAAATTATAGAGGGTTTCCTATATGTAGTTATATAGGTGTACGTTTGGGGTATTTTGGACCTTTTGGCAAATAGCCGGTTGGTCCTTGATCTCGGCTGATGTGAAGGGCTGTACTCAAGGACAGGCCTTCCCCCTTGTCGTTTGTGACAGGGGGTGATCAGCGAGACGGTGTAGAGTGGTTTTGTAATGTTAGTGTCAGGTATAAGGTTCGTGAGCAATGTTGCCAATGTTAATAGCAACATCACTGATGTGTTAGAGTGTGTGTATGTGTTGGCGCGCTCTGGTGCCACCATGTTGTTGAATAGGTATCATGTTTTAGCCTGATAGTGAGTTGTGTTATGGATGTTGGGGGAGCTGTTTTTCTCTTGTTTGGTATGAAAGGGATACTGGAGATATGGGCTGTGGTTGATGGGGAATGTGATTGAGGTTATCTGGACTGGTGTCGGGGTGGGGTTGGGATGGGGTAGATTCTATGGAGGTGTGGTGTTGGGGGGGGATATTGATGATGATAGTTATGTTCAAGGCCTATGGGGAGGGGGTAGGGGGTAGGGGGATCACCAGTCCTGCAGTTTGAGATGCTTTCCAGTTGCCTCATTCAGCTGTGGTTGTTGTTGTTGTTGTAGGGTTGTTCATCAGTGATGTTTTGGTTCGGTTGATCGTGGTTTGGCGTCCTGTGGAGAATGTTCGGTAGAATGATTTTGTGCGCGATGGTAGATGATTGAATCGACGAGTCTTGATGTATTGCTTCTGTTGTCTCTTTCCCCTCTTTACTTCCATCCATTCATTTACTGTTATTCCACTTTCTTGATCTCGGCTGTCACTTGGTGGGTCTTTCTGTTGCTGGTTCGATGGAGGGTCGAGTCCAAGGTTCCTCAATAGTTGTTGGGCTTCCCTTTCGTTGGTAGCCATGTATTGCGTTGTATCGGTTGTCACGATGAGACGGAAGGGAAAGCCCCAACGGTATCGAATCCCTTTTTGCTGAAGAAGCTGAGTGTATGGACGTAGGTTTTTTCTCCGATTTAGGGTGTCCTGGGATAGATCCTGTAGGACCAATATGGAATTGTCTTTGTAATGGAGATTGGTTGAGTTCTTGAGGCTGTTCCATATCTCCTCCTTTTTTCTGTAGCGTGAAAAGCACACTATGATGTCTCTTGGGTGGGCACCAGGTTTTGGCAAAGGTTTTAGAGCTCTGTGTGCCCTTTCCAGATCGGAAACCTCGAGTGTCAGATTTGGGATTGTATCTTTCAACCAGCTCACAATTAGGTCTGCTGGGCTTTTCTCCTCTGCTTTTTCTGGGAAGTTGCGGAAGCGGATATTGCAGCGTCTGTTTCGGTCTTCGATGTCTGCTTGTTTAATTCTCAATTCTTCATTTTCTCTTTCCAGTTCGCACAATTTCTCATTCATGCGTGTGGTTTCATCCCGATATTGCTCTATTATTCCTTCTTGCAGTTGATTCTTCTTTTCTAGAGCTTCCACTCTGGAGGTAAGATTACTGATTAGTAGCTGTATAGGGGTCGTTGCATTTTCCACTGCAGCTTCCAATTTACTTGTCATCCTCTCTTCCATTTCTCTTAGGTGTTGTAATATTTCATCATTTTGAGGAGGTGTTGCGGTCTCATTGTTTTTTACCATCTTTTTAGTTGGTGACACCTTCATTTCCTTGACGTTCTTGGTTTGAGGTTTGTTTGGCATTCTCTCAGAGTGGGACGTGTTACGGTTAGGAGTTATGGCGATGATGATTTCTGGGTGTTGGGTTATTGGATTAATCAGGCGTTGTTGACTGGTGGCTTCTGCAGAGCGTTCGGTTTAGGCAATCATTTGTGTCATGCCTTGGTGATGTTATAAGGACGCCTCTGAGGTTGTCGTGTTCGCCTCAACAGTGTTGTCAAAGCGGTGGTCTGGTACTCAGAGAGGTGGGTGTACCAGTGGACAGATAGACAAACAAGCAGAGACAGACAAACAAACAGGCAAATGAAGGGGGGGTTCGATTTAGAGGTGATCAAGTAAGCAATCTAGCAAGCAAAAAGGGTATAAAACAAAAGTGAGGGTGGGGTGAGAAGTGAGGTAGAAGGGGAAGATAAGGAAGAGAAGAATAAAGGGGAATCCAGCTTCTGGGAAGGGGTTTAAGGAGAAGGTTTATGTATTGGAGAGAAGGAAGGAAGATAAAGGTTTATGTATTGGAAAGAAGGAAGGAAGATAAAGGTATAACAGAAGTGGGGGTTTTTTGTTTTGTTTTTTAAGTTATTTTACTTTACTTTATTTTATTTTTTAAAAGGGGGAGGTGATGGGTGGGAGGAAAGGCTACCCTATTGGAGATAGGGTGATAAACAGAGTAGATGGGGGGGATTCAAATTAAAGGGAAGAAGGAGTCGAAAAAGAGAGAGAGAAAAGGGGCAGAAGTAACAAGTGGGATGGAGGGTAAAAATAAGAATTTTTCTTAGAGGGTTAAAGTGTATGAAAAGAGGGGGTTTGGGTGTTAAAAAGCGAAAGGGATAAAGGGTAATGATACTTCTTTTTTAAAATATATATATATATATATATACAGTTAAAGATAAAAAAAAGGAAAAAATATTATTCTCCCTCTCTCTCTTCTTCTAAAAAAAGGGGGAGAGAGAGAGGGAAAAAAAATCACTTCTATTTTTATAGAAGAAAAATTTTAAGGAAAAGGAATATTTTCTAAAAGAAGGAAACGAGAAGTGTGTGTGTGTGTGTAATACGTAAATATCTTTAAAAAAATTTTTTTTAAAAAAAAATTATATTTCTTTTTTTTTAAAAAAAGAACCCTATATATATATATACATATATATATATATATGTTCAAAAAAAATTTTTTTATAATAATAAAAATAATTCAAAAAATTATAACAATAAAAAATTATAACAATAAAAAATTATAACAATAAAAATAAATATATATTTGAAAATAGAAAAATCGAGGCCTTTCCACTGGGCCTTCCTCTGGGCCTTTGGCTCACTTGGCGGGAAAGTGGGCTCAGGGTGGGCCTACCTCTCTTTCAATATCGGCGGCGGAAGAAATGGCGGTGGCTCGGCAGTGGGGCAGCGAGGCCTGGACCTCTTTCCTTCCCTAGGCACCCCCGCACTTGCCTCCTGGGTCCCTCCAGTCCCGGGGCTCCGGATAGCCGGGCGACCCTGGTGCAGCGGCGCAGCAGCAGTAGGGAGGATGATTGACAGGTCGGAGGTTGGAACAAGGTTCCTCTCTTCTCCCCCTCCGAGTTGAGCGCGGCGGCGATGGTAGTAGTAGTAAGTGCAAAAGATCGCCCCGCTTACTCTTCGAGGCCCCGGCGTGCCGCGAGGCGGGAGATCCCAGGCCTGCGGGTCCCGGGTTCCCGCCTGATCAACGGCTGATTAGCAGCCGGGCGCCCCAGATTCCGGCTCCAAATTCCGGTTCGCTGGGGGGGGGACTCCTCAGCTGGTCTACCGAGCCTCCCCCCGACCCTCGCACGGCAACGGCGGCGATCCCCGCGGCTCAGGAGTCGCTCAGGCAACGCGACCACGTTGGCTGCCCTTAGGAGCTCCGTGGCGCCGTGGCACGCGCCATGATGCCTCGGCGGAAGTCCCCCAGTACGTTTTGTTGTAATCTTTTCTTGCTTTATCTTTTCATAAACTGCTTTGAGGTTTGCTTTTTACAATGAAGAGGTGTATAACTTTTATAAACTGATAAATCATAGGAGCTTCTGCCCGAGACGGCCGGAGGTGCAAGGTGCAAACACAGAGTGGGGCATCGCCATCGCCATCGCCAGTCCATGCGGAGAATGAGAATTTTATTAAAAACGATGGTGCTGAAACGGATTAGCTTTTTCGACTTGCCAAGGATGGAACATTCTAGAACACCTCTCCTCATCCCAGGCAGTCTCAGAGCCTGCTTGTTGTCTCTTTACTCCTCCTTTCAGCGTCTTTCGCCTTCCCCTGGAGCAGGAACACCCTGTTCTTTTGTGTCACGAGAAGCTTGTCCTCGCGCAAATTCCTTTTTCAACCGGTGCAGACATTGTTTTCGAGCCGCCCCTCAGTAAAACCCATTTTCTTCCAATTAGCCCCATTTGTACAGAGATAGTTTAATCACTACATTAAGCACCACATTGTGAAGCCAAAAGCTGAGGACCTCCCGTCACAACTTAATTGTATAATTACAGTGGTTTGAGGTAACGCACAATAATTGCAATCCTTGTGATTTATAGCTTTCGGCAAGGTGCGACTTGCTAGAATGGAGGGGTTTGGGGCTGGCGGCGGGAACGCTGAGACATGATTGACTGATTCAGTAAAGAGTTAATTGTAAGGGATCAACTCAGAGACATAAAGGCAGACAGCCACACAGCAGACGCTCTACTTCAAGATGATGCTAGTACATTATAGAGAAATTAAGGTGAGGCACAAAAAAGGAACGGCTTCATTTTGACATGCGCCGCACCGTAAGAACCATTCTGCATTTGTAAGTATTTGACCGTTTCGTGTGGCAGAAACTGCACTTTAGAACTCCCTGCCTATTGGTATCAAGCAGGAGCTCTCACTCCATTCTTTTTTCCACCTGCTAAAAACATCATTGCTTTAGTTAATAATAATAATAATAATAATAATAATAATAATAATAATAATATACCCTATACCCTATACCCACAAGTCTCTGGGCAGTTACTATATAAAATCACAAAATACATAATAAAAACAAAACAACCCAATAACCCAATAATTTAAAGTTCCTGGATGTTTTAATAATGTATTGTACATTTCCCCTGGTTTGTGGCTTTCATGTTTTGTAAAACACTTTGAGGTGTGTGTGTCCCAATAAAGCGGTTTATAAATTTTATGAAATTAATGAAATAAGTAGAGGCTTGCTGGATCAGGCCAAAGGCCCATCTAGACCCTTGCTCTGGTCTCACAGTGGTCAACCAGATGACCGTGGGAAGGCGGCAAGCAGGATTTGAGCGCAACAGCATTCTCCCCACTTGCGAATCCCAGCAATGGCCATTCAGAGCACACTGCCTCTGACAATGTAAAGAGAGTGTAGCCATTGTGGCTAGTAATAGCCATCAATAGCCCTCCACTCCATGAATTTGTCTAATCCAGGGGCAGGCAACCTAAGGCCCATGGGCTGGGCCACAAGCAGGCTCATGGGGGTCATTTAACCAGCCCACGAGCCGCCCCTGAACCGAGCCACTCGGCTAAATTGACGCAGTGCAGCGTAGGGACTCGCTTTCGCAGTGCTGGAAATCTCGCCAGCGCATGCTCAGATGCTGAAAATCATGTCTGCGCAGACACAGACGACGGAAATTGCGGCCACGCTTGCTCGCGATCCAGCCCACAGAGGGATCTCCACTGGAGTGAACTGGCCCAGGCAAGGAAAACCTCGCTGACCCCTGGTCTAATCCTCTTCTAAAGCCACCACGTTGGTGGCTATCACTGCCTCTTGTGGAAGTGAGTTCCGTAGTTTAACTATCCGTACTTTCTACTATCTGCCCTGAACCTTCAAAAGTTCAAAGTTGGGCTGCCCTTTTCTGATCCTTCCCCAGCTCCATCGTGTCCTTTTCAACGTGAGGCAGCTTGAACGGTACACTGTATTTCAAGTGTTGTCTAACATCATTCTGATATTGGCAGCTTTATTTTCAGTCCCTTTCTTAATGATCCCTAGGACGTTGTTCACCTTTCTCAAAGCTGCTACAAACTGGGTTGGCGTCACTCTCAGCACTCCAGAGGGATATATATATATATATATATATATATATATATATATATATTACAATGAAGAGAGATGCATTCTTCCGTCTTCTGAGAAGGTGGACGACAGCCTTTTTCTACTCAGTTAGAGTAGAGGCCACATTTACACCATGCATTTGAAACAATATGAAACCACTTTAACACTCATGTCTTCTGCCCTCCCCCCAAGGAATCCTGGGAGCTGAGACTTGTTAGTTTAACAATCAATCCCTCCTCCCAGGGAATTCTGGGAACTGTAGATGTGTGATGGAAATAGGGGTCTCCAAATGACTCCATACCCTCCAAAAGTTGTCTGATGAAAATAGGGACACCCTGAATTATAATTGTAATTGTAATTGTAATTATACTGCACCCATCTGGCTGGGTTGCCCCAGCCACTCTGGGCAGCTTCCAACATATCCAAACACATAATAAAACATTAAACTTTTTTTTTAAAAAAAAAACTTCCCTACACAGGGGTGCCTTCAGACGTCTTCTAAAGATTGTAGTTACTTAACTCCTTGGCTTGTGGGTCGTATAACTCCATACCCTCCAACATTTATCCCATGAAAATAGGGATATCCTACCATACCTTCCAACGCACACACCCTATACAGGTGATAAGATCTAAAGGGCAATATCAGTCCATTCTCAGACCAGGTTATGTGATAAGCTGCCTTGGATGTGCTGGCAAATGACTTCCAACATTCCCCTGATGAAAATAGGGACGCGGGTGGTGCTGTGGGTTAAACCACAGAGCCTAGGGCTTGCCGATCAGAAGGTCGGTGGTTCGAATCCCCACGACGGGGTGAGCTCCTGTTGCTCAGTCCCTGCTCCTGCCAACCTAGCAGTTTGAAAGCACCTCAATGTGCTAGTAGATAATTAGGTACCGCTACAGCGGGAAGGTAAACGGCGTTTCCGTGCGCTGCTCTGGTTCGCCAGAAGCGGCTTAGTCATGCTGGCCCCATGACCTGGAAGCTGTACGCCGGCTCCCTTGGCCAATAAAGCGAGATGAACGCCACAACCCCAGAGTCGGTCACGACTGGACCTAATGGTCAGGGGTCCCTTTACCTTTACCTAAGGAAAAATTCCAGGATCAAATCAGAACCTGGGGTTGCTTCTATAAATCCGGGATTGCACCTGGAAAATCAGGACACTCGGGGGGTCTGTCTCCAGTGACTGGCAGCTGTCCAGGGGTTTCAGAGTGGGGACCATAACTCTACCTGGAAATACCAGGAAATAAACTTGGTACTGTACCTCCTGCCTACCAAGCAATACTGTTCCACTGAGCTACAGCTTCACATTTATAGCTAATAAACATTTGCTCATGTTGAGGCTCAGCGTCGAGTTCTTACCTGCTTTCTGGAGGCTGGGGTTGGGGTTCAGAGGTGCCTTTGTGAGTGTTTGCTCTATGGCAGCTAACTGCCCCCCCCCTGCAGCAGGAAATAATTATTCTATACAGGCCACACACCAGGCGGCAACAAAATATCCCCGCTTATTTGCTCCGGAGGCAAATGAGCGCACATCTGTTCTTTTATTTCAAATAGGGTCAAACCGAAACTACACATTTGGCTTGATCAAATTATTCCATTTAGCACAGATTTGTCAGAGAGCCACCTCTTGCCCTGCCCTAGGAAGGCGAGGCCCTGCAGATTCAGGTGGTTGGCAACCCCCTAACAATGGCGTTGAGGAGGAGGGCAGCGAGGGCAGCACCACGAAAAAGATCCCTTTCATTTTCTCCGAAGCCCGCCAGTCATAATTGGACGAAATTCATTGGCAGAAGCCGTTCAGTTTGAGGCAGAAAATAGGGAGGAGAGGAGGCTCTCCGTCATCCAGAGGCAGTTTGGTTTCTGTTGTGTCAGGGTTTCCACAATGGCTGTTGCCCTCGCGGCGTGGCCTGTAGGAACCCTCCACACATCGAACTCAACATGAAAGAGCGCTGGGGTGTGTTGAATTCAAAGAGCAGGCCCCCTGCTGCGGGGAACGGACAAGGGAGAAGGCTGAGAGAAAAGGACCTCGCTGACCGTCATTAGGGAGACCATCAATCTCTGTCTGGGGACCAGGGCGTGGGGTGGGAGGCAGCTGCCTTGAGAGAAAAGCAGGCAGCGAGGAGCAATTCTGAGGTGTCGGCGCATTTCTGAATGGCTTACCCACCCAGAAGACCTTTCCTGATGACTTTTCTCAGTCGGTACAATGCTCCTTTTATGGCAGCTGTCGGTAGCAGAGAAGTTTCCCCACCCAGCCAGATGGAGCCTGGATCCGCAGCGAGATCGCAGGAAAGATGAGGGACAGGAGAATCGGTCCGTTTCAGTTTCTCTCAGCAATCCTGTCAATATCAGTTTCCCTCGGTTTCTCATTTTTCCAGCCTTGAATTCAGTTCTCCACATTTCCACAACAATTTGCATTAAAAAAAAAAAGTCCTTCTGAAATTTCATCACCATTTTAGTGCAAATTTCTACTCACACACACACACACACACACACACACACACACAATTCTGCATGCAATTATGCCCAATGTGCACATTTTTCGCAAAGCATATAATTCTTTTTAATGCTATTTTCACTAATCTGTGCCTTTTTATGCAAGCCTTATTATAAACATTCTTGCACGTGTTGCTTGGCTAGAAAACTTTTTTGCCTTCAAGTGAGAAATTTTATAGGAAGGCCTGTGTTTTGCCTCTCACGGTGCTTCAGAAAACGCAGATGAGGTAGCTTCACCTTTCAATGTGAACTAAATCGAATTGCTCCTCCATCCCTCACAACGTGTTGACGGAAACCAGTAGTGGGGTTTCGTTGCGCACAGATCTGCATGTAACATGCCCCCGAGCATCCTCTGACAAGGCGTTTTCATTGCATGAAGAATGAATCGTTACGCAGATCATGCCAGACAAGAGCTTTTAACAAGATCCCTGGTTCATTAAACTGATTGTCTCTCATCCAGCTGGAATCCGGCTTATAATGTGAAAGAAAAACAATGCAAACACAATTGTGCAACGGTATTGTTGCCTGAGATTTGTTTTGCCTCAAGGTAGCCAGTCTTTCTCTGCTCCTTTCCCATTTCTCTCGCTTGTTTTTTTGCCCTGGCATTGTTGCGAGAGCTTCTTAGAAGATTTAGATTGAGCCCAAAGCTTTCCATACTGTTTCTCTATCCAAAAAGTCCCTCCCCAAATAGAAAATTGAGCATACACACTAAACCTAGTTTTGTGCGGGCAGTGAGAGAGATTGGGGAGTCCAGGGCATGGTTGGTGACATTTGGCTGATTGCGATGCGGTTTGTTCGTATGTGTGTGAATGAGGGGGTTGTGGGTCATTTTAGCCATATTGATTTGTCATGGATGCTTTAGCTGAATTGCAGGGGGCTGGACTGGACTAGATGACCCATGGGGTCCCTTCCAACTCTACGATTCTAAAAGTTGCAATGTGACCATCTTGTGCCCATCTGCTAGCACCCGGAGGAGATTTGGTGGGCTTGTGGGGGGCTGTGGGGAGCAACAGGAGGGGAGGCTGCTCTGGAACACAGACCCTGCTTGGGAGCTTCCCATAGAAACTTGCTCCCAGAAAAGGAAACAGTGGCCTCCAATTTGGATGGCTTTAAAAGAGGATAAGGCTATTGACGGATACTAGTAATGATATGTTCTAGCTCGTAGCCAAGTAAAATTGTCTTCCATAAACATGGGTTTTAACAGTGAGTCCGTAAGTGTCTGTGGAGGCCAATTCTGGATCCACACGTCCTTCCACAGTGGGGACATTGGTTTCTGAGCGGGAGTTGATCACGGTGTGGATTTGCCAAGCATGCCTTCCTCTTAGCACATTTCTCCCTTGCGTCCTGAGTGTGAGCGTCTTCAAAGCCCATGACACCTTTGGTAAAGGCTGTTCTCCAACTGGAGCGCTCGCAGGCTAGTGTTTCCCAGTTGTCAGTGTTTATACTACAATTTTTAAATTTGCCTTTAGACCTCTTTTGTTGACCACCAGCATTACGCTTTCCATTTCGGAATAGAGTAGTTGCTTTGGAAGGCGATAATCAGGCATATGCCCTTATTGCTTTGTTGTTTTCACTTTAACAGTTTACTTGTGCTTTTACCTTGTATTTTGTTCTGTGAACCGCCCTGAGATCTTGTGAGGAAATGTTATAAATTAATTAAATAAATAAATGAAAAATAAAAATAAATAAATGGCAGAATTCGGCAAGGAGAAGAATGGGGACAAGATCAGAACTACAGTAGTTGGTTCTGCCTATCGTTGGCTCTGACTTCTTCACCTCCCTGCTTTCTGCCCTCCCTGTCACAATACCAACAGTCTCCGTTGGCTGCCCCATAGGTATATGGAGGCAGCAGCCATCTTTTTCTCCAAACAAGTACCTCGGAAATGGTGAGAAGTCACAGCGTATCGCAGCTTCCAGCAGCTTTTCATTCAAAACGGCTCAGCGAACGTGGCCTCGCCGCATTTTCTAGGCGTTCCAACCAGACAGGCAGAAAGAAAACGAGCCAGGAATCCCTCAGACCACCTCATTTAAGAACAGATGCACACAAAGGGGTGAAACAGTGGAGACTGGCGCCCTTTAGGCTGGTAGGATGGAAGGAAAGGAGACCAACAGTAGGGGGAGCCAGAACAAAATGACAGGCTGAGCTAACTCGTTTTTGTCCCTGTTCTCCTCTCTGCTGAGAAGAAGAGAAGAAGAAGAGTTTGGATTTGATATCCCGCTTTATCACTACCCGAAGGAGTCTCAAAGCGGCTAACAATCTCCTTTCCCCTCCTCCCCCACAACAGACACCCTGTGAGATGGGTGGGGCTGAGAGACTTCAGAGAAGTGTGACTAGACCAAGGTCACCCAGCAGCTGCATGTGGAGGAGCGGAGACGCGAACCTGGTTCCCGAGATTACGAGTCTACTGCTCTTAGCCACTACACCACACTGGCTCGCGCCTGCAAGGGTTAACACTGGGAGGAGCGAGCTGATTGGTAGTTCTAGCCTCTAGCCCAGTTGTTAGAAAGAGGGTGGGCAGATGTATCCGCAGCTTGGAATAATTCAGAGAGAAGAGATCTGCATGCCTGAGCATGATTCATTGTACGAAGACTTGGCAGGTTCATTCCAAATTGTGGAGTGAATCGAAATCCTTCCCAATCCCTAGTGTAGACGAACGGGGATATATGACAGGCAGACAGATTAGAACAGATGACCCTTCTCCCGAACTTTAACTGCCCTTTCCTTGCATCCATCTCTTCCTCCAGGGCCCAGTTTTAAAGTCTTCCTGCTCCAACTAGGCAAGGGAGCGACATTCTGGCAATCACTTGACTCAGGATAAGCTAGTGAGTAACAGATGCAATTCAACGGCTGGTGTGCGGGGAAAGACTTGACTCGGAAGGGGCTATAAATAGAAGTTGCCCTGCTTCCATCAGCGCCGGCTAGCAAAAGAGCTCTCACTCTCCCAGCCAGCTCCCTTCTGAACAATGTCCCATTTATGAAGGATCTTCGTTTATCCTGCCTTCAGCCTCTGTTTCAATGGTCCTTAATCAGGACGGCTTCAGCTGTGATGTATTTCCTACACAGAAGTGCCTGCAGGCGATGATCAGGTTGATAATCACATCAGACAATATTCCGCGGATGATGTCCAACTAAGTTTGCTTTTGCATTTTTCGTCATTTCAGTACCGTTTTTTTTACGGTATGCTTTATTTTAAGCCGTTTTACCGTATGCCGCTTACAGATCGGTTTTTAATGTGAAACAGTCTAGAATGGCGTTCAAACAGAATAAGGTCATAAGTAGACCCATTGATTCCAATGAATAGGATTTAAAGTAGCGGTAAGGAGATTATCTGTCAGGGCAAGCAGATATTGCAGTTGCCCCTCACCTCACCTTGTTTGCTGTTCTTGGGGATCTCCTGGTCCCCAGAGTGGATTTGGGGTCAATGTGGGGCAAAGAGGGAAGGAGAGGCCCCATTGTGCTAGCAAGAGTCCTTGCGTTGGCTTCTGCTAGTGGAACAGTGTAGCTGAATCTGGCCTATGGGTCTACTCTGATTATAACTAGCATTGGCTACTGCTCTATGTATATTTGTTGGGATTCAACAAACTACTTCAACTCCTCCTCTTCATCCTGGAGAGAAGTGACTAGTGGGGTGCCACAGGGTTCTGTCTTGGGCCCAGTCTTATTCAACATCTTTATCAATGACTTGGATGATGGGCTTGAGGGCACCCTGAGCAAGTTTGCAGATGACACCAAATTGGGAAGGGTGGCTAATACCACAGAGGGCAGGATCTCACTTCAAAATGACCTGAACAGATTAGACAACTGGGCCAAAGCAAACAAGATGAATTTTAACGGGGAGAAATGTAAAGTACTACACTTGGGCAAAATAAAAAATAAAAGGCACAAATACAGGATGGGTGACCCCTGGCTTGAGAGCAGTACATGTGAAAAGGATCTAGGAGTCTTGGTAGACCACAAACTTGACATGAGTCAACAGTGTGATGCAGCAGCTAAAAAAGCCAGTGCAATTCTGGGCTGCATCAATAGGAGTATAGCATCTAGATCAAGGGAAGTAATAGTACCACTGTATTCTGCTCTGGTCAGACCTCACCTGGAATACCGTGTCCAGTTCTGGGCACCACAGTTCAAGAAGGATACTGACAAGCTGGAACGTGTCCAGAGGAGGGCAACCAAAATGGTCAAAGGCCTGGAAACAATGCCTTATGAGGAACGGCTTAGGGAGCTGGGTATGTTTAGCCCGGAGAAGAGAAGGTTAAGGGGTGATATGATAGCCATGTTCAAATATATAAAAGGATGTCATATAGAGGAGGGAGAAAGGTTGTTTTCTGCTGCTCCAGAGAAGCGGACACAGAGCAATGGATTCAAACTACAAGAAAGAAGATTCCACCTAAACATTAGGAAGAACTTCCTGACAGTAAGAGCTGTTCGGCAGTGGAATTTGCTACCAAGGAGTGTGGTGGAGTCTCCTTCTTTGGAGGTCTTTAAGCGGAGGCTTGACAGCCATCTGTCAGGAATGCTTTGATGGTGTTTCCTGCTTGGCAGGGGGTTCGACTGGATGGCCCTTGTGGTCTCTTCCAACTCTATGATTCTATGATTCTAACTCTTATAAACAATGCATATCCATATAACAGCAGGAGGAAAACAGCAAGACATGTCTATAGTCGCCTACAATCATGTTTCAGATGTGCAAATGTGTCTAGGTCCTCTTATTGAACCACTTTGCTGTCCCAGGAAGAAGAGAGTTCATTGGGAAGCTGAGTGTGAGGAACAGAGAAATAGATTTTTTTCCCTTTTGCTGTGCATGGGAGAAGACACATCAAATGCCCCCAAGGAATGAGAGCTAGGCAATGGATCCCTCAGTAGGAATGCTTGAAGAATTCAATCTTTGTGGATTCTGATACAAATCGCCTTGAGCTGCATCTCCTGGACTCACCTGCAGATTGGAACTTAGCCTACGGTCCCAGTGCCACTGCCCTTGGAGTAAGCCGCATTGGATTCATTGGGGACTTACTTCTGAGTAGACATGATTAGGATTGCAGTCTTAGTAATCCATTGGCTTTCACAGTTCCTGAATGTTCTGATGCAGTTCTGAGGCATCCAAAATAAATACCTTTTGCAGGGTGTATTTTGAGAAAAAAATGTACTTGGAAACATATGCATTTTGAGAGAAAACGCAATTTTTAAATAATACATTCAAGCATGTGCCCTCTTGCCTCCTCTCTCAATTAACCTCCACTTCCAGAGTCTGCCTCCATAACATCACCAGGGCTCACCCCTAGGTCTCAGGCTTGGACCCTGAAACCTCCGGAATACTCCTGACCTGGCAGCCCTAGTCAACCGCAGGTGGCGCTGTGGTCTAAACCACTGAGCCTCTTGGGCAGGCATAGGCAAACTCGGCCCTCCAGACGTTTTGGGACTACAATTCCCACCATCCCTAGCTAACAGGACCAGTGGTCAGGGATGATGGGAGTTGTAGTCCCAAAACATTGGGAGGGCCGAGTTTGCCTATACCCTTGGCAATGGGCTTGCCGATCAGAAGGCCAGCGGTTTGAATCCCCATGACGAGGTGAGCTCCCGTTGCTCTGTCCCAGCTCCTGCCAACCTAGCAGTTCAAAATAATGCCAGTGCAAGTAGATAAATAGGTACCCATGTGGTGGGAAGGTAAACGACGTTTCCGTGTGCTCTGGCACTCATCACAGTGTCCTGTTGTGCCAGAAGCGGTTTAGTCCTGCTGGCCACATGGCCCAGAAAGCTGTCTGTGGACAACCGCTGGCTCCCTTGGCCTGAAAGCGAGATGAGCACCGCAACCCCATAGTCTCCTTTGACTGGACTTAACTGTCCAGGGGTCCCTTTACCTTTACCTCTTTACCTAGTCAAACAGTCCGCTCTTCTAACTAAAGGAGTTCACCATGAGGTGTCCAACCTAGGTGAATTATTATTATTATTATTATTATTATTATTATTATTATTATTATTATTTCAATTGCTTGCCCACCCTTCCTCCCAAAGGCACCAAACACAACAATAATAGTAGAAAAATTAAAAGCATTCTATAAAACACTTTTAAACATCCTTAGTTCCAAGTTAAAAGCATTCTCTCAACCAGAGATTTCAGGGTGGCCAGGAACCTTCCAGCCGTCAAATGGCAGAGTAAACAAGAATGTGTTTAATTTCCTCCTGGAAGTCCATAATGAAGGAGAGCATTTTAAGATAAGGACCCCTAAGGAGCGTGGTCTGCAGGAGGTCTGCAAGTTGCCTGTTGACAATGAACAGACACACCTGGCCACAGTCTTCCTGGATATTTTTGACGGTGATTGTATTTCTTCTTTAAATCATAGTCATTATTTCTGAATTTGCATCCGTACGTATAAATTAGCACATGTGAATTTTATGCAAATCCGTGCCTTCCTTTTTGTCCTCTCTTTTGGCAACGCTTCCACCATCCCTGCCCCACTTTCCTTCCAACTCATCAAACTCGGTAGGCCTTTAGCAAGTCTGTATATTTACAAAGTTCGTACAGGAAGCAGGACCCAGGGTAGAGCTGGTTTCACTGAGGCTTACATACTCTCCAACATTTTTGTTCCCCAAAATCGGGATGTCAGAAAGGGCGCACTTTCCTGTCTGGCGCTTTGGTGCTCTCAGCAGGGTCGGGCCAGAGCACCTTTCGGTTGGCACTTGGGCACATGTCAACAGCTCTGGCATGACCCTGCAGATGAGTAATAATAATAATAATAATAATTTATTATTTATACCTGGTTTCCCCAGCCACTCTGGGCAGCTTCCAACAGAAAAATGAAATAAAATAATCTATTAAACATTAAAAAGCCTCCCTAAACAGGGCTGCCTTCAGGTGTCTTCTAAAAATCTGGTAGCTGTTTTTCTCTTTGACATCTGATGGGAGTCAAAGATGAGTGCCAGAGTGAGTACCTTTTGGTCTGTCATTCTGGTGTGAGGACTCCAGTGTGGTGTAGTGGTTAAGAGCCAGTGTGGTATAGTGGTTAAGAGCGGTAGACTCGTAATCCGGGGAACCGGGTTCGCATCCCCGCTCTTCCACATGCAGCTGCTGGGTGACCTTGGGCTCGTCACACTTCTCTGAAGTCTCTTTTCTTTGAAGTCTCTCAGCCTCACTCACCTCACAGAGTGTTTGTTGTGGGGGAGGAAGGGAAAGGAGAATGTTAGCCGCTTCGAGACTCCTTCGGGTAGTGATAAAGCGGGATATCAAATCCAAACTCTTCTTCTTCTTCTTCTTCTTCTTCTTCTTCTTCTTCTTCTTCTTCTTCTTCTTCTTCTTCTTCTTCTTCTTCTTCTTCTTCTTCTTCTTCTCCAGTGCCAGACCAAAATATGGGACATTCTGGGATGCAAACAGAAGCATCTGGGATTGATCTCTGGGATTCCATGACGTCCCGCTTATAATGGGACAGTTGAGGGGTATGGGTACACATGGATGGGAGCCTAAATACGGCTTGGTTAGAGACTGGATATGGCTGAGACAAGGGTCAGGAAACGCGAGCTGGGGATTAGCTGGGTGGTTAGGGGTTTGCTAGGCAGGGCATTCCATATTATTTCCCTGTGGGAGAGGAAAATATCCTAGAAAGGTCTGGAAGTGTTTTACTGGCTTAGTAGAGCCAATTTCCATCCTAGGAGGAATTGGTTTAGTGTGGGCATTTTAACTAAAGTTCTTAATTTCTTCGGTAAAGTGATTTTGACCAAAAGCCTTGCACCTTATCGAGGAAGCCTTCCAGTTTTGTTTGCAATCTGTCTCATCGTTAGTTTGAGAGATTAAGTGGTCACAGCTTATTGTTATTGATGTTGTTAATTTGTATATGACCCTTCATCAGAAAACCCAAGGGTGGCTCACAAAAGAAATGGCAATACAAAATACGTAATAAAAGGAAAACAAACCAATAACCCCCCTCACTTTCAATGGGTTTACTCTGAGTCTAAGTAACTCAGGATACTGATTCCTCTCACCTCCCCATAACAGACGACATCACCACCATTATCATGGGCAATCAATAATTAGTAATACAGTCAGTAGTATTATTAGCAGTGAACCAGAATTGGATTTTTTGGGGGGGGGCAGGGGTTCTGTGTTGGCAATTATTATTTTCACATAACTAGGAGTCTTTGCTGCTCGATATCTTTAAATCAGGGGTCCCTAAACTAAGGCCCGGGGGCTGGATGCGGCCCAATCGCCTTCTAAATTTGCCCCACGGACGGTCCGGTAATCAGCATGTTTTTACATGAGTAGAATGTGTCCTTTTATTTAAAATGCATCTCTGGGGTTTTTGTGGGGCCTGCCTGGTGTTTTTACATGAGTAGAATGTGTCCTTTTATTTAAAATGCACCTCTGGGTTATTTGTGGGGCATAGGAATTCGTTCCTACTTTTTTCCAAAATATAGTCCCCCCCCCCCACAAGGTCTGAGGGGCAGTGGACCGGCCCCCTGCTGAAAAAGTTTGCTGACCCCTGCTTTAAATGCTACCGCATACCGAGAATCTCAGACCTCTCAAGTGTTACTGACAGGGAATGTCTAAGTTTTATAACACCCCAAACTCAGTCGACTTACCTCGCTCCGTCTTTACTGAGAGAGTTTGCCGCAAGCTGTTGTCTCTCTCCTGTGGGAGAGAACACTAAGCACAGGTAGGCTTGCCCAGCTGTCACTCTCCTGATAGGGTCTGGTGTGGCCCTCAGGGACAAGGCAACTGTGATGGGTTGCGCATGCGCAGCCACAGTAATGGCAATGCGCAATCCCTGCCTTCGCCATCCTTCTCACCGGCCTCAACAATGGGGCATTTTGCTAGTTCATTATAAAATGAATTTTCATCTGGCAAATATTGGAGGGAGCATGGGAAATAGTTATTCAAATTCTTTGCTCCCCCCCCCCCGCTTGCAGCACTTTATACACACGTACGCACACATACACAAGCACATACACCTCCCAATATTTTTCCTAACATCTCCCTCCTTTTTTTATTTAAAAAAGGCAAATTGGCAACATTCATCTCAATGGCAGTCCTGCCTTGGACTCTGATTCCTTCTGCCCGCTTCTCATAATTCATCCTCAGATATTCTGGCGGTGTGTGGGCAGGAATGTGCAAAGGAGCAAAAGGGCCTGAAGGCTACAAATAATGATGCCACTCCTATGGAACAGGGCGAAAGTTTAAATGCCCTGCTACTCTCTTTTCTTTTCATTTTTGCAAACCCTGCCACAGACCAAAGGGTGAGAAACAGAGGCAGATTTGATCTTAGCCAGTTGAAAGCCAGGTTTTCCTTTCTCTGTTGTGTAATAATAATAATAATAACAACAACAATAATAATAATGTATTATTATTATTATTATTATTAATACCCCGCCCATCTGGCTGGGTTTCCCCTGCCACTCTGGGCGGCTTCCAACAAACATTAAAATACATCAAATATCACAGATTAAAAACTTCCCTAAACAGGGCTGCCTTTAGGTATTTTCTAAATGTCTGGTAGTTGTTTTTCTTTTTGACATCTGGTGGGAGGGCGTTCCACAGGGCAGGTGCCACTACCGAGAAGGCCCTCTGCCTGGTTCCCTGTAGCTTTGCTTCTTGCAATGAGGGAACCGCCAGAAGGCCCTTGGAGCTGGACCTCAGAACGATGGGGGTGGAGACGCTCCTTCAGATATACTGGACCGAGGCCATTTAGGGCTTTAAAGGTCAGCACCAACACTTTGAATTGTGCTCGGAAACGTACTGCACAAATGTGAGGTCCTCAGTCTTATTTCCTTGATAACATTGTCCTCTCAAAGACCCCCATCTACACTAAACATTTAAAGCAGTCTTATACAACTTCAAACAGCCATGGCTCCCCCCCCAAAGGATTCTGGGAGTTGTAGTTTGTTAAAGGTGGAGGAAGAACCTTCTGTTCAACAATGGAACGGACTCCCTTGGGAGGTTGTGAACTCTCCTCCCTTGGAGGTTTTTAAGCAGAGGTTGGACAGCCATCTATCATGGATGCTTTAGTTGAGATTCCTTCATCTTCCCTCCAACTCTGCAATTCTATGATTCTAAGATGGATTCATCACTAAACCACTATGGGAATTATAGTTCTGTGAGGGGAATGGCATGAAGGCCAGTCTCTGCAACTGCAGCATGCAACGCCATCCCCAAAAGATGGGAGGGGTACTCCATGGATCTTTGCTGCTGTCAGAAATTGCGGGTAAACAATCAGGAGTCTGAAATCCTGCACAATCTACTGTAAATCATCCTGAGATCTACCAATCAACCCAGATCCTGCTTCTGCTCACTCCTGATCTAGGCTAGCAGTTTTCAGCTGCTTCAAATAATAATAATAATAATAATAATAATAATAATAATAATAATAATAATAATAATAATAATTTATTACAGTGTATTTATACCCCGCCTATCTGGCCGGGTTCCCCCAGCCACTCTGGGCGGCCTCCAACAAAATATTAAAATACAGAAATCCATCAAACATAAAAAGCTTCCCTAAACAGGGCTGCCTTGAGATGCCTTCTAAAGGTCTGGTAGTCAAACCTGGGATCTGGTTTTAACGGCATTGTGCATTTGGAGAGTCATTTCCCATTTTTTTGTCATCTATTTGTATGGTGGTACTGCTGCTGTTGCAACCCACCTTAGATCAGACCTGGTTGTTGTTGTTGTTTAGTCGTGTCCGACTCTTTGTGACCCCATGGACCAGAGCACGCCAGGCACTCCTGTCTTGCACTGCCTCCCGCAGTTTGGTCAAACCCATGTTCGTTGCTTCGAGAACACTGTCCAACCATCTCGTCCTCTATCGTCCCCTTCTCCTGGTGCCCTCCATCTTTCCCAACATCAGGGTCTTTTCCAAGGAGTCTTCACTTCTCATGAGGTGGCCAAAGTATTGGAGCCTCAGCTTCACGATCTGTCCTTCCAGTGAGCACTCAGGGCTGATTTCCTTCAGAATGGATAGGTTTGATCTTCTTGCAGTCCATGGGATTCTCAAGAGTCTCTCCCAGCACCATAATTCAGAAGCATCAATTCTTCGGCGATCAGCCTTCTTTATGGTCCAGCTCTCACTTCCATACATCACTACTGGGAAAACCATAGCTTTAACTATACGGACCTTTGTCGGCAAGGTGATGTCTCTGCTTTTTAAGATGCTGTTTAGGTTTGTCATTGCTTTTCTCCCAAGAAACAGGGGTCTTTTAATTTCGTGACTGCTGTCACCATCTGCAGTGATCATGGAACCCAAGAGAGTAAAATCTCTCACTGCCTCCATTTCTTCCCCTTCTATTTGCCAGGAGGTGATGGGACCAGTGGCCATCACCTTGGTTTTTTTTTTTTTATGTTGAGCTTCTTCAGACCATTTTTGCACTCTCCTCTTTCACCCTCATTAAAAGGTTCTTTAATTCCTGGTATTAGTTCCCAACCAATCAGCAGAAGGCCCTTGATCTGGACCACCACCCTGTTTTTCACAGTAGCCAACCAGATGCCTCTGAGAAACCTACAAGCAGGCCAGGGAGGCAAGAGCCACTTCCTGTTCATTGTTCCCCAACAAACAGAATTCAGTGGGTAAGTTTCAAAACGGAGCAGTGCAAAACACGGATCAAGTTCCTAGTCCCTACTGTATTGTGGAAGAGTGAGAAACAGCTGCTAGGGAAAGGCAATTAGCTGCCTATCTCCATTTGTAACTCCACAAACAGGACCGATCGCTTGCTTTAATCATTTGAGCAGCTCTGCTTCACTGTGTTTTTTCTCCTGCTCATGTTACCTCAGATTTGATTGCAGGTTGGGAGGGGGGATGGGGGGGTTGTGTTAAACCATGTGTTCCGAAATGAAGTCGCGGGAATCAAATGGCACATTTTTGCTCACATGAAATAACGGTTTCCAAGAGAAATTAGCTCGAATCATCTGTAATTCATAAATACAGCAGGGGTCTTCTCTTCCCGTCGGAGTGGAATGTAATTTAAAAATGGCGCTTTTGCAGATATAAAAATGGAATAATCAGGATTTTGCACGCTGCCGCTGTTTGCAATTGTTTGCATGATTCCGGAGCAAAGCACCAAGGTTTTGTCTCATACGGGATCAATCCTTTTCCCTACAGTAGGATCCTCCTCTGGAGGGAAATTTCCACCCAGAAGAACACACCCCACTGTTTAAAATGGGATGGAGAAGATGATGAGGCAAGCTTGGATCTCAGTGAATTTGTTTTCCAGCAGGAACCACTTAAAGGGAAAATGCTGTTTCTGTCGCTAGTGCTGATTGCAAACCCTTATTAAGACTGTGCATATGTTAATGCTGATCAAGAGTGACAAAACGGTGGGAAATATGCTAATTGCAGCCTGTTTATTATTAGTTGCAAAATGGGAAGAAACAACAACTGCCATTAATAGAGGGCTGGAAATGAAATAGATGGCCTAGGGTCTTAATGCACATGATAGCATAACAGACTTTGAAAAGATCTCTTTGGAATATTGATTCTCTGACCTTGTGGTAGAGATGGGAACCTGTTGTCCTCTATAGATTGCTAGACTACCACACCCACCACCCCTGAACATTGGCCAAGCTGGCAATGGCTGATGGGAGTTGGAATTTTCAATCCGGATCTGTCTCTGCAGTTCTGGAATGCAAAACCCATTTATCAAAGTGTTGGGTGATTCATGTTAGACATAATTCAATTCATCAATTGCAAAACGATAGAGAGGACAAACAGCTAGCTAAAATAATCAAACAGGCAAAGCATTTGACGCTTATGTATATGTTTGTTTCAATTTCCTCTCTAGTCTTTTCCCCCCAATTCAGTAAAGATTTAAAAGGAAAAAAGACTGTACACATGCTACATACTGTATAGCCATTCAATCAAACATTAATCTGTGGCAGTACAATGGCTCCCTGCTCTGAGCTTAGACAACAGAACACAGGCATGTGCTCTATACTGAGTCAAACTCTTGGCCCATCTAGCGCAGTATTGTCTACACTGGCTGGCATCAGCTCCCCACAATTTCTGGTATCCCCTACCTGGAGATGCCTCGGGTTTAACCTGGGATCTTGCACATGCAAATCATGTGCTCTACCTTGAGAGGCTTTGTGTGTACAAGTGTGAACATGGACTGGTGAGGGTAATGGGTTCGAATCCTCAACTCCATGAAGCTCACGGGAGTTTGAGCCACTCACTATCTCTGAGACTAACATGCTTTACAGGAACCTAACATACCTTTCTCACACACACACAGTTCCAGTTTTGTTGAATTCCCTATTTATATTCAAATTTCTTCCTTCCTCACTTGTACAAATATCTATATATCTATATATCTATATACATACTTGCCTTCCAGGGAGGGTTACCGTATCATAAATGTAGAGAAAAACTTTAATATAAGCAAACCATCAGCTCCCCTCCCCGTATCGTCTCCTTCACCAAACGAAATCCCCTCTCAATCCAAATCTTTTAAATCCTTGTAGCTGGGTTCATTTTCAGTTTCTTATCTCATCTTCACTAGCACATGCCTGTAGTTTACTCCAATTAAAAAACCCAATTAGCAGGATAACCCATGCTTCCAGGAATGGGATCGAGGGGTCGCGGTAGCCAGAGTGCTCCATGTACCCAGTGCCTTTGCCTGCCCTCGTATTCCATGGGGCAGTGAGTGCCAGACCGCCAGGCAAACTGCGAGTGAGAGCAAGGTCCTTCTTCCAACTGAAGAGGAATGCAGAAAATGCAATTTCTCTCATCATTTTCTGATTATCTGTGTGGTGTTGGGAGAGGCATCCATCCCCTGGCGCACAGCAAACAGGAAGCCCAAGGAGCAAGGTTTTTCTCCATGCTTGGATACAATTGCATGCCATTTTGAATCAAGATGGCGAACAGAGACTTTCAAAATGGCACTGTTTCCAGCCACTGATCTCAATGTTGCATTGGGGGGGTTCCCCCCCCCGCTGCTAATTATCCCCGAGCAGTGAAACTGCTGGTAATAAATAAACCATACCCTTACTGAAGATCTGCAAGGAGCTTTTGCAAACACCACATAGATGTGAACACAGGATCATGCCCTCTGGCCATAGGTGCCAACTCCCAGATTGAAAAATCCGGGATCGGCAGCGGCGCGGCACCGGAAGTTGCACTGCGGCCATTTTGGAACTGGGCAGAGCGGCAACGGACATTGCTTCTATGCATGCTCTGCCCATTTCCAAAATGGTCGCAGTGCCGGAAGTCGCGCTGCGGCCATTTTGGAAATGGGCAGAGCAGCACCGGAAGTCGCTTCTACCCATGCTCTGCCCATTTCCAAAATGGCCGCAGTGCCAGAAATCGCTTCTGTGCATGTCCAGAGACTCCAGACATGCACAGAAGGAGGCTCCCCGGGCCGGGTGATTTACGGGGTTTTTAAAAATCCGGGCTGCCAGTGGGAAACGGCTGGAAAAACGGGGGTTTCCCGGGGAATACGGGAGACTTGGCAGCTATGCTTCCGGCCCTTCACCCCCCCTGTAGCCTAACATGCGAAAGAGCTTTTGCAAATATACCTTCCATGGTACGGTGAAAATGGGCACGGGAGTTTCTCCACATGTCGGTTGTACATGTACATAGCTTGGCCCTGAGAACAGGGGGGGGGGAGAGATTGAGGCTGCAACTCCCTGCACACTTACCCAGGAACAAACCCCATTGACCTCACTTCGGGTTGCCTAAACTTGCCTAGGTATGAATTGAAAGCACAGGAGTAGAGCTGAAAACCAGAGACTCATATAGAAGGCACGCAATGCCGCTTGTTAGAAGAGAAGGATGCACATACCACTGACAAATTAATAAAGCACCTTCAAACCTGATATGATTTACAAAGCACCCAGGTTCCTTATGTAATATTTACCCAATCTGATGAATATATTGTGAAGCCCTCGCTTCTAACTGTGGTTAAAATGTGGCATTAAGGAAGTTAAACAGCCTCCTTATTAGCATTAGCATGATAGTCAAGTCGCATTATACTGGGCTAATAAATTTATTTTTTATGTAATGGAAATGCCATCAAAGCGCCGTTAATCTGAATTGAATTAGATTATAATTGGCGCTCTTGTGCATGAGGAATGGAAATGCTTCTTTATTGTCTCCAGCTGACAATGCAAAGAAGACAAAAAGACCACCCACCCACCCCCAACGTCACGAAATCCTTCTTACTGGAGGTGAGTGGCATAGCAGACATCTCTAGATATGCCACTGTGTTGTCCGCAGTCCAATTGGAAGCAACTTCTTGCCCTCTGGTCTGAGAATGTGCAGCCAGGATTGTGGCTGTGTGTATCTCTGGGAGGAAGGAGAACAACGGCCACGAATTAACAAATTAATCCTTGCCCTGATACCACGGATTGATTTCTGGGACTTTCTATGGTTCTAGCACTGGGCGAGGGATGCAGGTGGCTGCTGTGGTCTAAACCACTATTGCCGATCAGAAGGTCAGTGGTTCAAATCCCCACGACGGGGTGAGCTCCTGTTGCTCTGTCCCAGCTCCTGTCAACCTAGCAGTTGCACGTCAGTGCAAGTAGATAAATAGGTACCGCTGCAGCGGGAAGGTAAATACCGTGTTTCTCCAAAAATAAGACGTCTTATATTTATTTTTGCTCAAAAAAAACAAAAACACGGTGGCTTATTTTCAGGGGATGTCTTATTGTTTTTATTAAGTATGGTACAGTTTAACCTACAAGGTTAAACTGCCTATCACTATGGCTTATTTTCGGGGTATGGCTTATTTTTTTGGAGAAACACGGTAGTGTTTCCGTGCACTCTGGTTTCCATCACGGTGTTCCATTGCACCAGAAGCAGTTTAGTCTTGCTGGCCACGTGACCTGGAAAGCTGTCTGTGGACAGGCTCCCTCGGCCTGAAAGTGAGATGAGCGCCACAACCCCATAGTCGCCTTTGACTGGAGTAGGAAAAGTGGGATATTCCAGGATCACATTAGAAACTAGGGCGGCTTCTGTAAATCTGGGACAGGCCATTTCAAAGGAGGGGCATGTCTATGCAGATGAGAGGGCAGAGCTATGCAGATAGCGTCAGGTTTAATATGCTGGGGTCCCACAAAGCAAGAGGGTTCCTCCTGTCCTCATTTGGGTCTGCCTTCACTTTCCCATATAACTGAATGGCTGGTATTCATTTCCAAAGTGAGATGTTGTTGGCAAGGTTGCTGTGTGGGCAACCAGGGGGTGCTATATATTTTAAGGATTTGGGTGCTACACTTATTCTCAGAGGCAGTTGCTAGGAATCACAAGAGAAGAGAGTTACTAACTCCGGGGGGGGGGGAGTGGGGCAATAATAATAGGTCCAGTGCTGAGGGCCTTCTGGCGGTTCCCTTGTTGCGAGAAGCCAAGTTGCAGGGAACCAGGCAGAGGGCCTTATTGGTAGTGGCTCCCGCCCTGTGGAACGCCCTCCCGCCAGATGTCAAAGAGGAAAACAGCTACCAGATTTTTAGAAGACATCTGAAGGCAGCCCTGTTTAGGGAGGCTTTTAATCTTTAATCTATTATTTTATTCTTCTGTTGGAAGCCGCCCAGAGTGGCTGGGGAAACCCAGCCAGATGGGCAGGGTATAAATAAATTATTATTATTATTATTATTATTATTATTATTATTATTATTATTATTGTAGTAATAATACTGCATTTATATTCTGATGGTGACTCCTGAACCTGGAATATTCACAAAAGCAAGTTATTCACACACCCCTCCGCCAAACAAACTTATTGCCCAGTCTAAAACTATCTGCAATTTATGACCCCAGCTTATTTTGACAAACCATTATTTCAAACTAACCAGAGCTCCCAGATTCAGGCATACCAAGAAACACCAAATTCTTTAAAACGGGAAGCAGATGTTTCCAATCTCCTCTTTTCAACCAGGCCAGAGGGGGAGACAGGAGTGGGAGGGGAATGTTTGAGCCCCAAAGCTTGCTGCTGCTCCTTCCTGCAGTACTAAACTATAGCTTGGTGCTATGTGTGAGCCAGGTCATTGTTTAACAGAAGAAGTAACTGAAAGCATGCCAGCAAATGCTGTAAAACGATCACAATGCAGTAACGAAATGGCCTCAAATTGCCTTGCTAAATCTGCATTGCAATCAACCACATTTGTTTTAGCAAACAGGGCTCTCAACTTTTGCTGCAATCAAGACTAATAAAGGAACCTCATGTGCAAGCTACACCGTGCCTCCCATTGACAAATATTTCAAGGGCCTGAAAGGCAGACTGGAAAGAGGATTTCACCCCCTGATATTTCTGCAACTAGGGCAACACAAACCACATCCTCTACTAAGCCTTCTCCGTGAACCCTTAAGAACATCAGAGCATCTTGGGTGGATCATGCCATCAAATCTAGAATCCTGCTTACCCTAAGAACATAAGAAGAACCTGCTGGATCAGGCCAATGGCCCATCTGGTCCAGCATTGGCCAACCAGATACCTGTGAGAAGCCTGCTGGCAGGATTCGAGAACAAGAGAACTCTCCGTCTTCTGGTTTCCAGCCAGGACTGGCCCACCAATGAGGCAATGTGAGGCGACCTCCTCGGGCAGCAGCATCTACAGGGCCAGCAGATCCAGCCTCCAAGGAATGTATCACCCACTGCTGCTGCTACTACCATGGTGGCAGAGGCAGCTGTGGGGCACCCCTTGGAGGCTGGATCTGCTACCTCCTCGGCAGCTTCCCCAATGCCACCTCTACAGCAGCCTCTTGGCAAATAGGATACACAGCTGGTTTTCTCCCACCCTTGTTCCCAATGTAGATCTTTATTCCCAGCTTGTTCCTGACTTCTGCAACAGATTCGCCGATGTTATACATTTTCCTGAGCTCCCTGGCACATCTCAGGATCAATCCCAGGCACCTACAGGCAGGGCTGGGTGAAATCTCTGCCAGAAACCCAGGACAGCAGGTGCTGAACAGTGTGGACTAGGATTAAGGAACTTTTAGATTCCTGCATTGCAGGGGGTCGGACTAGAATGATCCTCATGGCCTCTTCCAACACCACTATTCTACTATTCAATGATTTATCAGCCTGAAGACCATGTTCCCTTAAGGGAAATCTTCCCGGAGCCACGTGCCAGTGAGTGGAGCAAAACAAATGAAATTTACTTTCCTACAGCAGACTGGCTTCTAGGAAGGATGTTGACAAGCTGGAACGTGTACAGTGGAGGGCAACCAACATGATCAAGGATCTGGAAACCAAGCCTGATGAGGATTGGTTGAGGAGTTTGGTATGTTTAGGCTGGAAAAGAGGAGAGTGAGAGGAGGTTTGATAGTCATCTTCAAATATCTGAAGGGCTGTCACATAAAAGATGGAACAAGCTTGAGAGCCAGTGTGGTGTAGTGGTTAAGAGCGGTAGACTCATAATCTGGGGGACCAGGTTCGCGTCTCCGCTCCTCCACATGCGGCTGCTGGGTGACCTTGGGCTAGTCACACTTGTTTGAAGTCTCTCAGCCCCACCCACCTCACAGAGTGTTTGTTGTGGGGGAGGAAGGGAAAGGAGATTGTTAGCCGCTTTGAGACTCCTTTGGGTAGTGATAAAGCGGGATATCAAATCCAAACTCTTCTTCTTCTTCTCTGGAGGGCAGGACACAAACCAATGGCTCCAAGCTCCAAGAAAGAAGATTCCAACTAAACATCAGGAAAACTTTATGACAGTAAGAGTTGTTCAACAGTGGAACAGTCTCCCTTGGGAGGTGGTGGACTCTCCTCCCTTGGAGGTTTTTAAGCAGAGGTTGGGTGGCCATCTGTCATGGATGTGTTAGCTGAGATTCCTGCATTGTAGCAGGTCGGACTATAGTAAATGACCCTGGGGTCCCTTCCAACTGTGCTATTCTATTATTCTTTATCTTCCCCCCACACAGACCAACAAGAGGCATTATCAGAGTTCAAGGTTATGAAGCAGGACCAGTGAAGAGTGTGGCCTGGGGAGGGGTGTGTGGTCTGGGAATATATAAAATACCTCAGTAGTAGTAGTAGTAGTAGTAGTAGTAGTAGTAGTAGTAGTAGTAGTAGTAATTTATTTATACCCTGCCCATCTGGCTGGGTTTCCCCAGCCACTCTGGGCGGCTCCCAACAGAATATTAAAAACACAATAAAACAACAAACATCAAAAACTTCCCAAACAGGGTTGCCTTCAGATGTCTTCTAAAAATCAGATAGTTGTTTATTTCTTTGACATCTGATGGGAGGGTATTCCACAGGGAGGGCGCCACCACCGAGAAGGCCCTGTACCTGGTTCCCTGTAACCTCACTTCTCACAGGGAGGGAACCACCAGAAGGCCCTCGGAGCTGGACCTCAGTGTCCGGGCAGAACGATGGGGGTGGAGATGCTCCTTCAGGTATACAGGGCCAAGGCCATTAAGGGTATTCAAGGTCAGCACCAACATTTTGATTTCTGAGGGCCAAAGAGGACCACAAGTTCCCCATCCCTGGCATGGACAATAATGAGGCCTGACTTAGGATGAAGAAACTTCATTGTGTTTGCCACAGAAGAGAGAAGACACACAATGGGAAGATACCTCCAAACGCTTGGGTACGTGCATCCTATGGACAAGCCCCAGGAACCTGTGGCTGGCTGCACTCCTGGCTCATGTCTTCTCCGTGTTTAGACATGCCTGTCTCTCCATCACAGTTTGCCTGTTCATGACAGCAAACAGCGATGAAACAATGTGTACTCATCACCCTGGCACTGAAGCAGAATGAAGTGGCGCTGGGTCCCAGAATCTGCTTTCAGTGCCAGAACGCAACCTTGGAACGCAACCTTTTTCCACGTAATCATCAAGAAGAGCGCTCTCATCGCACTGATGAATAAGCACTTCTATCTAGCCCACCCACCCACCCCCTGAGATTAAAGGAGAAGCACTTCCTGGCCGGCAGATGTGGCTGAAAAGGCTTTTAGCTGTCTGTCATCCTGGCATTTTTCATGGCAGTCAACACACAGAGATCTCCCTTACTGCACATGATCTGATCATGACTGAAAGCAGCCTCTCGCTGCAGGTATAAATTATGCTTGCTTTAGTACTGCTCCATGTGTGAAGTATAGGGCTATTCATCAATTAAATGCTGGTTAATTAAAGTTTTAAATTGGTTAATCATCCGCATTTCAATCCATTGTATGTTTCCCCATTACCAAAAAGCTCTCTGGGGGTGCCTCTTTTTTTGGACAGCATTGAAAGAACGGGGAGATAATGCACAATGGGAAACAGAGAAAGACCACCATCCATTCTTACGTGGAAACAGCAGTTTTTACGGCTTCTTTTCAGCCCTTATGACAAAACCATTTCAGAACTACACTAATCTCGGGACAAAGTTCAAAATGGCAAAACATCGCAAAATAATGCGGTCTATAGTGTGACCACAAGTGGTATATTCAGCATCATTCTGGTCAACTTACCTAAAAAGAATATTGTAGAGTTGGGAAAGGTTCGGGAAAGGGAAACTGAAATGATCAAGCGGATGGAATGACTCCCCTACGAAAAAATGTTGCTGCATCTTAGTTTAGAGCAGGCATGGCCAAACTTGGCCCTCCAGCTGTTTTGGGACTACAACTCCCATCATCCCTAGCTAACAGGATCAGTGGTCAGGGATGATGGGAATTGTAGTCCCAAAACAGCTGGAGGGCCAAGTTTGGCCATGCCTGGGCTTTAGAGAAAAGGCAATCGAGAGGTTGACATGATGGAAGTTTTAACACATTATGCATGGCATGGATAGAGTGGATAAAGAAGGTTTTTCCCTCTTTGACAACACTAGAACTGGTGTTATCCCATGAAGCTGGTTGCTAGAAGATTCAGGAGAGACAACAGGAAATTGATTCTTCACACAGGGCACAACTGAACGAAGGAACTTGCTGCCACAAGAGGGAGCAGTGGCAGCCAAATTGGATTGCTGTAAAAGACAAATTCATGGAGGAGAAGGCTAGCAATGGCTACTAGCCATGATGGCTACGTTCAACCTCTGCTCTTGGAGTCGGCATGCATCTGAATACCAGTTGCCAGAAACCACAGATAGAGAGAATGCTGCCGTGCCAAGGTCCTGCCTCTGGGCCTCCCATGGGCATCTGCTTGGCCACTGTGAGAACAGGATGCTGGACGAGATGGGTCACTGCAGCAGCACTGTGTCCTTTGTTGGCGCCCAGTGTGTACGTGTGCACCAGGTGGGAACAGGGGCTGGGCATGGAGGGTCAACAAAACCCACTGCGCCAGCCCAACCCTTGCTGCTGACACCACCACTGGAAAGGCATGGGTCATTGTCATGAACACACCAGCTCCAAGTGTAATCTCGCAGCCGGCTGAAGAATGCAGTCAGGAACAGGGAGGCTGGGCTTTCACAGCGGCACAGGAGAGCCTGCAGCTGTCAGCGTCAACTCCCCCTGACCTTGGATGGCCGGCTGATAAGGGAGGAACAGAGAGCAGGCTGGAACACAGCCAAAGCTTCCCAGAAGCCCAAACAGGCACGGAAAGCCACAGAGACAGCTTTTCAGAATAGGAAGGGGCTGCAGCTGATCAAATAAGTCCGAGGTGTAAGCGTATAGGAAGGCTGCTGGACAGGAAGCAAAATAAGAAACTTAAAGGTCAAAGGTTCAATCTCTTCTGTCAACACAGGAAGAACTCCTCAGAAGGGTCAACTGAGTGATGGGGGCCGGAGGCTTGCTAGAGCCCTCCGGGGTTAATTGCTTGTTTGTTTGCTTTTTTGCAATAAATCCTCCTTTTTAATTACGTACGCTTACTGTGTTATCAAGCCGGGAACTTGGACTTCTAACAGTCACTAAGGGTTCATGGGGGCCATTCTTGTGCTGTGCAACACTGACTGCCTGACTGCCTGCACAGGGGGGAGCCTGGCCAGCCAACACAGACCATGGAGAGTGCTTCTTCTCCGGCGATCACTTGTAGCAAGTAAGATTGTATTCCATGAACATGGTTTTAACAGTGAGTCCATAAGTGACTGTGTGGAGGCCAATTCTGGATCCACACATCTTTCCACAGTGGGGACATTGGTTTCCGGGTGGGATCACGGTGTAGATTTGCCAAGCATGCCTTCCTCTTAGCATGTTTCTGCCTTGCATCCTGAGTTTGAGTGTCTTCAGAGCCCATGACACCTTTGGTAAAGGCTGTTCTCCAACTGGAGCACTCACAGGCCAGTGTTTCCCAGTTTTCAGTGTTTATACTGTACTACATTTTTTTAGATTTGCCTTGAGACAGTCTTTAAACCTCTTTTGTTGACCACCAGCATTACGCTTTCCATTTTTAAGTTCGGAATAGAGTAGTTGCTTTGTAAGACGATCATCAGGCATCCGCACAACATGACCAGTCCAATGAAGATGATGTTGAAGAATCATTGCTTCAACACTGGTGATCTTTTCTTCTTCCACTACACTGATATTAGTTCGCCTGTCTTCCCAAGTGATATGTAAAAAAAAATTGGAGACACCGTTGATGGAATCTTTTGAGGAGTTGGAGATAGTGTTTCACAAGCATATAGTAAGGTTGGTAGTACTATGGCTTTGTAAACAAGCATTTTGGTTTCCCCCAAACGCTGCCATTCAGTGAGGGGATTGGGCACAGCAGCAAAACTTCCAGAGGCAAACAGGGTAGGGATCCCTGTGAGGGGGCAACTAGCTTGTGCCCCCTCAAAAACATGCACCCAGAGCTACGGCCCCCTGGCCCTCCCAACGCTATGCCATAGCTGCCAAGTCTCCTGTATTCCCCGGGAAACCCCTGTTTTCCCAGCCGTTCCCAGCTGGAAAAACTGATTTTTTCCCCCCCGGTTTACTTACTGGCCGGGGGAGGCTCCTTCTGCGCATGTCTGGAGTCTCTGGACATGCGCAGAAGCGATTTCTGGCACTGCGGCCATTTTGGAACTGGGCAGAGCATGCTCAGAAGTGACTTTCGATGCTGCTCTGCCCAGTTCCAAAATGGCCGCAGCACGACCTTATTTTTCTGGCAGGAACTTGGCAGGTATGTGCTATGCCCCCGGGCCACTGGCCTGATGCAGTATGAATCTTATTGTGTTCTCTTACTCTTACTCCTGTGTAGCCGAATGCCTCTTTGATGCTTTATTGTCGTGTCAGCCTTCCGTGTGAAAACAAACATTTTAATAATGAACAAGTGTCTCCTTTTGACACACCCAAATCAACCGTCGCTTGAGCTGATGGACCTGCCAATTAGAAGGGTTTGTGCTCTCATCCCTTCCCCAAGTAGGCCTGGGGATCGATGAAGGTGACGGCAGGAAGGCAGAATATTGCATTGATAAGAAACGCACCGACTGTACCACTCTACGGCGTGTTCCGCTTTACCGGCAAGCTCTTAGCTTGTGTAGGCTAAGCACAGCTCTAACTGATCCTAGCAGACAGATAGAGAATTTCATTTGAGGCACTTTAAACCTGAGCCGTTTCCGATGTCGGAGCACACCTGCAGCCAGGAGCCCAGGGCTGCTGCCAAGTTTTGGCGTTTGGAAGCAAAAGCTCTCCAAGTGCGGAGTATAAATGATCGCTGCTTATTGTAACGGCCTCATTGTGTTGTCAACCGGGCCGTGCTTTAACAAATCATCATCTCTCCGCTGTCATTTTTCAGCAGCTGCTGCCCCTCTGCACATGTGCTTGAGATCTCCTCCCCGCCTCCTCCCCGAACCTATTTGACAAAGCAGAAAACAATGGGGATCAATTCTCTTGCACGCAGACGGCGGAGGCAGAGAGGGGAGCCTGGATACAATTCTTATTTTTTGAAAAAGCAAATGGAAAAAAAAATATATGCAAGAATTGTACTCCGAAACTTGCAGTAAGAATTGCCAACTTGCTATGCGTCGCACAGCTAACTAGTCTGTACATGAGAGGGTTTTTTTTCCTGCCTAAGACAGAACAGCAAGTGACACACTTAGCTAAGGCAAAGTGCACCGTACTCGGGGTCATTCGAGTTATTTTGGCACCTGAGGTGGAAAATCCCACAACTGCTTGTCCTTGGGAGTTGAAATGCAGTAGCGAAAGAGCTGTGCAGTGAGAAAAATACTTTCTGGCAAGAGTCACATGGGAAATCCCAGGCAGCTGGGGGATTTCGTAGCGAATGGTATTGCACCACGAAGCGTCAACACAGGATGCTGATGACACCCAGTGCAAAGGACCTCTGTGGAGAGGAGCACCTTTTGTCAACTTGGGCTGGTGCCCCAGCTAGGGCTGTTCCTGGACTGGGAAAGCCTGGTCACTGGGCTCCCGTGCACTGGTACCCTCAAGGTCGCAATGTGCTCTGTGGGGAGCTGCCTGCAATAATGGTGCCAAAGTCACAGCTGCTCTAGATGATGTCATGCAGCTGTTGTGCGGGACAGCATGCCAAAAACACATTTCACATGTGCGAAAAGGACTGCATTGGGGAACCTCCGTAACCCAGTGGCAGAACATGCAGGGGGTCCCAGATTCAATTCCCAGCTTCTCCAGGTACGGTAGGGCTTGTTAAGTTTTGGAGAGCTGCTGCCAATCACTATATGCCAGAGGTCAATGCATTGCACTTTATTGACATGCAAATCCCTATCGAGCTCAGGAGCTAGAGATTTAGCTGAGCACCTGCTCCTATGTAGACCTACCAGTACCTTAAAATCTGAAGGGCATGCCCTCTTTGCAGGAGCACGGTGACTTGAAATTCAGTCTGCTGTGACAAAAGAGACAAAAGAGTTCTCTGTAACAAGCACCCCAGTTGTGGAGTTTCCTCTCCACTCGGATAAGACTGACACTAACCCACGTGAGTTTTTGTTTTGTTTTGTTTTACACTAGTTAAAGTAAAGACCTGTTCGTTTACTCTGGCAATTGGGTGAATTGCTGGCTGTTCGGTTTGTCTATGAAGTTTTATTGCTCTGAGTGATAGTTTTATTCTTTTTAGGTTTCATTAAATATATGCTTTTTAAAGTGCTGTGAATGGAGAGAGAGAGAGAGAGAGAGAGAGAGAGAGAGAGAGAGAGAGAGAGAGAGAGAGAGAGAGAGAGAGAGAGAGATGAAACCCATTTGCAGCGGCCGCAGATAAAATTGCCAAATGAGAGGTGCTTTACCCCCCATGTCAGCACTAGTTCAAGGTGCTAGAAAGCAAACACCTTTATCTCATCACCTTTGCCTTGTTCCGATTGCTTCCCATGGGTTGCGAATATCCTGCGCGATTCTCTCCCGCTCACTTTCCTTTTCCGCAACACCGAGGGAAGCTGCAGATCCGATACGGCAGGCCGCAGCATCCATTACAAAGTTAGCCTTTTAGAGGGGGAAGAGAATTTGCCCTTTAATTGCGAAAAGTAGTTGGGAGAAATCATCACATCTCCTAAACGGCTCGAATCCTCCGGTGGTTAGATGGTCTGCAGGATATACATTTTCATTTATTTTTAGAACCCAGTTACAACACCGGGGTAATAAGATGCAAAGTGCAGGAACTGGCAGCTGCTTTAATCAGGGCTTTTAGAGAAGGAAAGTCAAGAATGGTTGGAAGAGTGCTTCTAAATGGGACCTCCCCCGCCGCTACTGTGATGTAATATTGCTAAAAACAGGGTCTTTATTCTGGAAATGGGATCATATTGTGGAAAGGGAGTTGGGAATCACTAGCCCTGTATGAAGGATAGGTTTTTTCCCCCCATGTGGTTTAAAGCAAATTTCTGGTTGGTTTTTTTTTAAAAAGAGACTTCACTTGCCCAGCAGCCCAGGGAGCACAGCAGGTGAGAGGATATGGGGCAGACAAGGAGTACCAGAGGGTTGTCTCTTTAAGAATGCTAAGGTCATTCACAAAGGAGCAGAGCCTGGGGGGGGAAGAGTATGGGGGCTTAAAAATACCTGGTCTTCTCTCAACCTTTGCTGGAGTGAGTTGCTCACCTGCAACCATCTGTGGTCCTGCAGCTCCTGCCTTCATAGCTGTCAACTTACGGATTGGAAAATAAGGGATCGGCAGCCTCACCCAGCGGCGCAGCACCGGAAATTTCCGGTGCCCAGACATGGGCAGAGCAGCACCAGAAATCAGTTCTGTGTGTGCCCGGGCATGCGCAGAGGCGATTTCCGGCAGCACTCGGCAAGTGAGCAAGCAGACAGCCGCCGAGCAAGGTGTTTTACTGGACGGCGGCTGGCTGCTCGCTCGCGGGGGGGGGGGGAGAGCGAGTGGAGCCTCCCTAACCAGCAGGGAGGGAGAGGAGCTGCTTTGAAACCCGGGAAATTTACGGGATATCTACAATCCGGGATAGCAGTGGGAAACGGATTGAAATAAGGGGGTTTCCCGCGAAAAATGGGAGGGTTGACAGCTATGCCTGCCTTGCTGCTGCCAACTTCTCTATAGGATCTGGCATCAGATCAGACAATACCTGTTCAGGTAAGGTAGGGCCGGCCCATCCATGAGTCAGGTGCCTCAGGCAGCGGAATCCAAGGATGCAGACATACACACACATTGCTGCCACCAGAGATGTGAAAAGTGCCTGCAGCAGCTTCCAGATTCCAGCAAAGTCTTGTGAGATCCCCCACGAAAGCTCATGAGAACCCTGCGAGATCTTGCTGGAACCCAGAAGCGACAGTCCAGTCACACGACCCCAGTAAGCAAGACTTGGACATGGGGCAGCACACATGCAAGGTGGCACCTTCCTGTTTCGCCTCAGGTGATGAAGTGAGACAGGTAAGGTCAAAATCAGAGGAGCTTGCCAAGTGCACGTCGGCTGTCTTCATGAGCTGGAACCATGCACGGACTGGGTGCCAATGTATGAAGACAGCTTGCATGTGTTAAGAGTCAGACGGGTTTCCCCCAACACAGAAACATAGGAAGCTGCCTTCTACTGAGTCAAGCCATTGCTCAGTATTGCCTGCACTGTCTGGGAATCTTTTCCAGCCCTGCCTGCATGCAAAGCAAATGCACTACATAATCAGCCTAGATGGGTCATCTGGTTACAGCATGGTGCTGAGAACTCCAAGGTTGCAGGTTCAATCCCATGTATGGGGCACCTGCATATTCTTGCATTGCTGGGGGTTGGACTAGATGATCCTCAGGGTCCCTTCCAACTCTACAATTCTATGATCTGCGGCTGGGAATGTCCCCTGGGCAGCCACTGCATAGACCATACTGAGCTGAATGAACCAATGGTCGAGTGTAAGGCAGCTCTCTGTGTTCCTATGCTACAGGGCACTGGGACGCGGGTGGCACTGTGGTCTAAACCACTGAGCCTCTTGGGCTTGCTGATCAGAAGGTTGGCGGTTTGAATCCCCACAACAGAGTGAGCTCCCATTGCTCTGTCCCAGCTCCTGCCAACCTAGCAGTTCGAAAGCACACCGGTGCAAGTAGATAAATAGGTACCGCTGCGGCAGGAAGGTAAACGGCGTTTCCATGCGCTCTGGTTTCCATCATAGTGTCCCATTGCGCCAGAAGCGGTTTAGTCATGCTGGCCACATGACCCGGAAAGCTGTCTGTGGCCAGACACCGGCTCCCTCAGCCTGAAAGCAAGATGAGCACTGCAACCCCATAGTCACCTTTGACTGGACTTAACCGTCCAGGGGTCCTTTACCTTTACAGGGCACTCTTGGGGCTCGGGGGTCCCAAGCAACTGCTTCTGAATGTCAGCTATAGTCTGCAGGCACATTCCCTGGCATTGCAACACCCCATTCGCATTTGGGAACAAAAGCCAGGCTCCAGAAACGTCGTCCACTGCTAAGCTTGCTTCCCTCCCAGGGCTTGCAGGAATTAGCAAGGCGCCTGCCATTGTCATTTTTGAGTTTACAGTTGTGTCAATAGGGAAATTTATATTAATGGCCCAAGCCGGCTCATGTCACCTTGTCAAGGATGAGGAGTCCATTGCACCTGGGTAGAAAGGACCTCTTTGCTGCTTATTACAAGCTGCCAAGCGGCTCTTGAAAGACAGCAGTGGAAATGTAAATATGCAGAGCCCGATTTAACAAATGAAAAAGACAGTTTGGGGAGGGGGAGTATTGTTTTGGTTTTTTACTATGCTATATGCATATTTTACATTGTAAACTGCCTTGTGATCTTCAGATGAAGGGCAGTATAGAAAATGAATAGATATAAATAAATAAAATTATATGTTTTTCTTTCACATGTATTTTCACAATGTATTTAAATTTTTGTTGGAAGCCGCCCAGAGTGGCTGGGGAAACCCAGCCAGATGGGCAGGGTACAAATAAAAAAATATTATTAATAATATTAATATTATTATTATTACATAATCAAATCGCATCAGGCTTTACAGCAGAGATGGGAAACTTCAGACCTTGGGGGTCAAAATGCATTCATTGAGGGCTCTCTCTCTCTCTCTCTCTCTCTTTCTCTCTCTCTCTCTCTCTCTCTCTCTCTCTCTCTCTCTCTCTCTCTCCAGTCCTTGGGATTCTCACCTAGCCAGACCCCTCACCAGCCAGACCTCCTCTCTCCAGGCCACACTCCTCATCAGCCACACCCCTTCCCACTAGGCCACGCCCCTCAGCAAGCCTGCTTTGCACCCTCCTTGAGGGTGTTTGCCTGGCTGGAAACCTGCCCTTGGACTCTGATCCTGCCTCTTGCATGCCTGGATGGCAGATAAGAACCTAAGAAGAGTCTGCCTGCTGGATCAGGCCAATGGCCCACCTAATCCAGCATCATGTTCTCACAGTATTCACGATACTGGTGCCTGTAGGGAACCCTCAAGCGGGAGCTGAGTGCAAGAGCGCTCTCCCCTGGCTTGAGAGCAGTACATGTGAAAAGGATCTAGGAGTCCTGGTAGACCACAAACTTGACATGAGTGATGCAGCAGCTAAAAAAGCCAATGCAATTCTGGGCTGCATCAATAGGAGTATAGCATCTAGATCAAGGGAAGTAATAGTACCACTGTATTCTGCTCTGGTCAGACCTCACCTGGAGTATTGTGTCCAGTTCTGGGCACCACAGTTCAAGAAGGATACTGACAAGCTGGAACGTGTCCAGAAGAGGGCAACCAAAATGGTCAAAGGCCTGGAAACGATGCCTTATGAGGAATGGCTTAGGGACATAGCTGCCAAGTTATCCCTTTTTTTAAGGGATTTTCCCTCATGCTGAATAGGCTTCCTCGCGAGAAAAGGGAAAACTTGGCAGCTATGCTTAGGGAGCTGGGTATGTTTAGCCTGGAGAAGAGAAGGTTAAGGGGTGATATGATAGCCATGTTCAAATATATGAAAGGATGTCATATGGAGGAGGGAGAAAGATTGTTTTCTGCTGCTCCAGAGAAGCGGACACGGAGCAAGGGATTCAAACTACAAGAAAGAAGATTCCACCTGAACATTAGGAAGAACAGTAAGAGCTGTTCGGCAGTGGAATTTGCTACCAAGGAGTGTGGTGGAGTCTCCTTCTTTGGAGGTCTTTAAGCAGAAGCTTGACAGCCATATGTCAAGAATGCTTTGATGGTGTTTCCTGCTTGGCAGGGGGTTGGACTGGATGGCCCTTGCGGTCTCTTCCAACTCTATGATTCTATGATTCTATGAGTCTCGCCAGTCACGTGGGGCTTGGCTTGGTGGCAGAAGCCTTTTCTCCTTCCTGCCCTCTCTCCAGCAGCCGTTAGGAGCTGCCCAAGTGATGGCCATGTGGCAGTGGTGGCCATGGAGAGGCAACAGCCGCCACAGCCACAGCCGCCACCACTTGGGACATGTCCCAGCTCCTCCTCCTTCCTGTACTCAGCAGCGGTTCGGGCAGGGGAAAGAGGGACATTCCTGGATCAAATCAGAAGCCAGGGTGGCTTTCATAAATCTGGGGTGGTCCCTGGAAAATCGGGGCACTTGGAGGGTATGTACCACCCACCACACTGCCCCCATGACATGCACACACATCCCCACACACAGAAGTCTAGCACATTAGGGGAGAAGTTAGTCTAGGACCCTCTTCTTGGCATCTAGTTTTTTAGTTGTTGGGTGTTTTTTTTTAGGGTGAAGGAGCAGTCAGTCATGAAATCTTCACCGCCACCCTTCCGTCTGAAGTGGTACAGGCCAGAAACTGCCTTATCACCTCTATACCTTGCTTGTTTGTGAACCTTGAGTCCCTGTGTGTCTGTCAGGACTTGCAGGCTGATAACCGTGCCACCAGTTCACAGGGTGAGGCAAGGTGGGTATCTGAGCAATAGGACGGCAGCCTTGTGCAAGAAGCAACATGATGCCGCACATTCCAAAAAGGGATCCCAGTTCTCCTCCCTCTGGTCTCCATGGATCCAGTGGCGCACTTCGATTCTTTTAGACTCTTATACACGGATAGTGCAGAGGGGGGACGGGCGATTGCTTGCAGCTGCGAGCAGGAGATTGTCAACGGCAATTTGGCGGGTGATTGGTGGCTGAGACAAGGGCTGCTGCTGATTGGCTGCTGCTGTGGCAATTGTGCAGATGATTGGCGGCTGCTAGTGGCAATTGTGCAGATGATTTGTGGCTTCGGCAACACGTGCAATTGGTCAGGCGGGTGAGTGTTTTTTGGCAATCCCCCCCCCCCAAAGCTCAGAGAACCAGTGTGGTGTAGTGGTTAAGAGTGGTAGACTCGTAATCTGGGGAACCGGGTTCGCATCTCTGCTCCTCCACATGCAGCTGCTGGGTGACCTTGGGCTAGTCACACTTCTCTGAAGTCTCTCAGCCCCACCTACCTCACAGGGTGTCTGTTGTGGGGGAGGAGGGGAAAGGAGAATGTTAGCCGCTTTGAGACTCCTTCGGGTAGTGATAAAGCGGGATATCAAATCCAAACTCTTCTTCTTCTTTTCAACAACTCTTGGCAATCCCCGCCCAAAAAGCTTAACAACTCTGGGCAATCTTCCCCCGATTTCTTAATTTGGAGTCCCCCAAATTAGGGTTGTCTTATACACGGGGGCATGTTATACACGGGAAAATACGGGTATTCCGCAGCATCACTCTGCAAAAGCCAATCCGATGCAGGGTTTATACTTCCTCCTTCCCATTGGCTCAAGGAAGGAGAGCACCTTGAATCCAGATCAATGCCAACCCTTCCTTCTCAATCTGCTTCTGTTTCCCCCTTCAAATAAAACGGTCCTGCCTGCATCACTCCAAGGCAATTCCACGCTGTGCTAAACCTGACAGCTCTCTTTAAAACATCCTCCAGTTCATTTCCTGCACCGCCTTCTCGGTGTCTGCTCTGGTTCTTTTGCCTCGCACTCTTGACGCTCGCATTGCATCTGATGGGGCACCGTTCCCCATTACTGGGAAATGAAATGTTTTCCTTGCAGATCGCAAGGCAAATGACCATCAAGCGTGGATTTCCTGAGGCCACCTGATGCTTTATGTCAGAGAGTGGCAGTTGGAATAGGAAGCCCCGACTCAGCAGGTAATGCAGGGTGATTCTCGTAATACGTAACTTGTACATCCCCATTGTTGAAGAAATGAATCAGCTGCAGTGGAGAAGGATATCAAATATTTGAGGCACATAGAAAAGAGCTTTGGAATGAAAGCGCCTCTTGTATCAAGATCTGTCCATTCGAGTTTCTCTCAGCTTCTCGTTTTTCAGATCTTAAATTTGGTTTTCCAACTTTCCACATCAGTTTGCATTTTTATATACAGTGGTGCCTCGCTTAACGAATGCCCTGCTTAACGAAATTTCCGCTTAACGAAATGATTTTTCGAGTGGAGGTTGCCTCGCTAGACGAATTCATTTTATGAAAAATTCATCTAGCGAATCGCGGTTTCCCATAGGAATACATAGACATTCAATTAATGTGTTCCTATGGGCAAAAAAATAATAATAATCAAAAAAATTCAATGCATTCCTATGGGATTCGCTAGACAAATTTTTCGTTATAAGAAAAGACCCGTGGAACGAATTAAATTCGTCTAGCGAGGCACCACTGTATATGAAAAAGTCATTAGCATTAAAGTATGAATTTCTGGTTATATGGTGCTCATATTACCTGCTCTGGTGCTCATATGCAGTTTTGCCTAATATATGCATTTTGCAATGCATATTGCCAGTGCTTTTTCTCTGGGGGGGACGCAGGGGTACACATAACCCTAGGCATTTTGTGAATGTAAGTTTGGCCTCATTGAGGGGGAGCATTTCAATATGAGTAGGAAAATGAGAGTACCCCTAAACATTTTTAAGTGAAAATGCACTGCATATTTCCCTGAAATTTACATTTTGCCTAATATAATACATTCTTGTATGATATTTTCATGCATGCTTGACCCTAGTAGATGCAATTTGGTACACATTACTTGATTGAGAACTACATTGCAAAATTCAGAGACGTGCAGATTTTGAAGGCTGCCTATGCTGCAGTTCACAAATGGTTTCAGAAAGTACAAATCAGGGAGGTTTGTTTTGAAATACAAAATGAGTAGCATTTCTCGCCATACCAGGCTCATGATTGGATCTGCTTCGCTTCATAGAATCATAGAATCATAGAGTTGGAAGAGACCACAAGGGCCATCCAGTCCAACCCCCTGCCAAGCAGGAAACACCATCAAAGCATTCTTGACATCTGCCTGTCAAGCCTCTGCTTCATTTGAGATCGGAGATGGGTAAGCAGCAGAGATTGATTCTTCTGCCAATTTTGGTTTCTCCTGGTTTCTTCTTTCTTCAACCTTGAGTTCACATTTTTCTTCACATTTCCACACCGGTTTCCATCTTTTATCATCATCATCATCTATCATAAATATCCTCCACTATTTAGTAAGAATTTCTACTAACATACATTATTTTATTTTATTTTTCAAAACACTATACAGTACAAACAGAAATACAACCATCCTTCAAAATTCACACGTCTCCAAATTTTGCAGTGTCATTACCTATCTAAGTAAGGTATGCATATATTCTAAGTTGAGGTGTGCCTATATTAGTGAAAACAGTGCACAAAAGTGCATTAAATTGGTGAAAATGTGTATATATTGAGAAAAGATGCATTAAAAATTATCGGGAAAAATTTGCACCAAAGTGTTGATGAATTTTCATGAAGGCTTTAAAGAAAACTGAGCTGAAGAGTGGGAAATTGTGAAACTGGAGACTCAGCTACATTGGCAAAAAAAAAAGTGCTTTATATGTGGTGCATATGCATTATAACACTGTGACACCAGGTGGCGCTGTGGAGGTCCGATTCTGCCAACCCGATTTCTCATACAAAGTTTACAACGCGTTTAATTGAAAGGCTTCCTTGTTGTGTCTAGATCAGGCATCCCCAAACTTCGGCCCTCCAGATGTTTGGGACTACAATTCCCATCATCCCTGACCACTGGTCCTGTTAGCTAGGGATCATGGGAGTTGTAGGCCAAAACATCTGGAGGGCCGCAGTTTGGGGATGCCTGGTCTAGATCCAGCCTGGAGGGAACTAAGATGGGCAGATCTGCCCATTGTACAGGAACATGGGAAGCTGCCTTGGAGTCCCTAGCTGTGCAGTAGAACTTTTGCCATGAATGAAGAAGATCCCAGATTCAATCACTAACATCTTATTATAAAAATAAAAATTTCTTTTGATAAGTAATGGAAAAGAATAATAACAATGAAATGTGTATAGATTAATAAGGTGTAAAAAGTACAATGAGGAGAGTCGGAAGTTAAAGAGTGTGTAATGTCTAAGGATATGTTGTTAGTTAGTGTCTATGGCAGGGGTCAGCTAACTTTTTCAGCAGGGGGCCGGTCCACTGTCCCTCAAACCTTGTGGGGGGCCGGACTATTTTTTTGGGGGGGGGGAAATTGAACGAATTCCTGTGCCCCACAAATAACCCAAAGATGCATTTTAAATAAAAAGGACACATTCTACTAATGTAAAAACACGCTGATTCCTGGACCCTCTGCAGACCGAATTTAGAAGGCGATCGGGCTGGATCCGGCCCCCGGGCCTTAGTTTGCCTACCCATGGTCTGTGGCTTGTTTATGTTGTTTATTGCCTTTGTCTATGTTCGTTGTAAATTGTTTTGTAATAAAGAATTTTTAAACAATAAAAAAGAAAGAAGGAAAATAAACCACAAGCAGCATAAAAAATGCAAATGCAAGAAATAGTGGAGAGTACAACTGGGCAGTCAGTAGCTTAAGGCTGGCGCTGTCACACGAGCTTCATGCTGTACTTCAATAATATTTTCCAACAGGCAAGCCCGATAAGGCCAAGAGCTCAGAGTGCTACTGGAGGGGCTAGTAAGGGCATGCAGCAAAGAGAGGAAGGATGAGTCCTACTATGCAAAACGGGCGATTCAAAGCAAAAGGGTGGGTTAGGCTTAACAGGTAATCCCGTCTCTTATTTTTGTCAAAGAACAGAATTTTTCAAAACCATTCACAATTCAAAACCGAGCACAATTCAAAGTGTTGGTGCTGACCTTTAAAGCCCTAAATGGGCTCGGTCCAGTATACCTGAAGGAACGTCTCCACCCCCATCGTTCTGCCCGGACACTGAGGTCCAGCACCGAGGGCCTTCTGGAGGTTCCCTCGTTGTGAGAAGCCAAGTTGCAGGGAACTAGGCAGAGGGCCTTCTCGGTGGTGGCGCCTGCCCTGTGGAACGCCCTCCCATCAGATGTCAAAGAGAACAACAACGACCAGACTTTTAGAAGACATCTGAAGGCAGCCCTGTTCAGGGAGGCTTTTAATGTTTAATAGATTGCTGTGTTTTATTTTTCTGTTGGAAGCCGCCCAGAGTGGCTGGGGAAACCCAGCCAGATGGGCGGGGTATAAATATTATTATTATTATTATTATTATTATTATTATTATTATTATTATTATTATTAATCCTGTTACATTCAGAGCTCTAGGAGCTCTGCATTCGCTGCTCCGCAAAGGCCACTTTGTGGGGTTGGTACTCAATGGGCTTAGAGGGTTTCTTGGAACGTGCTGGATGGATCCCTACCCCATCCTCTAGGTCAGAGTTCTTCAACTTTGCGTTCGTTGGACTACAGCTCCCATCATCCTCAGCCAGCTCAGGCAACATCCAGGGATGATGGGGGTTCTGGGCCAGCAATATTTGGGGACCCAAGTTGGAAGAACGCTGCTCTAGATGCCTGTGCCTTAGCAAGGCTGCCTAGCCAATGCTTCCGACTTTGAGTGGGGCTGTCCTTGCGCTTCATCCGAAAGCTCCAGATAGCGCAGAATGCAGCGTAAAGGATTATGAGTCATGGGAGTGAGGAGTGTATAATCTCAACAGTGCTTATGCTATTTGTTTTTTGGTTGCTATTTTGTTAATGTTGTTAATCGTAGAATCAGGAATATGCAGCTGCCCATATGGGGATTGAAACTGCAACCTTGACATTCCCAGCACCGCACTCTAGCCAGCTGAGCTATCCAGGCTGATAAAATTGTTTTATAGATTATAAATGTCCTATTGATTTGTTTTGTTTGTATTGATTTGTTAATGATATAGTGTGTCTTTCTTGTAACTGTCGTTCATGGCTGAGTGGGGTTTAAAAGCCCTTGGGCAGATCTACACTTTTGGTTTTTTGACGCTAAAAAGGATAACCATATGGCATTCTTTTTAAACGTTCACAATGTGTTATCAAAATGTGATGCCAGAGTGCTGCAGAGCAGCCCCCTACCAGAAACCAGATAGACGGAGTGGAAACAAATCAATAGAGGAACCAAGGATGTATTCCCCTATCTTGACGATTTAGGGGGGGGATTTCTAATATCATTCTAATAGCATTTAAAAGGTGAGTGTAGATCCAGCCCTGGTCTCCCAGAGCCTAATCTGGTTCTCTATAACCACTACACCACACTGCCTCTCATAGACATTCCCCCCTTCAAACCATCAACAAACACACACTGTCATCTAGAGGACAGGGAGAGCTGGTAATTTGCATGTGGAGACCCTTTAACCTGGCCTAGAAATAAATTCAGACAGGACTCAAATTTTAGGTTTGGGTTTTGGCCGAATTTAGGCCACAACTTTATTGATTACAAATCAAGTGAGTGGTTGCATAGGCTCTGGTTCAAAAGCTACCTAGGGTAGTGCTGATTCTGGAGTCAGCCGGGGAAACACTTGGGACGGGGGCTGACTAGCGCCGGGCCCGGGTTCCCCCAGATGTGCCCTGAACTCTGGATCAGGGCACAACCCCGCTTGGGGAAGACCAACCAGAAGTCCTAGGATTCCTTTTACAGGAATACCCGTGCATAGGGTTGGCTAGGAATCCTGCCACCCTTATCAACCGGAACCAGAGCCTATCCGCCAACCTTACAAGTTCTGACAATTTGCTACGCGGCAGGCGAAACCCCAGTGGCACCAGCCAATCAGCCAAATGGGGAAAATTCCTGCCATGCCCACGTCCCAAAGACAGATGACACACGGCGGCATAGCAAGGTCAAGTGCAAGCCCTAAATTAGGGAGAGGTGGGCGGGTGTTCCGATGCATTGTGACCCGAAAAGAAGATCTCTAGGGTCACGTGCAGCAGTTAAATAGCGGTCCCTCTGACCCTTGACTGGCATGCCCTTCGCCCAATTGCTCCCTGTCAGAGGGACCACCAATAGGGTGTTGCGGCTGCTCCAATTGTCCCCGCCCCAACACCTAGGCCTGATTGCTGGGTCCCACCACAACGCGTGCCCTCTCTTGCAGGGAGGACCCGATTTCTCAGAAGTCAATTCACATGTTTGGTACCAAGAAACTGAAGAACTCTTCATAAATCCAAAGACCTGTTATTTGCCTGCTGGTAAACTCTCTTCATTTTCTGGAGCAGTTTATCCCCCCCCCCCCATAAACCGTTGCATGACTCAGGTCTATTTCAATTTGCCGTCTGCCCAAACCGTTTTCACAATGCCTTTCTTTTTATTGCTGGTGCTTATTTGTTTAGGATTGCTTTTAATTGGTTGGAAAAGGCCTTCCTTTTGTTCTGGAAGCGGCCCTGTGCATTTATTTATGGTGAGTAAGGCGGGGGCATCGATGCCAAAATAGATAAAGGAAACAAATGGAAGGGGTGTGTTCCGCATTTGCCATCGTTAATTCCTGAAGAGTAAATCCCAGTCTCAAAGTCACTTGCAAAATGGCTACTTGGGCAATGTGTATAATAGTATCTGGATAAAGTGTCCTTTTGGGAAGATCGATACCTTAATGGGCATTTTACCTTCTGTTTTATCTGTAACAATGGCTGCCTGTTGCAACCCTTTGGGAAATGGCAGGCTAAAAGTATACATTAATCAATGAGGGAGAATTCCATCTCTTAGACTAGACTTCTGCACAGGTTAGACTCAGGGCCGGATTTAGGTTTGATGAGGCCCTCAGCTACTGAAAGTAATGGGGCCCTTTTAATGTCCAGCTGTCCTTTGTCAACAACAAATTGCCACTGTTTTTTTGTGTTGAATACATGCTAAAATGGTAATTTATGGACCTAATAGGTATCTAAAGCCGTTTGCACATAACCAAATATGTATTTCATCAAAGTAATTGTTGAACATGCAACCAGTCCATGTAGAATGTAGGCACCCTATATATAGAAATGAGCAAACCAGTAATATTTTAGGGAGCAGGCTGGCAAGCGGGGCTCGTGACTTACATCATAGGAGCCTACGCAACACAAAGCACTGTTGCTGTATGAAGGTTTTATTTTATTTGTTTTTTTTATCATAATATATATATTGGGGGGGATTTCTTTTAAAATAATGGGACCCTCCTGCCATTCATTTGTTGCTTCACAGTGCAAACCAATAAACACACACTCACAAGTAAGTCCCATTGGGTCCGATGGAGGAATCGCCCACTGTGGGTTAAACCACAGAGCCTAGGGCTTGCCGATCAGAAGGTCAGCAGTTCGAATCCCCGCAACGGGGTGAGCTCCCGTTGCTCGGTCCCAGCTCCTGCCAGCCTAGCAGTTCGAAAGCACCTCAAAGTGCAAGTAGATAGATAGGTGCCGCTCCAAGCGGGAAGGTAAACTGCATTTCCGTGCGCTGCTCTGGTTCGCCAGAAGCGGCTTTGTCATGCTGGCCACATGACCCGGAAGCTGTACGCCGGCTCCCTCGGCCAGTAAAGTGAGATGAGCGCTGCAAGCCCAGAGTTGTCTGTGACTGGACTTAATGGTCAGGGGCCCCTTTACCTTTACCTTTATGTGGGCATAAGATTGCAACCTAAAAGTGGAGGGCTAATTGGGTTTGGGGGTTGTGTGTTCAAATGAAGAGCCTGAAGAACATACCATACTTTTCTTTGTATAACACCCACACACCCACACACACCGTGTATAAGACTCAATTTGGGGGGACTCAGAATTAAGAAAATGGGGGGAGATTGGCCACAGTTGTTGAGCTTTTTTGGGGGGATCGCTCACCCACCAGGCCTACTCGCCGCCAGCAGCTACCAATCACCCGCCCAATTGCCGCAATAACAGCTAATCGACAGTAGCCCTCGCCACAGCCACCAATCACCAGGGGGAAAAAACGCCACTGAGAATCTCCTACTCGCGTCAGCAACCAATCACCTATCCCCACTCTGAACTACGCATGTATAAGACGACTCCATTTTTAAACGTCATTTTGATGGGGAAAAACCTCGTCTTGTACATGGAAAAGTACGGTAATGTGCAACAGATAAAGGAGTACTTCTTCACAAAGCACAGAGGTAAACTATGGAACTCACTTCTGCAGGACGCAATGACAACTACCAATCTGGGCAGCTTCAAAGGAGGATTGGACAAGGCTACGCATGGCTACTAGCCATACCTGCCAAGTTCTTCTCTGAAAAATAAGGGACCCGACCGGAAGTAGCATGCCGGAAGTAGCGCGGCGGCCATTTTGGAACTGGGCACAGCAGCATCAAAAGTCACTTCTGAGCATGCTCCGCCCAGTTCCAAAATGGCTGCCGCACCAGAAATCACGCTGCAACCATTTTGGAACTGGGCAGAGCAGCATCAAAAGTCGCTTCTGAGCATGCTCCGCCCAGTTCCAAAATGGCCGCCGTGCCAGAATAAACCGGGGGAAAACAAAAAAATCTGTTTTTTCGGCTGGGGGCAGCTGGAAAAATGGGGGTTTCCCGGGGAAAACGGGAGACTTGACAGCTATGCTACTAGCTATGATGGCATTATGCCTCTGAATGCTACCGTACCGGTAGTTGTTCTGAAATCCAGGTGGGCAGAGTGGCATCACGCTCATGCCTGGCTTATTTACTTATTAAATTTGTCTAGCACCCTATACCCATAGATCTCAAGGCAGTTCACAACATAAAATTACAATATAAAAAACTCAACATGTATAATAAAAATCAAAACAAAGACAGCCCAATAATTCCCCCCCCCCACCTTCCGCAGCACATTTAAAAGGGCATTAGATGTCAATCAGCCCAAGGCCTGGTTGAAGAGGAATGTTTTCACCTTTTTTGCCCTTTCTGGGCTCTTTTAGGGCTGTTTTTGCCCTTTTTAAAGTCACCTCCAGGCTCGTAATGATTCACACCGGTGCGGTCACACATCAATTGGATGTGCATAAATTGGACGTTGCCTGTATATATGAATTTGTATGGACATTTTACCATAGTGCAAAATTTAGAGAAATGCAGATTTTGAAGGATGTATTGGTGCGCCTGTAGTCTCAGAAATGGCAAAATTATCTGTAGAGTTGCCTTTAAATGCAAACTGAACAGAATTTCTTCCCCCATCCCTACCCAGGTATTGAAACTGCTCTGTTTTTCATCATTCTCTCTATTTTATTTAAGTACCTAACAGCTTAGCTTTCAAGGTGGTGTGCAAAAAAAAAAACTCATCTTTTTGAGGGGGGAGAGACTTTTAAAATATATAAATATATATCAAGAAATGGCAGCATAAAAGACAGCAGACTTGAAAACAGCATGTAAATAACTATAAAAGAGGCTCGTGCAAAACAAAAAAAACAACCAAAAACCCAAAACATTTCAGCTGACATTTTAAAGAGGCTTGTCTGGGATTTTTATTTTTATTTTTAAAAGCACACCAGAAAATACATGAGACAGGATTTAGCTCAGAAAACTGAGCTTGGTGGACCCAGGGATGTGATAATTTCCTAGTTTCCCTCTTATCACACAGATCTGCTGAGTACTAGACATTCCCAAAGGGACATCTACCGACAAGCTAAGTACAAAGATAGGTGTATGTGAGATGATTGGTTGATTGATTGATTGATTGATTGACTGGTTGATTGGCTTAGTGGCAGTGCAGATGCCATTCCTGAAACCCCTGAGAGCAGCTGCTGGTCAAGGTTCCACTCACCACCTCCCAACCAGTGGGCAGAGTTTGTGACACCATGCGAGGCTTACCTGGCCAGGTGCCACCCACCTTGCTACAGGGCGGCCATCGTCCCGCCCCCCCCAGCCTGGCAGGACAACAACAACAACAACAACAACAACAACAACTTCTTATTAATACCCCGCCCATCTGGCTGGGTTTCCCCAGCCACTCTGGGTGGCTTCCAACAGAAAGATAAAATAATCGATTAATAATAAATGAGTAAATTAAGTTAATTTGGTTATGCAGAAGATATTAAAAACAAATTTAAGGAACCATAGAAAGAGGGGGAAGGAAGTCAAGTTTTGAAATGTCAAAATGATTGTAAAGTCAGTGAAATGTATAAACCTGAAAAGGGTGTGTGTGTAATATTATATATATATATATATATATATATATATATATATATATATATATATATATATATATATATATATAAGCAATCACATACCCTCACAGCTACTAACTTCAGGGTGGCCTGAAACAGTGCATTTCGGCCATCCAATGCCTGGGAGGAGAGGAACGTTTTTGAACCCCACCTGCATTGCAAGAGGCAGGTGCACTTCACTGGGGGGGGGATTCCACAAAAAGGGAGCCACCACCAAAAAGGCTGTGTCATGGGAAAATGCCAACCAGATAGCAGCCAGTGCTAGCCCCACCAGGAGGGTCCTAGTCCAGTAAGGTTTTTAAAAGCCCACCTCAAGAATAGGCACATCATAGCCAATACAGAAGATCTTTGAGCTGGGGGGGCTCTGCCCCACTTTCTCAGTCCTCTCCCTAATCTTCCATAAGTCAGAAGTCCGCTCCACTTTTATTTTCTTTACAGGCTCGTTTTTAGTTCTTTTTTCGGCAACAGAGCTGGGGAGCAGGGCAGAAGCTAGCCGCAGGCCTCCCAACCTTTCCAGTAAAGGGAAGCCCAGCCCAAGCTGCTGTGCACAAGTAATCGGGAGATCTGATTAAAGCAACGCCGAGAAGCAAAAGAAACGTGAGCTCAGCAGTAATAACAAAAAAGTAGAGTGTGGTCCACGGCAGCACCTGTCTGTTTCTTTCAAAGGACTCCTTCCCATCCTTTGTAAGCATCCTAGAGAATGAGGGGCAGGTGAAATTGCCCAGCGAGACCAAAACAGTAATCAATAGATATCCACCTCTAGCAACGCCAAGATTCTTGCCTGTAGGAAAACTGTAACCACGCAGTCTCGCCTGCCAGGGTTTTTTTTTTCTAAACGAAGAGACTGTTGCAATAGCATTGCAACAACCAGCAACCCGCATGTCCTATTACACCAGGTTGAGCCATTGCCGGATCCCTTGTGCCGCCCGCTGCCTATCATCATCTCTGCAGCATTTTCATCTGTTGCACCATTTCTCAAACGGAGAGCTTCGGTTTGGGTTAGGGCCCTTGTCGGCGATGGCTTGTTCACCTGTCCTGGGCCTCGGCGGATGCTTTGATTTCAGCCTTTGAGCTCGGCCGTTTCAAATGACATTTGAATGGAGCTCGGATCTAATTCTTGGGGGTGGTAAAAGGGGCAGGATTTTGCAGAAACCGGTGTTTCGAGTTTGCTGGCGTGGTCTCCGCAGCCCGCAGGGGTTTGTTGGTTTCAAAAGACCCTGCAGAAAGAGCATCTGTGGGTAAGTAGATCCTGGGAAATGGGGCGGACAGATTCCTGACTTCAAATATTTGCGTGTGCGTGTGTGGTATTTGGAGTGCATTGCTGGACTTGGAATCTTCGATTAGGTTCATTCTGCACCTAGGCAGAACTGGTGTGCCTTACAGGTGCCTATGATGTTTACTTTGAGGTTGAGCATGTGATCCCAGGATAGAATATAAAGTCAGCGTATGCAGTACAATTATTGGAAAATATATATCCTATGGGGTCCAAATGTTAGCGGAATGTATCAGGCATGCATATATATATATATATATATATATATATATATATATATATCGGCAGTCCATAAACTTCTTAAGCCTGTAATATTAAAGGTAAGGTAGATTAAGTCCCACGACAACCACAGGGGTTTAATTCCCAGGCTGCATTTTCATACACACAGGCAGAGCCAGCACAACCATTGACGCAGACTTGGCACCCTCCCTGGCAGAAACAGTGTGTTGAGCATACCTCTCAGTTTCCATTCCTCTTGCCTTTCCTCCATGCTTCCCATCTTAAACTCGGCCCTCCACAGTTGCCAATTTTGTTCCATTTAAAACTCCCTGCGAAAATTCAGGAATGTTCTACTGTGAATTTCTCCTTATATACACATTGTGTCTGTCTCTGTGTGTGTGTGTGTAGCTTCGCCTAGTGTTCACATTTTTGAAAGATTCCCCCCCCCTAACGAAACCTAATCTTAAGTTCAGTTCCCAACATTTCTTTACCAGTTTGCAATTATTTTAAAAAATCAACATGAAAATTCACCGGTCTTTTAATGCAAATTTCGCCCAATATATATCCACTTTTTTTTACAGAGCCATTTCTCCTAATGCAATGCATTTTGCATGTTATTTCCACTGAGATGTGCAATATTTTTTTGCCCTTATACTTAACTCATCGCTTGGCTAGAGAACTCCATTGGAAAATTTGGATACGTACAAGTTTAGGAGGATGGCTGTGTTTCGCGTATTGTTTCAGGAGGTGGAAATTAAGTAGGTCCACCTTTGAACGCCAGCTGAATTGAATTCCTCCAATAGCAGTGCATGGGTATGGCTCACTCTCCAAACTCAATGTGCACCCCAGAATCCACATCAATTTCAAAGGGAGTTCTGGAATGGGAGAGATGTTCATTATACCATATGCCACACCTACAATCTCAAAACAAAGTGACAAGCAAAGTGGGCACATTGTGTGTGTGTGTTTCTCAATATAGGCATCGATAAATCAGTTACCACATTTGCAAGAGAAGTCCCCCCCCTTAAAAAAAACCAATAAATTCCTTTATTGCTTCCCTGGTCCACGGCGCCCAGCACCCACTCCCCATTAATTCCAGTTTACAATACCGTAAAAAAAGGCGTCATCGTGAAAATTCACAAGCATTGTAGGGCAAATTTCTCCTACTATCATATGCAATTTTGCCTAATACACACATTTGTTGCGAAGCACATTTCCTCCCAAATATTTGTATTTTTCCCTTCTATAATGCATTTCTGTATGTAATTTTCAACAATACATTCAATTTTACTGTAGTAGGTTCTTTCTCCTTTTTTTGCATGCACTCAGAGCTTTGCACAGTTTGGGGGCGGGGGGGGAGTACATTTAGAAAGTTGTTTTTTTTATTCGTTTCCCATTTCAGAAAGCGTGAATGAAGTAAGTTCATTTTCAAATACAAACTGTGTCAAATTTTTGCTCCCATTTCTATTATAAACTCCAGAACTGGAGCTCTAAAGCTCTGTGTCCCTTCAATTGTGTGTCTGTTCCCTTTCTATATTGCCTGCGTTCAAGGAGATTGCTAGATACTAAAAGGACTGAAAGCATAGGCCCATGGCACAAATTTGTATAAAAAATTCGCCTGTGCTGATTTATTTCTTTATTTGGGTGGGTTATATCCTGTCTACAGTGGTGCCTCGACTTACGAATTTAATCCGTTTCGAAGGCACCTTCGTAAGTCGAAAAACGCCATGGGAAACACGATTTCCCATAGAAATGCATTGGAAATGGAAAAATTCATAAGTCGACGAAACCCTATCTAAAAATCCGTAAGTCGAAAAATCCATATCTAAAACTGCCGTGGTTTTCCCCCCCAGATGTCGAGACATTCGTAAGCGTGCGGCCATTACCCCCTAAAAAAATCTAAAACATCCCAGCCATACAGTCTATAGCAGGCACCCCCAAACTTCGGCCCTCCAGATGTTTTGGACTACAATTCCCATCATCCCTGTTAGCTAGGGATCATGGGAGTTGTAGGCCAAAACATCTGGAGGGCTGCAGTTTGGGGGTGCCTGGTCTATAGAACACAGTGAGCTAAACAGAGCATCCTCTTACTGTCCAAAACAAGCATTGCACAGAAAAATCAGCTACAAAAAGCAAATAATCACAAATATAGTAAACACCTAAGCAAAATAGCCTTTAAGCATTACGAATGAAAATCAACTAAAAATATAAAGCCGACCTTTTGAAATAACATTGTAGACAATCAGGCAAAAGACCATCAATGAAGAAAGGTACCATCAAAATCGGAGTGGCAACAAAACTAATGGAATACTCAGAACTGGCTAAGGCAAGCTATCAGGAAGAATAAGAGACCATGCAGATCAAGTATTTTTCAATAAATGGGGTTTATTTAAATGTTACATAAAAGATTGCAATAACATGAAGTCTGTGGCAGCCTTTGAATAGCTTCTGTTATCCACCGAATAGGTTTAAGAAAGTGCAGTATCTTGGTTAAGTCATTATTAAAAATAGAGACAAATAGTGCGCTAGATAAATATATATTTAAAGCTAGACGGAGTTGGCAGGAAGGCATTGGGAGTAAAAGAAGACTGTGATAAAGTGTAATAGATATTGATAATTTTTTGATGTTTATTTGTTAGGGATAATTTTGATTTTGTGTTACTTTTTTAAAGTTCAATAAAACAATTTAAGATAATAAAAAATGACCGTCAACACAATTCCCATCCTTCCATGCATCAGTCAATCATACCATTTTAAAAAGTCAATCCGATTAAATTCCCAGCCCTTGTATAGCAATATATTTAAATCTCTTGTGTGTGTGTGTGTGTGTGTGTGTGTGTGTGTACATGGATGCTTCAAGACAAATTAAGACTTGGGGTCTCCGTAGCACAGCACTTTGCAGTCTGACCAGACACCCTGTAAGCAAAGATTTTATTTTATTTTTAAGGGAAATGAAATGGGGAGGTAATCTTGACCCTCATGAGCGAGACCCAGGGCCTGGGCACTGTGGCCTGTCCTCTAACCCAGGCATCCCCCAACTTGGCCCTCCAGATGTTCTGGAACTACAACTCCCATCAACCCTAGATAACAGGACCAGTGGTCAGGGATGATGGCAATTGTAGTCTCAAAACATCTGGAGGGCCGAGTTTGGGGAAGCCTGCTCTAACCATACCCCTGATTGCTGTGTGCATCAATACAACGCTGCAGAAACTCAACCTGAACCAGTGGTGGATTTATGTATAAGCTAAACAAGCTATAGCTTAGGGTCCCACTCTCTTGCCCCCCCCCCAAGGAAAAAAAACCTGGATGTACATTTCCAAAATATAAGATTTTAAAAAATAGAATAAAACCTACATACAGCAACAGTGTTTGCGTTGCGTAGGTTCCTATGATGTAAGTAATGGGCCCCGCCTGCTAGCCTGCACCCTAAAATATCACTGGTTTGCTCATTTCCATATATAGGGTGCCTACATTCTGCCTGTGCAAATGGCTTGAGATACCTATTAGGTCTGAATATATAGCATACATTCAACACAAAAAACAGCGACAATTTGTTGTTGGCAAAGGACAGCTGGGCATCTAAAGGGCCCCATTACCTTCAGTAGCTTAGGGGCTCATCATCAAACTAAATCCAGCCCTGACCGGAACGTACATTTGACTGCTTGACAATGAAGAAAAGCACCCCTATGCCCACTGCCAAGACTTCAGACTGAAATAATATAAATACAAGTGTGCGCGCAATCATGTGCAATCAGGTTTTTGCAATGTGTCTCCATGCAGCCAAAGGCATACGCACATGGATGAAAGCACCACACAGCAAGAGACCCTGGGTTTTTAGGTTGTAGCTCCATGGTAGAAACTCAAGCTTTGCAGGCAAAGCATTTCAGGCTTCCCAGAATTTCCGACTCCAGCTGGGAGAGACTCCAGCACTAAATCTTTGAGCGCTACTGCCCATCAACATAGTTAATGTTGAACTATATGGACCAGTGTTCCAGCTTAGAAAAAAAGCACTTTCCTGTGTTCCTAATCTTGATGGAAGAGGTTTACGTGGGACATTGGAGAATTCCTATTCTCCCGATTCAACTTTGGGAACAAGACCAGGTGATCTAAACCTCCAAACTTTGGGGGGGGGAGGAGCAACTTGGGTGCGAATTTAGGAAGCATCTTTTTCAGTGTGAACGCTGGAAGGAGTGAAACCAACGGTTCAGTCCACCTACTATAACCAGTGCGTTTGTCCTCTGCCATCTGTATGACGATGTAATGTGGAAATTGACCTTAAACAGCCAATATCATGCAGCTTTGGGGATATTGGAAATATAATAAATGGAATTTAAAATCCCAAGTGAATACATTTAGAATTGAGATGCTGATTTCTTTAAAACGCACGGCTGGTTTATGGGCCAATATTTGCCGTGATCATACCGGGGTTAGATAAAATAATAAACCCGTTACCAGAGATCAGCGCCTGAGTTGCACTCTTAAAAGAAACATAATTGGCGTGCATTATTGGGAACCTGGCGACAAAGACCAAAGCGGAGGGAGGGGGGATGTTACAAGAAAAAAATGTCCCTTTGTGTATAGGTAATTGTCTGTCTGGCTTCCCAGGCGGCTGGTCAGCTTCTGACCAAACCACCAAGGCCAGATTCTCAGCCGCTCTGCTTGCGATGGTTGCTGATGCATCGTTGCAAGGCTGTTTTTACGCCAGGTGAGAATTACCCGGCATGTTGTTTTATGTGTACCTTTTGGGAACAGGGTTATTTGTCAGGAAATGAAAACGAATATTGTGCTTATAAAAAAATATATAGAAAATCAATGCAGGTCCCCAGAATTCTCTTGAGTCAACTAGCCTCTGTGTGTGTGTGTGTGTGCGCGCGCTTCTGTTAATGCCAAACAAAGGTTCGACAGACTGTACCATAGCCCAGTTATTAGAATTTGCTGTTACATCATCATCTGGGCACCCTGATCTTCAGCGCATAAGCCTTGCTTGCCGCAGTATTGTCTACATGATGCTTCCCTTCCATACGGCTCAGAATGTGTAAATAACCCAGAATGCCTCTGCTTGGCGATTGGCCGGGGTGAGCTGCAGAAAGCTTTTTATATTGGTGTTATAGTCCATCCACTGGTTAGCACTGGTAGATCAGGGACTCAGATCAAGCTCCCATTTAATAATAATAATTTGTTATTTATACCCCACCCATCTGGCTGGGTTTCCCCAGCCACTCCTCCTAATAGGGAACTCAAGGGTTGAGCGCCTACAGAAACCGAGCTAAAATGGAACCACTGGGCGACGAGATGGACGCCTCAGTGCTCTGAAGACTGTGAGAATGTTTAGTGGCCATGGAATGTTGTGTGTCAATGGGGAAAGAAAAACAGAACACTGAGGAGAAGGAAGAGAAATTCTCTGCTCAGGCTCCTTTTAGCGGATAGTGTCCTGGAGGAGGGTGTGGCAGGCTGGCAAGAATGTTGATCAGAAACTCTCCTATTTGGAGCTGAGGTTACGTGGCAAATATTTTGTTGTAGTTAGGGACGGATGAAACTGCCAGTTTTGGTTTGCTGTTTTTTAATTTTTTTGCAATCTTAATCTCAGCTCTCCACTTCAATTTGCAATTTAGTCCTCATGAAAACCTATCAGTATTTTAGTGCATATTTCCTGAAATATGCATATTTTTGTGTGTCGTTTTGTGCAACATACACGTTTTTTTACAGAGAAATGTCCCCTCATATAATGCATTTTTTGCAACAATGCCTTAGGTCTTCTGGACACTTTACCATAGTATAGTATATGCACTTTAGTACACATTACGTGGCTGGAGAACGTGCAGCGCAAAAGTCAGAGCAGTGCGAATTTCAAAGATTGGCTCTGCGTTTCAGAAAATGTGAATTGGGTAGGTTCGTTTTTGAATGTGAACTCAAGTGAACCCCCGCCCCCCAAATCCCTACTCGTAGTTTTCACTTGCTAGCGTATGATTGACTGATTTACTTATATACCACTTTTCCACAATGAGCTTTGCCCAAATTGGCTGGTAGCAAACATTCAAAACATCAAAATACAGAAAATTAAAAATGCATAATACAGAATATGACAATAATGTTTTTTAAATGCCAAAAATCACCAATTTGGCTAACACAGAATAAATTCAATATTACAGAAAATTAAATAAATCTAGGCTTAGGTACATAAATACATAGCAAAACAAGAGTTAATTGACAATTTCTGGCACCGGTCTTGCTGCTCTCAAAGGAGTCTAGCTTAAATACAATTCATAGGAAGGTGGTAGATAATATACAGCTGGCATATTTGCTAAATGACAAGCAGCTGGCTCCCATATCCGTACTCCAGAGTGATGGTCTATAGTTCCAGGCCTAAAGGGCACCTGATGCAACAAAGTCTCAGGTCTGAGACTGGTTGCTACCTGAATGGCAGATTGCTTGCCAATCTTATATACGTTGCCTGGAGTTCCGTGATAGGAGAAGGCAGGTTAGAAGATGCAAATAAATGTGGACTGGACCTTCCAGGTGTTATGGAACTGCAATTCCTATCAGCCCAGCTCTCAGGCTTCGAGGAAATGGCCTCCTCCCTCCCTTTGGCCATGGAAAAGCAGAACAAAGCAAAAATCATCCCTTACCAGTTGAAGAGACTTTTAATGTTTACAGCAAAAGAACAAAGACTCCATCTCGGAGGAAAGGTGCTCCCAATTAAGGTTTTCCCCCACTTCCCCCTGAGCCACCCCCATCACTTGCTCGTCTGGCAATCTGATCTCACAACCATTTTGCCTTCTTCCTTATCCGCCCTCCTTGACCTTGGACTGAGCGCCATAGCTGTCAAGTTTTCCCTTTTCTCGCGAGGAAGCCTCTTCAGCATAAGGGAATTTCCCTTTAAAAAAGGGAAAAACTTGACAGCTATGCTGAGCACTGGGACACTTTCCAGCGAAAGGGAGTCTGTTAATTCTCTGTCTCCCAGTTCTTCTCCTAGCTGTTACCCACCCAGTTCTGCCCAGCTGTTGCCTTCCGAACTATGCTCCTCTGCAAACCACTGCTCCAAATCTATACTGCTCCACTGCTCCTGGGCAGCTTCAGTATCCTGGTCGGGAGCAGGGGGAGGGGGAGGCCCCCACCATTCCTCATCAGAGTAGCTCTCCTCAGCCTCAGTCTCTGACACCAGCCAACACAGCCAACAGTCAGGGGTGCTGGGACCTGTAGTCCAGCAACATTGATAAGGTCCCAGAATCTCCATCCCTGGTAATTAAAACAGCTCCCTTCCTATCAGGCTTTCGAAGCACCTTGAATCAGCTGCTGCTCCTATGCTGTATTGGTTTTGGTGGCGTCTGCTTGTTAGATTTCAGAAGTACGCTCCCTGTTTGGTTTTATTCTTATTGTTCTTCTCGTGGAAATTATGTTTTATTTTGTAAGCTGCCTTAAGGGCTCTTGGAGCTGAGTGGCAGGGTAATAGGCATTGCACGTAAACAAACAAACAGAATCTCTGCCTGCCATGGGGGAGGAAGAGACAGCCGCCGCCGCTGTCACGTTCTGGCTTGTGTCGTTGCAGTCGTTCCCCCGTTCAGTTTCCCACGCATTGTGAATTGGTGTGCTGGCAAGCCACGGGACAGGGTCGTAGGAAGGAAGATACAGCTGGGAGAGACCCTTGCCTGGAGTCATTGAAATCCACTGCCATTCAGTGTATGGAGACAATATCTTCTTCTTGGGCGATCCCCTCGTAGCCAAGTAAGATTGTCTTCCATAAACACGGTTTTAACAGTGAGTCCGTAAGTGACTGTTGAGGCCAATTCTGGATCCACACGTCCTTCCACACTGGGGACATAGGTTATCAGGTGGGAGTTGATCACAGTGAGGGTTCGCCAAGCGTGTCTTCTCCTTAGCACATTTCTCCCTTTTGTCCTGAGTTTGAGCATCTTCAAAGCCCATGACACCTTTGGTAAAGGCTGTTCTCCAACTGCAGCGCTCACAGGCCAGTGTTTCCCAATTGTTAGTGTTTATACTACTTTTTTTTTTTTTTGCCTTGAGACAGTCTTTAAACCTCTTTTTTAACCACCAGCATTACGCTTTCCATTTTTAAGTTCGGAATAGAGACGAGACTAGATGGACTCATAGTCTGACTCAGGAGAAGATATCTTCCAATGTTCCTGCTTTTTATTGGAATCTGGTGAAGATGTTCAGAATGCTCTTAAAAATAATTATAATTATAATTATAATTATAATTATACCCCACTCATCTGGTTGGGAACTACCAGCGACTCTAGGCAACTTATGTATAAAACATAGAATACTTTTTTTTTTTTTACTTTCTCATGTGGTTACCAAAGAGCTAAACCAGGCATCCCCAAACTGCGGCCCTCCAGATGTTTTGGCCTACAACTCCCATGATCCCAAGCTAACAGGACCAGTGGTCGGGGAAGATGGGAATTGTAGTCCAAAACATCTGGAGGGCCAAAGTTTGGGGATGCCTGAGCTAAACCAACCCACATTTGGAATAAATGTGAGCCCCCTTCAGGTTCCTCCTGGAAATTTTTTTTTATGCTTTGGGATAAGTCCAGGGCAACTCCTGGTGTTTCAGCCGGTGTTTCGAGAAGGACGCAATTCTGGCCTCCGTGAGGGAAAAAAAGTAAAGTTGATAATTATGATGATCACTGCCACTGCTTGGCAGTAAACAAAGCTTCAACACAGACCATGACTAAACAATCATTTTTAAGTATCTTCCTTTATAAGATCCCAAATCTCATAATCTAATTGTTACACAGCCTAGCTTAAAAGAGCAGCTCAAATATGAGCTTACACTAGTCACAGCAATTAGCACTTCAGAAGCTTAAAAGTATCCAGGCAAATTGCAGCTTTCGCTGGCTGGAATTTAGCAATATTATCATTTTCCATTCGGCCTTTATCTCTGGAAAAAAACTTGGGGAAAGCACCGATGCCCTCCTTCACATGGAGTGGGAAGAGAAGTGAAGACATCTCCCTGTGTCACCTTGTGTCTAGACAATGGCATGACCTCATCCTTACTGGCACTTCCTTCTGTTTCATCTCTCCGCCCCTGCATCAGTTCCCAATTCCTCCTCGGAGAGTATCTTCCCTTCCCATCATCATGACAATCTCACCTTTCTCCTAAAGTCTGGGATTTCAGCAAAATGCTCAGTGCCACTTTGAAGCCCCCCAAACAGGGGTGGGGAACTTTCAGCCCGGAGGCCAGATCTGGCCTCTTGAAGCCTCTCCTCAGGACACAATCCCTCTCCAGAGATCCACTTCCCATTGCCTTCTGGGCAACCTTCTGAGGGTACCACATTCCAGCTAGCTCCAAGAATGATACTTGTTGAGCTGCTGTTGTATATACACCAGTCCATGTTCTGTCCTCTGGTGATGTCCAGCTCTTTACCACACTACTTGGATAACGCAAGGAGCCCGAGCACTTGGCAAAGGGACAAGGCCAGATCAAAGGCTCATTCCATTCCAGCTCTGCCCCCAGTTCCTAGCAGGTGATCCCTTGTGCTGCAAGTTGACTTCGGATATGTTTGTGATGTAGCAAGGAGGTGCACAACAGCAACTCCCACACTGTAATGGCGTGGTAGCTAACTATCAGGGACCGTGCTGAGGAGGGCTGCATTGAGGAGGAATGGTGAGAGCTACCCCCTCCCCCTTCTCCTGCTCCTGAACCTTCCCAGGAGCAGGAGGGCAGCATAGATTTGGAACGGTGGTTTGCAGAGGGGCATAGTTCAGAAGGCAGAAGCTGGGAAATACTGGATGGGGAACAGACTAGGTGAAGAAACACTGGAAGAGAGAGGGGTAACAGATTCACAGTCTCTGGACAGCATTTCTCCACTCAGCCCAAGGTCAAGAAGAACTCAGAAAGTCTCAGAACAGAAAGCACAGAGGGTACAAGCTCAGATTACAAAATGTAGGAGTGATGTAGATTATTAGGGACAGAAGGGGGTGTGATCCTTAATTGGGAGCACCGCCATTTCTAGGATAAGTGTTCTTTGTTCTCTTGCTGTGATTATTAAAGTTTCTAACTGGTAAGATGTTCCTTTCTTTGATCTACTGCCATGGGGGGGAAGAAGCCGGTTCCCCAAAGCTTGACACTAACATGGTGTCTGCCAGATAGTGTTAGACTCCAACTCCAATCAGCCCCAAACAGCATGGTCATTGGTCAGTGAGGGTGGGAGCTGTAGTCCAGCAACTTCCAGAGGACCACAGGTTCTCCATCCTTGCCATTAAAGTAAAGGTAATATGAAATACCTGGCTGTTTGGGACCCCATTGTAGATAATTCTATCTGACTTAACACATGTAGGCTGCAAGCATATTCTTGCAATATAGATGCAGCTACCTCATAGAGCAGACAGAGGACAATAAAACTTTGAATTTCTATAACCCTCCATCCAAAAGCACTTTACAGCCATTAGTGAATTTACGGCTTGTAGTGCCGTCGTCTGGAAGGTATTACCAGTAAATATGAACGAATAAGGACAGGTAGCACCTGAAGATTCAGCATTCCCAAGAGAGGGAAATATTATACTTGACAATCACAGCAATGCTACTGGCGCAAATACTTTTCTCCCAACAATCTGCATATTATATACACACACACACACACACAGAGAGAGAGAGAGAGAGAGAGAGAGAGAGAGAGAGAGAGAGGTACCTCGCAAGACGAATGCCCTGCAAGACGAATGCATCTTGCGATCTGATGGTGACTCGCAAGACGAATTCGTTTTGTGAAAAATTCGTCTTGCGAATCGCGGTTTCCCATAGGAATGCATTGACATTTAATTAATGCGTTCCTATGGGCAAAAAAAGAAATTGCAAGGCATTCCTATGGGAAACCGCAATTCGCAAGACGAATTTTTTGCAAAGCGAATTGACTCACAGAACAAATTAAATTCGTCTTGCGAGGCACCACTGTATATACTTGATTTAAAACGAATATGGCAGCAAGTATAAAAAGGCTTCCTGTTTGTTTTCCCTTCTTGGTTTTGGTGACAACTACCAATGCCAGTGATAAAATAGCTTTTAAAAATCTACCCCCTACTGAACCAGAGCAGCATCAAATCCTCCTTCCTGAAGGTGATCCAGAAATTGGCATCAGCAGGGATGCCGTGGCCACAATGGCCTCCCTTAAACTGTGTGATATAGCCTCTGGGCCTTATGTTTGATGCCTTGTCTCATACCATTAGTATACAGCTGGTTTTGATCAGATCAGATGCAGCAGTTTCGGGGGGGGGGGGGGAAGGGTACGTAAAATGAGGGTGGTTGTCCAAAACTAAAAATCACATTGCTAAAGGAACTGAATTCATCGATGGGACCACTTTGGTGGGTGGTAATTCAGGACCGCAAACTACAACTCCGGCATGTTGAGTTTCTTCTCATTCACATGGCGTACATAGCTGCCAAGTACCCCGTTTTCCCTGGGAAACCCCCGTTTTTACTTACCTTTTCCCGGTGGTCCCCCGTATCACTTCGTCTCCCGTTTTTCTCCGTTATTTTCTCCTGCCGGCGGCCATTTTTTTTGCTTCCTGATTTGCCCTTCTATGGGCACAAAAAATGGCCATCGGCGGCTTCAAAAGTAGCTTCTACGCATGACCGGAAATGCGTCAATGCAACTTCCAGTGTCGCCCCGCCCATCTATGGGCACAAAAAATGGCCGCCGCCAACACCGGAAGTCGCATCGACGCACTTCCGGTCATGCGTAGAAGCTACTTTTGAAGCCAGCGGCGGCCATTTTTGGTGCCCATAGAAGGGCAAAACGACACCGGAAGTTACGTCGATGCAACTTCCGGTGTCACACGGCTGCCGGTCCTGGATTCTGCAGTCCGGGACTTGGAAGGTAAGATGGCGTATGTCCCAACCACTGCATAAGTCATGCAATCTATACGGAACAGGTGGCTTTGCTCTTGTCTGCACCATGTTGTATGCATTTCATCAAAGAAGCTCTGTGTCTGAAACCCAAAGCTCATGTGCAGAAATATGTTTTGCTATTTTCCCTCCCTGTATAATTTTTTTTTACTTCTTATCTGCACCCGCTTTCACGCTGGAAAGCCTTTACGTTTCTAGCGGTGCAAACCTTTACCCATGCTTATGCAAACCTTGCTGGGTTCAATAGAACTGCCTTTCTTCCAGGTGACTAAAACTCTACGGTCACATCCACACCCTGCACTGCTATAGTCAGGCGGCAGAGGGACCAACCCCCACAGCAGGTTGCCAGGAACAGACAAGACAAGGAAAAGTCCTTACCAATTGTTTTTTTATTCAATATTCACAGAGAGAGGCTTGGGAATGCAGCCTCTTGGAATAATGGCGTCCTGACGGAGTCTTCGCCCCCTTTGTCTCCCCCACTTCCTCATGCATCATCGCTACGGGTGCTCTGCCTTTGAGCTCTTTGCTCTCCTACTTTCAATGCTCGCTGGGGTATGGTAGAGGGGGGTCTGGAATGCTTTCTAAAGACACTGAGTCCATCAGCTGTCACCCCCCTGGTGCTTCTTCTTCCTCTTCCTCCTCCTCCTCTCCCATTATTTCCCCGCTTCACCCCCCCCCCCTCAATCTTCCTTTGAGCTGTGATCTCCTTAAAACTCCCTGTTGTAATTCTGAACTGTCGTCTTCTTCTCCTCTGGAAGGTTCAGGCTGGGGAGGCAGTCTCCACCATTCCACCTCTGCCCAGTCCCTGATACCTACACTGTTTTAATAGCCACAGCTAATCCTGGGAACTATGGTCCATTAAGAGTCCCTAAGGTCAGCTCCCTTAAGAAACTACAGATCCCAGGATTTTGGAGGTGGAGGCATGGAATAAGAGTGCTTCGGGTGTGCAGTCTGGATGGGGAGGTGGAAGCTGTGGTCCTCCAGGTGTTGCTGGATGAGAAGCTCAAATCATCATTGATCATTGGCTATGCCAGGGTTTCCCAAACTTAGGTCTCCAGCTGTTTTGGGACTTCAATTCCCATCATCCTTGACCACTGGTCCTGCTAGCTAGGGATGATGGAAGTTGTAGTACAAAAACAGCTGGAGACCCAAGTCTGGGAAGCCCTGGGCTTTGCTAACTGGAGCTGATGGACTCCCGACAACATCTGGTTGTGGACTCCCGACAACATCTGGTGGGACAAGAGGTCTCCCAGCCCTATTCTTATAGAACTCAACTAATGTAGTTTATGGGCGACCAACGTTCACGTGGTTGTAAGCTGGGTGGTGGCTAGGGTGAGGTCATGGAATGTTCACAAACATTCTAACATACTCAGAGAGATGGTTCTTACCTTTGCTAGGCAAGTCTTCCTCTGAGCAACCAACCAAGAGCTATTTCTGGAGGCAAATAAACAAACTGGATATTCACACTGTTGGGATGTGCAATCTTCACTTTTCCTCTCACTCTTGACCCTCCCCAGACGGCGGAGGCAACATCTTTCTCAAGCACCGTACCACTTTATGCTTCGTTGTTTTTTCTTCCTTCAGCCGCATTCAGCACCCTCCAAACACTCCCCTTAGCAGTCAGAAAGCAACAGCAGCCGCAACACCGCAATGCATCTACAGAGTTAAATTGTAAATAATTCAGGAGCAGGGAGGGGGAGAAATGAAAGGGCCAGGCAAGAGAGAATAGAGACCCCTGCACATTTAATAGGACCTTCCATCTAATTGCTTAGACATAATTGTCTGCTACATATTACCCATAAGAGGGCACAGTCCCTGACAGAATGATAAAACTTGGGATGTCAGCTGGGGGAGCTCAGCTGCTGTTTGCAAATAGCTTCAACCGTGCTTTGGATTTTTATGGTGCTTACCGTAGATGGCTCTATTTTATGGGCAATGTGCTGCAAGCATATTCTGCAAGAGCAAGGTAAAAACGGCAGCTTTACAAGCGGGTGAGTCTTGGGATCCATAGAGGAGGGAGAAATCGAACTGATTTCAGAATAGTCCAAGGTGGGCAGGCTGAACAGGAGAGCATGGCAAGTGAGGAGAACCTTGCTGAATCAGACCACGGGCACATCTGTTGTAGCACCATGCTCCCCAAAGTGGCCAGCCAGATGTTTCTGGAAAGCTCACAGGTTGTAAAGACTAGAGCCCCGACCCACAATTTGCACACCTCAGCAACTATTCAGAGGAATAGTTACAGGTAGGTAGCCGTGTTGGTCTGACGTAGTTGAAACAAAATAAAAAAAATTCCTTCCAGCAGCAGCTTAAAGACCAACTAAGTTTTTATTTTGGTATGAGCTTTCGTGTGCATGCACACTTCTTCGTGCATGCACACGAAAGCTCATACCAAAATAAAAACTTAGTTGGTCTTTAAGGTGCTGCTGGAATGAATTTTTTATTTTATTCAGAGGAAGACAGCATGGAACATGGAGGCTTCATTTAGCTGTCATGAGCAATCTTCCTCTTTGTCTTTGGCGACCACTCATAGCCGAGTAAGATAGTCTTCCACGAACACAGTTTTAACAGTGAGTCCGTAAGTGACTGTGGAGGCCAATTCTGGATCCACACGTCCTTCCACAGTGGAGACATAGGTTTCCAGATGGGAGTTGATCACGGTGATGGGTCGCCAAGCATGCCTTCCTCTTAGAACGTTTCCCCCTTTCATCCTGAGTTCGAGCATCTTCAAAGCCCATGACACCTTTGGTAAAGGCTGTTCTCCAACTGGAGCGCTCACAGGCCAGTGTTTCCCAGTTGTCAGTGTTTATACTACTTTTTTTTATAGATTTGCCTTGAGAGAGTCTTTGAACCTCTTTTGTTGACCACCAGCATTACGATTCATAGCTGCCAAGTCTCCCGTATTCCCCGGGAAACCCATGTTTTTCCAGCCGTTCCCAGCTGGAAAAATGGGGGGTTTTTTTGTTTTTCCCCGGTTTACTTACCGGCCAGGGGAGGCTCCTTCTGCACATGTCTGGAGTCTCTGGACATGCGCAGAAGCGATTTCTGGCGCGGTGGCTATTTTGGAACTGGGTGGAGCATGCTTAGAAGCAACTTCCGGTGCTGCTCTACCCAGTTCCAAAATGGCGGCAGCGCTACTTCCGGTCTGCCGATCCCTTATTTTTCTGGCAGGAACTTGGCAGGTATGTTACAATTACCGTTTTAAAGTTCAGAATAGATTGGAATCTGATTGCAACTATAATGTAGAATGGAAGGCAAAAACCGGCATGAATGAAATAAGATTTGTGGCAGTTCACTATTTCCACTTGGGAAAATAATGGGTGTGCAGATGTCTCCTGTCACCTGGCACAGTATGTCTTGCAGAGGGCATCTACCTAGTCACCTGCAGAGACATCTGCCATTCCGCTAGAGCAATGTGGCGCCCTTTGACCACAGCAGACGCGGCTGCTTTCCCTCCTTGATGGATGGAAGAATTTCGTGAACTGTGGGCTGTCCGCACACAACAGAGCCTGCCACCGTCCATTATTTTCCAGGAGCAAATGCCAGCAGGCAAAACAGAAGCCCGTACTGGGGCCATTAAGTGGTCACCTGAACAACAGCTCCACAGCGTGAAGTCCGCATGCCCTAGAAGAGAAGGTCTTGACGGCTGGCGCATTAGACTTCCCAGATACTTTCCATAGGGACAGACACAGTTGAACCAAGGGGAGGGGGAGACGAATGCAGCCCTAGAAGCATCTGACTATTATATTCCATGCACTCATCAATCTCGCTGCTACAACACTGATGGACCATTTGGTGAACTACCTGGCCTGGCAATTTGCTAACAAATACATAGATTTCAATTTTTATTTTTTTTATTTTAAAAATAATATATATATATATATATATATATATATATATATATATATATATATATATATATATAAACACACCACACCTCCACCATTTGTTGAAAAATAGAGTCCTAACCCGCCAGCAGCAACCGCAGTAATTTGCTGTGAAGTGAAGTGGGAGAGCTTCCCAAGCAAAATAGTTTTCCCATTAAATTGACTATTGTCCAATTTTCCAAACACATCATTGTCTACTTCGGTTAACAAGGAAAGGTCAATCATGTAATGAATGCCGGTCTGTTAAGCCTGGGTTTATCAGCTGAGTGTAAACCCAGGGAGAGGGGGTGGGGGAGAGTCACTGTGTGCTCAGCCTGTGTTTACTGGTTGTCATTTAAAATTTCTTATCTATCCCCTTTAAACTTACTGTGTTTCTTCCTCAACTCAGCTGAGAGTAAGGCCTTTGCAAGGGTTAAAGTGAGGAGGACCACAGAACCGGCCCACACAGGAGAAAGAGTGAACCACCCACCTCGGGCGGCAGAAGCGCAAGACGCGGTTCTCCACCCACCCAGCCCTGCCACCTTCTCACCAGCAAGAGGATGCCAAACAGCAATGCTTTGTGGAACACCCCGGCTCCCACCAAGTTTGGCAAGAGCTGCAGAGTTCTGTTGGCTCAAGTGTTTTGTGGGGGGCCTGGCAGCGGTTGGGTGCAGAAAGGGGCAATTCCTGTTACGCCTCAGGTGGACCCGCATGAAAATCGGACCATAATAATAATAATAATAATAATAATAATAATAATAATAATAATATATTATTATTATTATTTATACCCCGCCCATCTGGCTGGGTTTCCCCAGCCACTCTGGGCGGCTTCCAACAGAAATATTAAAATACACTAATTTCTTAAAGATTAAAAGCCTCCCTAAACAGGGCTGCCTTCAGATGTCCTCTAAAAGTCTGATGTTTTTCTTTTTGACATCTGGTGGGAGGGCGTTCCACAGGGCGGGTGCCACTACCGAGAAGGCCCTCTGCCTTGTTCCCTGTAACTTGACTTCTCGCAGTGAGGGACCCGCCAGAAGGCCCTCGGCACTGGATCTCAGTGTCCGGGCAGAGTGATGGAGGTGGAGACACTCCTTCAGGTATATAGGACCGAGGCCGTTTAGGGATTTAAAGGTCAGCACCAACACTTTGAATTGTGCTCGGAAACGTACTGGGAGCCAATGCAGGTATTTCAAGACCGGTGTTATGTGGTCTTGGCGGCTGCTCCCAGTCACCAGTCTAGCTGCCGCATTCTGGATTAATTGTAGTTTCCGGGTCACCTTCAAAGGGGCGGGAGGCACAATGCTCACAAGCAGCCCCTATTGCCCTTGCAAGCTGACACCTCTGACCTGAACTATTCCCCCATGAAAAATTCCACCGCATTTTGGACGGGAGCATTTGCTACCGCAGTGAATTCAATTGAGATCTGTTCTGAAAGCTGTATGATGTCCCCCAATTTAAATATGTCCTTCTTAAAGGCCCGTCTTACTCCCCCAGCCCCATCTTGAGTTAAGTTTCTTTTTTAAAAAAAGAAAAGAAAAGTGTTGCAGAATCAATACCAGCAATGCAAACATTAGTGCATTTTGAATATATCCAATCGTAAAGAAATTAGCAATGGCAGCTGCGTCTGCCCCTCTAGAATTCTGCCTCGGAAATTCTGCTGCTTATAGTAAAAACTCCATATCTGCAATTCCTCTTCTGCTTGGCTTTCAAAATTTGAATTAAAGTGCAGTGACTTTTTGCTTGCTTCCACACCGCCCGTCCCCCACTCCATCTTCACGGTATCTGAAATGGGTGAGGCAGAGAGACTGCGGAAGCGAAAGGCAGCAGTTTTGGCTTTGTGCTGTTTACAAGGTAAACTTTGAATAAATGAAATTTTAGTAGATAGTAGAAACATGAAAATAAAAATGGGATGAACCTGCACTTCCACCATAGGCGCCGACTCCCAGGGGCCCTGAGGGGCCGAGCACCCCAAAAAAATCCACATGAAACTCACAGCCAACCTCAACATTCAACAAGGAAAGGACAGGTCCAGGCTTCCTCAACCTCGGCCTGCCAGATGTTTTTGGCCTACAACTCCCTTGATCCCTAACTAGCAGGACCAGTGGTCAGGGATGCTGGGAATTGTAGTCTCAGAACACCTGGAGGGCCAAGGATGTGGAAGAATACCAGAGCTATAAGGAATCTGAGAATTAGGATTATGCTATTGCCCTTGTTTTAATGCAGGGATGGGAGCAATTCAGGCTGGATGTTTAGTTGCAACCTTCCAAGGTTTCTTATCCCGCTCTGTTTTCCAGGGACAGTCCCAGATTTACAGAAGCCATCCTGGTTTCTGGTTTGATCCCGGAATGCCCCACTTTTCCTTAGGATGTCCCTATTTTCATTGGAGAAATGTTGGAGGGTATGAGTTTTCAATCTGATCTCAGAATGTCTTGATTTTCCTTAGGATGCCCCTATTTTCATTGGAGAAATGTTGGAAGGTATGAGTTTTTTATCTGACCCTCAGTGGCGGAGCTTCATGCTCCGGCACCGAGGGGGAGGGCGGAGAGCAGGCGGGGGCATGGCTAGCGCATGTCCTGGGGGTGTGGTGTGCCGCCCACAGGGGCCTGGAGCGCGTCCTGGGGGTGTGGCATGTTTCTGGGTAGGCTCGTAGGATGCACAAAGGAAATAGTGGCACCACGGAGCAGAAAAAGTTCTGCCAGTACTTGCAGAAGCTGCAAAAAAGTGTGTTTGTGTCTGCATGTATGTTTGTGTGTGAAAGATATATAAATCTTTGGGAACTTCTCTCTCTCTCTCTCTCTCTCTCTCTCTCTCTCTCTCTCTCTCTCACACACACACACACACACACACACACACACACACATGTTAATGCCCCAGTTTCAAGTTTAAAAGGTTCTCAAAAAGAATTTTTGGCTGAGATCTCATGCATCTACTGTAGTGCACTCAAGAGAGGCATTGTTTCATATTTTGGACATCAGCTGTAGCACCCTTGCCAAAACGATTGGCCGTCATTAAGAGTATCAGCCACACTGAAGCTCCGAAATGTTGGCACTTCAGCGATACTTGGCTTTGCAGAAATTCTCGCACTTCAAAAGTATGGCGTTATTTATTATACTAATATTTATCGATTGCGGGCATTGATTTAGCACCAACCGCATTGCATGTGGACTGCAGAATACGGGGAGTTGTGCAGCTTCCGCCCAGTGGCAAACTGCGTGGATAATGAAGCTTGACACAGCTTATTTAAAGGAAACGCAGCCTTGGGAGGTGGCAGCATTGATGGGAGAAGATTGGGGGGGGGGAGGACGATGCTTAACCCTTTCCTCTCCTGCCATTCCTATCTACTCAGCTAGTTTCTTCCTAACATACGCACACACACACACACAAAAACACACACAATTGCAGTTCCAGATGCATTTTGCCATATCTAGAACGCTAAAGCATGCCCTCCACCATTCCTCAGGTGAAAATAGGGGCCATTTCTCACCTCCCCAACTGACTCACCTTGACCTCCCATTTTTGCTCCTTCCCTCCACAGAGCATTTCCTATCAGCAGAAGAAATACTGCCACCAATACACAATGGGACACAGCACACACCTCCTCCAACATCTTGAGAAAACCCCTTAATCCTGATATTATTACATTACATTATTTTATTTTATTTGTTGATAGATTTCCTTTTTTAAATTAATTTATTTGGTTTTTCAAATTAAAATTTTACAAAGATATATCAAACATAAATCATAAACACAAGATTCCAAGGAATCCCCTGGACTTCCATCCTCCCCTTTGTGGTTCCTAATACTAATCATTTCCTCCTGCAATCTTTTACGATGATCCGAACCTTTTACATCTCCATGGTGTCCAGAATCCACCCTTAAACTACAAGTGACATTCCAATCCTACTCATAATTGGTAGATTTCCAAAAAGAAAAACGCACACCGATAAATATTTTTTTTTTAGAAAGGGACAAGATTAGAGGGGGACGCCCAAAGCATTAAAAAAATAAAAATAAATCAAGACCCCTTGTGGTCTGCTCCCCATTTCTTCCGGCCCAGGGCAGACCCGCCCTCTGCCTGCCCCTCAGAACTGGCGCATCACATGGGGCTTGGCTTGGTGGCATAGCTGTCAAGTTCTCCCCTTTTTTAAGGGAAATTCCCTTATGCTGAATAGGCTTCCTCGTGAGAAAAGGGAAAACTTGACAGCTATCCTTAGTGGTAGCAGCCTTTCTTTCTACAAGCTGCCCAAGGGAAGAGGCCAACGGCAGCAGCCATGGAGAGGCCATGGAGAGGCAACAGGATGCTCCCTCACTGGCTCAGAGAAGAGGTTGCCTGTCGCCAGCCTGCATGAGTTACTGCTCTCTGTGTCTCCTTCCTTCCAGTCAGGCGGCACACTCACAACACGAAGTTGTGTGTGCAGAAACATGGAGGAAGGGTCAGGGAATAAGCTCTTGTGTACTCAAAGTCTCTGTGAATTGGGCTGGTGGTTCTCCAGGGTCTCTCTCAGGCATACCTGCAGATGCCAGGGGTTGAACCTTCAACCTTCTGTATGCAAAGCAGCTGCTCTGGCACCGATCTACAGCCCTTCCTTGTGGCAAGATGGTAGGCCATTGGGTGATGGGGGCAGGGGTCTGGAGGTTCTCTGGAGTGGGAAAACAACAGACAGCGGGACAGTTAAGCTGCCCCATCTTGCTCCTTCTGCACTCCAAAGCACCTGTTCTGGCTTGGCTTCTCCCTCCTTCTCTTACTGTCAGGAAGAACTTCCTGACAGTAAGAGCTGTTCGGCAGTGGAATTTGCTACCAAGGAGTGTGGTGGAGTCTCCTTCTTTGGAGGTCTTTAAGCAGAGGCTTGACAGGCATATGTCAAGAATGCTTTGGTGGTGTTTCCTGCTCGGCAGGGGGTTGGACTGGATGGCCCTTGTGGTCTCTTCCAACTCTACGATTCTATGATTCTTTCTTTAAATGAGGTTTAAATGATACCTGCAAACATGGACTAGGCAAATATTCTCCAGTTACAGGTTTTGAGTAAAATCCAAGCCTTTTCAAAATCTCATTAGGATGCGATCCCAGACTTGTCTTGGGTGAGTCTTATCTAGTTTTCCCCCTTCGCCTCCAACCCAAACTGAAATGCAGTTTATTCTGAACGCACATGTGTCAATTTGCTCACATACCTTCCTGGTTATCCTCGCCTCACCTTTTGCATCCTTCCCCTCTCCCCACTTTTGCTCCTTCGCTGTTAAAATTAGAAATCACAATTCCGTGCTTTTGCTTCTGCTGTTCTGTAAAAGTACATCGAGGTTGCCAAATACTGCTATACTAACAGGAATCGTAGTCAACAACCTCAGCATGAATAGGATCTGATATATATTCAAAGGTACTATCCAGATGTTGCTGGACTACAAATCCCATCAGACCCAGCCAAGCATGGTAAGTGGTCAGGGATGATGGGAGTTGTAGTCCAGCATAATCTGAAAGACACCCCAGTGACTATGATTGATCTATGCCGCCTTTGACCTACCATGTGACCACCATAGGCCATGCTGGCTAGGGCAACAACCTCTGAAGGGCACCAGGTTGGGGGACACTGTAAAAATGTGAAGTTAAACAATATTTAGGGAATAGGGAAATTTCGTTAAGCTAAATACACCATCAGTTTCCTCCAGGACAAGAAGCCACCATGAGGCAAGATTATTCCCGAGTACTAGGGATGCTATGCACCCGGATTTTCCCAGAAATGTCTGGCATTCCAATGACGGAATTAGTGTCTGGGGAAAATTTTGGGAAATTGCCAAAATGGCCGGGTTTTTGAAAGCTTCCCCCCTCCAAAAAAAACCTCAACAACTTTCCCCAAAAACTTTTTATGTCCAGATTTTTGCCTCTTGAAATATGGCAACCCTTAAAAGGTAAAGGTAAAGGACCCCTGGACGGTTAAGTCCAGTCAAAGGCGACTATGGGGTTGCGGCGCTCATCCCTGCTTTCAGGCCGAGGGAGCCGGCGTTTGTCCACAGACAGCTTTCTGGGTCATGCAGCCAGCAGGACTAAACCGCTTCTGGCGCAATGGGACACCGTGATGGAAACCAGAGTGCATGGAAACACCATTTACCTTCTCGCTGGAGTGGTGCCTATTTATCTACTTGCAGTGTTAGCTTTCGAACTGCTAGGTTGGCAGGAGCTGGGACAGAGCAGCGGGAGCTCACCTTGTCATGGGGATTCAAACCGCCGACCTTCTGATTGGCAAACCCAAGAGGCTCAGTGGTTTAGACCACAGTGCCACCCGCACCCCCTACATTGTACCGTCTGAGGGGAAGGATAAGATGAGACCTCGTCTTTCCTGTTCCGTGTACAGAAGCCAGAATTCTGGGAGCTGTATCTTGTTAAGGGTGCTGACAGCATACCTGCCAAGTTGCTGTCAGAGAAATAAGGGACCGGGCCGGAAATAGCAGACCGGGAGTAGCGCTGCCGCCATTTTGGAACTGGGCGGAGCATTCTCAGAAGTGACTTTTGATACTGCTTTGCCCAGTTCCAAAATGGCTGCCGCGCCAGAAGTCGCACTGCAGCCATTTTGTAACTGGGCAGAGCAGCATCAAAAGTCACTTCTGAGCATGCTCCGCCCAGTTCCAAAATGGCCACCGCACCAGAATAAACCGGGGAAAAACAAAAAAATCCGTTTTTTCAGCTAGGAACAGCTGGAAAAACGGGGATTTCCCGGGGAAAACAGGAGACTTGGCAATAATGGCCGAGAGTAGCCAGGAGAACCCATTTATTGCAAAGAGCTACTATTAGAATCATAGAATTGTAGAGTTAGAAGGGACCCTCAGTGGTCATCAGGTCCAACCCCCCCCCAATGCAGGAATTTCAACCCACTCTGCAAACTGTCACTCTGTGAAGTTAATAGGGATCTCCTAACAACTCTCACCGCCCCCCTTTACAAACTACCATTCCAAGAATTCTTTTGGGGAAGCCATGGCTGTCTAAAACATTATCATGTTATGAATTCTTGAGTTTTTTAATGTTCCAAACCACACTGTGATACACAGAGGAAGGGCGGTATATATATTTAAAAATAAATTAAAAATAAACAGTGCTTTAAATGTCTGGTGTGAATGTGGCCTTAGTACAAGACAGCTCCTCTGATTTAGGTTCTCATTATGGGCAGCTGATTCTATGTGCTTTGGAACTCTCTTTTTTAAAACTTAAAAATTTATTTTGAACAGGTGGGTCTAGAATTCTGTTGCAGCACAAACAACAAAGAGAGGAGATTTCTTCCACCTGAAATCTCTCCTCCACCTTCCAGTCATTAGCAGCTGAGTAACCAAGTGATTAGAAAGCAAACTGGTGTACAGGTGTGTGAGAGACCACCCTAGGATGTGCTTAAATCTAGTGTATGGATATTTACTTTTTAAAAAATGTGCAGCTATCGACCTGATAGATTGCTGAAGGTCACTCTGCCAAGATAAGAAATTAAACTTCAATAGTTGAATATGATCCCCCCCCCCAATACACACTTAGGACTGTCTTCCAAACAAAATAATCCTAGCTTCTTAATTAACTGAAATATATCTTCCATCAATTTCTCCTTAAAAAAAATTACTTTTTTAGATAATGCACACATATGTCATAGCAGACCTCATCTTTGAAAACGCGTTGCCTCTTCTCTACCACACGGGAGGGGATGCCTCAATTAAGACGGCCGATGCCATCTGCAGTATTAAAAATAAATCTGCCGCCCATTTAATTGGGGGAGGGCGCATCATTAACCTAATACTAGCTCAGGAGCTGGCCATTTGCAGGTCTAGGCTCGCGCGAGGCCTAATTCTACAAAGAACAAGACTTATTGTTCTGCTGGTGGCAGGGAGGAAGAATGGGAGAAAGGGGGTGGCAGAGAGAGAAAGAGAGAAGCGGGTCGCTGTACCCACTTTGGGCTCCACCCGTGCCAACCTATCAGGGGGTACCGACCATGATTGCTGTGCTTCCCTTCACTCTTGGAGGGCGCATGCCTCTGTGTACGAGCTGCTATGAACCACAAGTCTCCATGAAAGTTCACCCGCATTTTTAGTGAGAATTCCTCTGAATACATTTTTTCCGTTTGTAATTTCGCCTAATATTCGCCGTTTTGCAAAGCAATTTCCCCTAACAGAATGCATTTGCATTTGTTATTTTGCACTCATGGGCGCTTTGACGCATGCTTGACCTTTGCCCGTGCATTTCTGCACACATTATTTGACTGGAGAGATGCGTTGTGTTTTTGTGTGTGTGTGTGTGTGTGTGTGTGTGTTTGCAAAACCTCCCACCCCACCCACTCACCAGCTCCACCATTTGCCCACTTGACTGTAAAGGGTGCACCTTTCCCTACAAAGCAAACAATTCCAGCCATGTGATTTGCAAGGGAAGTAGTCAATGGCAAGCTTTTTTCCCCTCCTGCCCCAGAGGGTGGGACCTGAACCAATGGATTCAAATTGCAAGAAAGGAGATTCCGACTAAACTTTAGGAAGACCTTTCTTATGGTAAGGGCTGTTTGACAGTGGAATGGACTCCTTTGGAAAGTAGTGGACTCTCCTTTTTTGGAGGTTTTTAAGCAGAGGTTGGATGACCATTAGTCCAGGGTTTTTTTAGTAGTGATTCCTGCATTTTAGGGGGCTGGACTAGATGACCATCGGAGCCCTTTCCAACCCCACAATTCTATGGCTCAATGACAACCTTGTTGGGGACACCTGTTCTCTAAGAAAATACAGTGGTACCTCAGGTTAATTACTTAATTGGTTCCGGAAGTCCGTACTTAAGCTGAAGCGTACTTAACCTGAAGCAAACTTTCCCATTGAAAGTAATGGAAAGTGGATTAATCTGTTCCAGATGATGAAAAACACCCCCAAACGGCAATTTAACACGAATTTTACTGTCTAATGAGACCATTCATCCGTAAAATTAAGGCAATAATTAATGTACAATGGTACCTCAGGTTAAGTACTTAATTGGTTCTGGAAGTCCGTACTTAACCTGAAGCGTACTTAACCTGAAGCGAACTTTGCCATTGAAAGTAATGGAAAGTGGATTTATCCGTTCCAGATGGGTCTGTGGAGTACTTAACTTGAAAATACTCAACCTGTAGCGTACTTCAGTGTTTCTCAACCTTTTTTGGGCCACGGCACACTTGTTCCGTGAAAAAAATCACGAGGCACACCACCATTAAAAAAGTTTTAAAAAATAACTCTGTGCCTCCCTATATTATAATTATGACTGTAAGAAACACTTGCCAAATATTGCTTTCCGGCGGGTGAGTGTTGTGTATTGGCGGCCGCCAGGCTCGTTTGCATTGAGCTTTGGGAAAGAGGAGGAGAAATATTGCTTTCCGGCGGGTCAGTGCTGTTTATTGGCGGCCGCCAGGCTCGTTTGCACTGAGCTTTGGGAAAGAGGAGGAGAAATGTTGCTTTCTGGTGGGTCAGTGCTGTTTATTGGCGGCCGCCAGGCACGTGACAATGCAAATCGCCCTTCTCGTCACCGCACGTCGCGGCACACCAGCCAGCGTCTCGCGGCACACTAGTATGCCGCGGAACAGCGGTTGAGAAACGCTGGCGTACTTAACCCGAGGTATGACTATAACTGCAAGAGCTTCCTGTTTCCGGCGGTGAGAAATGGCTGACTCCCATACGATCGGACCTCAGCCGTGCCAGTAATTCAGGGCTGATATGGGAGTAATTAGCCCTGGCAGACTCCCCAGGGTGGGGGAGGACTGTCTTGTAGACCTGCAGATTGTCCAAGATTGTCAGCTTGCAGTGCAAGCGGCAGGACACTGGGTCCCAGACCACGACATGGCTGGCAGTCTTCGAAACCACTCACATAGCCGGAAATATCTGTTTGATAAAATAATTAGATTTGGACAATAAGCAGACATAGTCTGGACTAAAGAAGACTGAGAAAAAACCTGCAGAATTGCACAGTCCCTGGTGTTCAAGCTTGGACTTCAAAGAGATTCTCATCATGGTGTTTGGATCACGGAGGTGATCGGTACATTCTTTTTCTTCTTCTCAATACCTACAATTATTTTTCTACAACAAGCCGCATTAAGAAACCTGATTTTTTTTTTTAAAAAAAAAGTACAGATGGACTCCTATTTATAATTGAGTACTCAATTGAGCAGCTTTACTTAGACTTGAAAGACTTGATAAAGATAAAAGAAGAAACAAGATGGTGCTTGTTAATATGACGCAGCACAGAAAAATAAGAGTTCCTCCCTTTTTTGGAGGGAAGTGGGAGATGCTTGCTGGCTGACTTTGTAGTGACTTGAGACAATAATTTGGGATAACATACAGTGCATCTGTATGGTCACAAATGATGTGAGTTGTAGTCCAACACCTTCTGGGCGGCACCATGTTGATTACTATAATCTATAATGTTTAATAGATTACTGTGTTTTATTTTTCTGTTGGAAGCCGCCCAGAGTGGCTGGGGAAACCCAGCCAGATGGGCGGGGTATAAATAATAAATTATTATTATTATTATTATTATTATTATTACCCCTGAGTTAACCGATTCGAAACTTTCTCAGTGGACTAAAAAGGCACATGCACCGATTAATCAGGTGCGTGGGTGTTTTAAGAAAGTTAATTATTTTTAATATAGATGCTCATTAGAAACAGCAGATGGCGGATGGTGAAGGGACATAGCTCATTGGCTCAGCAGATGCTCTGTATAATTCAGCTTGGACACTGAAATCCAGCTCCGAGGGCCTTCTGCCGGTTCCCTCCCTGTGAGAAGTGAAGGGAATCAGGCAGAGGGCCTTCTCGGTGGTGGCGCCCGCCCTGTGGAACGCCCTCCCATCAGACATCAGGGAAATAGACAACTACCTGACTTTTAGAAGACATCTGAACACAGCCCTGTATAGGGAAGCTTTTTAAGCTTTAATGTTTTATTATGTTTTTATATGTGTTAGAAATAACCTAGAGTGGCTGGGGCAACGCAGACTGATGGGCAGGGTACAAAGAAATTGTTGTTGTTAGCATGCAAAAGATACCAGGTTCATCAATTCCCAGTGCCTCCAGGGAGGGCTTCAAGCCGGGACACAAATCCAGCCCTGCAGGTATAAAACAAGGCCTCCTTGTCATGATTCAGTGGTTTATTATTATTATTTATTAAATTTGTATACCACCCTTCATCCGTAGATCTCAGGGCATTTCGCAATCAGGCGCTGCTGGATTTAGGGTGGTTCCCACAACACTTTGCCAAGCCAAGCAGGTGCAAGTCGCAACTCAGAAAGCAGTATTCCATACTCAGTATCAAGCGCACTAAAAGGAATTATTTTGAAATAAATATTCAGGCCACCATATTACCAAAGTCTGTTCCCGATCCAGGGGTACACGTGTGCTGGAGAGGCCACATGGCCACATGTGCACCATGCCATTAAGGATGCTTATACTCCTTTAACAGCCATCTCTTCCCCCCCCCCCCAAAATCCAGGGAAACGTAGTTTGCTGCTGGGAATTGCCACCCTGCGGAGAGTGAACTACAGTTCCAAGGACCCCTTGTGACCTTGTGTCAAAAGTGGTACAAGCATGCGTCCAGTGTACTGTGTGGATGTGACCCACGTGTTACGTGTTTGCGTGCACATTGGGCGCCCTCTGTTCCTGGTGGTCGTCACGTCTACAGCGAGACAGGAGGAGAGAGCGATAGGGGGAGGATTTTAAAAGGCACCTTGCAGGATCCCCACATTGTTCCCAAAAAGAGATGGGTGTAGGAACGATCTGAGACATAAGAAGCAACGCCTAGTGGCCGAGGTCCCTTCATCAACCCCTAATAAAATGTTTGAGATGCCTTCCCTCCCTCCCCAACCAAAGTTGATGGGCATTGCCATTCAAATTGTGTGTATGTGTGTGTGTGTGTGTTGTGATCAGATATGTGGGACAGGGCTTACCTGCGGCCCCCAATGTTTGAGGCACCCCTGATCCCAGATCTATGTCTCCGCCCCCCCCCCCCAACGAAAGCCTCATCCAACGCAGGAGGAAGCATTCGTGGGGGAGAAAATAAGAGGCCGGCGCCGGGTGCGCTCGGGCGATGGGAAAGGGGGCAGGCTCACCTGAGCCGAGCTGGCTGCTCCCCTCGCCCGCCCGGCGCCCCTCCCCGGCGCGCGAATGGTGCAGACCAGCTTGCAAGCGTCCGGGTGGCTCTCCCGTTCGCAGGCAAGCGGAGGATTGGCTCGTGTGCGCTCCCATTCATGCAACCTGCCTGGCTGAGTGCGCCGCGCTCGCTTCGCCCCTCCTGCGCCTGCCTGCCTGCCTGCCTGCGTGTGTGTGTGTCTCTGTGTGTATAAGAGAGCCAGAAGGCGAGAGAAGGAAGAGAGAGAGAGAAGCAGAAGAGGAGGAGGAGGAGGAGGGGAAAGGCACGCGAGGCGTTTTTTGGTGGGATTGCAGCTTGCTGGGAAGCCTGGACATTGAAAAGCAAAGAGAGAGAAGAAGAGAGATGTGCGCGTACTGATCATCATCATTTTCACATCGCTTGGCGGAGAGAGAAATCTGCTGTTGAGAACGGGGAACGGGTGCTTCCTTTTGATTTGGGGATTTGGCGTTTTTCATGGGTTGGTCTCTGCATGGCTGATCCCGCCTGGTTTTTAGGATGAGCCGCGGCCGTTTCCGGGCTTGATTTAGCGCGATCCGCACAGCACCCTCCCGGTTTGGGATCCAGCTGCTGGGCAGATCGGAACGCGCAGGCGGAGCGGACGGCGAGCCCTGCAGAAATGGTAAGCGCCAAAAGGGCTTTTTTATGGTGATGATCTTCCTCCTCCTCCTCCTCCTCCTCGAAGGTCCCCTCCCTGCTGCCTCCCCACCCCCACCCCGTTACCTCCCTGGCGCTGTCCTCTTTTTCTCCCCACCCCCACCCGAGTCAGGATTTAGAGAGATCTGCCCGGATCTCTCGCGATCGCCAGCTCCCTTTCCCACCCTTTGGGCCCGGTTCGTTTCGTGCTGCAATACAGTTGGAAGAAAATCCATCTCTTCCATATGCCCATTTATAAATATGGATGTCTGGGCATTTTTTTACTCGCATAGGCGAGGGAAAGGCGATTTACCCCATAAGCAAAGACACCCCTCCCAGCCTTTTTTTTTTGGCAACGGCTTGGTTCTCTGCTTTTCAACCCCTATTATTATTATTATTATTATTATTATTATTATTATTATTATTATTATTATTATTATTTAAGAGATTGCAGACACGAATCCGTGCAGCTTCCTCGGGTTTAATAGCATTGCCCGAGGGGCGGCGGATCCCTCGCCGTGTAAACTAGGGACAGACATTCTCTGTGCTGGAAAGCCTGCGTGACCCCCTTTCTCTTTCCAGTCATTCTTTGGAGGGGGGCAGAGAGAGAGAGAGAGAGAGATCCTGCCCTCAGTTCTACTGCTAGAGATGTGGGAGGAGGAGATTTAGGGAGAGAGGGAGGAGGAGTTTTTGCCCAATAGATCAATAAGTTATTTCAGAACCACAGGCTGAGAATTAGAAATGGGGTGGGGGTCACCTGCTATTCCTTCCTCCTCCCCCCAAAATCTTCCTATCCTGAGCTTCTCCTTCCTCACCTTGACTTCCCCACCTCCTTCCTTTGGTCTTCTGTGGGTCTGTTTACATCTGCATCTTTGAAGGGCTATGCATACTTTTAGCAGGGTGCAAGTCCCATTGAACTCAGTGGGACTTATTTCCAAGGAAAATCCATGCCTGCTTAAAAGAGAGGGAGGGTCATTGCTGCTGTTTTAAAGACTGGGGAGAAGTTTTCAGAGTTCCAGCTCCAAGGGAAGGAAGAAAATCTGCCCTCCTGCTAATTATATTTCTAAACTCTTTCCCTCCTGTTCTTTGCAGCCAAGTTGGCACTGGGGGACCCTACACCCCTCCAATCCCCTTGAACTCAGTGAGATTTGCTTCTGAGCAAACATGTATAGGATTGTACTTCTGAAGGTGTTGATGTGTCTGTTTCAGGGAGCGATGTTGCTAGGCGCACGTTGAAATTTGGAATATATAGAGAGAGGAATGCATAGGTAGACAACATGTCCTGCATTGCCTCTTTTAGTATTGCGTCCATGCACACTCGCATGTGCATATATTTGGCAGGGGGAGTGGGACTACCTCCGGGTTTAGATACCTTCGATTTCAGAATGTAGAAAGTGTCTGTTTTTGAACTGGTGTGGCACTGAAGAAAAGAATGTGCTGAAAGAATTGCTTCCAGAACAACGTACCTGTGATACGTTGCAACCATTGTGTTGTGCTGTCAACCATACTGAGAAAGAGTTTGCTTTTTTGAGACGGGGGTTCAGCATTCCTTGGTATGTCTTTTCCTTCTGTATCTGCAAAGGAGGTTTGCTCAGGTGGCTGAGACTTTATAGAAATATATAGTCCTGGACTTCTAGAATAGCTGGTTTGTTTGTTTGTTTGTTTTAAAAAAGATGTATTTTAAGGAACAAACAGATCAACAACTGTTAATTTGAATGTGTCCCTTTTTTAATGCACACACAAACTTTAATGATCTTGTGATACCAGCTGGCTTTGGGCCATCTGATGAGTTAGGTCTTGGTTGCACAATCCTTCCTCTTTGACTAGACGCCGTCACACGGCAAGAGCAAGGGAGGTCTAACTCGTCTCCATCTCCATACTGATCTGCTTGGTTGGCCCATTAATGCAGCTCACTTTTGGGAGGTTCAGAATGCTGTGAGGATGGCAGAGAAGGATAGCCCCTTGGTTGCTGTTTTTTATATAAAAAATGTCCTCCACCTGAGGCACATTTTCACGCACCATGTGCTCTTGCCATGTTAGGTGCAACCACAAATGAAAGCTTGGATGTGTGCTTGATACAGACTCTCACCGTGTCTTCCTTTGGACCTGGGAAGCATTCTGAACCAAGGGCAAATAAATAAAATAAAATAAAATAAAAAATGCACCCAAGAGAGAATACATTAGTTCCCATGGTAGCCTGACTGTTTAGTTATGGACTCAAGTAATTTGTCTCCGTTTAATTTATTTCATTGGCCTTTCCAGGGCCAGAGACACCTTTTCCCTTCCTGTGCTTTCCCCTCGTTTCACAGCCTGTATCTACTTTTTGCAGGCTTTGATGAAAGAGCCAGCATGCTCTAGGTAGTAATTTCTTCCTCTCTGCATGCTAGGCAGAACTTACAGGGGGAGGCTACCCATTCCTGAAAACCTTTCGTTGTGGCAGAGATTGAAGATTGGAATCCATGAGGCTGGATAGATTATTCTTTTAGAATTCTCTCTCTCTCTCTCTCTCTCTCTCTCACACACACACACAAACAGTGAGAGAGAGAGAGAGAGAGAGAGAGAGAGAGAATCTATACCTATGATAAAGAGAGCCCACTCTCGCCTTCTTCCCCGGTCAGGCTGCTAGAGCCAAGGCTCTTGCCGCAAGCCTGTCGGATAATTTCTCCCTGGCTCAGACGGCTTGGGGCCATTAGGCTTCCCTGCTGCCACAGTCCCCCTTTGAGGGAAAGGCTGTTTGGGCAGGAAAACCCCACGCTTGGGTTTCTTTTCAGCAGCTATGTGTGTTGAAAGTGGGCTGAGGTTCTTGGGCATTTGCTGAAGAAGGCTTTCTCCAGTCACCTACACAGAGGCATGCTCAACGCTTGGGTGTGTGCCGCTTCCACGAGAGAGAGAGAGATTGGTGCACTGCCACATGTCTCGGTGTGCATGAACGCACTGTAGTTGTGTGTGTGTGTGTTTCTGTTTGCAACCTGTTTCCCTTGAAAACTAGCTGTAACAGGAGAACCACTCAGTCAAGGAATTATACTGGGAGTCTCTTACAACTGCCAAACCACCTTTCTGCATTTCACCCCCCTCTCTCTCTTTTTTGCAACCACCATCACACACACCCCAATATATTTGGGGGTGGGGGGTGGGATGTCTCTGTAGGGGAAGAGGTTGAGGAAATGTGCAATCCCAGAGTCCGTAGGAGCCAATGAAGACTGTGTCAGATTTACTGGAAGAGGCAGAAATGTTCTCTGTGTGTATGTATGTCATTGAGTAGTAAAAAAAAATGGAAAGAGAGCTGGGATTACTTGTCTGGTTTCTGGGATTACTGAGGTTAAGTGTGTGTGTTTCAGAGAAATAGCACTTGAATATTCTGCTATATTGCTAGCACATGCTATGCTTCGCATTTATTTTTTAGGGAACCGACATTTGAGGCACTAGCTAGGAGTGAGCAAACCTGTCAGTTTCGAGAGCCCTCTTGAAAATCTACCGGCGGTTTGGGGTTGAATTTTTCCTAATGCACATGTTTTGCATGTTGCTTTTGCCCAATGCACACTTTTTTTGGGTGTGTGTGTGTGTGTGTAAACAATTTCTCCTGACAAGATACATTTCTGTCTGCTGTTTTCCCTAAGAAGTGCATGACTGCTTATTCCTGCATATGTGCCTTTGTACACATTGCTTGGCTGACACTGCAAAATTCAGAAAAGTGCAGATTCAGAGAAGAGGGGCTGTGCTTTGGCTCTCAGAAACCCCAAACCGCCTTTTCAGAAAGGGCATATCAGGTACGTCCAGCTTTGAATGCAAATCGAATTGAATTCCTTCGCCCACCCTAGGGGGACAGCCATTCTTTCTTTGTGCCGTTCCAAGAGACTAATTGGGACCTGAGATTTCTTTATGTTCCCCGCTCCCCTGGCATGTATAACAAGAGAAGCCCATCTCCTTCCCCCAGCACCCGCAGCAGTATTTCAATTAAAATACTTGTGCTCTTTTAAATTATGTGATCCCCCCCGTTTACATGCATTCAGCAACCCAGGAGTGCAACAGGGCACTGAACTCTGGTCCCACTTCTAAAAGGAGGAAGATGCTTAAATAACGAAAGGTCGCCTCCTCTCTCCCTCTCTCCTTTTATTGTTATTTTTTTTCTATCCCAGGGAAAGTCACATCCAGTTTTGTTCACTTTTCTGCTCCAGTGGTTCGTTTTCTGACAGAATCACGTCCTAACCATAGAGCAGAGCTAAGATCTTATGTAACTTGATGTCTCCAGATCTAACGTTGCAAGCGGCACAGTAAGGAAAAACTAAAGGTAGGGAGTGTTTGGTGAGATGAACGGTGAATGACACGAGTGGCTTTCTATTAGGGATTTAAGATCAATGTTGCTTTAAGTCCTTAATCCCAAAATGCTTGGATAGCATTGGCATCAGTCAGATGAGATGGAGCCTTCAGTCTTTGTCTTGTTGAAAACCACAGGCTTCTTACTCCTCAGCAGCATTGTCAAATCAGGGGATCCTGTTGCCCAGTACCTCCAGGCTTTGAACCAGGATGGAACAAGATAGGACAGGTGTGGCTCACCTGCTGCCCTCCAGATGTTGTTGGCAGAGTTCGAAATTAGCCAGGCGCCAGGCGCATTTTGCACCTGGCTTTCGACCACTTGCAACCAAGTGGAGATGCCTAGGCACCAGGAAGGGGCCTGGCATTTCCACCATCTGGGGATCGTTGGATCCGGACTGTTTTCACACACTCATACCCTATCCTGCAGAATTCTATCTGTTATATTTTACCTGCACAATTGGAATGCATTTCAGGAACCAAAATGCTTTTTCTGTGCAGCCTGAGCAGAAGCAGTCAGCCGTAAGAAAAAGAGGTCAGAATAAGCCAATGTAGATGTGGACTGTCCTTGGATCAAGTGACTTTTCTTCTCAAAGCTCTTAACCCAGCTCAAGGTTGTCATCTGAACTAGCCAGATGTTTAACTGAGAATCAATCACAGTCAGTCCATCCTTTGAAAAATAAGACTTGAGAGCTGTCTAATTGGCAATTAGACATTCAGTTTTGATGACTGCAACCTTGGTTTAAGGGCCCATTTGGTGCCTGGCTTAGATATTTGAGTTTCTAACACTGGTTGTTGCACTGCATATCCCATCATCCCCAGCCAATGTGACCACGGCCAAGGATAATGGGAACTGTAGTCCAGCTATACCTGGAAGACCACAAAGCTGCAACCAGCCAGGATAGACAATACTGGGCTTGATGAACCAGTATTTTGGTGGAATGTCACCTTAGCTTGCATTAACAAGGGGCATAGGGACTTAATCCCAAGAAGGAGTACTTCCACTCTATTTTGCAATGGCAAGTACAAGAAACTCCAGGAGTTATTAACAGTCGCAACACAGCTCTCTGGGAGAAGCTGTTTCGGGCTAGTGGTGGGCAGAGATCTGCTGGGAGATCTGGGGATGAACTTTAGTTGGTCATCGAGGTTTGCCGTCTCCCATTTGTTTTACAATAGCAACCACAATGACCCGCCCTCTGCCTCAATTATACTGTACTGCTGAGATGGAATTAAACTTTGGGGGGAAACCAGGAGTGGATTTTTTGTGTAACAGAACTGTGGACTCGGTCCTGCTTCTGAAAATAGATTCCTGGATGGAGCATGTGTTCAGAGGCACCCTATTCCTTGTTGTTCTTGTTGTTGTTGTTGTTGTTGTTGTTGTTGTTGTTGTTTAGTCCTTTAGTCGTGTCCGACTCTTCGTGACACCATGGACAAGAGCACGCCAGGCACTCCTGTCTTCCACTGCCTCCCACAGTTTGGTCAAACTCATGTTCGTAGCTTCGAGAACACTGTCCAACCATCTTGTCCTCTGTCGTCCCCTTCTCCTAGTGCCCTCCATCTTTCCCAACATCAGGGTCTTTTCCAAGGATTCTTCTCTTCTCATGAGGTGGCCAAAGTATTGGAGCCTCAGCTTCACGATCTGTCCTTCCAGTGAGCATTCAGGGCTGATTTCCTTAAGAATAGGATATCCTATCCTATCCTACCCTATTCCTTAATTCTATGTTATCCCCATCCCCTGACCTTCTGACCACTACTTTGCAACCAAACAGTGTTGGTTTGAGTAAAAGATGCAGCAGATCCTACAAGCTTGAAGTCTGCCCATCTGTGACCTAAGCAACAGCGCCAAGCTCACTTCCGCTGATGATGCTGAAGACTTTGCATTTTTGCAGCAGAACACACAATTTGTGCGTTTTAACCATGCATGGTTAGTTGTTTATGCCTCCCCACTGTGAGGAGCAGGTGATCCCACCCGTAGCCTAGTGTGGGAAAGAACAAGTCTCAAATTAGAGAAGCAGAATGCTGTTTTGCAGGAGGCAAGGAAAGGTAAACAACAGTGGAGGAAAACACAAAAAAGCCTTGCTGGATCAGGCCAAGGGCCTGCCTAGTTAAGCATCTCGTTCCTGGCAATTCTTCTGAGAAATCTACTGCATGCACTAAGCATCTAGTGTTCAAAGGTAGATTGCCGCTGGACATGGACGGTCCATTGAGTCAGTGGGGTGGGGAAAGCATCTCCCATATCCCCGATAATTAGGGGTCATTGACATCCTAATGGCCCCTTACTCCAAAATCTCTTCTATCTCAACTCAGGAGGGGAAGAAACCCAGCCCCCTAACACCACCCGCCTAACAGGTAGGGCTGGAACCGTTGTATATCAGTGCCTGCTCCTCCCAACCTGGCCAGGTGCTGCATGGTCAATAGCATTTGTTTGTTTATTACATTTCACAGAATCATAGAGTTGTAGAGTCTGAAGAAACGCAAAGGATCATCTCGTCCAACTCCCTGCAATGCAGGGATCCTGCCCACAGCCATCCCTGGGTGGGCTTGAACCACCAACCTTTTGGTTAACAGTTGGATGCACTGACCTTTCTACCCAGGAGCTCAAGGTGGGGGGTATATGGTTCTCTATCCCCATCCCCTGCCATTTTCCCCTCACAACAACCCTGTGAGGTAGGTTAGGCTGAGAGACCATGACCGAGCTTGGACTACTGCAATGCACTCTACGCGGGGCTACCTTTGAAGGTGACCCAGAAACTGCAATTAATCCAGAATGCGGCAGCTAGACTGGTGACTGGGAGCGGCCGCCGAGACCACAGAACACCAGCCTTGAAAGATCTACATTGGCTCCCAAGTACGTTTCCGAGCACAATTCAAAGTGTTGGTGCTGACCTTGAAAGCCCTAAACAGCCTCGGTCCTATATACCTGAAGGAGCGTCTCCACGCCCATCGTTCTGCCCGGACACTGAGATCCAGCGCCGAGGGCCTTCTGGCGGTTCCCTCACTCCGAGAAGCAAAGCTACAGGGAACCAGGCAGAGGGCCTTCTCGGTAGTTGCGCCCGCCCTGTGGAACGCCCTTCCATCGGAGGTCAAGGAGATAAACAACTACCTGACATTTAGAAAACAACTAAAGGCAGCCCTGTTTAGGAAAGTTTTTAATCTGTGATATTTTAATGTATTTTGATATTCGTTGGAAGCCACCCAGAGTGGCGGGGGAAACCCAGCCAGATGGGCGGGGTATAAATAAATAAATAAATAAATAAATAAAAATTCAGTGAGCATCATGGCTTACTGAGGATTTGAACCCCGGTCTCCTGGGCCTTACCAGTCCAACAGTCTCACCATGCTGGCTCCCTGGTATCAAATGCCAGCTGAGAGGTTCAAGAAATTCAACAGGGCCACACACCCAGACCCTCCAAGTGCCCCTGTTTTCCAGGGACGGTCTCGGATTTACAGAAGCTGTCCCGGTTTCTGATTTGATCCCGGAAGGTCCCGCTTTTCCTTAGGACGCCCATATTTTCATCAGATAAATGTTGGAGGGTATGGATGGGGTGCCCTGTTTTCATTGGAGAAATATTGGACGTCATTCGCCCAGCACATCCAAGGCAGCTTATCGCATCACCTGGTCTGAGAATGGACTGATATTGCCCTTTAGATCTTGATCACCCGTGCGGGGTGTATGTGTGTGAAAAAGTGATTAGATTCTTGCACTCAGCATGCATAGTTTAAGCAGTATGCAAAGCATTTCACGCACTTGCCTTGAAATGTGTGATATCTAAAATGGAGAAGCAGGGATTGAAATTGCCTTTTGCTGATTAAATCTCCGTGTGATGGAAATGTTCAAATCAACATCGGCTCAGATTTAATGCCTGATTGCTACCTGCTGCACACTTTGGGCCTATCCGTCCCGGCTAGCCTATTGTTGCTAAAAAGCTACAATATTTTGTTGCTGACAGATTGGCGTATCTGGGCACTTTGACAGAACCGCACACACCGCTTCCCAGTGAATTGGGTATTCATGGATCTTTGACCAATATGTTTTCAGAGGGAACCAGATTCTAATGAAAGGCTTCTAAATATATATATACACGTGCAATTTCACCATGACAAAGACCTGGGTGGTGCTGAGAAGGTAAGACGGGGGGTGGGTGGGCAGGGGGGAGAGAGAAACAGAAAGAAATTTGATCTTTGCATAAGGGGCGGGGGCTAGCTGATTTGTTTCCATGGTATTTCTAAAGAAGATACTGTATTCTCCTGAGTAACATTCTAAAGTTACTGTGCTAATAGGCAAAACCATTTTCCTCGAAATATTTGGACAAGGGGGGCAAATCCCAGACCCTCCAAGAGTCCCTGTTTTCCAAGGACAGTCCCAGATTTACAGAAGCCACCCCAGTTTCTGATTTGACCCCAGAATGTCCCATTTTCCTTTAGGCTGTCCTTATTTTCATTGGATAAATGTTGGAGGGTATGGCGTTATGTGACTCCCGAGCCAAGGGGATAAGTAACTATACAACCTTTAGAAGACATCTGAAGGCAGTCCTGTATAGGGAAGTTTTTAAAATGTTTAATGTTTGATTATGTTTTTATATATGTTGGAAGCCGCCTAGAATGACTGGGGCAACCCAGCCTGATGGGTGCGGTATAAATAATAAAAAAATATGAATATTATTATTGAATAGGATGTCCCAATTTTAAGTGGAGAAATGTTGGAGGGCATGAGATCCTCTTGTATTGCCATTTTCAATACAGGTAGGTAGCTGTGTTGGTCTGACGCAGACAAAAGAATAATAAAAATAATAAGGAATTTCAGTAGCACCTTAGAGATCAACTAAGTTTGTTCTGGGTATAAGCTTTCATGTGCATGCACATGATATTGGAAGAAGTGTGCATGCACACAAAAAGCTCATACCCAGAACAAACTTAGTTGGTCTCTAAGGTGCTATAGGACACATGTTTTCAATACAGTTGTACCTTGGTTTTCAAACAGCTTAGTTCTTTAATGTTTTGGCTCTCGAACGATCGAAAACTGGAAGTGACCGTTCCGGTTTGTGAACTATTTTTGGAAGCCGAACAACGGGGCTTCTGTGACTTCCGATTGGCTGCAGGAGCTTCCTGCAGCCAATCTGAAGCTGCGCTTTGGTTTCTGAACATTTTTGAAGTCAAATGGACTTCTAGAATGGATTCCATTCGACTTCCAAGGTACGACTGTACTTTGAAAACACGGGGGATCTGTGGTCTTCTAGATCTTGCTGGACTCCAACTCCCATCATCCCCGACCACAGGCCATGCTGGCAGGGGCTGATGGGAATTGGAGTCCAACAACATCTGGAGGTCCCCTCAGCATAAGGTGGTGTCTTATCCTTCTCTATCCATGGAAGACCCACCAGTTGAGCACTTATTGAGTACTATAGTTCGTGACTATTTCTGGTGTTTCTGAGTAAATTGCAGGGACCATCTTGGGAGGGTGGAATAATCACGACCTCAATTTGATCAGGGGCAATTTGGCTGAATATTCCTACAATACTTTTCTTAAAGATATGTATCATAAGGCTAGCGTGTCTGTTGGTTTGCGATTACAGAGTTCTAACGGCATTTGTGGAGATCTTATCGTAAGCACAATTACATTTGTCGTTCAGTTCTTTTAAGCCAGAAAATACAGATTTGCCTCCTAGGAGGACGCAGGTATCTTTCTTCCAAACAAAGGCGGGCAGAAGTTACCGATGGTCTGCTTAGGATGCCTGATTCACAGAGACAGTCCTATTAATTTGCATGTTTCAGTCTATTGTAATGGAGAGTCTTTAATTAGATGGCGTTGATAGGGCTGAAAGCCAGTCTTTGGTTACATAAAAAGAAATACGGACTGGGAAAGCCAGCCAGGTTCGTTTATTCATTCAGACAATCTGCATACCGCCAGCGGTGGAGCAAACCTGGGGTGGCGCACGTGCCCTGTGCCTGGGGGCGGGGCCAGCTGCCCACAGGGGCGGGGCCAGCCACCCATGGGGGTGGGGGGGCCATGGAGCCTCTGAGGAGTCTGCCTGCCTCCTCCCACTCAGCTGCCCTACAGCTGAGGGCGAGGCAATGGGCGGACTGTTTGGAGCAGCGCTGAGCCTGCGGGTGCTAAAGCCACTGCGTCACTCCCAGGAGAGACGCGTGGCTCGGTCGCGGCGCGCTACAGTGCTGTCCGGCATTTTGTCACCCCCTCAGTGGTGACACCTGGGGCGTACCTCCCGAACCGCACCCCCTTCCTGCGCCCCTGCAATACCACTTCATTACAGTCGTACCTCGGGTTACGAACAACTCGGGTTACGAACAACTTGGGTTGCAAACTGCGCAAACCCAGAAGTATTTTTCGTCGCACGCACAAAATGGCGGATTCGGGTTACAAACTTTTCGGGTTACGAACTGCGACCCGGAATGGATCGCGTTCGTAACCCGAGGTACTACTGTACTATTGTCTCTGAGCGGCATGCAAGAAACTCGAGGCAATGAAAATGAGTTAAAATGACAAAATCAGAATCCATTCGAAATGCATAATGGAATAAAAAAAGTTTTCAATGGGCGCTCAAAGTTCAGCAGGGCAGCTGTCTGTCTGACCTCAACTGGAAGGGAGTTCTATAAATCCACAGTTCCTGGTGCATCTGAGTAATAGGGGGGTCACTAACACTGACCTGCTTGAAGACCTCAGTGATTGGGCAGGGATCTAAGGGATCAGGCAGTCTCTGAGGCATCCTGGATCCAAGTCAGGTTGGATAAAATTGATTTTTTTAAAAAAATTAAATTAAATCAGATTTTTAAAAAAATTTAAATCGGATTTTTAAAATAAAATGCTTTTGGAGGAAATATCTTTCTAAAAATAGTTTTCTGTTTAAGTTACGTTATAGTCCAAAGGCTATTCATCAGGAAATAAGGATTTGTTTTAAGTTTTTCAGGTGTGCTAAAACTTAGTCTAAGTTTTTTTTTTAATTGTTTAACCACATCAGTTTTACAAACATGAATACATACGCTATAATGTTATTGTTTTAGTTAAATAAATAGTTTAAATTGTCATTTAAATGATTATTTCCCCCCTTCCAATAAAGTACAGCAGAAAAGTTGTCCAAATATAAACAGTTAACTTATTTATCTAATTGATTTCAATCAAATCGACCCTTGAAAACTAATACAAGAAGCTTGAACTTGGCATGGAAGCAGATGGGTCACCAGGGCGAGATTTGAGCCCCGGAAGTATGTGTTGGCAAAAGTCTCGACCAATAGTCTAGCTGCAACATTTTGCATCTGCTAGAGAATCTGAGCCAAATCCAGGTGTCACCCTACAAAGGCCGTGTTCACACTCCTATTGCCTGTGGATTCTCTGTGTTTGCAATGCTGGGTGCCCACCTGACGCTATCCAAAATGCATAGTATCTTGTATTCAGTGCATTGTTTCTCAAACGAGCTTTGCAACAATGCTGTACTGTTTTAATATTCGGTTGGAAGCCGCCCAGAGTGGCTGGGGAAACCCAGCCAGATGGGCGGGGTAATTAATAATAATAATAATAATAATAATAATAATAATAATAATAATAATAATTGGAGTCCATTCATCTCTAGCCGAGGTGTGGACATCTTTGCATAGGGTAAAGGCATCCTGGCCCGATCGATGCTCTGCGGTGTGTATGCGAACAGAAATGAATCTGACACTATGGAAGCCATGCTGATGTGAACAGTTTCAGGCAGGGGAGGAGGAAGAGCTGTGAAACACACCGAAAACAACACAATTCCCCTGCGCCGTGATGCATTTAGGTGAAGACGCCCTTTGAGCATATTGCAGTAATTGAGTCTTGAGGTTACCAGTGCACAAATTATAATTTATTGGTTGGAAGTCTCAGGGTACAAAATGCATGTTCAACCCTGTTGCCACACTTTGGGATGTGTGTCTTCGCACTTAGATTCATCCTAACAGAATTGGAATGGCAGTGAGGAGAGGAAGGCGAAGCGCACAGCTATTAGGACATTTTATGACCCCCGTGCAAGTTTATTTGTTTTAACACAGGTCCCTTTTTTGTGTGTGCATATGCTCTTTTATCCCTAGCGCAAACTGGAAACAACTGGGGCTGCTACCAGAGGCGGCTTCTGCCCGGCAGATTTGCCGTCGGTGGTGGTACTTTGTTTGCACTCTGCTGGAGAGAGGAGATTGCACTTTGCTTGCACCTCTTCGTAATGCAAGGTGTTGACAGCGCACTTGTGTATGGGGATGTGCTTGGATTTGGCATTAGCAGAGCATAGACCAGACCTGAGGTGCGCTAATTAATGCAGGAGTTAGTGTATTAGTGAGAAAGAATCAGGCCAAGCATGTGTCCTGGTCAACATTTCCAACCCCTGATATTCTCCGAAGCTGCTTCTCTGATTACAGGGACACCAGTAGTCGTGAGCGCTTGATTCCAAGCTTGGACATGATTTCCCTTCCCCACAGTCCTGTGTCAACAAAAATACCCTGAGTAAGCTTTGCAGAATTGGCACGCACGCCGTGGTAGCTAGCCTTACATCACATTCCTCTGAATATTTCATGAAGGCCTTTCTAAATGTGTACTACGCTACCAGTCTGTGTATTTGGGAGTGCAGGCATCCCATGTGCTGCGGCTGGCGAGATTCATTTTTTAGCTGCAGAGTGCGATGGAGTGTTATGATGCTCAGCTACTGGCATCCCGAGGCCAAATCTGGCTCTCTGGTCGGTGCCAACCGCCCTTCCCTCCGTTGCCAACTCCAGGCGCAAAACCGGTGTGTTGATGAACGGTGTCACGGCAAGTGGCATCAGCATCTGGGCCACCCACAGGGAAAAATGGCACCCAGACCTTCCATTGCGGGGACTGTAACCTGCATTTAAAGTGCCAATTGGCGATGAGTTTCTTGTTGTTTAGTCGTTTAGTTGTGTCCGACTCTTCGTGACCCCATGGACCAGAGCACGCCAGGCACTCCTGTCTTGCACTGCCTCCCGCAGTTTGGTCAAACTCATGTTCGTAGCTTCGAGAACACTGTCCAACCATCTCGTCCTCTGTCGTCCCCTTCTCCTAGTGCCCTCAATCTTTCCCAACATCACGGTCTTTTGCAAGGATTCTTCTCTTCTCATGAGGTGGCCAAAGTCTTGGAGCCTCAGCTTCAGGATCTGTCCTTCCAGTGAGCACTCAGGGCTGATTTCCTTCAGAATGGATAGGTTTGATCTTCTTGCAGTCCATGGGACTCTCAACATGAGTTTCTAACACTTGTTAAAGTGCTCTTGCTAGCATCTGGTTGGCTGCTGTGAGAGCAGGATGAAAGGACGCAGGTGGCACTGTGGTCTAAACCATTAAGCTTCCCCATCAGAGGGTCGGTGGTTCGAATCCCCACTACGGGGTGAGCTCTGGTTGCTCTGTCCCAACCTAGCAGTTTGAAAGCATGCCAGTGAAAGTAGATAAATAGGTAATGCCAGGGGTGTAAGAAGATAAGGGCAGTGGGGGCAGGGCGCCCCGAGCGGTGTGCTCCAAGGGGCGCCATCGCGGGTGCCCACCCCACCCCCAAACCACGAACCCAGCCCCGGAACGTGTGCCACGCCCCCGGGAGGCGCGTCACACCCCTAGAACACATGCCATGCCCCTCCAGAAGGCACGCTGTGCTCCCGGAATATGCGCCCCACCCCTCCGGGAGGCGCGCCCTGCCCCCAGGATGGGCACCAGCCCCGCCCCTGGTGCCGGAGCATGAAGCTCCGGCACTGGGTAACACTGTGGCAGGAAGGTAAACTGTGTTTCCGTGCACTCTGGTTTCTGTCACAGTGTCCTGTTGTGCTAGAAGTGGTTTAGTCATGCTGGCCACGTGACGCGGAAGACAAACGCCGGCTTCCTCGGCCTGAGAGCAAGATGAGCGCCACAACCCCATAGTCGGCTTTGACTGGACTTAGTCCGTCCAGGAGTCCTTTACCTTTTACATTGGACCAGATCCAGCAGGCTCATCTTATGATTTTATGTAGGCTAGCTTAGACTTACACACCCCTCTCTGTCCTCCACCCGGGCAAGAAAGAGGCGTTAGCCGAACTCAAGGGCACATTGTAGCCAGGGGCCGAAGCACCCAAGGAGGCAGCAAAGCAGAGGAGGGTTTGTAGCCTGGAGGAGAATTCCATGGGTTAGACACCCCCACTTTGGCTTACCATGTGTGCATCAGGTCAGTGTCACGGGTACTGCTCTCCCTGCCCACCCCGCCAGCTAAAAACCTCCAGCTCACCAGATGCAAGATATACTCTGGCTAAGAAAAATAAGTTTGAGAGTTCTCGGCTTTTGTTTCATTGGCGAGAGGCTTAAAAGCTTTGTTATCCGAAAGATCTCCTGCAATCGCATCCGTTTCTCGTCTCTGCGCTCCACACTTTTCCACATCCAAGAGTTTAGTGATTTAATGTTCTTCTAAAGTTTCTGCAAAGAGAGAGCTGCTTCTCCTCTTCTTCCTGCAGCCTTCCACATGCCATTCCTCGCAGCTCCCCAGAGGCCCTGATAAGCACGAGATTCCTGACTTCAGGAGACCTGAAAGTCTATCGCAACTTTTAAAAAAAGCATTAGGAGGGAGGTGGCTCTGACGTTTCCAAAGGTGATGATTGGAGTATACATGGTCACAAAATGTATTTGTGCATTGTTATTACCTTGGTTATTGGCACCTGCCAAGCTGTCATAGAATCATAGAATCATAAAGTTGGAAGAGACCACAAGGGCCATTCAGTCCAACCCCCTGCCAAGCAGGAAACACCATCAAAGCATTCTTGACATATGCCTGTCAAGCCTCTGCTTAGACCTCCAAAGAAGGAGACTCCACCACACTTCTTGGCAGCAAATTCCACTGTCAAACAGCTCTTACTGTCAGGAATTTCTTCCTAATGTTTAGGTGGAATCTTCTTTCTTGTAGTTTGAATCCATTGCTCCGTGTCCGCTTCTCTGGAGCAGCAGAAAACAACCTTTCACCCTCCTCTATATGACATCCTGCGGGGAGCTGTAGGGAAACAGCCCTGAAATTCCTTTGAGTGCTGCATTTCCCACCTTGAAAACACGCAAAGAGCCCGGAGGGATCAGGACAAAGGTCCATCTCCTCCAAGGTCCTGCTTGCATGGTGGCCAAGAGATGCCCCAGGAGAAAGCCCACAAAAACAACTTGAACGCAACAGCCCCTTCCCTGTTAGCAAATCACTCCTCCATTGCTGATATGTGGCTAGAAAGTCACATGTCACTGTTGTCCTATCTTATCTCTGCCGTTATGTTGTGCTGTTGCACAACATCTCCTGGTAAGCCCTATCTGAAATTCTGGAGAGAGACTGCCAGTCAGCATAGACGATACTGAACTAGATGGACCAATGGGTCTGACTCAGTAGAAGTTAATATCATGTTGTTGTTGTTTAGTCGTTTAGTCATGTCCGACTCTTCGTGACCCCATGGACCATAGCACACCAGGCACTCCTGTCTTGCACTGCCTCCCGCAGTTTGGTCAAACTCATGTTTGTAGCTTCGAGAACACTGTCCAACCATCTCATCCTCTGTCGTCCCCTTCTCATCGTGCCCTCAATCTTTCCCAACATCAGGGTCTTTTCCAAGGATTATTCTCTTCTCATGAGGTGGCCAAAGTATTGGAGCCTCAGCTTCACGATCTGTCCTTCCAGTGAGCACTTGGGGCTGATTTCCTTCAGAATGGATAGGTTTGATCTTCTTGCAGTCCATGGGACTCTCAAGAGTCTCCTCCAGCACCATAATTCAAAAGCATCAATTCTTCGGCGACCAGCCTTCTTTATGGTCCAGCTCTCACTTCCATACATCACTACTGGGAAAACCATAGCTTTAACTATACGGACCTCTGTCGGCAAGAGTTAATATCATAACTAGCAGGTATTCCTTACCTAGGTCTGGTGGTGGCTCATGGGGCCAAGCCCCACGTCTGGCTTGAATGCCGCTTAGAGATTTAACCTGGGGTCTTCTGCCTGCAGAGCACTAAACTATGGCTTTTTTTTGCCGAACGTATGCCTTTGTGTCAAAACAAAGAATAAAAATGGCTTCGAGTGATGTCTGCGATGAAAACGCTATAGACTGTGGGGTCTTGTGACTATTTTTAAACCTGCATCGGGCTTGAGCAGCGATGGCTTTGAATTATTCAACATTTTTCTCTTTCCCTTCCATGGCTGTCCTCGGCCGGAAAGCTTCCCATTGTTAGGAAACGCCGCAACTCCGAGGGCAGCAGCAGCAGCGATGCCAGTGGGCCTCAGTGGTCTACCAGGATTTATTTATTCACTTGTTCTGCACAGCAGCCTCCGACCCCTGCCTGGTTTCCAGCAAGGAAACTGGCGGGCAAGATATTAAATCATAACTGGCCGAACATGGTCAACCATCGAGGCATGGCTGCGCCGAATGCAGAGAGGTGGGCAGTAGAAAGGATTTGTTTTGCAGCTTTAGGGACCAAACACTTGTGTGTCAGTTTGAAATCTGCTGGAGGGAGCAGCCAAGGTTTTTAAAGCATTCAGGCCATTCAGTAAACATTATTAGCCCCCAAAGGTAATTTAAAACCACATCTGTTAAAACCATATGTGGGGTATATATACTTCTTTTAAATGTTGGTTTACAGTTCTGAGTTACTCTGTTTCTTGAGGGTTGTCTTCAGCAGGAAACCTTTGTTTTAAAAGGAAGGGACTGATGGACTTCAAGTGACTGGGATGCAAAAAAAGAAAACGAACGAAATGCTTATCTGTTCTTTAATTGATGGCCTAGACTTTAAGTGGGTGACTGGAAGCGTGATGGAAAGAGAGCAATCTCTTGAATGAGATGCTGCGCTCTGGCCTGTGGGTTACCAAGCTTATAAATATTGCTTCATTTTGGGTTCCTCATTTCCATTTACAGCCTTATGGAGGATTTAATGGTGGGAGACAACCCATCTGGAGAGGCCTACAAAACTCAGGCTGTAATCCTAAACCCAGGGCATTTTCCATGCGACAACCTTTCAAATGATTGAAGATAACTATCACATCACCTATTCCCAGGGCCAGATTTAGGTTTGATGAGGCCCTAAGCTACTGAAGGTAATGGGGCCCTTCATATGTCCAGCTGTCCTTTGTCAACAACAAATTGTCCCTGTTTTTTTTGTGCTGAATTATATGGTAATTTATGGACCTAATATGTATCTATTAGGGAGAAAAGCAATGACAAACCTAGATAACATCTTAAAAAGCAGAGACACCTTGCCTACAAAGGTTTGTATAGTTAAAGCTATGGTTTTCCCAGTAGTGATGTATGGAAGTGAGAGATAAAGAAGGCTGATCGCCGAAGAATTGATGCTTTTGAATTATGGTGCTGGAGGAGACTCTTGAGAGTCCCATGGACTGCAAGAAGATCAAACCTATCCATTCTGAAGGAAAACAGACCTGAGTGCTCACTGGAAGGACAGATCGTGAAGCTGAGGCTCCAATACTTTGGCCACCTCATGAGAAGAGAAGAATCCTTGGAAAAGACCCTGATGTTGGGAAAGATGGAGGGCACTAGGAGAAGCGGACGACAGAGGACGAGATGGTTGGACAGTGTTCTCGAAGCTACGAACATGAGTTTGACCAAACTGCGGGAGGCAGTGCAAGACAGGAGTGCCTGGCGTGCTATGGTCCATGGGGTCACGAAGAGTCGGACACGACTAAACGACTAAACAACAAACAATAGGTATCTAAAGCCATTCACCCATGTTTCCATGCAACCAGTCCATGCAGAATGGAGGCACCCTACATATAGAAATGAGCAAACGAGTGGTATTTTTAGGGAGCTTTTATGCTGCTCCAGAGGATGGTACCCAAACCTATGGATACAAGTTACAAGAAAGGAGATTCTGACTAAACATTAGGAAGAACGTTCTGGTGGTAAGAGCTGTTCAGCAGTGGAACAGTCTCCCTCGGAAGGTGGTGGACTCTCCTTCATTGAAGTTTGTTAAATAGAGGTTGGGTGGCCCTCTGTCATGGATTATTTAGCTGTGATTGGACAAGATGCCCCTTGGGAATTGTAGCCCAAAACATCAGGAAGGCCACCAGGTTGGGAGGAGGCTCACATCGACACTTCAGTTCTCTGGATCTGATCGTGACAACCTTGAAGACCAGGATTGCTCCGTCAGTAGAGTGTGAGATTCTTAATCTCAGGATTGTGGGCTTGAGCCCCACGCTGGGCAAAATATCCCTGCACTACAGGGGATTGGACTAAATCAGTGATGGCGAACCTATGACACGTGTGTCAGATGTGACACGCAGAGCCCTCACTGCTGGCACACGCCCCATCGGCCCATTCGCATTGTTGTTGTTGTTGTTGTTTTCCCCCCATTTGTTCTCCCGCTCCTCCTACAGCTTGTCTCCGCTACAGCTTGTCTCCGCTGTTAAAACCCGGATCCTTATTGTTCTTGTTGCTGCTGTAGCCAGGGATTGGTTTTTTAACCCTTTGGGGCACCCCCCCCAAAAAAGCAAAGCAACTTTTGCACCCCCCAAAAAAACCTCCAAAACTTTGGCCAGCAGCTCCCCCAAAAAGCACAGCAACTCTGGGCACTTTGTGATAAATAAATAAGGGTTTTTTGGTTTGGTTTGGTTAAATAATTAGTTTTTGGTTTATTAAATACAGTTATATATTACAATTATACATTTTTGTTATTTAAACTATAAATATCGCAAAATTATGGTTTTTTTCTCGAAGTGACACACCACCCGAGTTATGCTCGGTTTTTTGGCAAATTTTGACACACCAAGCTCAAAAGGTTGCCCATCACTGGATGAAATGATCCTCGTGGTGCCTCTCAACTATGATCCCATTCTACAATCTCAGTGCATGGAAAGCATTGGACTTGAACTAACACAAAAAATGCCTGCTGCAGTGGTAGATTTAGAGGTGACCTGGACACTTAGGCGTATTACCGCTTGATGCTACATCGGCAATATGTGAGCACCAGCACTCTTAAGTCGAGAGACTGTTAGGGATTGCTAATAGTCCCCCAAGCTTCCGTGATTACATCCACATATACAAACAGCAGACCACAGTGCAATCATAGCTCTAATTAAAGTTTTGGTTAGCGAACATTTTCCAGGCTTGAAATATCTCCCACCTGCCGCAGCCATTGAGGAACATGTGTAAATCTCTGAAAATGAGGTTGTTGTGCTTTTTGTTTTCTAAGTGCTTTTTGGCATGGACATTTTATTGCGTATGAAGTTTTATTAGTAGCGGTATAATAAAGTTGTGGCTTGCATGTGAACGGGACCAGGTTTTCCTCATTAAGAGAGTGCCCTTGTTAATTTGCTGACGTCGTCAGCTCAGCCATCAGTTTCCATTTCCATTCTGCATTAAGGAACTTCGATGGAAAGGCGATGGGAGAGTCGGTGGCCGGAGGCTGCTTTGCATATGGGCGGGGCCAGTGAGGCAGTCAAGGGCGGAGTCTATAGAAAAATGGTGGTTCAGTGTGGGACCTGTGTCTTCATTTACAGCGAAGTTTATTCCATTGTTCTGGACTTTCCCTGTCTGTAAATTTCTGCATTATGTTTTGACCTTCCACACAAGAGAAAAAAAATCTGCTTCTGAAAAAGCAATGGAATGTAAGTCATGTTCAGCTCTCATTTCTGTGTTATTTGATTCCATAAAAAAATCCATTTGCAGTCCCTTCTGCCAGAATATCAGGGGGGTAAAGTGATGGAATTTGCGGCCCTCCAGATGTTTTGGCCTACAACTCCCATGATCCCTAGCTAACAGGACCAGTAGTCAGGGAAGATGGGAATTGTAGTCCAAAACATCTGGAGGGCCAAAGTTTGGGGATGTCTGGTATACTGGCATATGGATCTTTCCCAATGATTAACTAGGGGGACAGAAGCATGCATGTGCAGAAAGGGTAGGGCAGCTGTTCGATGATGCTGTTCGATAGTGTTTGTTGTCACATCATCCGACGCCTACTGGTATGAATGAAATTTAGCACAACATAGCTCAGTTGGTTAGAGCATGGTGCTGATAACACCAAGGTCACAGGTTTGAACCCCAGATGAGGCAACTCCAACCGGTCGATTGCAATCTACTGGTCGATTGTGGGGCGTTCCTGGTCAATTGTGGTTGATCTTCAGATCCTGAGCTCAACAACCCTGGTTCTTCCTCCCTCATTAAAAGCTGAAACAACTCTGGCTCCCTAAAAAAAAGCTCAACAACTCTGGTCAGACCCCCAATGACAATGGGTAGATCACTGCCAGTTTTTTTAATAGAGTAGATCTCAGTCTCTTGGGAGTTGAACATGCCTGGACTGGATGATCCACAGGATTCCTTCCAACTCTGTGATTCTGGGGTTAGTTGCTCTATGCAGATGTATCGGTCAAAAAGCCACAGTTCCATAACGCAACAGGTATCACAGTGCACAAGGAACATTAGAAATCAGGAGAGAAGCACTAGCATTATAACCATGAAAACTAATGCAATGTTCCCCACGTCTGAATGCACCCTAGTGTGGATGGGTGCTTGCAAAGCTCAGGAGTGGGGCAGGTGCATTCCCAGGAACATTTGGGGCAGTGAAAACCTCCCATTTCATAACATCATTCATGGCAATGAATGGATGCCCATTGCAAAAAAACAGTACAGTGCTACCTCGCAAGATGAATTTAATTCGTTCCGAAAGTCAATTCATTTGCGAAAAATTCGTCTTGCAAATCGCGGTTTCCCATAGGAATGCATTGAAATTTCTTTTTTTTATTTTGCCCATAGGAACGCATTAATTAAATTCCAATGCATTCCTATGGGAAACCACGATTCGCAAGATGGATTTTTCGCAAAACGATTTTGTCTTGCGAGTCACCATCAGATCGCAAGACACATTCGTATTGCGAAAAATTCATCTTGCAGGGCATTCGTCTTGCGAGGTACCACTGCATTAGGACAAGCTTGGGCATTAGGACAAGCTTGGGCATTTCAAAGTTGTCATTAATGTTTTTCAAGAGATTATCCCTAGTAAGTATATGAGAGAATACAGGTTGGTCATTTATTTAGTTATTAAATTATTAGTCTGTCAGCTGCTTCAGTACCTTTTGATTTTATTTCTTTTTCACCTCAAATGTAAACAATGTAAAGCAAGTACATTCCGTTGTCATTAAATTTTTATAATTATCCCAATAAAATTTTCTACATGGTTGACACCCAATGTAAAACATATTTATGTCCCTTTGCCTTGGTGGGTCTACTCTGAGTAATACTCAGTTTCAACTAAGTATGCTTTATTTCCCCCCACCCTCACATATTTCAGCTCAAGTACCTGTGCCGCACTAGAATAAATAAATTAACAGGAGATACTTTTTAAAGCTTTGTCTATTAAACACAAACAAAATAAGCATGCTAAATTATATTATTCTCTTAGGCATCATAAATTATTTTTGGTGCAAATTACCGTATGACAATTAGCCTAATTTGCACAGGACAGTTGCCTTGCTATTTCATAAGTCATTTTCATACATGATATCCATTGTTTTGGCATCTCTGTGATTTTGTTCATTGCTTTACCATAGTTTGCGGAACTTCTCTGTATTAGCCTAGCAGCCATTCAGAGCCTCATTCTCCATGATTGTCAAATCCCCATTTAAAGCCATCTAAGTTGTTGTTGTTGTTGTTGTTGTTGTTGTTGTTGTTGTTGTTGTTGTTGTTGTTGTTGCTGTTATATTTGTACCCCACCCATCTGCCTGCGGTTGCCCAAGCCACTGTGCCCAAGCCACCGTGAGCAGCTTCCAACATATATAAAACATAGTTACAGGTACAGTCATACCTCGGGTTAAGTACGCTTCAGGTTGAGTACTTTCAATTTAAGTACTCCGCGGACCCATCTGGAACAGATTAATCCACTTTCCATTACTTTCAATGGGAAAGTTCGCTTCAGGTTAAGTACCCTTCAGGTTAAGTACGGACTTCCGGAACCAATTAAGTACTTAACCTGAGGTACCACTGTATCTGAAGAAGTGTGCATGCACACGAAAGCTCATACCAATGACAAACTTAGTTGGTCTCTAAGGTGCTACTGGAATGAATTTTGTTGTTGTTGTTGTTTCGATAATAAAACATGACACATTAAAAATACAGGCCTGCGTTCAGATGTCTTCTAAACGTTACATTGTTACTCATCTCCTTGACATCTGCTGGGAGGGTGTTCCGCAGGGTGGACACCACCACCGAGAAGGCCCTCTGCCTGGTTCCCTGTAGCTTCACTTCTCGCAGTGAGGGAACCACCAGAAGGCCCTCTACCTTGCTTCTTCCTTATTTAAGAACATAAGAGGAAGTTGGCTGCTGGATCAGGCCCATAGCTCATCTAGTCCGGTATCCTGTTCTCATGGTGGCATCTCAAGATGCTTTCAGGAAGCCCGCAAGCAGGACCTGAATGCAAGACGACTCTCCCCATTTGTGACGTCCCCATAGTCTGGTTCAAATCCTGACATCTCCATTTAGAAGAAAGTCTCCTGTCCCAAACCCTGGAGAGCTGGTGGTGGTCAGGGAAGACAACACTGAGCTTGATGGCCAAATACAGAAGCCAGTGTCTAGTGTTATTGTCTTACCAAATGGCACAGCAACAAGCTAAACAGATAATTTTGTGGACGAGAATGGGATGGACTCTTTTAATTCCCCTAGGTGGTGCAATGGGTCAGTGCATCTGGCTGTTAACCTGGTGGTTTGAGCCCACTCAGGGACAGCTGTGGGCAGGATTCCTACATTGCAGGGGGTTGGACTAGATGGCCCTCGGGGTCCCTTCCAACTCCACAATTTCTCTTGATTCTAATGTTTCATCACCGATACTCCTAATGATGCCCTTGCTTACCATTGAAGGCTGAGCTGCCTGTTCTAAAATATAGTCATCTCTGATAAATCCTAGGAAATTCAGGTCTTCTACAAAATGAAAGGAGTGTGTGATCTTTTAATGCAACAAATGGAAAGAATGTCCCCCAAATTCAACAGCTCTTTTAAAAGGAATCTGACACACAGTTTTTCTTCTTAAAAAAAATCCATCCATGAGAATTCATCTCCGTTCTATACAATGGATTAGAAATGAACCACCTTGGATCTCAAGAGCCACTCTGACAGCTAAATGGCTAATCTTCCTCAAAATGGAGGTAACTAGCAGTGCCTAATGCAGAACAATGGGCTAGTAATTTCCTACATCTGACAAATTTAGAAAAAGGATTTTGTGCAGGTGTTTGGCTGTGTGCGTTTTATGATCCTGTCCTAAAACGGCACCGAGGAGATCAAAGCCATCACGGGAAGAAATACGATAAGACTAAATACCCTGGAACAGGAGGCTGACTAGTTTTTACCTTCTCTATCCTAATTGCACATGCAATGCATGTGGCAGTAAATTCTTAAGATGGAGAGGGATGTTTTGAATTTCTGCAGCATATGTTGTCTGGGAACGGATAGCTTTCAACTATCAAGAGTGATGCAGTTGCATGTGAAGCGAAGAGGGAAGCTCTGGCATACAGAATGTCATCGTTAAGGTGAATGAAAATCAGGCTTGTTGCAGAAAGTGTCGCACAATTTTTATACCCATTTTACAGATGGGTTCGTCAAGGCTGACTCCTATGTTACAACTATGGTTCTTTTCTTAGGACCCCCTTTTGCATTCACAAGACACATCCAGAGAGCTCCAGAGCTGCGTTTTCTGCCCTCATCATATGACGGTGCTCTAGATAGAAAAACAACAACAACCCCTGACTTTTATGATGTGTGAAACTTGAGTGGAGTTGTGGACAGTTCTGCAAGTGGGGCCTGAGTTGGGTCAGAGGACATCCTTGTCAGATTGATCAGATCTGGAAGGGAAGCCTAAAGAGTCAAGAGCAGGCATCATCCCTAGCTAACAGGACCACTGGTCAGGGATGATGGGAATTGTAGTCCCAAAACAGTTGGAGGGCCAAGTTTGGCCATGCCTGGTCAAGAGTAGGAGAAGACCCTCCAGATACGCTTCTTATTGTGTACTAGCAGGGACTTTGCGGTGCTGCCTGGGAATTTTAGAAACAAAAAAAAATACATATTGTGATTATTAAATGGACCTGTCTTGCCAAAAATCAGGTGAAGTCATGCCGAAGTCACATTTTGGTCCGCCATCTTGATACTAAATGGTACCTGGTATCCAAACATTGACGAAGACTGCCACTCCCACCCCGGGAACTTTCATGCCATGTTTGGTGACCATATCTCAAGAGGTGAATGACCCTAAGCCAAAAAACAAAAACAAAAAAACCCCCCAAGCACTGTCATAGCCACCATTCCCTGTGAATGTCTGCCTTCCACTGAGAGGCACCCGTCTCTCTCAGGCTGGTAGCGGAGCTGGTTCAAACAGAGACCGAGGGAGGACAAAGCCCAGTGAGGCAATTTGATCCAAAATAGTTCCCGTTGTTGTAATCTGGAGCAAAATTAGACACTGGCTGGCCCCTAACATTTGGCAAAGAACCTTATTAATAAGGGAGAGAACATAAAATCAGAGGTTTAATTGCGTTTGGTAAGCGCTCTTGCCAGAAACGCATGAAGTAATCGGCAATTATCCTCTTCATCCATCAAGCGTCAGAGGATTGCACAAGGACAAGAAACGAGAGGATGGAAAAAATACGTTCTAAAGGAGGTTTTGAGGGTGGAGGTGGGAAAACATAACAGCAGAGCATTTTCCTTGAAAGGTTTCTCCACCTCACACACACACACACCCCACTGCACACCCCTTGGACCCTAATAAACCTGCTTTTCAAAGATTCCCTCATCCCAACTATAGTTCAACCTCATTTGTTCAAATGGCCTGTGGGATCGCCAAAGCATTAGGATAATTAGGTGTTTAGTTTAGGGAAAACAGGGGGGGGGATGTGAGTTGTACAGTCAAATGGGTGTGATGAGGTAGCTCATACTCGAGGACAGATCCAAGCTAGGGTTGCTAACGAGCTGGGTGATTTACTGGCCTCATCAGGAGAAAAAAAATCAACCCATATACAGATTTTAACAAAAATCACCTGACAGCGTAATTATGGCAATAGGCTCTGCCTCCTCTGGTGAGTGAATGAGATGATAATGATGCTTTTCATTTTAAACACTTGTTTGTGACAGATTGGTTCAGATTCAAAAGGTGTGGAGATTGAGACAACCAAACTAGAGTTCTGGTTGGAGAAGGCTTGTGTACTTCAGTAGCTCAGTCTTCTGAGAGCCAGTGCGGTGTAGTGGTTAAGAGCGGTAGACTCGTAATCTGGTGAACCGGGTTCGCTTCCCCACTCCTCCACATGCAGCTGCTAGGTGACCTTGAAGTCTCTCAGCCCCACTCACCTAACAGAGTGGTTGTTGTGGAGGAGGAAGGGAAAGGAGAATGTTAGCCGCTTTGAGACTCCTTCGGGTAGTGATAAAGCGGGATATCACATCCAAACTCCTCCTCCTCCTCCTCCTCCTCTTCTTCAGCCTGCTGCCTTTGGACTACAACTCCCATCATCCCATCAGCCTGTGCTGGTTGGGACACATGAGAACTGTAGTGCAAAACCCCTGGAGGGATCCAGGTTGGCAAAGACTGAGCTATCTAAGTTAACCAGTGCAAGCAAAGAACCCGAAACTGAAAAGAAATGCTATGGGGTGGAGGGTGGAGTATTGCCATGGAATAATCTCTTACACATGAAAAGTGTGAGAAACTCAGATGAATAAGCTAATCACCAAATGCCACCTTAAACCTAGGTTACGGTCACCAGAACAGAATGTCTAGATGCCTGCCTTTCTTCTTCTTTTTTGCTGTGAGATATTTTATCAAGGCTTGTTTTCAGTTCCAGCACCCCTTTTTCTAAAAAAAACAGCACTTATTCTTATTTAATATTATCCACTGAGATATGGATGCCCTTGCACTGATATATTAACTGTCTCCCTGCCCAAGCAATGTGTGAGCTCCCTTTCTCTCCGCTCAGAACAGACTTACATCGAAGGAGCTAAATCAGTCTCAATGCAGACAGGATTCAGATTAACTCACATGTTCTCCTTCTGTAAGCCATTCGGAACACCTTTTGCATTGGGAAGCAATGGACAAATTTAATAACTGAACCAGCTCTGCATTTATGTTTCATTGACTGCTGGTGTTTTTTGTTTTTTTTTAGTGATTATACTTGGTTTTACAGAATCCTCTCTTGAGAGCGTTGTCAGCTGAAGAGCTGGATAGAAATATCTAATTTAAATAAAATCAGTTGATGCAAGGAAGGGGGCATGATACTCCCATTTTACTGATGTGAATAGCAGCACTTTGCCAGGAAACCTGCAAGGGGAACAATCTGATGAAAAAAATACATTTATAATAGCATGTAAGACAAACCCTTTTGTTTCATGCCAATGGCCCATCGAGTCCCATATCCTGCTCTCACAGTGGCCAAGTAGATCACAGAACCATAGAATCCTAGAATTGTAGAGTTGGAAGGGCCCCCTGAGGGTCATCTAGTCCAACCCCCTGCAATGCAGGAATCTCAATTGAAGCATCCATGCCTGTGGGAGACCTGAAAGCAATACCTGAGCACACCAGTGCTCTCTACCTGTCGGTCCCACCTGTCCCTGACGATTTAAAGGCATACTTCTTCTGACAGTGGAGGTGAAACATAGCCAGTCTGGCTAGTGGTCATTGATACCCTTGTTCTTTGTCTTGTTGGAGACAACAGCTGCAATATTTAACAGAATGTTCAAATGGGCGATAAGAGAGTTATCAGGCTCGGACGCTGCTAGGAATGCATGGACATTGCTGGTGTTCATATATTTTTCACACACACCCGGTCTAGCAAATGCATTGATAACCAAGAGGCACATTACTTCCAAATGGATGAGCAGGAACTGGAAGGCTGAGATAAACCACAGGTTCTGCCAAATAATCATTTGCAGAACAAACAAACTAAAATGCTACAGCCTATTTCAACTAATTGGTAAAAAAAAAAACACCACCCAAAAAACTTCACCCCACCTCCAAATGGTTAGGTGGGTGTAAGGATTGCCAGCCTCGCAGCATCTGGCAGACATAAAAAAGCAGATCTGGTGAATGCTTTATGCTAAGGAAGCAAAGGTCATTGTTGCACATGGCATGGCGATCAACACTGCGCCATCTGAAGTGTGCCGTGAGCATTGTTGCTGCTGCAGCTGCACAGATCAGCAGGACGTCAATATGCATGAGAAAGAACATTATTTAGGGGTCCACAGACGTTGACTTGGCTTACTAGACGGCTATCAATTGAGGTTGCAACAATTGCCCTTTGATGTATACCCTTCGGCATGTGCAGAGTGCTACCGTGTTTCCCCCTTTTTAAGGCGTAGTCATAAAATAAGCCATAGCAGCATTTCTAAGCATTTGAGAAATATAAACCGTACCCGGAAAATAAGCCATAGTGATAGTCGCTGTGCAGAAGAGAGCACTGAGCTCCCCGAGTCAGCAGCAGCAACGCCGGCCGCAGCAGTGTTTGCTGAGTCCTTTCTTGCTTTTGGGACTTGGTTACTGTGCTGGCTTGGGATGGTGTGTGTGCAATTGCTGTTGCTGCTTCGTGTTTTTCAGCTGGATTCTCTGGGTTCTAAGCACTTTCCCCCGTTTGTTTGCGAAGCAGCACTCGGCTGCAGCCCCTGCCTCTCCCGGCGGCTGCAGGAGGCTGCAGTTGATCGCTATCTCCTTTTCCATTTCTTTTGTCTTTGAGCACCCGGCCCCGCCCCCTCTCCCCTTCGTGGAATGAAGAACGGAGTTTTAGCAGCATTTCCTCATTATAAAAAAAAGGTCAGGAACTTTTACTTTAACCTCAAAAATGGGATATTTCCTCTCTCTAAAAACAACTCTGACCTGAACACCAATAAAACAGGGGTAGATCACCTCCAGTTTATAAATCCGCAAGTAGATCGCAGTCTCCTGGAAGTTGGGCTCTATACTTTGGCTGATTGCAAGCCTTTGCATCTTTAAAAAACAAAAACCATGCGCCTCTCAGTCTTAATTTTCCTTTAATTCATCCCCCTATACCCTCCTCCAACCATTGCCTCCTTCCATTCCTTACCCCCCTCCCTCTCTCCCCACTTCCCTCACTCCTGTGCGATCTCATTTAGTCATATACTTGCTTTTTCTGTTGTGTTGTCTATTTTATATTTAATATTATTACCCTTTATGATGTTATTTTTTCCCTTGCGATAATTATTTATTTTTTATCTTTAACTAACTTTCCTTTCCATATTTTTCCATATATAACTCAACACTTTCCCATTCCTTCTTAACTCTTTGGATAGAGTGCCCCCCCATTATTGTTGTTGATTTTACAGTTCCTGGATTTTTTATGGAACCGAACAGCTCGGGTGCTTCAGAATGTGCCTTCTGTTGCTACAGGGCTATGGGGCTTCACTATTTGACCCCCCCCCAGGTTGGGATTTTTAAAGTAGTTCTGTGGGTCCCAGGGCGCAGAATCACCCCCGATCCTTTCCTTTGTCTAAACAGACCTCTTCCCCCCTGACTTTGGAAGGCTGTGCTTCAAGGGTGATACCAGGGTTTTTTTTAAGACCTGCGCCTCTTAAGGATTGTTACGGTCCATAACTTCCATTGCTTTCTAAAGGGTTGGGGGTTTAAAGCACTGCCACCCCCCACCCCACCCTGCAGGCGCTCGGAACTGGCAGCGCCAACAACACGCCCAGCAGCGCGCAGAAGAGAGCACTGAGCGTCCTGAGCCAGTGGGTCCCAGTTGTACCAGCACTTTTTTAAAAAAAGACACCCCCTGAAAATAAGCCACTGTGTGTTTTTTTGAGGGGAAAAAGTTATAAGACGGTGTCTTAAAAAAGGGGAAACACGGTAGGTCTTCAGTCATTAGGCCTTGGGTCATTGACAGTGGGGAAGGTAATAGTCTTTTCTGCTGCTGTGGTCTAAACCATTGAGCCTCTTGGGCTTGCCAATCATAAGGTCGGCAGTTCGAATCCGCACAATGGATTGCTTTGGCCCAGCTCCTGCCTGGGCCAAAGCATAGCAGCATGAGCAGATGAATAGGTAAGGTAAGGTAAGGTAAATGACCCAGGTGGCGCTGTGGGTTAAACCACTGAGCCTAGGGCTTGCTGATCAGAAGGTCGGCGGTTCGAATCCCTGTGACGGGGTGAGCTCCCGTTGCTTGGTCCCAGCTCCTGCCCACCTAGCAGTTTGAAAGCACATACAAATGCAAGTAGATAAATAGGGACCGCTCCGGCGGAAAGGTAAACGGCGTTTCCGTGCGCTGCTCTGGTTCGCCAGAAGCAGCTTTGTCATGCTGGCCACATGACTCGGAAGCTGTCTGCGGACAAACGCCGGCTCCCTCGGCCTATAGAGCGAGATGAGCGCTGCAACCCCAGAGTCGGACACGACTGGACCTGATGGTCAGGGGCCCCTTTACCTTTAAGGTAAGGTAAACGGTGTTTCTGTACACTCTGGCTTCCGTCACAGAGTCCCATTGCGCCAGAAGTAATTTAGTGTGGGGTTTTTTTGCACATGCCCATGTCAGCGAGCAGCCAACATCTATATTTTCAGGGTGCCTGATAGAAAGATAGAAAGAAAGATAGAAAGATAGATAGATAGATCGATAGATAGATGTTCCATGTCTGCTCGCTGACATGGGCATGTGCAAAAAAAACCAACCCACATTTATTTATTTAACAACAAAATTTGTATACTGGTTAATTGTAAATAAAGCTTTTTACTGTTTTATGGAGAATTTAAAAAATACATTACTGTTATCGCTAAGAAGTCAGCAATAAATCTGCAAGCACATTTGCAAAGCTAAGTAGGGTCTGGTATGGATGGGAGACCGCATTTTGAGATTTCTGCATGTTCAGGGGGTTGGACTGGATGTCCCTCAGGTATCCCTTCCAACTCTACGATTCTAAGTTTATAATTCTGTAACTTATAGTCTATAATTTTGTGATGGAGCTGAGTGTTATGAGCTGGAGACCTTTGTGCTCCAAACCAGGAAACGGCAACCTTTGACGACATTGCTAGTTGTAAGGCGTGCGAGTCCGATGTAAGAAAGCAAAATTCAAAGGGTGAGGCAGATACGACACCACCGTAGTTATTAAGGAAAAAGACATGCGAGGTTAAAGACCCGTTAGGAGAGCAGCAAATGTACACCAGCGTCAGTTCACCTTGTCTTATGCCTGGAGTCCTCGCCAGCTGCCCGCTGAATCCTAATCACTTGTGTGCATTAATTTGGAGTGTGTTTTCTCCTTTGTAAAGGGGTTTGGACATTCTGGCATAAGTAGGTCAGAGTTGCACAAACTAATCCTCACTGATAAAGGGTGTGCGATAAATGAGACCATGATTCCTGGAGACAGTTGTTTCTGGCGGAATGTACACAGCCGTATCCTTCGTTTTATTGCTTGGATGAGAAACTAAACACAGCACTGTATATATTTCGGTAGCTTGGGTATAATACATAATGTGCCCTTTCTGTTTACAAGAGGGTGGAGGGACATCTTTCTCTCACATCCTATTAACCATAAACCAAGCGGGATGTTTCTTACTGGTTTACCTTTCTGCGCTGACCCTTACGGATAGAGGTGGTGCACAATTCTGGCAACTTCAGTTCTCTGCATCCCTCCTTTTTACAATCTTCAATTCAGCTCCCCACATTAAAATTGAAATTAAAAGAAGATGCTTGTGGCAATTCCTCTGGCGAGGAGGCAAAAAGGAGGACATCCCCCGGCCACGCCGCAGTTTATATAGCCCATGGCCACGCCCCTGGCTGTGCTGATTGGACAGCTGGGGGCATGACACGGCCGGGAGTCAGAATGACACGGGCGGCAGCCCTCCGCCCCGCAGCTGGGTCACTAAAGGTCCCAGATGCCCGGCCGCAACATCACCCACCGTGGAAGGTGAGTGGGCCTCTTGAGGAGTGTCAAGAGTGCTGATTCAGAATGAAAGGCCTGGACAGTCCCAGTGGCCCAGATCCTGACACCACTTCATTTTGCTGCCAGACCTCATTGGAGCAAATGGTAGAGTTGCAAGGGATTTTGAGGGTCATCTAGATCCCTTACAATGCAGGAATCTCAACCAGAGTATCCATGACAGACGGCCACCCAACCTCTGCTTAGAAACCTCCCAGGAAGGAGAGTCCACCACCTCCCAAGGGAGTCCTTCCCACTGTCAAACAGCTCTTGCTATCAGAAAGTTCTTCCTGATGTTTAGTCGGACTCTCCTTTCTTCTAACTTGGAGCCATTGTTTTGGGTCCTACCTTCCAGAGAAGAGGAATATCAAATGGTACCTGCCCTCCCCAAGGCTGGCCAAGTTATTTTGCCACCTGAAACTGAAGCTCCTGCAAGAATCTTACAGTCCTCCTCTGTCCGAAATTCATTTCAAAGCACAGCCAGTATGTGTTCTATCTTCTGAAGATCTCCTGGGGGTGGGGGAGAACAGACTGCCTTTCTGGTTTGGTTTGGTTTGGTTTTGGTTTTTTGCACATTCCCTAATAAGGCATGGTTACATGGAGGGACCTGGTTTGAACAGAGATATCGGATTCTTATCTCATTATACATGATAAGCGATCTTCAGCCATCTCAACCCTTGCTTTTTCATGCAAAACCATTTGCAGTCGTTTGCGGTCATCAACAGCTATCAGTCAGTCAATCACCCATTTCCACCACCCTTCTGAGTGATCTCCCCTCCCCATCCCCAAAATAAAAACTTAGTTGGTCTTTAAGGTGCTACTGAAGGAATTTTTTTTATTTTCCTAATAAGGCATGTTCTGCATAAACGATGCATGATAATATATACATTAAAAAGATGTCAATTGGCTGCCTTTTCCTGATCGTCCAAGTCAGCTGCCTGAGGCAGTCACCTCGCCCCACCCAGTGGCAGGGTGCAGAGCCCTTGTTAGCGAATGTCATGCAACACGCCTGCCCCTTAATTTGCATAGACCCATACTGTGCTGCGTCTCCTGGTCACACTACAGTGTGACACGGAGCCGCAGTAAGTGTGCGCGCATGCATATGTCTCTCTTGACAGGCCAAATTCTGCTCTTCAAAGCGTACGTGATCCGCTTTGCTGATGAATTGTTTGCAAAGCTCCAAGTGTTTCTCTCTTAATTCAGGCAGCAAGTAGATGAATAATGTGGCAAATTCATCTGAACTGCTGCCAAGAAACTAGGAAGGAGAATATTCCTTGTATGTTCCCTCCTGGTTCCTGCTGTACATTCTGTATCAAAGCAAGAACATTAACCGGTTCGTGCCTTGTTTGACTCCAATCTCCATTTTGACAGGGATCCAATAACACTGATATAACTGACCCCCCCCCACATGTCATTGTTGTTGTTTAGTCGTTTAATCGTGTCTGACTCTTCGTGACCCCATGGACCAGAGCACGCCAGGCACTCCTGTCTTGCACTGCCTCCCGCAGTTTGGTCAAACTCATGTTTGTAGCTTTGAGAACACTGTCCAACCATCTCGTCCTCTGTCGTCCCCTTCTCCTAGTGCCCTCAATCTTTCCCAACACCAGGGTCTTTTCCAAGGATTCTTCTCTTCTCATGTCTTTGTCCATGGAGTTTTCTTGGCAGGCATACTGGAGTGGCTTGCCAGTTCCTTCTCCAGGTGGATCACGTTTAGTCAAAACTCTCCACTATGACCTGTCCATCTTGGGTGGCCCTGCATGGCATAGCTCATAGCTTCTCTGAGTTATTCAAGCCCCTTCGCCACGACAAGGCATTGATCCATGAAGGGGCCCACATGTCATATAGTTGTGCAAATATACTGAGTGATTTGGGTTCTATTACTGATGCTAATGAACACCAGTGTTTTTGCCATGAGCGTCCTTATCTCCTTGCTGATCGTGCGTGTTCATCTTTGAGGTGCCCCACGCAAACCTTTCTAAGAAGAAAGGTTCCCCACTGGGAATGATGGCGCCAACTCATTTTCTGCTCTCCCCCCCCCCCCGGCCCGGAGCAGAGATCTCATGTGAGAACTGTGTGTTGGCCAGAAAATTATGAGCCTAAGAAAAAGCACTGCTGGACCACGTCAAAGACCCATCCAATCCAGCACAATGTTTTCACAGCAGCAAACCGGATGCTTACGGGACAGAACTCTCCTCCGTTTAGATTCCCTGCAAGTGGTATTTGGAAGTAGATCATAGACTTTGCAGCTAGTAGCCTTTAGATGGAATCATAGAATTGTACAATTCTATAGAATTGTAGGCAAGCTGGTACCAAACGTATTGCTCTGCTTTCCTTTGGACCATATCAGCAAGGCCAAGGTCTTGTCGTCTGGGCAGTCCAAGACCTCCATACATACAGCCCAGACTTGCGTCCCAGGGAAGTTAACTTGGTGCTGCTAACACGGAAAAACAATGCAGGAGGCATTAGTCATGAGTTACTGGTCTCTACAGCCACAGCGGATCTCCAGTGGGCTTAAGGGCATCCTGAGCAAGTTTGCAGATGACACCAAATTGGGAGGGGTGGCTAATACCCCAGAGGACAGGATCATACTTCAAAATGACCTTAACAGATTAGACAACTGGGCCAAAGCAAACAAGATGAATTTTAACAGGGAGAAATGTAAAGTACTACACTTGGGCAAAAAAAAAATTAAAGGCACAAATACAGGATGGGTGACACCTGGCTTGAGAGCAGTACACGTGAAAAGAATCTAGGAGTCCTGGTAGACCACAAACTTGACATGAGTCAACAGTGTGATGCAGCAGCTAAAAAAGCCAATGCAATTCTGGGCTGCATCAATAGGAGTATAGCGTCTAGATCAAGGGAAGCAATAGTACCACTGTATTCTGCTCTGGTCAGACCTCACCTGGAGTACTGTGTCCAGTTCTGGGCACCACAGTTCAAGAAGGATACTGACAAGCTGGAACGTGTCCAGAAGAGGGCAACCAAAATGGTCAAAGGCCTGGAAACTATGCCTTATGAGGAATGGCTTAGGGATCTGGGTATGTTTAGCCTGGAGAAGAGAAGGTTAAGGGGTGATATGATAGCCATGTTCACATATATGAAAGGATGTCATATAGAAGAGGGCGAAAGGTTGTTTTCTGCTGCTCCAGAGAAGCGGACACGGAGCAATGGATTCAAACTACAAGAAAGAAGATTCCACCTAAACATTAGGAAGAACTTCCTGACAGTAAGAGCTGTTCGACAATGGAATTTGCTGCCAAGGAGTGTGGTGGAGTCTCCTTCTTTGGAGGTCTTTAAGCGGAGGCTTGACAGCCATCTGTCAGGAATGCTTTGATGGTATTTCCTGCTTGGCAGGGGGTTGGACTGGATGGCCCTTGTGGTCTTTTCCAACTCTATGATTCTATTACTTCATCCCCAGAGGTGCAGTCCATTATCTTTTGAGACAAATGGATGCCAACAAGTGTTGGAAGAAATCCTGAGGGTCTTCTAGTTCAACTCCCTGCAGTGCAGGAATCTCAGCTAAAGCATCCATGGCAGATGGCCACCCAACCTCTGCTTAAAAGCTTCCAAGGAAGGAGAGTCCACCACCTCCCAAGGAAGACCATTCCACTGTCAAACAGCTCTTACTGTCAAAAAGTTCTTCCTGATGTTGAGCCAGAATCTCCTTTCTTGTAACTTGGAGCCATTGGTTTGGGTCCTACCCACTGGAAGAGGAGAAAACAAGCTTGCTCCATCTTCCATGGGACAGCCCTTAAGATATCTGAAGGTGACTCTCGTATCCCATCTCAGTCTCCTCTTGTCCAAGCTAAATATACCCAACTTCCTCAGATGGCCACCCAACCTCTGCTTAAAAGCTTCCAAGGAAGGAGAGTCCACCACCTCCCAAGGAAGACCATTCCACTGTCAAACAGCTCTTACTGTCAAAAAGTTCTTCCTGATGTTGAGCCAGAATCTCCTTTCTTGTAACTTGGAGCCATTGGTTTGGGTCCTACCCACTGGAAGAGGAGAAAACAAGCTTGCTCCATCTTCCATGGGACAGCCCTTAAGATATCTGAAGGTGACTCTCGTATCCCATCTCAGTCTCCTCTTGTCCAAGCTAAATATACCCAACTTCCTCAACCATTCTGCATAAGGCTTTGTTTCCAGATCATTTTGGTTGCCCTCCTCTGCACACATTGCAGCTTGACCATATTCTTTTTGAACTATAGTGCCCCAAAGTGAACACAGTATTCCAAGTGGATCCAAAAAGCTTCCTGGGTGATTTGGGGCCTCGCCTCTTTGCAGTCTTGTTATGAGAATCAAATGAGGAGAAAAATCCAAACAGACCGTACTGAGTTCTTAAGAAGGAAGGGAAGGCTAGAGAAGTGATAAATAAATGAATGAACTGAAAGAACTCTTAATTAACAAAATGCACACACATTTCCCCTCCCTTCTGAGTCTCCTCGCTTCTTCTTACCAACTGGGAATCAGTCTATCGTAGCACTATTAATATATGCTATTGTTTTAATGACCAAGGGCCATTAGCAATTTTAAAAGCGGATGTTCCCTAATTAACTTGTGCGATAAATGTTTGTGTTCCGTGATACTTTCCCCCAGATCTGTATAATCAAGGGAACATAGAATTTGAGAGCTGGAAATGATCCTGGAAGACCCACCTGCCTTCAAAGTCCATTAGCCAAAACGCTGTTTCAAGAGCACAGTTGGAGGGTAGGGAAGAGGACTGCAGGTTTTCAAGACACCCCGTTGCAGAAAGTATATGGAGCTGGGAAATGGAGAGAAAAGGGTGATGGAAACTGATAAACAGGCTGATGCCTTATATCAGGCATCTCCAACCTGCGGCCCTCCAGATGGTTTGGCTTACAACTCCCATGATCCCTAGCTAACAGGACCAGTGGTCAGGGATGATGGGAATTGTAGTCCAAAACATCTGGAGGGCCGCAGGTTGGGATGCCCGCCTTATACCTAGTTGGACGTTTTGTCTATACAACTCAGGGTTGTCAACACTTGCTGTCAAGAGCTCTCCAGCTCTCTTTTCTATGACCCGAGGTTCATAGAAAAGTTGAAGAGTTGAAGAGTTGGAAGGGACCCCCGAGGGCCGTCTAGTCCAACCCCCTGCAATGCAGGAATCGCATCTATTTTGGGGATTGAACCTGAGACTTCAGATGCTCTTCAGAGCTAGCTACCTCTCCTGAATGTCATCGATTCCAATCCTCAGCTTAGTTCAGGGTCTGCAATGCAAGATGTGTTTACACCACCCTTGGCCGCACAAACTCGCCCTAAATTCCTTCAGTGGAGGAAAACCTGTCTGTTACCAAGGCAGTCTGTTCCACAGTTGAACAGCAGCTACTGTTAGGAAGTTTCTCTTAATATTTAGCCAAAATCTGCCTCCCTTGAAATCCCCACCGCTTGGTTCTTGCGCTGCTCTCTGGTGCAACAGAGAACAAGTTTGCTCCGTCTCCTCCTGCACTGGAGCTCATCGGATACCTTACGGTCGCTGCCAGATTCCCCGTCCTGGATCCCCTCCTTTGAACATGCTGCAGTTGCTCCATGTCCTTCATAAAATGTGGTGCCCAGAACAGAAGTCTAGCAATGATGGAAGCCAAGTGAGGTCAGAGCAATTGCACTGGGGCACATTTGCAGTCTCTGTTGTTGGTGGGGATTACCCGATCGCTGCTCAGCTTCAAGGAGAATGCTGTCTTTCCTCTCTCTCTCCCTCCCTCCCTCCCTCTCTCTCTCTCTCTCTCTCTCTCTCTCTCTCTCTCTCTCTTTTTCAATTGAATCCATATTCCGCCCTATACCTGGAGGTCTCAGGGCAGCTCACAGAACAAAACCAGAACACAAAGCCACAAAATATACAGTGGACCCCCATGGGCGTACCCAGGAACAAATCTAGCGGGGGACCTTCTGCATACAAAGCAGGCTATCTTCACTGTGGTACAGCTCTAAGATTAGGTTAAGTAATTAGGCCAAAGGTCATTTAGTAATCTCGACAATTTACTGGAGATTTGAAGAATATAATTTATTATTGATAGAATTTTATTTATTTATTTTCTATATTAAATATTTATTTATTTATTTATTATTATTATTATTATTATTATTATTATTATTATTATCATCATCATTCTTACTACTACTACTACTACTACTACTATTACTACTACTACTGATTATTATAGAGCATTATTTACTCTTTATGCAAGGCGAGCATAAACTAGCAGCTATGAGAGTAAAATAATCAAGCAACAATAACAAAAGCAAAACAACGTAACTAGGATTAGAGTGATTTAGCTGCTGGCTAGAAAGGGACTTAGAGGGAACCTTTACGATGCAAAAAACCAACAGAGGTGACCCAGCCATCCTTCCCTGTCCCAGGGAATGGTCCACACTGAGGATGAACACTGCAACTCTGCTCTCCGCTGCCGGCTGTTTTTTTTTTGCTGCGCAGGAGCTTCCCCCCCTTTTTTTGCTTCTCTAGGGAGGGACAGCTGCCCCCTCCTGCCCCATGCTGGGTACACCCATGTGGACCCCTCTGCATGAGGGATGGCAGGTATGCCCCACCCCCAAAAGAGCTGAACTCCAAGCACTTCTGCCTTAGCTCTCCACAAACATCCGTTCTTGATCTCAACTGTTCCCTTTGCGCATTTCTCACGGACCTTGCAAAAACTTTAATTCCACTGCCCCTTGCAAACAGAGCACTCCCTCCCTGACGCAAAAAAAATGAAGATGCTTTCTTGTTACAGTGATCATGATTTTCCTAGCCAAACTCTTTTTTCCTTTCTTTTGGTGGGGGAGGGAGATCAGATGCCAATCCCTGGAGCCCATGACAATCTATAAGTCACCCCTTCTGCTTGCTGAGCTAGCAGGTGCAGCTCAGCCAGCCTTTCCCCTCTTTTCCACCAGTATAGAGAAGAGTTAAGCACAAGTAACATTCCAGCACGCACACAAAGAGATGCACATATAGTGTGTGGTTATCGCATAAGGCGATTTAAAGTGCTGTGTAAAAATCGCTGAACTAAAAACTCTGAGCAATTTTAATTCCTTGGGGATTCTACGCATCTTAATGCTTGCGGAAAGGAAAATATATGCAATTGTCAAATTTCTGGGGGCCCTGCCCCCCTGACCTAAATTCTGCTGGAAAGGTAGATATGTCAAGGAGGATAACTGAAATGGAATTCCTTAGTTATCTTCATTTGTTTTCATTTATGAATCGCTGCCTGTGATGCATCTCGGAAGAGATTTGACAATAAAAACTACAGCGATGCAGACATAACTAAAAGAATTTTACAATTAGATGCTTTTTATTATGTTTTTATCAGCTGATGTTCTTTAATGTGTTTTTAATGTTGTACACCACCCTGGTATTGATAATGGGTGGTATATATATTGAAATATAATAATAATAATAATAATAATAATAACAACAACAACAACAACAACAACAACAACAACAACAACAAAGCAACGAAAATGATTTCACCCCCTCATATATTAAAATATTTTTTTGAAATCGTTTTTATTTGATTTTACAATTATAAATTTATAACATTCCAAATGCATATTCATATATAGAGATTACTCTGAATCTCGACATCCCCTCCCCCATCCCCTCCATGGGTCCTCTTGTCAGCATTTTCAACTGCATATTATTCCATATTCTATATTTTAAATCAATCCATATTGTCCATAGTATTTGTTACATTACAAGTGGGTTTCAAATCCTGCTAATGTTTCCATCTGCTTGCAGTGGTCTCCTAGATAAATTATAATTTCCCCCCATTCTTTTTAAAAGTTTTTGTCCTCTTGGTTCCTGAGATTTCCAGTCAGCCTTGCCATTTCAGCATAGTCCATTGGCTTAGCTTGCCATTCTTCTCTGGTAGGAAGTTTGTCTTCCTTCCATCTCAACTTTCAAATCCAATACGGATGCAGATTGCATTTTGCTTCAAGAAGGCCAGGGCCTTGGGTAGGTTAATGGGTGGTACAGTAGAACCTTGGCTTACGTTACCCCCAGGTAACGTAAACTTCGGGTTGCAAAAGCGGCAAACCCAGAAGTATTTTTAATAATAATAATATTATAATTATTATTTATACCCCACCCATCTGGCTGGGTTTCCCCAGCCACTCTGTGCTGCTTCCAACAGATAAATGAAATAAAACAATCTATTAAACATTAAAAGCCTCCCTAAACAGGGCTGTCTTCTAAAAATCTGGTAGCTGTTTTTCTCTTTGACATCTGATGGAAGGGCGTTCCACAGGACAGGCGCCACCACTGAGAAGGCCCTCTGCCTGGTTCCCTGCAACTTGGCAACTCGCAACAAGGAAACCGCCAGATGGCCCTCGGTACTGGACCTCAGTGTCCGGGCAGAATGACGGGGGTGGAGACGCTCCTTCAGGTATACTGGACTGAGGCCATTTAGGGCTTTAAAGGTCAGCACCAACACTTTGAACTGTGCTCGGAAACATACTGGGAGCCAATGTAGATATTTCAAGTCCGGTGTTATGTGGTCTCGGCGGCCACTCCCAGTCACCAGTCTAGCTGCCACATTTTTCCAGGTTTTGCAGCTCGTGCATGCGCAGAAGCGCTCTATCGCGCTGCACGCATGTGCAGAACAGGCACCTCTGGTTGTGGAAACCTCGGGATCCGACTGGAGCTCTGGAACAGATCCCGTCCGCAACCGGAGGTACCACTGTATATGAACTGAAATACTACAGTCATACTTTGGTTTAAGTATGCCTCGGTTTGAGTATTTTCAGTTTAAGTACTCCGCGGACCCGTCTGGAACGGATTAATCCACTTTCCATTACTTTCAATTGGAAAGTTCGCTTCAGGTTAAGTACGCTTCAGGTTAAGTACAGACTTCCAGAACCAATTCTATTTGTAACCCGAGGTACCACTGTACCACTAATAATAGTAAAAAAAAAAAATTAAAAAAACGATTCCCCCCTTCCCTCTGTGGCCCCCTACCCTCATGCCGTGGCTCTTCATTTACACTATTTTCACCCGTGGCCCCCTTGCAATATCCTGGGGGCCCCCCCAGGGGGCCATATGGCCCCCAGTTGGGAAACACTGGTGTAAATCATGGAAGGAATCTACATGTGTGGCTTATACTCGTGCAGTGAGACTAGGTAAAGGTAAAGGTAAAGGGGCCCCTGACCATCAGGTCCAGTCGTGTCCGACTCTGGGGTTGCGGCGCTCATCTCGCTCTATAGGCCGAGGGAGCCGGTGTTTGTCCGCAGACAGCTTCCGGGTAATGTGGCCATCATGACAAAGCTGCTTCTGGCGAACCAGAGCAGCGCACGGAAACGCCGTTTACCTTCCCGCCGGAGCGGTCCCTATTTATCTACTTGCACTTTGACGTGCTTTCGAACTGCTAGGTGGGCAGGAGCTGGGACCGAGCAACGGGAGCTCACCCCATTGCAGGGATTCAAACCGCCGACCTTCTGATCAGCAAGCCCTAGATTCTGTGCTTTAACCCACAGCGCCACCTGGGTCCCTACGCAGTGAGACTACGCATGTATTATTATTATTATTATTATTATTATTATTATTATTATTATTATTATTCACACAAAGGTATTTGAAAGCTGCTTCTCTCAGTGACCTCACAGGCCACTCACAGTTTCTCAGCCTATTCCACCTCACAGGGCCGTTGTGATGATAAAATGTGGGGAGTTGGGAGTTGGGGGTGACCTGTATATGCCACCTTGAAAGCATGGTGGGATATAAATGCAATGAAGAAACAAATAAACAAGAGATTGTGCGGGAAGCTTCTGTGCGGAGTGACGAAAGGCATCGTTTATCACTGAAATATCTGCATGCACATTTTGCTTATTATGGAGAAAAGGGCCTACCCAAATAAATCTGTCTAATCTGCTGCATAGCTCTTGTTTTCATCAATTGAGTAAATATCCCTTGAATCCAGACGGGGAAAACAAACAACTGAAAGGGATGGTTTTATTTAAAAAACTCTCTTAGCAGAAAAACAGCAGCAGCAGCAACCCATTTTCTGGGTCCCCTTTTGAATCCAAAAGGGCAAGTTTCTCCAAGCTGTATAGAGGGAACAATGCAGTCATTCAATGTTATTAACGCCCTGCTGTTACTTACATCTGGTCCATATTGTATCAATGGGCAGAGGTAGCCAACCTTGAAATCAGTTTGCAAACTTAGCCCTAATTAGAACATTCAGAGCGTCAACATTCCAAACTACGGCCATATTCAAGGATGGCAATTTTTCAGGGAGCCAATTTAGGGGGATTGGCGGGTGGGAATTGAATTAGGCTGTTCTGTGTTTTTGGTCATTCCACAACAGCAGCCGTCTCGGTTCCTCATGCAAATGGGTTTATGACCCTAAGCAAGCTAAAAAGAAGATTTTGAGTGTGCTAAAGTTAAAATAAAAATAAGTGTGTGGGGTGTGTGTGGGATTTATCAATTAGCTTTTTCATTAAACACTCCCTCTAGTGTTTGAAATCCAAAGCCCTAAAGAAATGGAAATAGATCTATTTTGTTTCCCATGTACATCGCTCTTAAATACTTGCTGTCTCCATATCTCATTTCTCATCAGCCAACCTCACAGAAATGTCTTGAGGAACAAGGCTGTGGCATTTGAAAGGGAGAAAGAAATATATCTGATTTTTCTGTTTTATTTAAGCATTTGTGACGTGCACCCCTTCATTGTGAGGGAAAGGTGAGGTTTAACCACAGCTTGTGTGTTGTCCATAACTCCTGCTTCTTCTAATGAGGGCTGGCTTCTTGTCCAAGGAACTAAAACGATGCTCCTTCTAAACCCCTTTCTGTGCTTTGTTCTTCCGTCGCTTGCTCACACTCAAATGCATACCCTATGGCAATATACCCCAAATCTTTTGAGCCTCGGCCGCTTTTTGATTCTGCACTAAAATTCAAGCCACACTTCACTCTGCACACAGAAAGATACCTACACATATTGTTGGGTCAGGTTCCAGAGTACCAGGCCGGACTGGCTGTTGGAATCTTTCTGGGACGTTTTAGCTGGGATTCCTGCATTGCAGGGGGTTGGACTGACTTAAACCTGTTACAAGTTAAGGACAGTGAGATCTTTAGACCACTGGGCAGTAGATGTTTAAGCTCAGTGAGTGGTGGATGTTAGTACATGGTGGATGTTAATTCTTTTTTTTTAATTATTTTTTATTAAACTTTTCAAATAATAAGAAAAAACAATCATGACAATCATACTTCCAATTATATATAACCACATCCAATATATAACATAAAAAACAGCAAAAAAGAAATACAACAAACACACATAAAAAAATATCAATAACAAATAACAGAAGAAGAAAAAAGAATATCAAGTTAAGACTTCATATTTGTATATTTCATAGTTCCTTAATGGACCTCCTCGAGTACCCTTTTTAACGGTTCCAATACCACTCCCACTTTACAGGTACCACTTTTTAAGTCTCTTATTTCATAATCCACAGCCTATATAGTTGCTTAAAATCTCCCTCAAATGTCAATTCTACAATACTTCTTGTAATATGTTCTAAATTTCTTCCAGTCTTCTGGATGTTAATTCTTGGTGGGTAGTGGATGGTGGAAGTCCACCCTTGGTGGGTAAAAGATCATAGAATCATTCCAACAGAGTTGGAAGGGACTCTGAGGATCGTGTAGTCCTGCAATGCAGGAATCTCAACTAAAGCATCCATGACAGATGGCCATCCAACCTCTGCTTTAAAGAGAGTCCACCACCTCCTGAGGGAGTCTGTTCCATTGTCGAACAGCTCTTCTTGTCAGAAGGTCCTTGCTGATATTGAGTCGAATTCTCCTTTCTTGTAACTTGAATCCATTGGTTTGGGTCCCATCCTCCGGAACAGCAGAAAGCAAGCTTGCTCTGTTTTTCATGTGACAGCCCTTTAGATACAGTATTTCAATACGGCAATCATATCCCCTCTCAGTCTCCTCTTATCAATTCCTCCCTTAATTGTTCCTCCTAAGGTTCGGTTTCCAGACCCTTGGATCTGGAAGCACACGTTCCAGTTCGTCAAAACAGTGTCCTTCTTAAATTGTAGCACCCTTTCATCGCTATGGTTCTGGTGGTTCTCGCAGAATAAGGCAATTTCATGCATCCAATTCTTGTTGGACAGGTTAGTTTAGTTTTTCAGTGCAGGGGAAAAAAGATACAATTCAAATGCTTTCCAACTTCCATGCACCGAGATGTTAATTGGCTCATTAAAAATGTGCCGTTGTCTCTTGATTTCCATGATAGGGATGGATTCTCCTATTAGACTTTAATGACCAATATCACACCCATCCTTTCCCTTTTATTGCTCTAGCAGTAATCAGTTTTTTAAAAAATAGGTGTACGCCCGCACATATACACACCCAACAAGAGTTGTGACTGCCATGCAAGATATTATTTTAAGTTTCTGGCTGCAGTCCTGATGAGACTCTTTAGCAGGCAGGGAGTTTAGCATAATGCAGTTTGCTGCACATCAGCCGGTCTCTAATGTACGGATGCTTTTGGAGAACTTCCCCGCGTCTTAAAACAACTTCTTTTGTTTGGAAAGGAATTCACTCTGGCAATTTTTGTGTTATTATTAATGTATCGCTAATCAAATGTACTTCAGAGAAGAGTCTGAGAGGAGACCGAATGCGAGAGGAAGGGTGCTAATTTGATAATGTCAATTTGCCTTGCCTTGTGTTTGTGCGGTTTATGTAATCCTATCTGATACCTTCAGAATTCTCCTACACTGAACCTGGCAGCTGGTTTAATATTCTCTGTGTATTCTTTCCCTCTCCGTGTGCGAGTTTTTGCCCCTTCATTGATGGGTTTCGGTTTCAGAGGGCTCAGGCATGTGATAGCAGGGTTGTAGTAAACTTGTCTACTCGGGTCAAAAAAAGTTTCCCCTATGGGAGAGAGGGTGGGATTATGGGAGTTCCATATGTGGAACGACCACAGTTCTGATTCTACCTGATTCCCAACGAGCAGTGAGAAGTAAATAAAAGGAGGGAATTAATGCATAAAGGGAAAGTTTACAGTACTTTAAAAACAACACCATCCCTCTAATGGTTACTGGTCTTGCTTTCAGCCACACTGTGTGGTGTCAGAAGTGGGATGAACCTTAAAAAGAGGAGCACCACCTTTCAGGTGGGATCATCAGACACGGCCTACGAGTCAAGCCATAGACAGGCTCGGTAAGAGCCATGCCAGCTGGCAGGAGTTCTTCAGAATTTCAGACAGCGTCTCTTAAGATGCTGAGGTCTTCTGTACCCAAAGGAGATGCTCTACCACTGAGCCGCAGTGTTTCCTTAAGATCTGATGAAGAGACAGTTTAGGGTTTGGAGAAAAGGCAAGAGGTGACATGATAAAAGTTTATGGAAGTAGGCATGGAGTGGAGAAAAGCTTCTCTCTCTCATAACACTAGAACTCTTGGCTCTCAATGGAAGCTGAATGTTGCAAGATTCAGGACAGATAAAAGATAAAAGAAAGCCTTTAACTGGAAGGGAGATAAAGTCCCATTAATTCAGGAATGGTATGTTAAATTGGTGGAATATATGAATCTAGCAAGGTTAACAGCGCTAGTTAGGGGTGTTCCTAAACAAGAAGTCAAAGCAGAGTGGAGTTATGTGGAAGACTTTTTCTATAAACAAGGTATAAGTTCAAAATGGGTTATCTGTTTAAATTAAAATGCATAAGCTGAATAAGTAATTAATAATATAAAAGACAATAAGAAGTGAGATATGATATAGAATCTAAATGACAGAAGAAATTTCATATAATAAGGGAACCGATATTAAATGTTTGGAGGGAATTTTTTTTGTTGTTCTTATCTTTTTCCTTTTTTCTCTTTAATTTGATTTTTTCCTTTCTTTTTCTTTTCCCGTTTCTCCTCTTTTGGGTGCTTTTTTTGGTAATGATTATGTTTGATTATGGTATGTAATGTTGTGTTATTATCGATTATGTTTTATTATGTTATGTTATTTTATGTTGAAATAATTTGTGTCGATATGTAAATTTTTAATTAAGAAATAAAGACAATTTTAAAAAAGAAAAAAGAAAGCCTTTATTCATGCGGCACAGAGTTAAACTGTGGAACTCACTCCCACAGGAGGCAGTGTTGATCACCAGTGATTGGATCCAGTATTCAAAATCAGCCATGTGCCAGGCACATTTTTCCACCAGGCTTTCAACCACTTGTGATCCCCCATCTGGGGATCATTGGATCTGGGCTGTTTTCACATGCTCATACCTCATCCTGCAGAATGCTATCCGTTATATTTTATCTGCACAATCAGAATGAATTTCAGGAACCAAGTTGCTTTTTCTATGCAGCCTGATCAGGAGCAGTGAACAACATTCTCGTGAATTGTTGCAGCTTGTCTTCACTTACCCCAACCCCACTGCCCTGCTCACAGTTGTGAATACTATTCTTACGTTATGAATGGTCCCTGTCACCAGTAAGAAAAAGAGGTCAGAATAGGCCAATATAGACGTGGATATCCCTGGATTAAGAGACTTTTATTCTTTTAGTTCTCAAAGCTCTTAACCCAGCTCTGGGTTGTCATCTGAACTAACCATATGTTTTAACTGAGAATCAATTACAGTCAGTCCATCCTTTGAAAAATAAGACTTCAGAGCCATCTTGCCCCCAAATGGCAACTAGACATTCTGTTTTGGCAACTGCAACCATGGTTTCAGGAGCCATTTGGTGCCCGGCTTACATATCTGAGTTTCTAACAACCGATTGGATAGCTTTAAAAGAGGGTGGGACAGTTTCATGGAGGATAAGGCTATCATTGGCTGTTAGCCAAGATGGTTATGCTCTGTCCCAGAGAAACGGCAGTGCTGGGAACCACAGGAGGGTAGAGTGCATCTGGTTGGCCACTGTGAGAACAGGATGCTGGACCAAACAGACCACTGGCCTGATCCAGAAGGCTGTTCTTGTGTTTTTATGCCACTGTTGGCTAGCACCTGCCCCTGGTCTAAGAAAGTGACTTAATGAGAAGCAGAAGGCACCTCAGGGGAGAGAGAGAGAAAAGGGGAAAAAGGGGGAGGTGAATGATTTAAGAGGCATGAATAGATGTTTTGTTTTCTTTCCTTTCTCGGCTACAACCACACATGTTGAAGCTGGCGGGGTGCAAGTTAATAAAAAGGAAAAAGGAGCGCGAGAGAGGATTTGCCCGCTTTTTGAATCTCTGTCCTTTTAGCATTCCACTTGAGTGGCTGTTCTATCAGAGCTCTCACCCCTGCTCCTCTCCCTGTCTTTGTAGCCTATTTGTCGTTGTCAGGGAAGGCAAAAAAAAAAAAAAGGTGGGGAGGGGAACCAGGCTGAAAGCGAATGTTAATCAGGAACGAGATGAAACTTTCCGGCCTAAACCCTTGAGAGGAGGAATTATGCATGCATGCATGCTGATTGTATCCACCTCTTATCTAGTGTGTATCAAGAGAACCGTTCAGGTTAAGGCCCCGTGAACTCTGGTTATTTATTTATTTATTTATTTATTTATTTATTTTGGGGCGGGGGGGGGGCAAGCCTTTGGTTGCTTGGAAACAGTTTCCCGAATTCGCCTCTCCTTGCTTCCCAGGACTTCGGCCCTCGCTTGTGTCCAGCCCTCCTGCTGACCGGGTGCCATTTCCCCAGCACCCCGTTCAAAGTGAGACTCTGGCCATCAAAAACTTAGTTGGGGAGCGCTTGCGCTTCCCGGGTGCTTAAAAAAGACCACTTGGCAGAGATGTGACCAGAAACCCAGCGAGGGGACGCTGACATGCATACGCCGAAAAACAACTCCGCCATCCTCTTCAAAGTTTCCATTTTCTTTTCCCGACAACTGAGGGGCAATTGAAGGCCTTGAAGATTGACCCCCCGTTTGAGAACTGGAGCCTTGAATTGCATTCCTGAAGGCTTCCCCTACATCAGGTCTTCCCCACTCTGTTGCAGGAAGATCAGAAATGACTGGATTACACACACACACACACACACACACACACACCCAAGCTGCCTGAGCTAGGATTGTACAAACCCATCCATGAGATGACAGCAGCCGGCCCCGGAAAATGCTGTTGTCGCTGGCAAGGTGAGACTTGTTCACACACCTCTCTTCTGTAGGCCCCATGTGTGGTAGAGGATCAAGGATGCCTCTGCCACGAGCCCGCCTGATAACCCAGTGGATGCCATGCTCACCTAGGGGCGTTCATGGGCAGATCTTTTCTCCATGTTGGATACCTGGGACCCCTGGGAGTGTTTGTTCATTTGTTTCCGGCAACAAGCTAGCAGTTAGTTCCTCTGTGAAAATCACTACCACCCGCCTTTCTCTTTGCAAAAACAAACAAACAGCAGGATTGTGCTTGGTGAGTTTAAAGAAAACAGTAACAAATGTTTCCTACCTACCCCCGTTTGACTATTTGAGCCTAGGCATATTTCCAGACCCCTCAAGTGTCCCTATTTTCTAGGGACATCCCTGATTGAGAGATGCCATCCCAGTTTCTGGTTTGATCCCAGAATGTCTCGCTTTTCCTTAGGGCGTCCCTATTTTCATTGGAGAAATGTTGGAGGGTATGGAGTTATCCAACCCCCCGAGCTGTCTGAAAGCAATCCTGTATAGGGATTTTTTTTAAAATTTTTCATTATTATTATTTTTAAAATGCTTTTTATTATGTTATCATTACAACACAAACACACACATAAACCAGACTTGAAAAGAAAATACAAATAATACACATATACAAAACAAATAATAAACATATATCCATATTTCAATTCTTATTCTTTTCTAATTGACTTCTTTCATCCATTCATTATGTTTTTATATGTGTTGGAAGCTGGGGAAACCCAGTGAGATATGTGGGGTATAAATAGTAAAATTATCATTATGGAGTGGGGTGTCCCTATTTTCATCAGAGAAATGTTGGAGGGTATGCATTGCTACCCCCTCGCTTTGCGTAGAAGGATTTTTGCAGTCCTAGAAGAGTAAAATAAAAATAAAAAAATTATCCGAGGGTAATCTCATCTGCAGCCTGCCTCCTCCCCACTCCTGCCAAGAATTAGATCCCCCCCCCAAAAAAAAATCATGGCTGTGTCAACTCCATTTCAATTTTGTAAATAACCTTACGAGTTCTTCTCATGTGGAAGCAATTGCTAATGGCACAGTGAAGAGACTAGATTTCCAAATAAGTTGTTGAGGCGCATCAGCATACTCAGGCTTTTGAAAAAGTCCACATGCTGTGCCCCCATGTGCGATTGGGAGCAGGAAAGAGCCGGCACCTCTCTGTTTTGTTTTTCCCATCCAAGCAGCTTGCTACAGACAGCACAGTATTCACAAACCAAGCAAGCTACAATTTTAGGGCCTCTAAATACAATTTTATTTCTGTGTTACTAAAACTCTTAATTTTTCAAAACAAAACAAAATAAAAAAATAAGCAGGCTCATAGCAAGATGCATGTTTTATTTAGATTGCTGGTTTTTAGTTGCATCCTGCCCTGTAATCGCAGAGGAGAGTGGCCCTTTGGGCAAATGGAGCTTGCCCTCAGCTAGACCCCACCCGCTGACTTGCATGCAGCCCAGAGGGTGGCCCTGCCTGCCAGCTTCCTTCTCCTCAGTGCTGCCCTTGTGGAACTCAGCACCCTTAAGAAACTACAGCTCCTGGAATTCTTGGGGGGAAGGCATGACTGATGAAGAGTTCCAGAGAACTCAAAAGCTGGATCACTATTATGTGGCCATACCCTCCAACATTTCCCCGATGAAAATAGGGATGTCCTAAGGAAAAGCAGGACATTCCAGTATCAAACCAGAAATCGAGATGGCTTCTGTAAATCTGGAACTGTCCATGGAAAATAGGGACATTTGAAGGGTCTGTGTGGTGCTTGGGTTGGCCTGATAAATCGGTCACCCTAATATGAGTGGCTCCCCCCCCAATAATTACTCCCCCCAAAAAAATTATTACTTCAGTTCTTTATCCTTATCTATCAGTTAAGGCAGAGCTTTCCAAACTTTTCATGCTGATGACACACTTTTTAGACATGCATCACTTTGCAACACAGTAATTCAGTTTTGCATCATTTCGTGACACCCTAATTCAGTTTTGCATCATTTCGCTACACAGTCATTCAGTTAGCCAGAGGTTAAACTAACACGTTTCCAGCCCTGAGAGGATTGTGGGGGAGCATTTGTGTGACACACCTACACAATGCAGCCGACACACTACTAATGTGTCACGACACACATTTTGGAAAGCTGAATTAAGAGGTGGCAGTGGATAAACTTTTGGTTGAGACTCGTGTTGGCTTTCTTGGCTGAGCCTCTCAATATCTCTAGGACCCTTGCCTAACCTAGACGCCTGCTGGCCCCAGGAATGTGCACCACAATGATTCCTAGTGGATCACATTCAGAGGTGTCCATCAACAGAGAATGTGACAGGCTTTTCCTGCAATGCATTCGGCCACTTTGTCTGGTCAGCCATGATGAATATTGAAAACATTAATCTCCATCTTCCCACCTTATCGCCTTGACTCGTGGTCTCTGGAGTGCAGGTATTGTTGTGAGTCAGTGGCCTTCCTGCTGCCCGCTCTTGCTCCTCACAACTATGAGTAACAAGGGGGGGGGGGAAATGTCTGTAAATAGATCTCCGGGTATGGTAATTGCCGTATTAACATTTGAATGCGGAGACCTTTCTCTTCCATTTAGAGTGTTTCCATCTTTCACCTACCTAATGCGAAGAGAAGCGGCCCATCTCTCCTGATATTGAAAAGCCCTGATGTATTTAGAAATGTAGCATTTACCCATAAATAAATGCCTCGCTCAGCCCCATTAGCTCTATAAAAGTTATCAGAGGGAGATGAGATTATTTACGGCCCATGATTCGAAAGGGAAAAATATATATTCTGACAGCAACTTTTCCTCCTCAAAAAACGGAGGGAATCCATGGCTTCCTTAAAGGAGTATTGCTGGTTTATTTTTTTGTGTTTGAAGACCTGGAAAGGTGCATCAAAGGAGGAAGGCTTGGTGGGTGTTTGTTGTCAAGGCAGGACCATGCTGGGCTTCAGGAGTGGCTCATGTGATAGGAAGGAGCTTACCTTCTGAAATGCGCTCCACCTTTGAAGGTGACCAAGAAACTGCAACTAATCCAGAATGTGGCAGCCAGACTGGTGACTGGGAGCGGCCGCCAAGACCATATAACACCGGTCCTGAAAGATCTACATTGGCTCCCAGGACGTTTCCGAGCACAATTCAAAGTGTTGGTGCTCACCTTTAAAGCCCTAAACAGCTTTGTCCCTGTATTCCTGGAGGAGCATCTCCACCCCATCATTCAGCCTGGACCACAAGGTCCAGCGCCGAGGGCCTTCTGGTGGTTCCCTCACTGCGACAAGTGAGGTTTCAGGGAACCAGGCAGAGGGCCTTCTCAGTGGTGGCACCTGCCCTGTGGGCAGGGTATAAATAATAAATTATTATTCTTAATATTACCCGAACAGGTATGAGGATGGGCTGGGGTGGGTGGCAAGACTGGACCTTCTCAGGTGAACCAGTAAGAGCGGGGGCCAGCAAACTTTTTCAGCTGTCCCTCAGACCTTGTGGGGTGGGCCGGACTATATTTTGAAGAAAAAAAAAATGAATGAATTCCTATGCCCCACAAATAACCCAGAGATGTATTTTAAATAAAAGGACACATTCTACCCATGTAAAAACACCAGGCAGGCCCCACAAATAACCCAGAGATGCATTTTAAATAAAAGGACACATTCTACTCATATAAAAACATGCTGATTCCTGGACCATCCGCGGGCTGGATTTAGAAGGCGACTGGGCCACATCCAGCCCCCAGGCCTTAGTTTGGGGACCCTGATTGACTCTGCTGGCATGTCCATGCAGCACCGTTCTCACTGATGCCCACCCTGGGCCTGGGCCTGTGCAAGCAAGCTGAAGAAAACACCATTGTCAGGAGGGCAGCTCTCCCCCACCACACAGGCTGCTCCTGCAGGGCCCACCCATCAAGATGCCCACCCCGAAGCACCCATCACCGTGCCAGGCAATCTGGCAAGACTTAGAAAGGGGAGACACTTTGGCTGGGTGAAGTTTGTTCATGTGGCTCATGTGTGAGGTCTTAAGTCTTCAGTGAAATATCAACCTTGAAGGTAGGAGGCTGCCGTTGTGCTGCAAGCTTTACAGAAAGGGGGGCGAGGCGACTGTTGTGATGCTAAATTTCTAGAAATAGGTATTGTATCACATGTTTCTCTCCCCCCCCCCCCAGTTTTGACCATTGCAGATCATGGTGAATGTTGGTAGGCGGACATTCATATAGATGAGTAGAATCATAGAATTGTCAAGTTGGAAGGGACCCCAAAGGTCAGATTATTCCCGACCCCTGCAATAGTATTTATATCCTGACCCCTGCAATGCAGGAATCTCAGCTAAAGCATCCATGGCAGATGACCACCCAACCTCTGGGCTGAAAAACATCCAAGGAAGGAGAGTCCACCACCTTCAGAGGACCACACAATTAAAGCTCTATCATACCACTGTCATGGTTTCCCCCAAAGAATTATGGGAGCTGTAGTTTCTTAAAGGGTGCTGAGAGCTTTTAGGAGGACACCCCCCCCCCAATTCCCCTCTGAGAGCTACAATTCCTAGAGTGGCTTAACACTCAATCCCTCTTCAGAGGGAGCACTGGGAATTTTAGCTCTGTGAAGGGAGCAGCGGTTGCCTAGCAACTCTCAGCACTGCTCAAGAAACTGTAGAGCCCAGAATTATTTGGATGAGGAACCCTTTATGGCCAGAGGGCCACATTCCCCTTTCGTGCAACCTTCCAAGGGCCACGTGCCAGCGGAAAAAGTGGGTGGAGAAACGAATGAAAATTTTACCTTTGTACAATAAGCTAGTTTTGTCCTTGCCAGAGTTCAAGGACACTTTCTAGGCAGGCAAAACCACTCAGATGTGAAGGAAGCCTGTGTGGTGTTTGGTCTCAGGGCCGGCCCTACGGCAAGGCTGGGTGGCGTGCACACACACACACACACACACACACACACGAGCTTCATTTTGGAGGCAGAGAGGAAAGCTCCACTTGGAAAAGAAACTAACTTTCAAATGACTAGAGGAAAAACTCAGGATTGTACAGGCCAACAGCCAGAGTTTAGAATATCTGGAGCTGTAAAGGTTTTCAAAATGTATGTGGAGCTGCTGGATTGATTTGCCCTTGTCTTGGTAACCTCTGAGCGAACAATATTTAATCTAGCAGTTGAGGGGAGAGGAGCACAGTGTTGCATTCCCACCTCCGCTCTTCAGTACTGGGCAAAACACATTTCAAACATTGTTTTCAAACAAAGGAAGATTTCTTCTAAGACTTTTCTTCTCCATCGTCTCCACTAGAGACAATGTTTTGCTCGTACAAAACAAGAAATCTGAAATAAGCGGAGAGCTTTCTCCAGAAATTATATTGGCTAGAACGCTTAAGGCTTCTGTCCCCATTTCTAACATTCCCTTTATGCTGCCTCATCTGTGGAACTGAAGTCTTTTGAGTTGACATATGGCCGTGTGCTAAATTTCAAATGGTGGGAAAGAAGTGCATGCCGGGATACCAGCCCAGATTTTGTCACGTGAAAAGAGCAGTGTTAGAAATTAGCCAGGCGCCAGGAGCATTTTGCGACTGATGTGGGTGCAGTTACGACCACGTGGAGATCTCCGGATACCAGGTTGGTGACTGATGTCTGGCCCCTTCAGCTTTCTTAAGCAGATAAGCAGAACATCTTATTTATTGCATTTAGAGCCCACCTTTTTCTCCAAGGAGCACTTTGTTAACCCCGATTCTCAGTTAATCTGAAGGCAGCCCTGTTTAGGGAAGCTTTTAATATTTGATTAATCATTGTATTTTAATATTCTGCTGGAAGCCGTCCAGATGAGTGGGGTATAAATAAATATTATTATTATTATTATTATTATTATTATTATTATTATTATTATTATTATTCCCTACAACGTCCTACAATTTCTGTGCATGTGAGATAGGATCATGAAAAGCACCTTAACAGTGAGGGGTTTTTTTTTGGGGGGGGAGGTGCAAAGGATTCCTAGTAACATCTAACAAATCTCTCTCTCTCCCCCCCCCCCCCCCGTCCTTCATGGTAGGTAGATTCTCCTTAGGCTGCCCTACGTGTGTGTGTACCCTGTGGAATGCTCTCCCACCAGAGGTCAAAGAGAACAACAATTACCAGACCTTTAGAAGGCATCTTAAGGCAGCCCTGTTTAGGGAAGCTTTTAATGTTTGATGGATTTCTGTATTTTAATGTTTTGTTGGAAGCCGCCCAGAGTGGCTGGGGGAACCCGGCCAGATGGGCGGGGTATAAATAATATATTATTATTATTATTATTATTATTATTATTATTATTATTATTATTATTATTATCCTGCAGCAAATATTCCAACTTCCACACCCATTTTGGCTGGTTTCAGGGACATTGGAACAGGCTAACATGAAGGAGACATGAGACACTACTCTTATTTAAGGCTGGTCTGGTCTCTGGCTCCTGAGTTCTATTTGCTCATTGCCTAAACTCTCCTACACTAAGATAATAGAGGCAAAGCATTTGTAACACTTCAGGTTACAAACTCTGCTAACCTGGAAGTAGTACCTCGGGTTGAGAACTTTACCCCAGGATGAGAACGGAAATCGCATGGTGGCGGAAGCGGGAGGCCCCATTAGCGAAAGTGCGCCTCAGGTTAAGAACAGTTTTGAGTTAAGAACAGACCTGCAGATCGAATTAAGTTCGTAACCCGAGGTACCACTGTATATATCTCCGAGCTTTCTTTAATCACCACACCACCTCCCAGAGCAAATGGAGGGCTGTGAGGTATGCGTTGCTGAGTCACATTGGCCATGTGCAAAATAAAAAAAAGGTCTTCCGGGGCCTCGATTACTTCTCCAGACTGTGCATCTCTATAAGCCTTTCCCTCTTGTGGGGGGGGGGGGAGGGGAATGCTAGCCTATGTATAATTATGTTGTTTGTCAAGAATGTTTGTTCACATCTGTCTGCCGGCAATTTTTATAAATCAATTAAGCCTTCGACAGATACCACGCTGTCGTTTCTTTGAGTTCCCACAGATGTCGCTTAGTCATCAACCAGCATGAGTTACTTTGGGAAAAACAATCCGCTGGTGTGAGCGGCTGACTGACTCGTGCGCGCATGCGAAGGCTAATTAAAACATTTTAAGCAGCCCTTAACCGCGCGCATAAGCAGGAATGCTCCCCGCGTTTCCTGGCAACCGTTTGGTGGCGCGGCAAAGAGCCGCGCACCTGTTTTATAATAGGATCCGGTTCAGCTCGGCCTGCGTTCTGTTTGGCAAATGCTAGTCTTAATTCGGGGAATAACCGGTCCCTATATTTCAGGGGAAACACTGTGACCCTGAGACCGTCCTCTGCTGAACTTAGACTTGAAAGATGCCTGTTGTGGCAGCCAAAAGAAAGTATTGAAATGTATGCTTCGTTGCGGGGTGCGTACGGGGTCTGCAAGAGTTTCTGCAGCTCAGTCTGTAAAGCACGAGACTCTTAATCTCAGTGTTGTGGGTTCAAGCCCTACATCGGGGAAAAGATTTCTGCATTGCAAGGGGTTGGACTAGATGACCACCATGCTCCCTTCCAACGACAATTCTATGGCGATTCTGTGATACAGTTTGCAATCATGCCCCCAGGAAATCTGTTCTGGGAGGCAGCAGTGGTGTAGTGGTTAAGAGTGGTGGACTCGTAATCTTTTGAACCGGGTTCGCTTCCCCGCTCCTCCACATGCAGCTGCTGGGTGACCTTGGGCTAGTCACACTTCTCTGAAGTCTCTCAGCCTCACTCACCTCACAGAGTGTTTGTTGTGGAGGAGGAAGGAAAAGGAGAATGTTAGCCGCTTTGAGGCTCCTTAGGGTAGTGATAAAGCAGGATATCAAGTCCAAACTCCTCCTCCTCCTCCTCCTCCTCCTCCTCCTCCTCCTCCTCCTCCTCCTCCTCCTCCTCCTCCTCCTCCTCCTCCTCCTCTTCTTCTTCTTCTTCTTCTCAGGTTGCCTCCTTTTAATGTGTGATGGCAAATAGAACAGTGCAAGGGTGCTCAGTGTGTGGAACTACAGCAGACACCCAAATAGCGCGTCGTCATCATCCTCACCCCCTGCTTTTAATACAACAGTGAAAAGAATTCAGCTTTGATCTACCTTGCAGTAAAAAATTTTAAAAAAATGAAGCCTTTTCCTTAAAAGGGGAGCGAGGGTTTGAAAAGAAAGCATTCATTTAGAATGGCGACAATATATGTAATTAAGCAGGGATGGGCTCTAATTAAACTAAAATTGATAGGTGTGAGCACACATAAATCAGCGCTTAAATAAACGAAAACCAGATTGCTGTCATTCAATGAAAAATCTATTGGTTTAAAGTTGTTGGGGTGTGTGTGTGTGTGTGTGTGTGTGTGTGTGTGTGTTATACTTAATGGAATGTCATGCATGGCAATTGGTGAAAGAGATGAAAAAAAATGAACATTTTCCCTGGAAAAACAACAGCCACAAGGTTAATGAGGCCCTGGGTTGGCCTTAGAATGGAAGCAACTCCTTGTGGATATTCAGGCATGCAAAACTGGTAGCTCTGCCTAGGAAGTGCTGTGCAAACTGGTGTGTGTGTGTGTGTGTTTTGTAAAATGCTGCAAAAAGAGCGAATGAAACATGCTCAAAACTAAGAATGGGAGATCTAACTCAAATGCACGATACAGTGGTGCCTCGCTAGACGAATTTAATTCGTTCCGACGGTCAATTTGTCCTACGAAAAATTCATCTTGCGAGGCTCCGTTTCCCATAGGAATGCATTAAAAGTTAATTAATGCGTTCCTATGGGCTCCGGGGGACTGGGCGGCAGTGGCGGCGCTTGCTCGCTTGGCTCATGGAAGGCAGGCAGACAGGCGGCAACACCTGCCTGCCTGCCTTCCCCAAGCAAGCGGCCGCTGCGCTTCGGCTCAGGGAAGGGCTCGGCCCCGCCCCCCGTAGCCGAAGTGCGGCGGTGCGAAGGCGAAAAGCTCCTTGCTGTCCGGGGGGGGGGGGAGGAACGAACAGAGAGAAAGCTGCCCTTTCTCTCTGTTCGTTCCTCTCCCCCCACCGCCGACAGCAAGGACAGATCCCAGGGTTCCGAGAAGCGCTTCTCCGAACCCTGGGATCTGTCCTTGCTGTCGGCAGCAGTGGGAGAGGAACGAAGGAAGAGAAAGGGCAGCTTTCTCTTCCTTCGTTCCTCTCCCCCCCCCACCCAACAGAGCCGGCATCTGAGGGGGGTTCAGAAGCCCCGTCAAATGCCGCTCTGTCGGGCGAGGGCTCCCTTCAGATGTCTTTTAAAAATAGGATAGCTGCTCATTTCCTTGACATCTGTTGGAAGGGAGGGCGTTCCACAGGGCGGGTGCCACTACCGAGAAGGCCCTCTGCCTGGTTCCCTGTAACCTCACTTCTTGCAATGAGGGAACCGCCAGAAGGCCTTTGGAGCTAGACCTCAATGTCCGGGCTGAACAATGGGGGTGGGGATGCTCCTTCAGGTCTGCTGGGCCGAGGCCATTTAGGGATTTCAAGGTCAGCACCAACACTTTGAATTGTGCTCGGAAATGTACTGGAGCCAATGTAGATCTCTCAGGACCGGTGTTATGTGGTCCCGGCGGCCCCTCCCAGTCACCAGTCTAGCTGCCGCATTCTGGATTAATTGCAGTTTCCGGGTCACCTTCAAAGGTAGCCCCACGTAGAGCGCATTGCAGTAAATCCAACACTCGTTTGATTTAGATTCATACATTTTTGCCTGTTTACTCAGTGTTAGATACCAACGAGTGTCTGTTTTCTACATATTGTTCCCTGGATCAATCATCAGCATCTCGCGGTAACACTGTGATGAGCAGCTGCCATTCAGTGTAGCCATGGCCGACTTAAGCATATCTGGCGCCCTGGTGCAAAGATCCCTCCAGTGGCCCCACCCCACCCCGTTTCCCTGTCTGGCGGGTGCAGCGCGGCACCCCCCTGGTGGCCCGGTGCCCTAGCGCCCTGCGCCACCCAGCCTTGCCGTAGGGCTGGCCCTGAGTGTAGCTGTCCTTATGTTCTTGGGAGCCTTCTAGCAGTCAGAAACACAGGATAGGCTCTCTGATGTCAGCCGATTCCCAGGACTAGAGGGATTCAGGGCTGCGGTGCAAGAGGCCTAGTTTGAACTGTCTGCTATACACCCCTCCTTGACCAGGGTCTCGTGGGAGAATCTGTCAATGTTGGGTGTTGTTTTTTCCAGCTTCTTGGTTTCCCCCCATGCTTAGCTTCAGTTCTCCACAATTCCCCATCTCTGTGTGGTCATGGATTTACACCAGCATTTTAGTGCAAATTTCTCCTAAGATACATATATTTGCATGCACCTCACACCTTATTTTCACAAATATATGCACGTTTTCCTGCAACGTGTGCATTTCTGCACAAATCGCCTGACTGGAGAACCGCTTTGTGAGAGTTCGGAGAAGCACGAGTTTCTAAGAAGGGCTGGGTTTCAGTTCATGTATTGTGTTGGAACATGCAGATAGGGTAGATTTGCCTTCAGAAATGAACTGAATTGAATTTCTCCCACCCACCCATCCTCCCCCCCCCGACACCTACTCAAGGGACATGGGGAACCATCTCTGACTCCTGCTTTGACCCTTTGCGCCTCAGGTAGCAAAGCATCTTAGGTCGACATTGTTTCGGAGCGAAGGAAATGCAATGACAGAGAGAAGGGAATTAATAAGCATGGCTCGCCTCAGCTTCAGCTTCCATTAACATTAACCCGACGCATTGGAAGCGTGCTGCAGTTAGAGAGGTAATTACAATAAACAGATTCCATTTGGAACCCGCAATCCAAATGTGAGTTGGGGGGGGGGAGAAAGACCTGCATTTGGGAGAATGTTATTTGCCTGGAAAGTCAGAGAGATGTGTTGGCAGGCGATAGCTAGCGGGCCATTCCTCTTTTGAGCTAAATTGTTTTTTCGGCAACTGTGTTATTCTGCCCTCCCCGCCCCCCCACAAATGCATCTTTCGCCTTCTGATAGCTGAATGATGCCACAAGGCTCAAGTGTTGTGTCTGTGATTAAGATGCAATGCCTCTTTCATTCAGAAAGAATAACAGAATTGTAGAGTCGTTAATGAATGTTCCCTGCCCTGTGCCTGATCTGACTTGCGGCAGTTCCCAAACTCTCAGGTGGAAGTCTTCTCCAAGCTCTGATAGCAAAGGACTTTTTTAAAATGGAGATGTTGAAGTTTGGTCGAGGGACATCAGTTTTTGAGCTATGGCCCCGCTCCAAGTGCAAATTTTGACACGGCACCTCCCAGTGATGTGCACCGATGCCAGAAAGCACTTATCGGCAGATTTGCTGCGATGTTTAAGAGGCACTTAGTCTGCGCTTTGGCTAAGAGCCCATCCACGTTTAGTGCATCCAAACCAAATATGGATAGGCCTTGCAGCCCTTGGAGGCACAGCAAATCCTGCCCACCACATGAAACACCACTACATGCAAGGGTTGAAGGAGTTGGATGCGTTTAGCCTGGAAAAGAGGAGGCTGAGAGGAGATATAATGTTGTTGTTGTTTAGTCGTTTAGTCATGTCCGACTAAAATGGATATTTTATAAATGGTGGGATATAAATTTTGATGATGTTGAAGCTTTTGGAGCCGAGGAGGCTGTGATTTGTTGATGCGAAACTAATGCCCCCACTGTGGAAGGACATGTGGATCCAGAATTGGCCTCCACAGTCACTTGTTGTTGTTGTTTAGTCGTTTAGTCATGTCCGACTCTTCGTGACCCCATGGACCATAGCACGCCAGGCACTCCTGTCTTGCACTGCCTCCCGCAGTTTGGTCAAACTGATGTTCGTAGCTTCGAGAACACTGTCCAACCATCTTGTCCTCTGTCATCCCCTTCTCCTTGTGCCCCCCATCTTTCCCAACATCAGGGGCTTTTCCAGGGAGTCTTCTCTTCTCATTAGGTGGCCAAAGTATTGGAGCCTCAGCTTCACGATCTGTCCTTCCAGTGAGCACTCAGGGCTGATTTCCTTCAGAATGGATAGGTTTGATTTCCTTGCAGTCCATGGGACTCTCAAGAGTCTCCTCCAGCACCATAATTCAAAAGCATCAATTCTTCGGCGGTCAGCCTTTTTATGGTCCAGCTCTCACTTCCTTCCTTCATGGATCAATGCCTTGTCGTGGCGAAGGGGCTTGAATAACTCAGAGAAGCTATGTGCTATGCCATACAGGGCCACCCAAGATGGACAGGTCATAGTGGAGAGTGATCCACCTGGAGAAGGAACTGGCAAGCCACTCCAGTATCCCTGTAACTCCATGGACAAAGACAACAGGAGATATAATGGCAATCTTCAAATATCTGAAGGTCTGTTACATGGAAGATGGAGGAAGCTTGCTTTCTCCTGCTCTGGAGGGTAGGACTCAAAGTCACAAGAAAGGAGATACTGACTCAACATCAGGAATAACTTTCTGATGGTAAAGAGAGCTATTCGACAATGGAACGGTCCCCCTCAGGAGGTTGTGGACTCTCCTTCCTGTGAGGTTTTTCAGCAGAGGGTGGGTGGGTCACATGTCATGGATGCTTTAGCTGAGATTACTGCATTTTAGGGGCTCCGACTGGATGACCCTTGGGGTCCCTTCCAACTCTGCAATTCTATGATTATATTATTCTCATCCCCATGGCTGGCTAGGATTATGACCTCTTAGAAAGAAACACGCCATGCCTACTGAAGCACATCAAAGGAGTCCCTTTTCCAGTGATCTTATGCCACGGCACAATATAATTAGTTTTAATCATAGTATTGTCATTTTCCCTCAAACAGAGCGAGCAGAAATGGGGATCAGACATCCAGAATTTAATCGAATAACTTCCCCACATCCATGGAGACAGGCTTTATTTAGATTCAGCTGACCTCCCCGTCAACTCCTCAAACTTAAATGAGCTCTTTTAAAAAAAAAGGTTTGGGGGTTCTTCCCCCCCCCTCAAAAATATCACCTGGTTAATGTTGAAGAGCCTGGCCTTAATTGCTCACCACTGGTAATCAGATCGCCGTAGCTATGGTGATGTCCTTAAATGGAATGGAATGAAAGAGTGGTTACAAAGAATGGCTTTCATTCATTCTGAACAACTTGATGGAGAACCTGATCATTTCATATACCTATTTACTTAAGGTATGATGGATGTCGTTTGTTTTTGTTTTTTTAAAAAACGACAGTGTTATCAATAGGGGCTGACAGCACAAAGTAAAAGAATGGAATGTAGGAAGATAGGAAGCTGCCTTTATAGCAAGTCAGACCATTGGTCAAACCAGCTCACTAACCTCGAGGTTAAAAGTAAAGGTAAAGGGGCCCCTGACCATCAGGTCCAGTCGTGTCTGACTCTGGGGTTGCGGCACTCATCTCGCTCTATAGGCCGAGGGAGCCGGTGTTTGTCCGCAGACAGCTTCCGGGTCATGTGGCCAGCATGACAAAGCTGCTTCTGGCGATCCGGAGCAGTGCACAGAAACACCGTTTACCTTCCCGCCGGAGCGGTCCCTATTTATCTACTTGCACTTTTGGGATGTGCTTTGGAACTGCTAGGTGGGCAGGAGCTGGGACCGAGCAACGGAAGCTCACCCCGTTGCAGGGATTTGAACCGCCGACCTTCTGATCAGCAAGCCCTAGACTCTGTGGTTTAACCCACAGTGCCACCTGGGTCCCAGATAACTGCAACACATTGCGCATGGAGCTGCCTCTGAAGCTTGCCAGCCGGAGACATTAGTCGCCAAACCTGGCGATCAGGCATCCCCACTTCCTCGCTAAAGGCTGGCTGCTTGTCATGACATGTGACTGGCGCCCGGTTAGTTTCGAATGCTATTAGCCATACACGAAGTAGCTTGGGATGTATTGCAAAGACTTAGCTTTTTGCCCAGGCTGTCCCTGACCCATGAGTGCTTTATTATTATTATTATTCATTAGCATCCTCCGAATTAATTTCCTTTTGGTGTTGTATGCTTTTATACCACCATTTTACTGGGTTTGTGTTGTATTTTTCCCCCCAACGATGCTCTCTGTTGCTTCTGTGTTGTACACCACTTAGAGAGGCTTGAAATATTAAGCACTTTATAATTGCTTTTAAATAAATAAGTGACATGGGGTAAACATGATACGGACTTATTCGAAATGTGAAACGGAGATACCACATAGTGATTCTACAGGGTTACCCGAGCTTATTCTGAAGCATAACTAAACACACCAGAGCATTGACTTTGGTCACTTGCCATCTTTTGAAAGCTGGTTAGGTTTGGAGATCTTGTAAGCACTTATCTTTTTGCCCAGGCTTTCCCTTGACCCTGTTTTATTATGTGTGCAAATAAAGTCATTTCTCATTAAAAGGCAAACAAAATCAAACTTCTCCCCACCCCAAAAGAAAACTAGTATGGCTCCCCAAAACAGATTTTGCCCTGGTGCCTCTCTGTTATGGGCCTGGTCTTAGTGATGTCTAGTGAAGATATCTGAAGGCAGCCCTGTTTGGGGAAGTTTTTAATGTCTGAACATTTTATCATGTTTTTAATACTCTGTTGGGAACCGCCCAGAGTGGCTGGAGAAACCCAGCCAGATGGGTGGGGTATAAATAATAAAATTATTGTTGTTGCTGTTGTTGTTATAGGTGGCGCCAGAGCCAGTGAAAGGTGGAGCCAACTAATTTTGCTCCCATCCACACCCCTGTTAAGTTCTATGAGGGCAACCCTGGGACTAAGGAGGAAGAGGAGGAAGCTGACTGGTTGCAAGCAGACAAAAAGGCAGTCGGGTGAGGGCAGAATAAGGCTCCATTTGCTCTAATCGATCACCTTCTGCTGCCTGAAAGTTGCAGCTTCTGCAAGTAGGAGATCCCAGAGATCTTGGCAAGAGGACAGTAGACATTGTCCCAGTACCCTGGCGTTCCTCCATGTAGGATAACTATTGTCTGTCTGCATAAATTTCTCCCACAGTTTCCAGCGGCACAGATTACTTTGCCCTGGCGTTTGGCTAGGCTCCACAGGCCACTCATTCTGGAACAGTGGAGGGAGGGAGGGAGCGAAATGATTGGCTTTAATGGGATTACTCTGGAGCAAATGAGCCTAACAGCTCTGGGTGACCTCATTTGTTTTTGCAGCATGTTCTGCCTGCATGTTGCAGCCTCTTGAGGAGGCGGGGTGTTTTTTACGGGATGGCTTCGTTTCAGGGGTGGGTGGAGTGAATGATTTGCTTTAAAAATAGCATTTGGGTAGCCTTGCAAATGCATTATTGATAACCACTTGCATTTATTATAGCCAAGGAGTGCTTGCAAACAGCGTCTTCATTAAGGGCTCTTCCAGTTGGTGGGAGGGGGGGAAAGGAGGGTTTTCATTTTCATTTAATTCTTTGGCATTGTATCCAATTCTTAGTTGTCAGAAAACAACTTTTGGCAGAATTTGAGGTGGGCTTTTCTGGTGTTGCCTTTTTTGGTGGGGAACAAAAGTGAATTGCAGAGGCAGGGGTGAAATACCCTACACATTCTTGTGTTCTCCTTGTAGCTCACATCTCCCCCCCCCACACACACACCATTTTTATTCTCCAGCAAAGTTCCAGAATGATGCTGCAACATTTAATGTCATCCAAACCCATAGTCAGAAGGAGGCAGGAGAAAGAGTGGCTATCATTTTTCCCCCCACCAAATGCGACTCACAACAATGCTTCATTGTGCTGTATTGTAGCATCTTTCCAGGCATAGCACTGTGGTCTAAACCACTGAGCCTCTTGGGCTTGCCGATCAGAAGGTCGGCGGTTCGAATCCCTGCGACGGGGTGAGCTCCAGTTGCTCAGTCCCAGCTCCTGCCAACCTAGCAGTTCGAAAGCACATTTCATGATGCAAAACTCCTTTTGCTTCTCTTGAAATTTCAGGGAAATCTGATTGGTTAGGCTGGGTAGCAGAAGGATGTTGCCATGCTCACTGTGATCCCCAGTTGGCTGGGATTGTCCATGTGCCTATTTCTGGGAGGAAGACTTAGAAAAGCACTGTGCCAAAGCAGAGGAGAAACAAAGTGAATAAATATGAACAACAACAACAACAACAACGATGATGAGAATGTATGCTAAATTTGCAAGAGCAAGGAACATCTTCCTCCAGCACTGCTTTTGGCCAGGAAAAAAGAGGGGCAAACATTCACCACAGCTTTCATGCATTTTTTAACCTTTATGCCATTCCTGCTAGTCCCGGCTCTAGGTGTAGTCCTGGTGGTGCGGGGCGCCAGGGCGCTGGACCAGCGAAGCCGCGCTGCGTGCTGCAAGGGCGGGGGTGCCGGAGTGATCTCCGCGCCTCAGCGCCAGGGCGCCCGACCTGCTTGAGACGGCCCTGATTCCTGCATTGTAGGAGGTTGGACTAGATGTCCCTTGGGTTCTTTCCAACTCTACAATTCTACAATTCTACACCACAGAATATAGGTGAGGCTTATGCTAAATCATGATTCCATAGACTAGCCATGCCAGAGACGCTTTCAGTTAGAAGCTGTCCCCTTTGGAAAATCAGCCTTCCCAGAAGCCTTGTCTCCTGTGGAATTCATTCCCAATGCGTTCTGAACCAAAATACAGAACTTTTACGGTTCAAACACCAGTAAATGATAGCTGATAGCGATTGTCAGCATTGTCTAATAAAGAAAATTGGGCACTCTTGTCTTCGGACATTGAGGCCCTTTTGAGTTGGTTTCGGGTTCTGTGGAGGTATCTTCCTTCTTCCACCTTCTGAATCCTGTAGTTTAATGCAGCTCAAATGCAGATAATTGAGTCAGTGGTAGGTGAGTGGATCAAAGGGGTGTTGTGTACAAAGGTTGCTAGATCCCTTTGTTGTAAGATGCTTGCCTTCTCCTCCCGGAATGGATGTCCCTTGTTTCGACACTCTTCATTTCCAAGGGACATAAATGGATGCCTCTTATACATAATAGATGCTCCTTGTTTATTTCATAGGGCATAATGGATGTCAAGCACCACAGCTCTAAAGTATCCCTTTATTATGAATTTTTGATCTGGCAGCCCTTGGGGCACATAACCTCTTGGTTTCACGCTTCACACTTTACTCTGAACAGGAGGAAGTTCCAGGACAGCCTTACGGGGTTGGCTTTCGATACGAGGAAAGGCCAGACACTGACAAGACATTCTGCGTTGGCGCATGGGTTTGTACACAAATACTGGGATTGAAGGGACCCAGGTGGTGCTGTGGTTAAACCACTGAGCCTAGGGCTTGCTGATCAGAATGTTAGCGGTTCGAATCCCTGTGACGGGGTGAGCTCCCGTTGCTTGGTCCCAGCTCCTGCCAACCTAGCAGTTCGAAAGCACATCAAAATGCAAGTAGATAAATAGGAACCGCTACAGCGGGAAGGTAAACGGCATTTCCATGTGCTGCTCTGGTTTGCCAGAAGCGGCTTTGTCATGCTGGCCACATGACCTGGAAGCTATACGCCGGCTCCCTCGGCCAACAATGCGAGATGAGCGCGCAACCCCAGAGTCAGTCACGACTGGACCTAATGGTCAGGGGTCCCTTTACCTTTACCTTACTGGGATTGAATCATAGAATTGTAGAGTGGGAAGGGACCCCATAGGGTTCTCTAGTCCAACCCCCTGCAATGCAGGAATATCAGCTCAAGCATCCACGACAAATGGCCACCCAACCTCTGCTCGAAAACCTCCAAGGAAGAGTTTGACCATGTGGGAAGGAAATAGGTTACACTGGTAAGCCAAACTCTAATGAAACAGTCTCTCTCCAATTCCTTAAGATCCTTCTTTAAAAGAGCCCATGGAAATACATTGGCAGTTTCCCAGATTCTTTAGTCTGCCTCCCCCCAAATCTTCTTATGCACATTTAAGGGATTAAGATCACACTTTTCCCCACCAGTATGCATGCGTGTCTCACCAGGCATCCGCCATGTGGGCACAGCATTTCAGAAGAGGGCATCTGCATGCAATATCTAACATTTTTTTAATTTATGCATTTGACTGATCATACGCCCAGTGACGAGAGTCCTCCGGGCGATTGAGAAAGCAGAAACAAATTAAAAGTCGCAGTCGAAGTAAGGCAAGCATTTAAGAAGCAGCAAATGAAACGACTATAAAATCAAAAACAAATTCCTTTGGAACAGAGATCATCAAGAGATTAAAAGATTGCTGCAATGGTCAGCTGGAATAGAGAGGCGAAAAGATAAACATTTCACAAAGCTGAACGGCTGTGCCAAAACCAGAGTTTAATGTACAGCCGACCTTGGAATGCAAGCAAGATTCACTGCCGGCGAGATTCACTGTTTTGTCTGTGAAAGGTCTGGGGATCTGTATTTTGGTCATGTTCAGTTACGGTGCAGTATCGCAGGACTATGAGCAGGGCTTCTGTGAAGGCTGAAGTTCTACAGGTGCAACTGCTTCGATCTCAGTTTGGCATCACTGGGACGAAATAATAGCTAATGGGCACCCCCCCCCCCCTTGGAGGCAAAAGAGTCTCTGACCTGGATGAAACGTGGAGCCGCTGGAGACAAGTGGAAGTTTGTGTGCAGCCAGTGAAGTATGCCTACAAACAGCCAGTTCTTTAATCTCAGCATGTGAAAGTTGAAAGAGAGAAAGATCAGTTTTACAGAGCAGAAATGCTGGCTCTGGTTGACGCGGTATATGCAGCGAAGAGAGGTCAAAACGCAAAATTCAGATTTTCAATAATGCGTCCGTCTCTCAGTCATCCTGAACAAACTCCTCATTGTGTGCACATAACAAATGGACTTTTCTTCCATATTGGGCTGCAAGGCTCCTTTGTTGTCTTTCTTTCTTCCTCCCCACCCCCCACCCTTTCCAGAGCAAACTTATTTGTTGTCAACAGAGCCAGGGGGAGGATATATTTAAAAAACCCAACCTATCGCTTTCCCTCTGTTTGCGTTCCCATGTGTCTCCTTTATGTCAACCCGGGCCATTGATAGAGTGCAGGATCTTGTTCCAGACCCTTATCTGGCTCCTGTTTGGCTTTGCTCTCTCCCTGCGCCCCACCCCCGCTGTGCTCTCCACCGCAACAACTCAGCTGTCCGTCTCTCCCTGTGACCTTGCACTGGGAAGCCATTCTGTCCCTTCCCAGTGCCGGAAACTGACTTCTCCCCTCTCATCAGCTCAGTGCGCAAAGAGCCTAGACTTTTGCCCCTGGGCTCCGTCACCGCCACGTTGGTATCGACACCGACAGCAGAGAGAACGTCTAGGCAGCAGCTTCCTGGGCTTGGGCTGCGATATTATCAAGGCCATCAGCTTGAGTAAGCTGTAACCACGGAGTCCCGTTACAACCTTCCATTCCCAGCCCGTATTAGGACACCAGGTCAGTCCCTTTGTGGCAGGCCTTGTAAGAAAGCACTGTCCTTGATAGGAGGGTGATAAATGAAGCTGATACTTCCTGCTGTACTTTGCATGGCACATATAAAATTACTGGCTGGGCTGAAGATGCTTTGTGATACAGTTGCGTCGGGAAACCAGGCAAGACTGGGACTAAAGAACATGCTTGCAATGAATGGCCTTTGCTCTCGGGGAAGAGCCGTAGTTCAATGGCACTGATCCTGGTTTTCATGCAGAAGGTCCCAGGTTTGATCCTCAGCATCTCCTGCTAGGACTGGGAGTGTCTCCCACCTGAAATGTTGGAGACACTCCTCTATTGCTACATTCAGGGGTCAGCAAACTTTTTCAGCAGGGGGCCGGTCCACTGTCCCTCAGACCTTGTGGGGGGCCGGACTATATTTTGAAAAAAAATATATGAATGAATTCCTATGCCCCACAAATAACCCAGAGATGCATTTTAAATAAAAGAACACATTCTACTCATGTAAAAACATGCTGATTCCCAGACCATCTGCGGGCCGGATTTAGAAGGTGATTGTGCTGCATCCGGCCCCGGGGCCTTAGTTTGGGGACCCCTGTAATGTAGGGGGTTGGACTAGATGACCCTTGGAATTTTATGACTCTGGGGGTTTTTTGCATAGTTTTAATTTTCAGGTTGTATAAAAAAAAACCTGCTGTTGCCTTTTTAACATTCTAAAGCTGAGATAGTCAACATGGTGCCATTCAGACATTGACTACAACTCCCATGAGCCCCACCACCAAGGCCAATGCTCAGGGATTATGGGGGTTGTAGTCCAGCAAAATCCGGAGGGCACTGTGTGGAACAAAGGCTCAAAAGCTGTTTTCTTCTCAGTTCACTCACTTTGCTTGCAAGGCAGTCAACTAACCAGGCCAGACACCTTTGGATGCTCATATGGCTGCTATCGTTGTGGGTTTTTTTAAACACCATACGCTTGTAACAAAGTTGAAACATAGTCCGTGTGTTACCCATTTGTTGCATCAGTTATCTCTTCCTGCTTTACTCCAGAGGACCACACATGTCCAAAGGGAGCGGCAAGTCTTCACAAACATTCCCATATGGCTCTGGAGGTAAACCACAGCCTCACTGTCAATTTTGTAAAAAAGATGGGAGGGGAGATAAAGCGTTTCACTTCCATGACCAAGACCTGGGGAGAGGGAATTCCACACTGGGGTTGGATCCGTGCTGGATTTACGTATAAGCTAAACAAGCTACAGCTTAGGGCCCCACTCTCTTGGGGGCCCCCCAAAAAATATTAAAGGAAAAACCTGTACATTTCCAAAATATAAGGTAAAAAACAAATAAAATAAAACCTACATACAGCAACAGTGTTTTGTGTTGTGTAGGCTCCTATGATGTAAGTCATGGGCCCCGCCTGCTAGCCTGCTCCCTAAAATAGAACTGTTTTGCTCATTTCTATATACAGTATAGGGTGCCTACATTCTGCATGGACTGATTGCAAGGCAACATGTGCAAATGGCTTGAGATACCTACTAGGTCTATAAATTACCATATAGCATATATTCAACACTCAAAACAGTGACAATTTGTTGTTGACAAAGGACAGCTGGACATATAAAGGGCCCCATTACCTTCAGTAGTTTAGGGCCTCATCAAACCTCAATCCAGCCCTGGGTTGGATGACCACCTAGCAGGGGTCTTGTGGCACTGAACTTCCTGCACTAGCTGGGAGTTGCTGTCCAATGATAAGTTAAAGCATCTGCTTCTCACACAGAAGGTCCCTGGTTCAATCCTTGGAGAGCCACTGTCATTCATTGTAGATACTACTGAGCTCAATGGACCAATGGCAGTTTCCTACATTTTTTAAATTGCAGCACAATTTTGAGGAACCTAAAAGAAGTCTGCTGGATCAGGCCAATGGCTCATGTAATGCAGCATTCTCTTCTTACATGCTTCACATTAAGAAGGTCCCGTGTTCTCCAAGAAGGGCTGAAAGAGACCCACTTCACACGTTGGAGAGTGCCTACCAATCAGTGTAGACTACCCTGAAGTAGATGGTCCATAGCTGCCAAGTTTTCCCTTTTCTCGCGAGGAAGCCTATTCAGCATAAGGGAAAATCCCTTAAAAAAAGGGATAACTTGGCAGCTATGAGATGGTCTAATGCAGGCATCCCCAAACTGCGGCCTTCCAGATGTTTTGGCCTACAACTCCCATGATCCCTAGCTAACAGGACCAGTGGTCAGGGATGATGGGAACTGTAGTCCAAAACATCTGGAGGGCCGAAGTTTGGGGATGCCTGGTCTAATGGGTTCAACTTGGTCTGACTCAGCTTCCTATTTATGTTCCTAACTATGATTTTATGAGGGGATTCCATTACCGGATACCAAAACGTCAGGTTCCATCACTTCTTGACAAGCATTGAACATCCCTTATGGCACAGGTGTTGTACCCTCCAAGTCTCCCCCTTCGACCCTCTTTCCTCATGGTTAAAAAGCAAGTGAAGACTTCTCTGCTCCGTAAGATAGTGCTGTGGCTCATTTCCCTTTGTTAGATAAAATATATATAAAAAAGTACCCTGCGTTTCTGTGCTCCTTGGAAATGGCATCTAACAGCAGTAAAAAGTGGGGAAAGTGCACCAAGAACACAATAAAATTGTGGGCCTTCAATTACAGGAAGGAAAGAGCAAAACAGAAGCTAGCTAAAGCTCAGGAACATGGGACGAAGCAGAGAGAGAGAGAGAGAGAGAGAGAGAGAGAGAGAGAGAGAGAGAGAGAGAATCAATCAACCCATTGGTCTAAAAATATGAGGCCATTTAGTGGAAGGCCAGTCACAAGGCCTTCAGTGGAGTCACTGCTCCCTCAACCTGTAGTCTCCCCCCAGGGAGCCCCCACCTGCCTGCCTTCTTACTTCCATCAGATTTGAAGGACGCATCCCAGCCAGGCAAAAAACACCGAAGCAGAGGTGCTGTCTTGTGCCCAAGACTTGTGCCCAAGGTTTTTGCCTGGCTGGGCATGTGTAACTTCTGCCACACGGTGCGCGTGCGATATCAGGCACATGTTGCATGTGTGTGATGCCATAGATGTGCGACGTTGCATCATTGAGAGGAGACCGAGCATGGCGTGGCTTCAGTGGCCGGTGGCTCCTTCTCTCTCACGCTCTGGAGAGAACCCAGGCTGTGTTTGGCTCTGCACTCAGCCTCCTCCACCCCCTCAACATTGAGGGGGGCTGGCCCCCTGCCAACACATGTTGAGGGGGCCGAAGATACATCGCCCCTGTAGAGTTGGTGCGTCTGCACTCAAGGAAGGTCTATAGTGGTGCTTGCGTGGGGTGTGGCTTGTGAGGGGAGTGGCCTGGAGAAAGGGTGTGGCCTGGGGAAAAGGGGAGTGGCTACATAGTGGGTGGCCTGACGGGCGCATCCTAAATGCTGTATAAAGAGAACTGGAGGGGCTCTGGGGCCTGGGCTTCACCATCTCTGTTTCAGCCTCCCTTTGCTCTGCTTCCCCCATGTCAGAAAATGAAACTAGGAGAGGAAGTGAGGACCGGTCTGAATTTTGCTCGTGTTCTGCGGTTACAGAACCCCATGAGACGCCATTACAATGATTTCTCACGGCATTGCCTGACAGCTCCGGAGAGGGAAACACTAAACTCGCTACCGGAGAGACGGCCCCCCGCTTTTGATTTTTAAACGCAAGTTGTCTGCTTTTTCGGAGCCGGCCGGTGCAATGATTTCCCTGTGCGATGTAATCTGGTTTATAGATCTTTATAAGGGTTTTTATGGCAGCACTTGATTATGCAGTGTCCCAAATGATTTATCAAAGGAGCTGATGTAAAAGGCCAGCAAGAAATGCCGGGGAAATTAAGTACCTAATTCTTTCTGGGAAGTAAACAAACAGCTGGAGTCTCGGGAAACTCGGGACCCCAGTCTGGGAGCAGGAAGCAACTTCTCGCTTCCCTCTCCCAAGTGACGTTCCTTTGTGTTCAGTAAAAATGTTTAACTCAGCATGGACAGGAGGCAGGTGAAAAGATTACAAGAGGGAAACAAAGTGCATGTCAGCATCCCTTAATTAAGAGATGGGAAACCTTTTTCTTCAAAGGCCACAGGGCATTCTTCGTGGTGGCCCCTAAATTGTGGAACTTGCTCCCCACAGAGGCACATCTGGCACCGTCATTGCACAGCTTAGGCACTCGAAGTGTATATTTTTAGGACTTGCCTTATTTTTCTGGCTGTAAATTGTTTTAAACTCTTCTTAATGCTATGTTTTGATGTTGTAACCTGCCCTGGAACGATAGGGTGAAGGGCAGGGAAATGATATCAATAATGGTCACGTTAAGGATACACCAAAAATTCTAACCTGGCTGACCCAACTTGGTATACTTGTAATCCAGGTAATAATGAGAAGCACCCTAAATTTTAGTGTGTTTCTGTAGTGCAATTTAGAACAGGAAAATGCACCCTCTTCTTCAAAAACTTCATTGTACTCCAGTACATCAAGGACATTACTCTTTCTAAATTTGGGGAAATATTTCTTTATCATGGTTTCCACTACTCCACCTTCCTCACCCCCCCCCCCAAAAAAAACCCCTCTGGTGGCTGCTGTCATCTGCTCCCAGGTTGTCTTTCAGTATAATGAAATATTAACTTAATACATTTTTCTTTTCTGCAACTGGGATATATGCAGAAATATCGATTCAGACCAGGCGAGACAGTATGTTGTTCGTATAATATAGTATTTCATGGGGATGACATGAGGGTAAGTGCATGGGAAAGCGAAGTATTTATGGCCATGCACGGAATATAAAGATGGATTTGTACATTTGTTAGTGCAAAACCAAGGCCTCCTGCATTGCTTTTCTGAGCGTATTAGTCACTAATCCCTTTCCCAGTGAGTCTTCTTGTAGAAAAGCAAAGAGAAACCGTTCTCCAGGCTATTGATTTTCCTGTAACCCAACCTTTTGCAGTAGCTTTTAGAATTTGCTATCTTGATACTGCTGCATCTTAAGCTAAGAACATTTCCCCCCTTTAAAAAAACAACAACCTGTGGCCCAATTGGGCTGCTGCTGGATCAGACCAGTGGCCCATCTGGGCCAGCATCCTGTCCTCACAGTGGACAACTGAGTGCCTACAAAAAGCCCACAAGATGGAACTGAATGTGACCGCGCTTTGCCCCTTGTCATTCCCAACAATGAGTTTGGGAAGGTAGGCAGAACATTGCCATAACGGCCAGTAGCCATTGTCCGCCTTTGCCCTCCATGAATTTGCCGAATCCCCTTTGGAAGCCATCCAAGTTTATGCCCATCAATTCCGTAATTTACCTATGCACTGGTTGAAGAGGGGCTGTCTTTTGCATGTCCTGAATCTTCTGACATTTAGTTGCATTGGATGGCCCTGAGTTCTGGTATTAAAACAGGGGGAGAAAAGCTTTCTTGGCTTTCTCTATCCTGTGCATAATGGCATACACCTGTATCATATCCCCAAATTACATTCCTAGCTTCAAACCCAGGTTTGAGTGTTGGGAGAACACACTCCCTCCTTTTCCCTTGGACCCAGAGATCCTGACTCATTTCAAACCAGAGCTACCCCTTGCATCCAAACCAAGGAATACTCAGGATTTGATTTGAGTTCGCAGAGCTGAAGTGGCACAGTCAAGCGAGTGCAACAATTTCCTCTGTCAAATCGAAGCTTGATTTCTGCGTAGCGCAGCCTAGCAATTAACGTTGTCACCTTAGTTCCCTCTGTAATAAGTGCCACATTCGTAGGGAGAGTTGGTCCCGCCCCCAAAGGATGTTACGAAAAATAGGAAGATGCCTTTGGTTTCCATTTTTATAGGTTTTAATTGTGTTGCATGGGGTAGATCGGTTGTAGGACCTGTTCCAGGGTCTCTGGAACCAGCCAAAACGGGAGCCAAAAAATGCATGCATGCAGAAGTAGGGACATTGTGCAAGCAGTACAATCATGCAAGACCACTAGATTCTGCTGTTGGTGATTTCCTTGCTTGTGAAGGCGCCCATATAGTTCTTGGCATTTTGGGGCGGGTGCGTGAGAGCGAAGCTGTGGTCCAAGGAAACTTGTCGGCATTGCCTTGCAGACATGCTGCGGTTTGTTCCTGTGCTTCCAATTAAGGGAAGCAAATGGCGATATTCAAATAGAGGGGAAGGGAAGTGCTGGGCAACCTTTTCCCTTTGATCAGATGCTAGCGGTGTTTTGTTTTCTGCTTTTTTAAAGCCTGATTAGCTAGCTCTTTAAACCCAGAGCAGAAGCGCTTGCAGTGGTGGGTCGGACAGCACAATTTATTTATTTATTTTTAAAAAATAACATATGGGGAAAAGCATTGTGTAATTTCTCACAGCCGGAGATTTGGCTGAAAGGTTGTTTACACACCCTTCAATCCAAACGGGAAAGGCCTTTTTTATTTGATCATCTCTGGTTCGGAAACAGGCATGATGTTGCAGCCGCCTCCAGCACAAAATACACCTTGCAGACCTGAAACAACTAGTGGCACCTCATTATTATTAAAGCCAGGGGATGATCGTTAGTTTGTTTGTTTCGTATTGCCTACTGGGAGGTGGGTTGAAAATTTGGGGCATTTCCCCCCCTGCCTTACAGCAATCTTGAAGCAACCTTCCTTAGCCAGGGGCTGCTCCCCTGGATGGACATCATCTTCCAGCAGCCCTGGCTAGCATGCCCAGTGGTCAGGGACAATGGGAGTTGGAGCCCAGCAATGGAGGGAGAGCATGAGCCTGGAGAAGAATCATAGAATCATAGAATCATAGAGTTGGAAGAGACCACAAGGGCCATCCAGTCCAACCCCCTGCCAAGCAGGAAACACCATCAAAGCATTCCTGGCAGATGGCTGTCAAGCCTCTGCTTAAAGACCTCCAAAGAAGGAGACTCCACCACACTCCTTGGCAGCAAATTCCACTGCCGAACAGCTCTTACTGTCAGGAAGTTCTTCCTAATGTTTAGGTGGAATTTTCTTTCTTGTAGTTTGAATCCATTGCTCCGTGTCCGCTTCTCTGGAGCAGCAGAAAACAACCTTTCTCCCTCCTCTATATGACATCCTTTTATATATTTGAACATGGTTATCATATCACCCCTTAACCTTCTCTTCTCCAGGCTAAACATACCCAGCTCCCTAAGCCGTTCCTCATAAGGCATCGTTTCCAGGCCTTTGACCATTTTGGTTGCCCTCTTCTGGACACGTTCCAGCTTATCAGTATCCTTCTTGAACTGTGGTGCCCAGAACTGGACACAGTACTCCAGGTGAGGTCTGACCAGAGCAGAATACAGTGGTACTATTACTTCCCTTGATCTAGATGCTATACTCCTATTGATGCAGCCCAGAATTGCATTGGCTTTTTTAGCTGCTGCATCACACTGCTGACTCATGTCAAGTTTGTGGTCTACCAAGACTCCTAGATCCTTTTCACATGTACTGCTCTCAAGCCAGGTGTCTCCCATCCTGTATTTGTGCCTTTCATTTTTTTTGCCCAAGTGTAGTACTTTACATTTCTCCTTGTTAAAATTCATCTTGTTTGCTTTGGCCCAGTTGTCTAATCTGTTAAGGTCATTCTGAAGTGTGATCCTGTCCTCTGGGGTGTTAGCCACCCCTCCCAATGAAGACTATCTCGAGGTGCAACACTCTTTGAAGTGTGTGATGGAGAGCCCTGGTAGATCAGGCTGTTGCCTAGCCCAGCATCCTGTTCTCACAGTGGCCAATCAGGTGCCCGTGACAAGCAGGACTTGAATGTGGTTTCTTGCAACAGGTATTCAGACACAAGGCTGCCTCTGACATGGATGCAGTGAAAGCACTTGGTTAGTGAATACCAAAGCAGAAACCAATTCTCAGGATTAGGCTGAGCCAATTCAAGGGTAGGGCTGGCCGATATAGCCATATGTCATCCAAAACAAGTCTGAAGTTCATATCGTGATATTGGTTTCATAGTTTTTGAACTGGCAATATATTGCAAATCAATGATGTGTATGCTCTGCAAAAATCACAATGTTGAAGCCAGCCAATGCCTCTCCATAGCTCCATCCTTATTTCAGGCATTGTGGTAGATCAGTATCTCACGATGTCATAGCTGCCAAGTCTCCCGTTTTCCCCAGGAAACCCCCGTTTTTCCAGCTGTCCCCAGCCGAAAAAAATGGATTTTTTTTGTTTTCCCCCGGTTTATTCTGGCGCACCCACACAAAATGTTTTGAGGAGGAAGCAATGCAGGGCCATTGAGGGGCACAACCTGGGGATAGGGGGCATGGCCTGGGAAAGGGTGTGATCCGGAAACGTCCCAAGGGCCATAGAGAGAGGGTGGCATTTGTCTACTTTCCCCCTTCCCTGGTCCTTGCTGCAACCAAGCAAGCCTCTGAGGCCCAAATGAACATACAGTCCTCAAGAATTCTGCAGCCTTGCTCCCAGGCGAAGAAGTTCCCTTCTCCAAGGCCTGTGACACAGTCCTTACTCACAGCTGCTTGTCTTCTCCGGTTTAGGGTGATGTCACGGGTGCTACATAACCATGCGATGACTCACGGCGTTGGCTACGTGATGACTCACAAAAGCTGCCTTCCAGTATCCACTTAAACCTGTAAGTAAACCTCAGATGAGCTCAGAGGGGACTGATCTCTGAGTAGGATTGTGCTGTGAGACAACTGATGGGGACGACAGTGGAAATGTGCAGAAGTGTTCCTGCCTCTCACTACGGCCATTGATAACCTTAACCCCCCCACATGAATCCTTCACACCAGAGAACCCAAATAAACACAGGGTGGCAATAACACATTGACTTGACTGCAGACACGCAGCACTGTTGAGCATGTGCTAACTACGTATTCCTTGTGGCTGGATATTATTAGATATTTATTTGTACCCTGCCTTTCTCTGACAGGGACTCAAGGTGAAACAGTTAAAAGCATGGAGGTGAGGGGGACAATAGCTAAAAAAATAATGAAGCACTTGTATTCCAGGCCCTAAGAGATCTACCCAGTGCATTGTCTACCCAGCATGCACTGTTGATCCTGAGCATTGTTTGCTGTTTCCTGCATGCCTTGCCTGCTTCCTAGAATCCTAGACTCATAGAGTTGGGATCCTGAGGGTCATCTACTCCAACCCCCCTGCGATGCAGGAGTTTGCAATGCAGGACCCTGAGATAAAGAGTCTCATGCATGGCAAGCATGTTCTGTAACCTTTCTTCTTTGACAATCACTCATAACTGAGTAATATTGTCTTCCATAAACACGGTCTTAGCAGTGAGTCGGTAAGTGACTGTGGAGGCCAGTTCTAGATCCACACGTCCTTCCGCAGTGGGGACATAGGTTTCTGGGTGGGAGTTGATCAAGGTGAGGGTTTGCCAAGCATGTCTTCCTCTTAGCATGTTTCTCCCTTTCATCCCGAGTTTGAGCATCTTCAGTGTCCATGACACCTTTGGTAAAGGCTGTTCTCCAATTGGAGCACTCGCAGGCCAGTGTTTCCCAGTTGTCGGTGTTTATACTACTTTTTTTTTTTTACATTTGCCTTGAGAGAGTCTTTAAACCTCTTTTGTAGACCACCAGCATCACGATTTCCATTATTAAGTTTGGAATAGAGTAGTTGCTTTGAAAGACAATAATCAGGCATCCGAACAACATGACCAGTTCATCGAAGTTGATGTTGAAGAACCATTGCTTCAACACTTGTCATCTTTGCTTCTCCCAGTACACTGGCATTAGTTCACCTGTCTTCCCAAATGATATGCATTTTTTTTAATGGAATCTTTCAAGGAGTTGTAGATGCCGTTTATAAGTGATAGAAGCCTACAGTAAGGTTTGCAGTACAATAGCTTTGTAAACAGGCATTTTGGATTCCTTGAGAATGTCCCAGTTCACAAACACTCCACACTTCATTCGGGAGAAAGTTGCACTCACAGAGCTAAGGCAATGCTGGATTTCATCATCAATGTTGACCCTTGTGGAAAGATAGCTGCCCACGTAGGAGAAGTGATCAACGTTTTCCAACGTTACACCTTTGAGTTGGGTTTGTGGCGCTGCAGAGGGTTTTTTGTGCTTGTTTGTGCAGCACTTTGGTTTTTTGGATGTTGAGCAATAGGCCAAGCTTTTCGTAAGCTTCTGCAAAGCTATTTAGGGTGGTTTGGAGCATGCACACACTACGTTGTCATCAGCATATTGAAGCTCTAAGACAGAAGTTATGGTAACCTTATTCTTTGCTTTCAGCCTTCTCAAGTTAAAGACCTTTCCATCTGTTGGATATATGGTTTCTTCTCCCCCAGTGGGGAGTTTCCTTTCAACAATGTATAGGATCAGGGGAATGAAAATAATGAATAGAGTTGGGGCGATAACACAACTCTGTTTAACACCTGATCCCACTGTGAACGGTTCACTTTAAAAGCCATTGTTATCTGTGATTGTTGCTGTCATATTATCATGGAGGAGCCGAAGGAGGCTCACATTTTTTTTCTGGGTAGTTCAATTCTGCCCACTTTGAAGACTTTGGCAGGTATCCCATCAGGTCCGCTGGCTTTATTGTTTTTCATTCAGTTAATAGCTGTACACAACTCTCCTGCTGCTAGCTCATGTCTAATATGTTTTTGTAGAATTTGTGAGAGGATCTCAGCAGCTACAGGGGAGTTGTGGTTAAGGAAATGTTGGTAATGTTCTTTACAGTGCAATGCAATAGCTTCTTTATCTTTTAGAAGTGTGGTACCGTCTGTTGAGCGTAGGTGGCATATGCCATGAATTATTGGTCCATAGATGGTCTTTGTGGCTTTAAAGAAACTCTGTGCATCATGAGTGTTGGCTAAGAGCTGGATCTCTTGAGCTTTTTTATCCACTAGGTGTTCTTTAGTTCTCTGGTTCTTCTTTGAACCTCAACCTTAGTGTTGGCATAGGTTTTTTTCTTTGTTTCTATCTCTTTGACAGATCCAAAAAGCGTTCCTTTTCTTGTCAATAGTGCGTTCAATCTCACGATCATTCTCATCAAACCAGTCCTGCTGTTTCTTGGTTTGGTATCCAATACAGTGGTACCTCGGGTTACAGACGCTTCAGGTTACAGACTCCGCTAACCAAGAAATAGTACTTCGGGTTAAGAACTTTGCTTCAGGATGAGAACAGAAATCAAGCTCTGGCAGCGTGGCGGCAGTGGGAGGCCCCATTAGCTAAAGTGGTACCTCAGGTTAAGAACAGTTTCAGGTTAAGAACGGACCTCCAGAACAAATTAAGTTCTTAACCCGAGCTACCACTGTAGTTTGTTCACAGGCTGCAATAATGGATGTCTTTCAGGAACCCTGAAAGCAGATGGTCCTTAAGAGTCGTTTGGAAGCAATCCCACTTAATAGGATCTTGAAGGACTTGAGTGTTGTTGTTTTTTGTGCCTTGGTTTCCTTCCTGGAAGCCTGCATTGAGGTATAATTTTGATAGCCATTGTGGGACATATTAATCATAAAGGTCTGCCAGCATTTTCACATACATGTCTCCTAATAAGCACATTTTTGCACTCATGTTCCCCTAATATTTTGCATTTCATTTTCACTAATGCATGCATGTTAGGTGCCTTTGTCCCCAATAGAAGGATTTTTGTACACACTGTCTTGGTTGGAGACCTCCACTGCAAAATCCAGAGAAGGGGGGATTTTGAAGCGTAGCTGTTCTTTGGTTTGCATCTTGCTTCAGGAAATGTGAATTAGGTAGTTTCTCATTAAAATGCAAACAAATTTGAAATTCTGCCCAGTGGTTCAGTATCTTTTTATTCTGGCAGGCTTTTATTTTGTGGGGTACACATGCAGTATTTTTTTTTATTATGTTTAAGCTGCTGGCCCTGTCCCCTTTATTGCCACTGTTTTTATGGAATTTTTATATGTTATAAACTGCCTTGAGTGGTTTATTTATACCAGAAGGGTGAGATATGCTAAGTCAATAAATAAATAAAAGTCTGAAATGGATGAGGCGACTCAGCTTCAGAGGGAATTGGATTAGCATTAACCCAATTAAAGGTTGGCGACCCCCACAGTTGCAATAGTGTCTAGAGAGAGGCTAGTAAGCGGTTTTTATGAAAATAATATCTAACACAAAGTTAACCACCAAATATCAATGCTGATTTGAGATGGGTGAATCTGTCACTTTTGGTTTTTCTCAGTTTCTCCTTCTTCCTATCTTAAGCGCAGTTCTCCACTTTCCACATCAGTTTGTGATTATTTTTATTTATTTATTTACGATTTTCTTGATTTACAGATACGTTTTGAAATCATCATGAAATTTCACCAGTGTTTGGGTGCATATTTATCCCAATACGCACATGTTTAAAACGCAACTTTGGATAATTTGTAAACTGCTTTGATTCCCGTCCCCCCGTCCCCTGCCCCTGCAGTCAAGCAATGTACAGTATATATTTTAAGAATCAAACAAATACACTTTTTTTTGCAAAGCATATTTTCCTAATAGAGTGCATGTCACTTTCACAAATATGTGCATTTCGATGCACACTTTAATCTAGTCTACGCATTGCCGTACACACTGCTTGGCTTGAGAACTTTACTGCAAGATCTGGAGAAGCGCAGATTTCAAATGATGGCTATGTTTCAGTTTGTGTATTGTTTCCGAAAGTGCAAATTAGGTAGGTTCACCGCTAAATGTGAAATGAGTTGAATTCCGCCTCTTCCCGTCGGTCTGTAGTGCTGAAGATAGATAATAAAAGTGTAGAGTTGGAAGGGAATCTTTTGCCCAATGTGAGGCTTGAACCCACAGCCTTCAGATTAAGAGTCTCATGCTCTACGAACTGAGATGTCAGATGCTGTGATACTCAATAGGGTTGGGTGATACCTGGTTTTCAACATTGTGATATATCACCAGCTAAATCTGGTAGCTGTTTTTCTCTTTGACATCTGATGGGAGGGCGTTCCACAGGGCGGGCGCCACCACCGAGAAGGCCCTCTGCCTGGTTCCCTGCAACTTGACTTCTCACAACAAGGGAACCGCCAAAAGGCCCTCGGTGCTGGACCTCAGTGTCCGGGCAGAACGATGGGGGGTGGAGACGCTCCTTCAGGTATACTGGACAGAAGCTGCTTATACCATGATATCCTCTCCAGATCCACAAAAGTAAAGGCAGATGTGTATCGAATGACTCAAAATTGACTGCAATGGCGTTTGCACAAGCTCCAAGACAGCCTCAGCTTTTACCATTGCTCCTTGATGTGTTAATGTGCCGTACATAATCCTCGCCCCTTTTGATTTCCTCACATCCTGTCCTGGAATGAACTAGAGATGCTACGATGACAAGGTCTGTGGGTTCTTGCAGTGTTCCTGCGTTTATCTCCCGACATATGGGAAGGAGCACAGTTTTGACACCCCCCCCCAAAGCCCACACACTGGGAGCACACAAGACAACAATCTTGCGCTGAAGGGTGAGAGCATTAATTGGAACACACTCGTAGCAGCTGGCGAGCAGTCGAAAACCTTCGCAAATGGGAGGTCCGTGCCTCACCCATCACCAAAGAGACCATTGCTCATGCAGGGTCAGCAGAGGAAGCTGAAAAAGAGGGGGCAGAACTCTGGCACGTTTTGGCAGGTCGATGAAATCGACTCCCATTGTGGGAGGGAAAAAGGAAGAGAAGAACCACCTCCGGAGATGAGAGTGGAGGCAGATCATTAGTTCCTTGTCTAAGAAGGAATCCTCTTTTGGCAGCAAAGCAGGCAGCTGCTAATAAACAGGCTGGCTGTTATCTTATGTTCAGCACACTATGTGCTAGTCCATGCGTGGCGGTTAACATCAGGTCCTAATGGCACTGTTTTTCAACCTTGAGTCTGGGCACCCCAGTTTATGAAGGATGTTGACAAACTAGAAGGTGTGCATAGGAGGGCAACCAAGATGATCAAGGGTCTGGAAGCTAAGCCTTACGAGGCGCGCTTAAAGGAGCTGGGTATGTTTAGCCAGGTAAAGAGGAGACTGAGAGGAGATATGATAGCCATCTTCAAGTATCTTAAGGGCTGTCACATGGAAGAGGGAGCATGCTTGTTTTCTCCTGCTGTGGAAGGTAGGACTCAAACCAATGGCTCAAGAAAGGAGATTCTGACTAAACATTCAGAAAAACTTTCTGATGGTAAGATCTGTTCGGCAGTGGAACAGACTCCCACAAGAGGTGGTGGACTCTCCTTCCTGGGGGGTTTTAAGCAGAGGTTGGGTGGCCATCTGCCATGGATGCTGTAGCTGAGATTCCTTCATTGCAGAAGGCTGGCTAGATTACCCTTGGTTTCCTTCCGACTATAAGATTCTATAGTCAGATGTCTTGCAGTCAGGTGAGCACCTATTTCAGGCTTCCTCACACTCAGTCATCCAGATGTTTTGAGACTACAATTCCCATCATCCCTGACCACTACTGGTCCTGTTACCTAGGGATCATGGGAATTGGAGGGTCAAGTTTGAGGAACTCTGACCTATTCAAAATCCAATAAGGTCATCAATTCATGAAAGCTTCCTCCATGTGTACATTTATTCCTTCCTGGACTGATGTGCCAGTTCACATCGCTCTGGTTACAGGTAGGTAGCCGTGTTGGTCTGGATCGAAGTAAAATAAAAAAATTCCTTCAGTAGCACCTTAAAGACCAACTAAGTTTTTATTTTGGTATGAGCTTTCGTGTGCATGCACACTTCTTCAGATACCACTTCGTGTGCATGCACACTTCTTCTTCACATCGCTGTTTGCTACTAGCGAAGTGCTTCCTGGAGTCTCTGTGAAATCACCGGCAGCCAGTGGCTTGTATCCAAAGTAACACTATGTGAGTGTTCTGTCCGTGGAAGTATTTTGGGCTGTGCAATGGAACAATCTCCTAAATCTGTTTTGTGGGGTTCCCCCCAACCCATAGCTGCCAAGTTTTCCCTTTTCTCGCGAGGAAGCCTATTCAGCATAAGGGAAAATCCCTTAAAAAAGGGATAACTTGGCAGCTATGCCCCAACCCTCTGGAGCATGTTTGGGGAGGGCACAGGGAGAGGAAGCTCCCACTGCACACATGGGAATTGTTGCATGATTGGGACCCAGTGTGAATGGGAAGGTGTTTAATGTGCATTGACTCCTGTCAGCTTGCATTGCTAACCCTTCCACACGCAACCCAAAGACTGTTAGGAATGCCCCTGCATTTAAATGCATGCAACTCGTAAATTGTTCAGTGTTGTGAGCAAACTGGAAAATAAAACCTGAGAGGGGGTGGGGGGTGGGAGAGAATTGGCTAGACTTGTTGAAAAAGCATTCCTTTCGTTCCTACAATCAAGATAGCTGCAGGGTAGCAAAACTGAAAATAGAGTGTTAGGTGATATTTGCTCTCATTACAAAGATTGATTTTTTAATTAAAATTAAGTTTTAATTAAAACAAGGGGCGATGTATGCTGGCATTTCCAAGAACACACTAATGTTTTGAATTCATGTGACTCGTTTTGATGACAATGCCCGGGTTTTCCTTTGCTCCTGAGTTCTGTCGGTCAGTGTAATGGGAAACAGCGTGCTCTTGATTTTCAAATGGCACTTCTGGTTTTTTTTAATTATTATTATTCTTTATTTATTTATTTATTTATTCTTTAATTTTTTTAAAAAAGGGTATAGGATATAGATCAAGTCAGGCAAAGACCTGGTTGAAAAGTAACATTTTTTGCCTGGCGCTTAAAGGTGAGTAGTGAAGGTACCAGGCAAACTTCCCTGGGGAGAGCATTCCACAGATGGGGAGCTACTGCAGAGAAGGCCCTGTTCTCATGTTGCCACCATAGCTGCCAAGTTATCCCTTTTTTTCAGGGATTTTCCATTATGCTGAATAGGCTTCCTCGCGAGAAAAGGGAAAACTTGGCAGCTATGGTTGCCACCCTCCTGACCTCTTGTGGAGGAGGCACACAAAGAAGGGCCTCAGAAGATGATCTCAGGGTAGGTTCATATGGAAAGAGGCGGTCCTTGAGGTATTGTGGTCCTGAGCCTTTTCCTCGAGAACCTTCATGAAGGAGGCATTCCAGGTCAGGCGGTTGATAGCATCACTTCCATCACTTGAAGAAGGGCCGTAACTCAGTGGTAGAGTATCTGCTTTGCAGGTCAAAGGTCCCAGATTCAGTTCTGGGCATCTCCAGCTGGACTGAAGGAGTTCCCATTCTGAACCCCTGGAAAGCCAATACTGGCCAGGGTGGACAAAAGTGACCTCATATGGACCAATGGTCTCATTCATTATAAACACCTGTGTGTAGTTTCCCCACAATGTGGGGATCCAACTGGAGGAGAAGAGGTCCTGCCATTGCAGAAAATAAGCCCCCAGCATGTGCAGAGTGAAGGTTGGGCCAACAGGCTCATTCCCCCATCTCTCCTTCTCTCTCATACAAACAAACAAACAAACAAACACACACACACACACCAAGGAGTGTGGTGGAGTCTCCTTCTTTGGAGGTCTTTAAGCAGAGGCTTGACAGGCATATGTCAGGAATGCTTTGATGGTGTTTCCTGCTTGGCAGGGGGCTGGACTGGATGGCCCTTGTGGTCTCTTCCAACTCTATGATTTTATGATTCTAATTCTGTCAGGTGCAAGAGAATGAGCATGTTAGCCCTCTTGTCACTGGCATGCCCACGGTGCCCCATGGGAAACACCCAAGATACTAGTCGCTGGTACCTCTGGAGGGGTTGGGGGAACTCACACGAAGCCTTTCCCAGGCACTGAATAAGTAACTTTATTGTGTCTCTAAGCTCATTTTATTTGATTTTTCATTTAATTTTGCTTTGCTGTTCACAAGCTGCATCGTATTAAATATTTACTATTCTGGTTATATTGTCAAGATGCACTTGACGGTCTTATGGTAATCACCACTCAGCCTTTCAGCAGAGACTGTGTCTGTGTTTATACAGTTCAGGGGATAGTGATGAACCCCACAACTAGCTATCACCGCCAAGGGATCCATCTGTCTTTTTCTGATCTGTCTTGCTTGCCTGCTCTGTTTTGTTTCCACAGTAGTCACACACACACACACACACACACACACACACACACACACACACACGTATGTATGTATGAAAATGCATATTTCAATTTGTATCTTGAACATATTTACTCCCTAAAATATGCATTTCTAAAGACGTTGCATCACAAAACACACATTTTTTGCAGTATTTTTTTCAGCTGATAAGTTTTTCAAGCTGCGAACTGTGTCACAAGCAGGGCTGTGTTGAAATCTGTTCTTCAGTGTTGTTGTTTGTTACAAGCTTCCTTCCTCTGACAAAGAGGAGTGGGCAAAGGTTTGGCAGATTTCATGTGAATGGCAAGGAAGAAAAAGAGGGAAGCATAAAGAGACAGAAAGAGGAGTGAAGGATGATAACCTTGTGCTCAGGAACCAAATGGGCCCCCCGGGCTCCTTTATCAGGCCCTCGGGACTTTCCACAGACTGCACCCTTACTTGCAGGGGGTTGGACGAGATGACCCCCCAGAATCCCTTCCAGTTCTATGATTCCTCAGATGACATCCTTCACCAGCCAGGAACAGAGAGGCTTAGATGTTAGTCAGGCAGGGGAGAGCCGGCAGCTGCAGACTTCGGCTCTTCCTGACCTTGACGGACAGGCTGATAAGGCAGTAGCTGAGAGCAGGCTGGAACACAGTCACAGCTCACAGGACACACAAAAAGGCACAAACAGTTTCAGAGACAGCCTCTCAGAAAAGGAAGAGGTTGGAGATGATCCACTAAGTCCAAAGTGTCGGTGAATGGGAGGGCTTTTAGGAAGCAAAACCAGAGACGTAAGTTCAATATCTTCTGTCAGCATCGGAAGGAGTCTTCAGAAGGGTCACCTTGAGTAATGATGCCGGAGGCTTTGTTGAAGCCGTCTGGAGCTATCAGTTTGTTTTTGCAATAAATCCTTCTTTTTAATTACCGCACCTGCGCTTACTGTGTTATCAAGCTGGGAACCTGGACTTCTGACACATGTGGTCCCTGGAAGGTTGCTTGGAAAGGAATGTGGGCCGGGAGCTCAAAAAGACCCCCTTCTTCTTCTGCTCTATCTCAATAGTTTACTGACTTGGGGCCTGCTCAACTCTGGCCTCAGTGCCACTCGGTGCTGTTCTGTGGCCCCCAAACATGGCCCACAACATGGGGGAGAGGAGATCCCTCACCCCTCATCTCCATGGTATGAAATCAGGCACCTTTGCTATGTTGTACTGAGCTACATTGCTCCATCCAAACGAATTCAAAAACTCTTGCTTATACTCAGTGCTATTTTTCTAGAAAAAGAGGTGCCTGAGCTCACCATGAACACCTTCCTTGTTCTCTTAGAATACCAATGGCGCCCACCGGAGAGGTGCCAGAACAGAGAGAGAGAGAGAGAGAGAGAGAGAGAGAGAGAGAGAGAGAGAGAGAGAGAGAGAGAGAGAGAGAAGCCATGATTTCTATTATGGTGCCTTTATTCTAGGCGCACTGGATCAGAAAGCCGTTTTCCAAACTGTTTAATCATGCTGGAGGAGGAGATTCCTACTTTTAAAAGTTGAGTTTTAAAAGTACAATACCCATAAAAGTATGTCAAGGGGTTAAGAAGGGATGGTGCATTTTCAATTACGGGTCGTTATGGGAAGTTCCCTTTTGTTAAGCAAACAGTAAAACCGATAGTTTCCTCCACAACGAAACATAAAGTGAGTTTGCTCGAATCAGTAAACTTAATGGAGGGTATTATACAAGAAACGGGTCCTTGAAAATCTGGCTCGTTTAACAAGCCTCCAGCCGCCCGCCCCATGCCTATGACATCCCCATTGGAGAAGCATAACTTGTTAAGAGGAAAGTCACCTCCAACCTTCTAAACTATCAAGGTAATTTTATGAAGTTGAACATTTCTCAGAACTGCTGACCATTGCAGTTAAGTTGCCGCTCATCTGCAAGACCTCTCTTTGATGGATGCAATTGTGATACTTGTGGGCAATGTTTTTGTTTTAAGAAACTCCTCTCTTTTGGAGGGTGTAGTTGGAAAGCTGACCGCAGGCCTCAATCAGTGCCAGATTTACGTGTAAGCTAAACAAGCTATAGCTTAGGGCCCCACTCTCTTGGGGGAAATAAAAAGGCAAGAAAAAACTGGATGTACATTTCCAAAATATAAGATAAAAAAAATAGAATAAAACCTACATACAGCATTGCAACAGTGTTTTGTGTTGTGTAGGCTCCTAGGATGTGCGTAATGGGCCCCGCCTGCTAGCCTGCTCCCTAAAATATCACTGGTTTGCTCATTTCTATATATAGGGTGCCTACATTCTGCATGTGCAAATGGCTTGAGATATTTATTAGGTCCATAAATTACCATATAGCATGTATTCAGCACAAAAAACAGTCACAATTTGTTGTTGACAAAGGACAGCTGTTGTCTTTGTCCAGGGAGCCTGTTTCTTGGGAGAAAAGCAATGGCAAACCTAGACAGCATCTTAAAAAAGCAGAGACATCACCTTGCCGACAAAGGTCCGTATAGTTAAAGCTATGGTTTCCCCAGTAGTGATGTATGGAAGTGAGAGCTGGACCATAAAGAAGGCTGACCACCGAAGAATTGATGCTTCTGAATTATGGTGTTGGAGGAGACTCTTGAGAGTCCCATGGACTGCAAGAAGATCAAACCTATCCATTCTGAAGGAAATCAGCCATGAGTGCTCACTGGAAGGACAGATCGTGATGCTGAGGCTCCAATACTTTGGTCACCTCATGAGAAGAGATGTTGGAACCAGAGGTTCCGCAGCCAGCTTTATGCGCTGAATAATACACCCTTGTGCAAATTAATTGAAACAATGAATTTAGTACAGTAGCCTTTTGTATAAAACTCACATATGCATGTACAAAACTCACATATACATACATTAGTAATGGATATGATCTCCGCTGTTTTTAAGCAGCATTTGAACATGAAGTTTACTAGTTTCAAACACTCACTGTTGATTTTCAGATCCCTGTACCACACTTTTCGGATCCCTATACCACACCAGCGCTTGAATGAGCTTCTCCATAGTCGTACAGTCTACAGCATGGAGGCAACGTTCGCATCTAGCCCACAAATTCTCAATGGGATTTACATCCGTGGAATTCCCTGGCCAATCAATTTGCTGCTCTGTCATGAATTTCTTCACCACTTTCGATGTGTGACAGGGGGCTAGGTCCTGCTACAATATCCCAGTACTGTCAGGATACCTCTTTTCCAACTCTGGAATAACTGTCTTTCGTAGAACCTCAGTATATTGTGGTGAGCGCATCATTCCTTCTATTGGCTTCAGGCTTCCGACACCATAATAACTGAAGCACCCCCCAAAACGTCTTCTTTTGTGGGTGCTTGACAGACTGATCGATGTGGCATAGAAAATATGCTTTGTTTTGGTTAATTTGCACACGGGTGTACAAGTGGAGCTGGAGCAAAGCCTCTTCTGGAGAGCAGAGGGCAAAAGAGCTCTGAGAGCTGAGAGTGGTTCAGCGGACAGAGCAAAGCTCTTCACCCTTGCTCAGTTCAGAGTACGAATCATGTTAAAAACCAGCAACCAGCCAGGGCTCTACCAATCTTCAGAGTGCATAACACACTACGCGGCTCAGTCTTGTTAAAAACAATATATGTATTTGGGGGTGTGTGGGTGCCTGCACATATGTTTATGCAACTGTCATCTTTTTATTTATCTTCTTGGGATTTATTTCATTTTCGCGAATTGGTGTTTACGACAACGCTGAGATGCAATTTGAAAGCAAAGAGCAGGATCGTCTAGGGAAGGGAACCCGCAGATATTGTTCTGTGCTCGGGAATCGGCTTCTTTTCATGAATCGATGCTTACTCTTTTGATTTTATTTAGTTATTTAAATTTATTCCCCGCCCCCGCCCATCGCCTCAGGGTAGCTCCTGGTTTTGGAAATGGGAAAATTAATTCCTTGGCTCAATCTAGCGAGGGAGTTGAAGGCCCAATATTCATGACATGCATTTATTACCCCAGCATAACAATGGCAATTAAACATGGGCTCGTCAAAGATGTCCTGAATGTCAGAGAGTATAACGCTTCAAAAAGATGTCTGGGCAAGTTATTCGGGACCGAGTTTTATATTAGAAACTTAGCATGAGCCGCCGATACTGTGTTCCTTTAACGTACACAAGATTCCTGTAACATCTGCAATTGGAGGCGGCAAGTCGATGCCTGAACCATTGGTTTTTCAAAAGTAAGGGCCGGCACCAGCTTTGAGGGAGTCCTGGGCAACAATGTCTTCCCATGGCTCCCAGTGCACCCAGGTGGGATTACCTGGCTATGGTGGCAGGGTTCCAAGCAGCAGTGTGGAGTCAGATCTAGAAACTCTTTTAATTTCCCATCATACCCTGGAGTGATAATAGAATCATAGAATCATAGAGTTGGAAGAGACCACAAGGGCAATCCAGTCCAACCCCCTGCCAAGCAGGAAACACCATCAAAGCATTCTTGACATATGCCTGTCAAACCTCCAAAGAAGGAGACTCTACCACACTCCTTGGTAGCAAATTCCACTGCCAAACAGCTCTTACTGTCAGGAAGTTCTTCCTAATGTTTAGGTGGAATCTTCTTTCTTGTAGTTTGAATCCATTGCTCCGTGTCCGCTTCTCTGGAGCAGCAGAAAACAACCTTTCACCCTCCTCTATATGACATCCTTTTATATATTTGAGCATCAGAGTGGTGGATAGATACAGCCATCTGGCAGTGCCCGGTGCTGGTCTGGGGGGAGGGGGGGGAGATTAGGGGCTAGAGGAGGCATCAGCCTTGTCAGGGTGCTGGAGTCCTGTCAGCTGCCCAAGGGTGCCAACTGCTGATGCCAAACCTTTCCACATTTATTTATTTTTCTTGCATGCACAGTTATAGTTTTGCATACTGTACTGTTCTAGGGCAAGTAATCTTGGTGTCAGGCTTGGGGGATTATATCCTCCCCCGATTATATCTTTCTCCAGCAACAGCACGTGGCCCTATGGGTGGCCTCAGGAGTCAAACGTCTTTGAGCCCTTTGCTCTTGAATTTTAAGTGAGTGGCGCGTACACGGGGATGGCAGAATTTCCTTGCTTTCGAAGGACGTCTCTTCTGGCAATTATCCCTCTCATTTTCCTAACGCCGCATAACTTGGCAGCTCTGAGTTCTGCCGCAATTCAATCCTGTCTCCCTCTTCTCTTGAAACTACTGGGGAAGGAGGGACCGATCCCCCCACTCCCCATCCTCCTCCAAACAGAGGAGGAGGAGGAGGAGGAGATTCCCAGCCTTCCCCTTCAGTCCAGTCCCTGACACTGGGTTAGGCTCACTTGGGAGCGCAATGGGATTTTAATCTCACACTTCCGCACATGGGCAGAGAAGGCATTCATTCACCCCACAAGTGGCATGGGCAGGGAAGCATTGTGGCACACCTAGAATGGAGCGTGATACTTTTTGGTGAAGCTCCATAGCTATCAGGGCTGGTTCAGCTGTGGGTCAGCACCAAGACTCCGAGACAAGCAGTAAAATTGGTTCTTTATTCAAAGACAAAATACAGACAGACAGAGAACTTCACAGGCAGGACTAGCCCGATGAAGCAGTTGCCAGAACTGAGGATCTGAGCCTCCTACTTCCTCTGAAGGGGGGGGGCTCTCTTTGCCTTTTGTTCTGCTACATGTAATGCCCTCCTCGTTCTTGGAGACAGGGGAGGAGGGGAAAGGAAAACAGTGGAACTTGAAGGCTGCTGTGGATCTGTTGCAATCTCAGCCTCCTCCTCAGCCGCTTCACTCTCACTCAAACCTGTTGCTTACTCAGCCTCCAACCCATCTGCCCCCCCCTTCTTCCTCTGGTCTGTCTTAGGTATCCCACCACCATTCTCCTGGCTCGGAGCCTTCCTCCTGCATCTCGGGGGGGGGGGTTCCCAACAGGGCCATCTCGCCCATTGACTCTAGTGGTGCGGGGCACCTGGGCGCTGAGGGGGCGCTGAGGGGCGCCCCAGCAAGTGGGGGAGCTGCACGGCAGCCTCGCTTTTCCCTCCGCCAGCCGCACTGATCAGGGGAGAGCAGGGGCTCTAGGACGTTTCCGAGCACAAATCAAAGTGTTGGTGCTGACCTTTAAAGCCCTAAATGGCCTCAGTCCAGTATACCTGAAGGAGCGTCTCCACCTCCATCATTCTGCCCGGACACTGAGATCCAGCACCGAGGGCCTTTTGGCGGTTCCCTCGTTGCGAGAAGCCAAGTTGCAGGGAACTAGGCAGAGGGCCTTCTTGGTGGTGGCTCCTGCCCTGTGGAACGCCCTCCCAACAGATGTCAAAGAGGAAAACAACTACCAGACTTTTAGAAGACATCTGAAGGCAGCCCTGTTCAGGGAGGCTTTTAATGTTTAATAGATTATTGTGTTTTATTTTTCTGTTGGAAGCCGCCCAGAGTGGCTGGGGAGACCCGGCCAGATGGGCGGGGTATAAATAATAAATCCTGGCGCTGCGTTTCATTGGTAGAGGCGACGCCACATGGCAGCAGCTCTACCAATGAAACGCAGCGCCAGGGTCATCCCTGTTGGCGGGAAGGCTCAGATGCCTTCCCACAGTCTAGGGCTCTCTCGGCTGGCTCCATGGCACCCATGGCCTCTGCTGCCGGCGGGAGGGCTCCGACCAGACTGCAGGAGCGGGGCTCTCTCTGCTGGCTCCGTGCACGGCGGCGGGGGGGGGGGGAGAGCCATAAGGGGAAAGGGCTGTCCTTTCCGCTCTCTTAAAACTACGGAATGGCCAGGATGTGGGGCCTCTCTGCAGGCCGCACTCTCCCCTTCCTGGCCCTGCGGCTCTCGGCTCAGCCGAGGCGGAGTCCCGAGGCCTCCCGGCGCCTCCAGGGAAGGTAAGAGCTTTCCTCTTTTTTTAATGGAGGGGAAGAGCTGGAGGTCGAGATTATATTTTTCTTAAGAGTGGGGGGGGGGGCGATGAGCTTAAGACGGCGCTGGTTCCCAAGCTGTAGCCTCCTCCAATTCCTCCTCGCCTAGCCAGCCCCTGACAATAGCTCAGAGGTAAAGCATCTCCTTTATGTGCAGAAGGGTGTCATCTCCAGGGAGGGAGGGAGATAGACCCCTTTCTAAAAAGGCGAAGAGCTAATGCCAGTCAATGGGGAGAATACTGAATTAGAGGGACCAATGGTCTGACTTGGTATATACAGCCCTAATGAGAGACCCCCCCCCCCCCCACAGCTCTAAGCCACCTTACCCACAAAGAAAGCAAAGAAGAAGGCGCTGGCCCTTTAACTAGCCAGGGGGGCAGCACTCTGGTTTGGGCTTGGAGGGACTCTGGCCAATGACTACCTAGCCCTATAAGACCTTGCTGTGACAAGGTACCAGTAGTAGATGGATGGGCAGGAGCGCTATCCATGGTCCTGAACCCACACTATACTCTGTATACGACTGAGCTGAATGAGTTAGGATCCTGCTTAAGTTCTTCCCTCTGGTTCCACAGCTGCCATGCCCCCAACACAACACTTTTTCAAGGCCTGCGCCATCTTAAGATTGACTGGGTTTGACTCAACCAGCTGTGTCCTGGTTGAGCTGGGGTGAGGAAAATATGCCGGTGTAGCTCTGGTTGAGCTGAGTATGGTGAGTTACACCAGCGTAGCCTGGCTGCACTGCAGATGCCCAGCTTAGCTTTAGATCTGCTGGATCCTAACCTGACTCATCTTGTGATAGGATTGCTTCCTAAAAGATGAATACTGAGCAGATGCAGTGTAAACTAAAATAACAGAAGATAGCATAATGGATACCTTCTTCTTCTTTGGCGATCACTCGTAGCCGAGTAAGATTGTCTTCCATAAACACGGTTTTAACAATGAGTCCATAAGTGACTGTGGAGGCCAATTCTGGATCCACATGTCCTTCCACAGTGGGGGCATTAGTTTCACATCAACAAATCACAGCCTCCTCGGCTCCAAAAGCTTCAACATCATCAAAATTTATATCCCACCATTTATAAAATATCCAAGGTGTTTTTACAAAGAAACACACACATACTGCAATAATATATATTTTTCAAAATCATGATTACATTCATACAACCAAGTCCATTGAACAGACTAAAAAGTGTTGTTGTTGTTGTTGTTGTTGTTGTTGTTGTTGTTGTTGTTACATTTTTCACATTTTCACAAAACTCCAGCGAGCATCCTTGCAGTCTCGGTAAAATCCTTGAAAGATGTGGTATAAAAGATTTAAGGGGAGATGTCACAGATAGAGGAAGGGAACTGTGATGTGAGATTCAGCCAAGGGGGAGAAAAAAAAACCCAAGCTAATAAATCTAAAAGAAAATAATCTAAAACACAGATATTCAGCTAGACAAGGCAACCTGGAATGGAGTAATGGCAAAAGAGACCTTGGGGGTTTGGCAGACAGCACATATAATATATATATAAGCTTAAAATGTTCTAAGATGACAAAAAAGGGCAAATGTGATCTGAGGCGATGTGAGCACATAAGAAAACAGGCTTTCTCCATCCATAGGGAGGTGATATTTCCCCCCGCCCCTCTGCTATGCCGGAGTGATGGTGCAGCTCTTGGGGTGTTGCTGATAGATGTTGACAAATTGGCGAGGATTCCAACAGCAGCAAAAATCATTATGGGGCTCGGAGAGGTACCTGGTTTGGGAGAAGGAGACCCGATGACAGCCGGGCTCCTTGATGGCATCTCAAGGCAATTGTGACAGGAGTGTTTGGACTGCTTGTTCCGCAGGGTAATGCAAGGCTGAAATTTCCCCCTGATTGGTTTTTGTGGTGTGTGTGTTTTTTTTTTAAGAACAGCTGCCCAAGAGAAGGAGGGGAATGACTAAAAGGCCTTGAAATTCACTTTGCAGCCAGAGGTGTCAGTGTCAAATCTGGTCAGCCAAGCACGTGAGGAAATGAATTGCAATTCATCGCAGGACTGGGACTACAGTTTGGGTGGAGAAGCCGGGGCAGTGTCAGTCTGGAGTCTGTGTCAGTTGCAGAATGAGCTTTGATTGCCTCGAGGAGGCCTGCCACCATCAGGTCTCTTTTTCATCCTGAAATGTCTCTGGACCAAGAAGTCCACCTGAAAGGAGGTGGAAAGAGGGTAGCATAAAAGGAATAGGTGGGAAGAGGTTTCCCTCCTCTTCTCGTAATACTTGGAGGAGAGGTCATCCGAGGAAGCTGAATCTTTGAAAATTTGGGGCCAACGAAAGGGAGCGCTTTGGTGCCTAGCTCAAAAAGGAATGTGATGGCACAAGTTGCAGTGATAGGCACTAAACAAGGCTTAGGCACATGGATGGAGAATAAGGCTATGTTCTGCCTCCAGTCTCTGGGAATCACAAGTGAGCAGAGTTGTTATGATCATGTCCTGCCTTGTGGGCTCCCTATAGGTATTTGGTTGGCCACAGGATGCAGGACCAGATGGGCCTTTGGTCTGATCCACCAGTGTGAAGCTAGCCAGAGGAAAGCATGACTGATCCTAGAGGAAAGGGAGAAAGGCTCTCTCTCTCTCTCTCTCTCTTGAACACCCAAGCTAGCTAGCCTAAATCTGCCATGAGTCACCAAATCACCAAATCCCCAAACGAGGCAGGATCAAGTCTAGAGCGCAAATGCCAATAACTCAGGAATCTCATTACCTCTGCTATTTTGCGCCTTTTAAAAAAATTAATGGCAATTAACTAAAAACCAGTTGGCAGGAAATGGGAATGTAATGCTATTAGAACCTATGATGCTGAGCGCTCCATTTGCTCTTTTTATCTAGTAATCTTTTAATCCGCTTTAATATTGATATGTAGTAGTGCCGACATTAATTTCTCATTAGTGTGGACTTGGGATTTTATTTTATTTTTGTATTGGGGTTTTGTTTTTCTTTCTTTCCCCTTCCCATTTAATAACTCTACATCAGGCATAGGCAAACTCCGACCCTCCAGATGTTTTGAGACTACAATTCCCATAATCCCTGACCACTGGTCCTGTTAGCTAGGGATGATGGGAGTTGTAGTCCCAAAACATCTGGATGGCCAAGTTTGCCTATGCCTGCTCTATATCTCCATATATACTTTCTCTGAATATATAGTTGCTTCAGTTTCACCCCTAGGGTTCCCACCCATCTCTACGATTCTATTATAGCTGAGTAACTTTTAAACTATTATCTTTTCCCATTTTTAAAGCTTTTTTTGTTTTATTCATGTTGTTTAAATTTTTGTAAGCCGCCTTGAGTCCCAGTTCTGGAGAAACAGTGGGAAGACTAGCAGTAATTATAAAAAAAAAATACCCTTGTTGGTTGATTATGGAGTCCATTTCGGGGTTTGGAGTCCCATGTGCAGAGTACTTAAATGCCAGGCATTATTGTGTAGTGAGAAGGAGCACAATTATTTCGGCACGTATCTGGTTGTATTTTTATTACGCAGTGGCATTACAGAAATAAATGTGTGAGGTATTAACAAAGATTAGGAAACTGTGCCACATCAAAGATCAAAATAGTTTAGTCACTACTATGAGAAGCAGCTTTGCTGTCTTTTTAAATGCGTTGTCTCTCCAACGCTGGAAGACTTTCCATTTTTTTAAAAAAAAATCTTCTCCTTTCCGGACTCTGTTTTAAAATAACAGCCATTTTGCTCATCCAGGGAGCTTGGGAATAAAACTTATGACGATCAAGCCCAGTGAGTATCACTCCAGCGGGCGGTGGGGGTGTCTGCCTGCTTAAATCCCCCATTCATCACATTCACGGGCATTATTGATTCGGGCGACATGTCATCCACATACTGGAGAGCAAAAAATTGCTCCAATAACGTCCACCCTGGCTCACTAGTGTGCTTGCATGTTCTATATCTATCGATCAATGACCCAGGGCAAGAACTAGGTACTGTTCAGCCCTGCGTGTGTTTTGAACTCCTTCTTCACTCACCCGGATAATGCGGCCACACAACAATTTGGAGGGTTCTATGATGGATGGATGATGGAGTCCGTAACCATATTCCAAACAGCGTTAAGTTCTACCTTCTGTAAGAGATCATCGCAGTTATTACTAGTCCGTGCTTTTAAATCTCCGACCAAAACAAGTTATTCCCAGCCAGGGCAGTCACTTTAGATTTGTTTTGTGTTTCCAAATATCATTCGCTGGTGTTAATTAAAACAACCACTGACAGGCAGAGAGCGTTTAAGCCCTTCATGCTATGTAGCGATGATGTTTAGGTCTGATCACTTGCTGCCTCTAAACCTCGTGAGCCGAATGCGATTCACGTGGCACGCAGAACCACCAGGAGCATTTCTGCGTGTGTTCACTCTTGCACCTTCCTAGCGTTTTAATTCCCACGCCGGATTATTGTTATTAGGACTGGAGTTTTGCACATTTTGACTTTTGTGCCACAAAGGCGAGGGGAGGGAAATCCTCATCCGCAGGATACAATTTCTCACTGAATATGCTGGCTCCTTTCTTTTTTAAAAACCCCTTTTTGTTCAAAATGTTTTAGCACGCTTCTTGAATACAGTGGTACCTTGGTTCTCAAACTTAATCCATTCTGGAAGTCTGTTCCAAAACCAAAGTGTTCCAAAACCAAGGCGCGCTTTCCCTTAAAACAGGGGTCAGCAACCTTTTTCAGCCATGGGCTGGTCCACCGTCCCTCAGACCATGTGGTGGGGTACACTATATTTTTTGGTGGGGAGGGGGGAAATGAACGAATTCCTATCCCCCACAAATAACCCAGAGGTGCATTTTAAATAAAAGGACTCATTTTTCTCATATAAAAACACGCTGATTCCCAGACCATCCATGGGCCGGATTGAGAAGGTGATTGGGCCGCATCTGGACCACGGGCCTTAGGTTGCCTGCCCCTGCCTTAGAAAGCAATGAAAAACAAATTAATCCGTTCCAGACTTTTTAAAAACCACCCCTAAAACAGCAATTTAACATGAATTCTACTATCTAACAAGACCATTGATCCATAAAATGAAAGTAATAATCAGTGTAAAGGTAAAGGTACCCCTGACCGTTAGGTCGCGTCGCCGGCGACTCTGGGGTTGCGGCGCTCATCTCACTCTATAGGCCGAGGGAGCCGGCGTTTGGCCGCAGAGAGCTTCCGGGTCATGTGGCCAGCATGACTAAGCTGCTTCTGGCGAACCAGAGCAGCGCACGGAAATGCCGTTTACCTTCCTGCTGGAGCGGTACCTATTTATCTACTTGCACTTTGACGTGCTTTCAAACTGCTAGGTTGGCAGGAGCTGGGACCGAACAACGGAAGCTCACCCCGTTGTGGGGATTTGAACTGCCAACTCTCTGATCAGCAAGCCCTAGGCTCAGTGGTTTAGACCACAGTGCCACCCGCGTCCCTTCTAATAATCAATGTACTGTACTATAAAATAAATAAGACAGTATTGTAGATGATAAAAATTAAAATTAAATTTTGTTCTTCCCTGCACTGATGATAGTCATTATTTGGATGGGGGTCTTTTATCCATTTCCGCAGTCACACAATCAATCAATCAATCAGTCGCTGAACTGATTGATCCACACAGTCACAAAAACAAATTAGCCAAAAAAGCCTCAGAAACAAAAACGCAAAATAAATAGCAAAAACAAAAGCACCAAACCATTTGACTTCCGAAATGTTCAAAACCAAGGAGCAGCTTCTGTTTGGTGCAGGCACCCTGGAAACAATAGCCAACAGCCGCATCGGTTGTTCGGCTTCCAAAAATTGTTCAAAAACTGGAACACTTACTTCTGGGTTTTTGCAGTTTGAGAACCAAAGCGTTTGAGAACCAAGGCCTTTGAGAATCAAGGTAACACTGCATGTGAAGGCTTTCACCACCTCTACTCCCACTGCAACAAGTTTATTTAGAAAAGAGCAAGCTGCTCCATTGGGGCAAATGGAGCATTGTCCCACCAACTTATACCACAGGAGGGGAGAGTGTTCTTCTGCTTGAATCCTGCTTGCTGGTTTTCCATAGTTATCTGGGTGGCCACTCTGAGAACAGGTTACCAAAATAGATGGGCCACTGGCCTGATCCAGCAGGTTCTTATTAAGTTCTTAACCTCAGTCCATAGCTGTCAACTCCCGGATTGAAAAATAAGGGATCAGCAGCGGCGCGGCACCGGAATTTGCTTCTACGCATGTCCAGACATGCGCAGAAGCGACTTCTGGTGCTGGCGCTCTGCCCATGTCCGGGCACCAGAAATGCGCAGAAGGAGCCTCCCTGGCCGGTAGGAGCCACTTTCTAAATCTGGGGGGTTTATGGGATTCTTTTCAATTCCGGATAACGGCGGGAAACGGGTTTAAATATGGGTGTTTCCTGCGAAAAACGGGAGACTTGACAGCTATGCCTCAGTCTGCCCTCAGCTGGCCCGATAGGAACAACTCCTGGGAGCCGAGGTCCCTTCGCCCCCCCCCCAATAAAATGTTTGAGGGGGCCGCCCCCCAAATTGATGAGCATTGTCATTCAAATAGTGTTCATGTGCCATGTGTTGTGATTGATTATGCAGGGGGGTGGGCTTTCCTGTCTTCCCCCATTATTTTATTCAAGTTGGCACACCTGCTTGCCCTCATCTGCCTGCTTACTACCAGTCCAAGGAGTGACACTGTCTGCTAGCTTTCACTTTTCTTTCTTTTTTTACCCTTGAGGAAGTCAGCTAGGAGGTGGGTGGGAACCAAACTAGAATTGCTCAGCTTGCTCTTTCATTGACCCTTCGTGCTCCCTGCCTTCCACCCCACCAGCACCAAAGGGCACCACCCACCACTGATTCAGATTATTTTTATATTCTTCCACCTCACATGCAGGAAGGTTCCTGATCTTGAGCTAGACCATTGATCCGGGCATTGAGCCTGCAACTTTTCATATGCAAAGCCGCCTTTCAGCTTTGATCCTCTTCTTTTTCTGCAGCATTTGGATGGCTGCGACTTTGCCCTTGCAGAGCTGCCGCCACCAGACCCGTCCCCCTGCCATACCTGCCAAGCTCCTCTCTGAAAAATAAGGGACCGGACCGAAATTAGCATACCGGAAGTAGCACGGCGGCCATTTTGGAACTGGGCGGAGCATGCTCAGAAGTGACTTTTGATGCTCCTGTGCCCAGTTCCAAAATGGCTGCCGCACCAGAAGTCGCGCTGCAGCCATTTTGGAACTGGGCAGAGCAGCATCAAAAGTCGCTTCTGAGCATGCTCCGCCCAGTTCCAAAATGGCCGCCGCGCCAAAATAAACTGGGGAAAAACAAAAAAATCCGTTTTTTCGGCTGGGGACAGCAGGAAAAACGGGGGTTTCCCGGGGAAAACAGGAGACTTGGCAGCTATGCCCCCTGCTGCTACAGCGCTACCTCCACTGCTTCTGGCAATTGCTTCTAGAAATGTTATCCTGCGATATTACGCGTCTGATGCAATGCCTTGTTGGGAGAAGATGTAACAGAAGTCATTTGGGTCAAGGAAGGTCAATAACGGAGCTTGCCTGTGCCAGTTAATGACTCATTTTAGAAGGAATCATAAGAGCAAGAAGGAATTGTAAGAGCAATTGTCTGAATCTGAATAAGTGTGCACGCACACGAAAGCTCATACCTATGACAAACTTAGTTGGGGTCTAAGGTGCTACTGGAAGTATTTTTTATTTTGTTTTGTAAGAGCAAGTTATATACGAATGCAAAGGTTTATTTTGTGAGAGGGGGACCCTCCCAAAAAGAGGAAATTTGGGGGCCGGTTTCTGCAGCTGAGAAAGTGATTGGTTGTGTGGATTTGACGTTCGGCCTGGGTTTTGACGACATGCATGTTTAGCATTGATGTTGCGCCGAGTACCTCACATGGAGCAGAAATGTTGCATTGTTCTCACATGCATTTTCACTCAAAGGTTAGAAATGGAGAACCTTTGACCCTCCAGATGCTGGCGGATCCTGGCTTCCAACATCCCTGACCATGCTGGTCAGATAGATGGAAGCTGGAATTCATTCACGGACCACAGCTTCCAAGAGACATATTGAGAAAGGAGTTAAGCTGGAAATGTTAGTTTATTCTGGTGTTTAGAACATAAGAAGAGGCTGCTGGATCAGGCCCCTAGTCCTTCTGGTCCAACATCCTGTTCTCACATTGACCTACAAGATGGTCACGGGGAGCTTGCGAGCAGGACCTGAAACTCTTTCTACTTTTGATTCCTAGCAACTGGTTTTTTCGGAAGTGTTTCTGCCTCTCAAAGGGGAAGAAGGACATAACCATTGCGGCTAGTTTTCCCATGAAGTTATATATTAGCTAATATAATTCACTCTGATCCCCAGCACACACACACACACACTTCCAACAGACCTCCCTCCCTCCCGTTTTCCTTGCTGACCTTAAGAAAGTTCTCTTCTGCTGCTAAGTCTGCTCCCTTGGTGGCTATTTGGAGTTGGAGCGGGGAAAAGATGTCTGACAGAGGCTCCATAACTCATCAACGAAACGGCAGCATTAATGAAACGTGTCAATGTGAAAAAGGGCCTCCCCCACTAAACCTAGTTAGCCCAATTCATCCCCACGGTGGCAATCCATCGCGTCTCAGCGCAAGCCGTCACCAGATGTGGCTCGGGGTCCCATGTGGTTTGTTAAACAGAACGTATTAAAAACAGTGGTCAGCCAGGCTTTCGAACAATTGACCCCGACCTTAGGAGTGGGTTGTGCAAATCGAAATCCTAATAACTTATTACTGTGAGTGCTGCCGCTCGGATAGACTGTGTGACAGATTTTTCTCGCCAACGGCAAGAAGAAATGGATTTCAGATACTAGGCTTACACAGGCTGCTTGTGTTCGGCACAGGACAGATCATTTAATATACGTTCTTTGCCGTCCTGAATTGGTGAAGAGTGCTCTCCCCACCCCCACCCCTCTATAAACACCCTACCCCCCCCCCCCCAAAAAAAATATTTCAATGTACATAGAAAGTCAAAACCAGGAATATATGCCAGTTTCAGTTTAACTTCATTTCTCATTTTGCTCCTCTTAAACTCTCCACGTTTCTGCATCGGGTTGCAATTTCTTCCAGTCCTTCCAAAAAATCCACCAGCATTCTAGCATGCCTTACTCCTAACATTTTGTGCAAGCAATTTCCCCTCACCTGACACATTTCTCTAGGTTATTTCCCCTAATATATGCCTTTTCTTGCAGACATTTTTGGGCTTGGAAAAGTACACAGCAAAATGGGGATAAATGTGAATTTTGAAGGTTAGTTGCGTTTCGGAAAGCATGAACACACAGGTTCATATTGAAATGTGAACTGAAACAGGTTTCTCTCTGCCCCCCTAGTCTCGATGCAGACATAAATAGGGTGGCCATGTGTCTAACGTTAGAGAGGCAATCTGCTATCTGGCAGTGTTTTCTATCTGGAGGGCTCTCCAGCTCAGCGCTGTTTAAAAATACCCCCCACCCCCCCAAAAAGAGAGACCAAGAGGCACCTTGAATTTGCCCATCAACAGCTACCACCTGGGCAGCCAAGTCACCTGGTCTCAGCCTTCCTCAAATTGGCAATATGCTTTATTGATTGATTGATTGATTGATTGATTGATTTCTAGAATAGAATAGAATAGAATAGAATAGAATAGAATAATTTATTGGCCAAGTATCAACCATACTTGGAATTTTGCTTCAACTACATTGCAATGTAAAGAAACCACAGAGCCTAGGGCTTGCCAATCAGAAGGTCGGCGGTTTGAATCCCCGCGACGGGGTGAGCTCTCGTTGCTCGGTCCCAGCTCCTGCCAACCTAGATGTTCAAAAGCACCTCAGAGTGCAAGTAGATAAATAGGTACCGCTCCAGTGGGAAGGTAAACGGCGTTTCCGTGTGCTGCTCTGATTCGCCAGAAGCGGCTTTGTCATGCTGGCCACATGACCTGGAAGGTGTACGCCGGCTCCCTCGGCCAGTAATGCGAGATGAGCGCACAACCCCAGAGTCGGTCACGACTGGACCTAATGGGCAGGGGTCCCTTTACCTTTACCTTGTGCTGTGCTGGGTTTATTTTGAGGGGGTGGAGGTAATTATTTTTATGTTCTTAAAATATATTATTATTATATCTATATATAAAAATGTAAGCTGTCCATGTTTGTTATATTCCACTTTTCTCCGAAACCGCTTGACTGATTGTGTTGAAATTCACAGGGATGGCCCACAGCAATGCGTGGCTGGGTACAGTTAGTTTTATACACACACACACACACACACACACACACACACACACAGATTTATATATTAAAAAATGAATTGGTTTTACAAAATTTTATACACTTTAACTGTAACCATTTCAAAGCATTAAAACAAAATTCTTTCAAACCTTTCGACCTCCTTCCCTCCCTCCACGGGTTCCATTTGCAAAGAAAATATATTCTTTTTCTGCATCTTTTACCGTTATCTTTCTGTTATATCATCATAGTTTCCAAAGTTCATTTCACATTACAAGTGTCATGGTATCCCTGCCAATGATTTTACTGTTTACAGTGGTCTTTTAAGTATGTTAAAAATTTATTCCAGTCTTTTAGAAATACTTGGATCTTTCTGGTTGCTGATCTTTCCCATCAGTCTCACCATCTTTGTCTTAAAATATATTATAGATATTATCATACAATTCTATCAGTGCTTAATTGACAGTTTTCTGTGTTTTTAGCTGTTCTTCTTATTTGTAAGCCACCATCCTTACCAGGGAAGAAGATGGGATATATATAAATAAAGAAATGACGCCCCGTTGGGTGACCTTGGGCCAGTCCCTGTCTCTTAGCCTAACCTATCTGGCAGGTTTTTGTGGTGGGGATTAAATAGGGAGAGGGAAACCCTCGCACACCACCATCTTGAACTCTTGGAAGGAAAAGAAAAGGAGAGAGGTGTAGAAATCTAATAAACAAAACAACATCTTTTTTGGAGTTGGACTAGACAAGCAACCCAGGCCCCCTCGATCTGATGCTAGGCTCCTCAACAGGTAAGCTGAAAAACACTTCTGTCTTGGATATTGATAGAGCACTCAGAGTCGCTGAAGCCCAGAGAGACTCTGATTACATTTGTATTCCTGATAGCCCGATCACTCCATTTCCTGTTAGAAATTCATTTCCCTGTCAAATAGGCAACTCTTGAACTTGCTGTGTGCGGAAATGGGAGAACGCTGAGAACGGCTTGCCTCCGACAGCCTTGAAGGTCAAGCGGGAGTTGTATTTCAACAGAGCTACACCTCTTGGCATGTTTGACAGTGGGTGGGTGATGGCAGACCAGGGGCGGGTGGGAGAGAGGAAGCAAAACCCCTAATATGGTGGGGAACGGCTGAGCAGGGAGATCTCAGAAGCATATTTGCTCAATGTGGGTACTAAATAACCCTTTATGAAGGTGAGAGAGGGAGAGGAGGGGGCTTGGTGTGTGTGTGTGTGTGTGTGTGTGTGTGTGTGTGTGTGTGTGTGTGTGTGTCTTATCCCCCCTCGGAACTCTGTCCAGACAAAGAGCCTTATGTTATCGCGGGGAGTGATGTAAGAAACAGGATCAGCCCATTCGGCAACTGGCATGAAACTCTAGCAAGCAAGCTCTGCCTAGATGCGAGGCCAGAATTAAGGAGAGATCAGATAAATGGCAGTTGTAAGTGGTGCGGAAAAATTGGGAGACAGGGCCAAAGTGGTCTGGAGATCAATGCAAATTCACAGGGAGAGGGGGAGGGAAGGGAAGTCGGAGGAGGAGGTGGCAGAAGCGGCTCCCCACACAGTAGAACAGCCAGGGAAGAGTTTGGGCAATTTAATATGGCATAAAGGGTTTTGGTGGATGGGTCAGGGGGGAACTGGCCTCTCTCCGCAGCCTGGGAGCTTAATGATGCTTATTTAAAAGGCTGCTAATTGCTACTGTGGATGGAACAGGCCCTAACGCAGTGCTTTGCTCTCCCAGCTCTGAGCACCGAGAACAATAAAGCACCGAGCAGCAACAGTTCAAGACTCGGAGGCAGAATCAGGCCCAGGGCACAGCAGTCAGTATCCTGGTGTATCTCCACACCTGATACAACTCCTATTTGTTTGCCCAAACAGAACGGACAGTCCTCAGCCTGACCTCTGAAGATGCACCATTAATTTGATGGCATAAAGGTAAAGGTAAAGGGACCCCTGACCATTAGGTCCAGTCGTGAACGACTCTGGGGTTGTGGCGGAGCTCACCCCGTCATGGGGATTCAAACCACTGATCTTCTGATCGGCAAGCCCGAGGCTCTGTGGTTTAACCCACAGCGCCACCTGTGTCCCTTAGCACCACACAAGCCCTCTATTAAAAGCAGCCAGTTCTCCAAAGCCTGTTGGAACAAGGAGGACAGAAGGACAACAAGGAGGGAGCCAGTCTAGTTTCTCTAGGGAAGGAGTTCCAAAGTTTGGGAGCAGCCACCGAGAAGGCCTTCTCCCGCACCTCCTCCAAGCCGAAGCATAACCTGCACTTTTAATTGTGCCCAGAAACAGACCGGAAGCCGGTGTTGTTGTTGTAACAAGGCAGTTGTATGCATTCAAACCAACCCAATTCTCAGCTTCTGGATTATATGCAGATTGTATAATTCCTGCCGCCCACATCTCCTTTTCATACCTAATAATAATAATAATAATAATAATAATAATAATAATAATAATAATTCATTAATGGTCTTCTAAACAACCGTCTCAAAATGATTTATACTGAGAAATGCTGTATTGCCAAATCCTGGAAGACTTTTAATCTTAATCATTTGGGTTGCTGCTATATAAGGGTTTGGCAGTGAATGACTGTATTCCCCATATACGGCATGATTTTACTTCTTATTCAAATATGGAAGCACAGGGGTCACTCAGTCCCACCACTACCGTGTTTCTCACATTTTAAGACATGTCTTATATTTATTTTTTCTCCAAAAAAACACCCCGAGGCTTATTTTCAGGGGATGTCTTATTTTTTTGTTAAGCTTTTTAATTTTTTACAGGTATTAAGCTTTCAGAGAGTTTTGCTGGGTCGGGCTCGGTGCGGCGCGCGCTGCTGCCCTTGTCGGCTCCCGCTGGGTCGGGACTCAGCGCTGTGACATCAGCAAGGCCGCGAGGGCGGTACTGTCACCTGGGCAGCCCGGGATCTCCATACACGTGGCCCACTCAAGACATTAAAAACAGCAGCAGCTGGAGGGGCTTTGCCCAGCCACTACTTTTAAAACTCACAGGGCAGCGCTAAACCAGAACGGGGTGCCTATCTCGGGGTGGCTTTCTCCCCCTCCCAGGCTCCTACCTTCGCATCTCCTTCGGTGCTGTTGCTTTTTGCACGCAAACCAAGCTCCGCAGTGCTGGGTGGGGGCGGACTCAAAAGCAGAGCCAACAAACCAGCACCAGAGCTTCAAGCCGGCGCTCTCTCTATGGCACAAGCATAGAGGCTGCTGCCCCATCGGAGCCTAGAGCGGATTGGTCAAACTCCGCTTCCGGGTTGCGTTTCCTTAGAAACCCGAGGCGCGGCGACCCGGAAGCGCTTGCGGGACCAGTTCCGGGTCGCCGCGCCATGGCTGCACTGGGAGCGTCGGGGTGCCTGCAGGGCGGGAGGGTCGCTGTGGCTTCACTGCTCCTGAGGCAGCACCCGCAGGGACGCTGCACCGCGTGGGGATGGCGGGGCCTCCCGCTGGACCCGGCAAAGACAGCAGCGCGCGCTGCGCCGAGCCCCGACTCAGCGGGACCCGGCAAAGACAGCAGCGTGCACTGCGCGGAGTCCCGACTGAGCGGGACCCGGGAGAGACAGCAGCGCTCGGCGAGGTGCGCGCTGCAGAAGCGCCATGCAGGCCTGCTCCCACCACTAACACTATGGTACCCCAGCATGTCTTATTTTGGGGGGATGCCTTATATTTTATTGCCTCCAGAAAATCGTGCCATGGCTTATTTTATAGGCACGTCTTAAAATATGAGAAACACGGTATGTGCAAATGTCCGGCTCATTTAAGCCTGTATAGATCCTTTATTCTCAATAATAATGGAACACACAAGTGGAGAGAATGCCTTTATTCTTATGAATCTTTGTTCTTTGCAACGGGAATATTTGTATGAGTTAATGCTTTTATTATCCCTTGGAGGCTTCCCAGTATCTTTGTATTTTTCTCCTTCCAGGCCGTGACTCTTTGTAGTTTAAATTTCCGATTCTTTGTTGTAGTTTTCTCTTTCCTATGTTTGCACTTGTTGCTGTCAATAAATCATAGTCTCTCCCAGCCAAGTCTAAAACCATAGTAGACATTTGCAGTAAAAGATCCATTTATCCAGGTGGGAAAGCCTGACAGAGTTTTCAGATGCCCCCCATTGTTTCTGGAAAGTACTGATAGCGTGTGCATTAGAAGTATCCTGAATCTCGCTGCCTTCAAGCAAGAGGCATTTTCTTCAACTCCCTCCTTCTTCTTCTGCAAGACTTTTTATCTGGACAATTAGGTGTTTCATCATGTGCTTCTCAATCTTATGCAAGGATGTGAAACGACAACGCAGTTTCCATCCCTAGGAGATAATTGACCCCTCCTGTGATTTAGATTGTGTGTGTGTGTGTGTGTGTGTGATAAACACACACTATTTTCATATCTAGGAAGGGTGTCAAAATCCTCGACCTGGAGTTGGTGTAAAAATTTACATCACAGCTCAGTTGGTCCTCATGAGACTTTGGGTTGAGGGTTCGAGCCCCATGTTGAGCTAAAGACTGTGGTGTAGTGTGGTGTAGTGGTTAAGAGCAAACCGGGTTCGCGTCTCCGCTCCTCCACATGCAGCTGCTGGGTGACTTTGGGCTAGTCACACTTCTCTGAAGTCTCTCAGCCCCACTCACCTCACAGAGTGTTTGTTGTGGGGGAGGAAGGGAAAGGAGAATGTTAGCCGCTTTGAGACTCCTTCAGATAGTGATAAAGCGGGATGTCAAATCCAAACTCCTCCTCCTCTTCCTCCTCCTCTTCCTCTTCCTCCTCCTCCTCCTCCTCCTCCTCCTCCTCCTCCTCCTCCTCCTCCTGCATTGCTTCATGGACGTGCATAAACAAGCACTAAACATAGCACTAGCATAGTGGAGGTCTTCTGTTGCCTTCATAGTTTCTGGCCTCTGCACTTCCTTCTTCTTTCCAGGATAGCAGATTTTTTTTTCACTGTTCAAGGTCAGAGAAGAAGAAACAGCTGGGCCCTAATTTTTGCATTCTATGCTGCCAATGAACTTTTGAGTTCAGTTCATATTGCGCCTGGGCAGGACAAATGAGTTAGCCTTAATTGACTTCCAGCCCAAGGAAAACCTTTCCTGTTCTGTCGAATGTGTAGAGGGATGTTCCCCCCTCCTGCCTTGTCCCTCGGAAATGAATGCAAAGTCATCGCTTCGCATCCTGCTGCCTTTGCCTCCTAGCTTTAGACCTTTCCGATAAGAGGCTGCAGGCAAAACACATCCAAGACCATTCCCTGAGCCTCCTGTTTGGCCTGATGCTGTCAGTCTAGTTAGCGCAGCAGGCTGGCTCTCAGAGACTCTGCGGCCTCCCAGCCTTGTTGAGATGTCAGTCTTTGGATCTGTGGGAGTTCCCTTTAGCTCCCGCCATCTGCCACCGCTCCGCTGCCACGCAGGTAGAAGGCGAGCTTGCCAACATGACACGGTGTCCGTGATAATCGCTCGCTCAGGGAAGGGGGGGGGGTGGGAATGCGAAATTGACAAACAAATGCAGAAGTAAAGGCAAAACAAAGGTGGGCAGTTTCTCCGCCAGCTTCGATAAGCTCCAAGTCTGCTTTTCCCTTTAAAAACATGCCAGCGCATTGATGGACTCTCATTCTGAGGTGGTGGTTGTTTATTTAGATTATCTGTATGTAGCACCCTTTGCATAGGCCATAGGGCGGTTTGCAGAAAACAAACAAGTAGATGAGCAGTGAAGACTGGGCTAATAGGGCAAAAGGGCCAAGGAGAGGATGGCAAATGTGGCATGAAGAAATATTTAACCAGTACAGTCTAGTTTAGTTTAGTCTAGTATAATAGAAACATACTTTTTTGGATACAGTGGTAGCTTGGTTCTCAAACTTAATCCGTTCCGGACGCATAGCTGCCAAGTTATCCCTTTTTTAAAGGGGTTTTCCCTTATGCTGAATAGGCTTCCTCGCGAGAAAAGGGAAAACTTGGCAGCTATGTCCGGACGTCAGTTCCAAAACCAAAGCGTTCCAAAACCAAGGTGCGCTTTCCCATGGAAAGTAATGCAAAATGGATTAATCTGTTCCAGACTTCTAAAAACAACCCCTAAAACAGCAGGTAGGCAGCCGTGTTGGTCTGAGTCAAAGCAAAATAAAAAAATTCCTTCAGTAGCACCTTAAAGACCAACTAAGTTTTTATTTTGGTATGAGCTTTCGTGTGCATGCACACCAAAATAAAAACTTGTTGTTTAGTCGTTTAGTCGTGTCCGACTCTTCGTGACCCCATAAGAATAAAAACTTAGTTGGTCTTTAAGGTGCTACTGAAGGATTTTTTTTTTTATTTTCCCTAAAACAGCAATTTAACATGAATTTTACTATCTAACGAGACCATTGATCCATAAAATGAAAGCAATAAGCAATGTAAAAGGTAAAGGTAAAGGGACCATTAGTTCCAGTCGTGACCAACTCTGGGGTTGCGCGCTCATCTCGCATTATTGGCCAAGGGAGCCGGTGTACAGCTTCCAGGTCATGTGGCCAGCATGACAAAGCCGCTTCTGGTGAACCAGAGCAGCACACGGAAATGCCGTTTACCTTCCCGCTGTAGCGGTACCTATTTATCTACTTGCACTTTGACGTGCTTTTGAACTGCTAGGTTGGCAGGAGCTGGGACTGAGCAACGGGAGCTCACCCCGTCGTGGGAATTCGAACCATCGACCTTCTGATCGGCAAGCCCTAGGCTCTGTGGTTTAACCCACAGCACCACCTGCATTCCTAATAATCAATGTACTGTACCATAAAATAAATAAGACAGCATTGTAGATGATAAAAATGTAAATTCTTTTTTTTCTTACGTGTACTGATGATAGTCATTGTTTGGATGGGGGGCTTTTATCCATTTCTGCAGTCACACAAACAAAAATTATATATATATATATATATATATATATATATATATATATATATATATATATATCCAAATATCACCTCTATGTTCCGTGGGTGCTCGGGTCTCAACAGCCAACAGACTCAACAGGAAGTCTCTGGTTAGCAGTGGGGATTCAATTTACAAACGGAACATGAATGAAGATTCCACCTAAACATTAAGAAGAACTTCCTGACAGTAAGAGCTGTTCGGCAGTGGAATTTCCTACCAAGGAGTGTGGTGGAGTCTCCTTCTTTGGAGGTCTTTAAGCAGAGGCTTGACAGGCATATGTCAAGAATGTTTTGATGGTGTTTCCTGCTTGGCAGGGGGTTGGACTGGATGGCCCTTGTGGTCTCTTCCAACTCTATGATTCTATGATTCTATGAACACACTCAATAGAAAGTGGAACATGTTCAGCTTCCAAGGCAAAGTTCACAAAGCGGAAGACCTACTTCTGGGTTTTCTATTTCCAAGTTGTTCATAAACTAAGCTGTTCTAAAACCAAGATACCAATGTATACACCAGAAACAGTATCCATGCCTCTCTTTGAGAGCATCGGCTATTCTTCTTCAGTCTAGATGGCCCATTGGCCTGATCCAGCAAGCTCTCCTTATGTTCTTTTGTTCATCCCGCCCCAGCTCAGCCAATCCATCACATCGCCGACCATCAGCGATCCCAGATTGACATTTGCTGAGCATTCCCTGCCACATACATAAAACATGGGCTCGTCTGTCTATCCCCGCACGTGAAGATCCTACATTTTACACGGTGCGTTAAAGAAATGAAATCTCTAATGGGCCTGCCAACCTAGAGACATCTTAATGACGGAGATATCCATAAATAATTGAGCTCTCTTAGCTGAAGGAGAGCGACCTATGGCCTCCGTATTATTCATCTCATTTAATAAAATGTTTTGGTGGTGCATTCAAAATCAACAGGGGTTTTGTCAATGTCGTAGGACAGCGCTGATATTGGAGCCGATTAATGCGCCTGTTGCTAACGAATGATAAATGGGGCTGTTGCCGGGCCGTCTGGCTTGGCGCCTGCAGCATTACATAATCATTGTCGTATAAAGTTTTGAAGGCGCTCATATCCCCACTGTTATGTATCATCAACAATTCTTTGCGGAAGATGGTAAATAAGTGACACACTGCTGAAAGGATGGTTGTTGTTGTTGTTGTGGAATTTGCAAAGGTCAATTCTGCATGTTTGACTTGGCTTGCTTCTGAGCTGTTGTAAAATAGCTTGAAAAGCTCGTTGCCAGGGTTGAGATTCGACAGCATCGCAATGCCCTCCCTTCAGAGCCCATGCAGCATGCAAGCAGCTGCCTATACCATTTCCAAATAATAAATAAATAGTAGAATCCCATGCTCTTTGGGCAACCTGATAAAAGGAAGGAAGGAAGGATCCATTTGGATAGTGAGCCTGCAAGTCTTTGAACAGTGTCAGAAAGTCCAGTGTCCAGATCAAGGGAACTCATAGTCCTACTCTATTCTGCCCTGGTGATACCACACCTGGAATACTGTGTCCATTTCTGGGCACCACAATTTAAGAGGGATGTTGACAACCTGGAGGTTTTTAAGCAGAGGTTGGATGGCCATCTGTCATGGATGCTTTAGCTGAGATTCCTGCATTGCAGGAGTTGACCTAGATGACCCTTGGGGTCCTTCCAGCTCTACAATTCTATGCTATGAATGGCCAAAATAGCTCATTGTGGCATTCTACTTGGGTGATTCCTTACCTTGTTTGGTAGTTGACAAAGTTAGGGGTGAGTCCAGAATGAAGCTTTCAGCACGCCTGAGTTCCTGTTGCCTTTGAAGTACTAGCATAGTGTGTTTAGGATTCAGAACGGCTTCCTCTATGGCGAAATAGCCTTTCCCTGAGTTATTGCTACAGGTTATTTAATCTTTTCCACCACTTTCTAAAGGTGCACTTTCACGGCCAGACGGCCATTGATCTGCATAATGGAAGTGCCACAGGCAGGAGGTTGGCAATTTGTGCATCGTTAAGAAAGAGGAAACGTGGGGGGAGGAGGACAATGGTTTGGCATATGCCAGTTACATGCAGTCTTAGAAATATTGACTATAATTTCACTAGAAATACAGGACAAAGTGGGAAAATCTGTGGCAAGATGACCCGTGAGCCTACTTAGTCTCTATTAGATGCTAGTGGCCTCAATTCCTAGGGTCATAGAATCATAGAATCATAGAATCATAGAATCATAGAATCATAGAGTTGGAAGAGACCACAAGGGCCATCCAGTCCAACCCCCTGCCAAGCAGGAAACACCATCAAAGCATTCCTGGCAGATGGCTGTCAAGCCTCTGCTTAAAGACCTCCAAAGAAGGAGACTCCACCACACTCCTTGGCAGCAAATTCCACTGTCGAACAGTTCTTACTGTCAGGAAGTTCTTCCTAATGTTTAGGTGGAATTTTCTTTCTTGTAGTTTGAATCCGTTGCTCCGTGTCCGCTTCTCTGGAGCAGCAGAAAACAACCTTTCTCCCTCCTCTATATGACATCCTTTTATATATTTGAACATGGCTATCATATCACCCCTTAACCTTCTCTTCTCCAGGCTAAACATACCCAGCTCCCTAAGCCGTTCCTCATAAGGCATCGTTTCCAGGCCTTTGACCATTTTGGTTGCCCTCTTCTGGACACGTTCCAGCTTGTCAGTATCCTTCTTGAACTGTGGTGCCCAGAACTGGACACAGTACTCCAGGTGAGGTCTGACCAGAGCAGAATACAGTGGTACTATTACTTCCCATGATCTAGACGCTATACTCCTATTGATGCAGCCCAGAATTGCATTGGCTTTTTGAGCTGCTGCATCACACTGCTGACTCATGTCAAGTTTGTGGTCTACCAAGACTCCTAGATCCTTTTCACATGTACTGCTCTCAAGCCAGGTGTCTCCCATCCTGTATTTGTGCCTTTCATTTTTTTTGCCCAAGTGTAGTACTTTACATTTCTCCTTGTTAAAATTCATCTTGTTTGCTTTGGCCCAGTTGTCTAATCTGTTAAGGTCATTCTGAAGTGTGATCCTGTCCTCTGGGGTGTTAGCCACCCCTCCCAATTTGGTGTCATCTGCAAACTTGCTCAGGATGCCCTCAAGCCCATCATCCAAGTCATTGATAAAGATGTTGAACAAGACTGGGCCCAAGACAGAACCCTGTGGCACCCCACTAGTCACTACTCTCCAGGATGAGGAGGAGCCATTGATGAGCACCCTTTGGGTTCGGTCAGTAAGCCAGTTACAAATCCACTGAATGGTAGCATTGTCTAGCCCACATTTTACCAGCTTCTTTACAAGAATATCATGGGGCACCTTGTCAAAGGCCTTGCTGAAATCAAGATAGGCTACATCCACAGCGTTCCCTTCATCTACCAGGCTTGTAATTCTGTCAAAAAATGAGATCCTTCTCTCTTACTGTAGACTTGGATGGGACTAGGCCTGGGCGATATTTCGGTATATCGTCCAAATCTGGTCCATATCATGATATCAGTTTCATAATTTTTGACCGGACAATATATCTCGAATCATGGTGTGTGTGTGTGCTATGCAAAAATCACACTGCAGGAAAAACCGTGAAGCCAGCCAAGGCTTCTCTCGATTCCTGCAGCCCCTGTGAACTCTGCTGGCTCAGCTCTCCCCTGCCTCACAAAGTGGACAGCGAATCACAAGAGCAGGCGCCGCCAATATCACGATGCAGGGAAAACCGTGAAGCCACCCAATGCCTCTACATAGCTCCGTCCCTATTTCAGACATCGTGATATATTGGTTTATCACAATGTTTAGCTGGGGATGTATCACAATGTTGAAAAACAGATATCGCCCAGCCCTAGATGCGGTAGCTCTTTGGATAGAGGACTCCTTTGGGGAAGACTGTAGCTCAACGGTTGGCCATCCACTTTGAATGCAGAAGGTCCCAGGGCCAATTCACAGCATCTCCAGTTTTGGCTGGGATTGTCCCTGTTTGAAACCCTATAAAGCCACTGCCAGCCAGTGTAGAAACTTGGTGCAAGATGGACTAAGTGTCTGGCTCAGTATAAGGCAGCTTCCACTTTGTCCAGCTACCCAATTTCATCTTTAAAAAAAAAACACTTCCATTCCTCTTATCAGTGGGGACCCATTCAACAGTGTTAGTATACTTTTTTATTCTCGGGAGTGGACTACCTATTTCATTTGGAGCCAATTTCCAATAGCTCAGCCAGGAATTTGTAGTCACACCATCATGATTTTCCCTCATCATATCATATTCCAATTGGGGGTTGAGTTTGCAGCTCTGCATCTATACACTTAAAAGTTCTTCTGGTAGCCCTCTTTTTAACTATACATCTTGGAGAAACAGCTTGTGGGCAAAAGGCTTGATTGTCAAGAAAGGAGATTCCACCTCAACATTAGGAAGAACTTCCTGACAGTAAGAGCTGTTCGGCAGTGGAATTTGCTGCCAAGGAGTGTGGTGGAGTCTCCTTCTTTGGAGGCCTTTAAGCAGAGGCTTGACAGGCATACCTATGTCAAGAATGCTTTGATGGTGTTTCCTGCTCGGCAGGGGGTTGGACTGGATGGCCCTTGTGGTCTCTTCCAACTCTATGATTCTATGATTCTATGATTCAATTGTTTCACCAATGTTTTGTTGTCCGTGCTGTTGTATTTGAGTCAACCTGGACTATAACTTAGCTAGTTTGGTGGGAATGTCACTTTGCTCTTCATCTGGTAGGTTAATAAAATCACTCAGCAAATCCTTCCCATGTTCCTTGAAATAGAGGGCTGTCTTCTGATAACCCTTCAAAGAGAGGATCTCCTCAGTAAAGCAGGACACAAGACCACCTTAGCAGGCAGCTCTTTTCTGCAGACATTAAAAAAGTACAAACGTGCCTGTTCTAAATGGGTTCACCTCGCTAAGTCTTGCACAGCTTCTGGCTGTGGCTATCTATGTTTCTTGACTTCTTCCTTGTGCTGTCCCAGGCAGGCAGCAAAAGCCTAAGATTTCATCAAGCCCTTGATGGGCTCCTATGCTTGGCTGTGCTTGGCTTGCTGCAGGGGGCAGGGGTCCTCAGAAATTTGGCAAAGGCAAGCTCACAGATTTTGAATCACTGGTCATGAGCGCCCTGCTGCTGCACTTAAGAGTTCTGAGAAGCCATGCCCCTTGGCACTGCCGACTCTGCCTACGCATTTGGCACTGTAAGGTTCATATGCAAGCCAATGCCCACATATAGTCCCTGCCACCCTGTGCCATCTAGATGCCAGTTACATAGAGAGAGCTTTTCCAATGGGAAGAGAATGCCACCTGACTCAAAAAGGCATGGTCTCACCTACTTAGTTAATTGAGAAATGTTTGTGCCGCCCTTCTCCAAAAGGCCCCAGGGCAGTTTAGAACATAATAAGCAATGTAATAACCATGCAACGTAAGAACTTAAGAAACCTTCATTAGAGACATAATGAGAAGTTGGCTTTGCAGTTTTCTAGCTGTGCCAAACCAACTCTTGGCGATCGGATTCCTGCGTGGAAATCCAGAGATCCCTGCAAAGCTCAGCACCACTTTATGCAAAGAAGGAAAACCAAGTTGAAGCTGGGGGCTGTGTGGAAAATCCAACCATAAACATCTCCAGACTGCATGGTTGGAAGTGTCGGTTGCTAATTCCAATGATTTTGTGTGCATGCTTATGAGAGCCGGGTTTCTTGCCAGAAGGAGAGACCATTTGGCCTCCTGCAAGCATCCGTTTGTGGCTCTTGCAGCCTGTTCATCGTTCTGACCCATAACACCTGGATCTCTCCCTCTGCCAGCCTTAACCACATACTCATTTGGGTTTCAGATGAGGCGAGAGGATGGGAAACAGCCATGCTTGTTTGGTTAGCAAGTTGCAAACAGGATGGAATGTTGCAAAAAGCACATGGAGGGAGGGAGAATGTTGGCCTCTCATTGGAGGAGATTCCATTTCACTGGTGAAAATACTCAGCTGAAAGAAGTTGCACTTCAGAATCTGCATTGCAGGGGTGATATGCAGCACTGGGGACAGGCAGTGGTGTAGCATGGGTTGCCAGTGCCCGGGGCCATGCCGAGAGGGTGGGGTTGGGGGGAGGGAGGGAAATGGATGGTGTACGTATGTGCATTCAACTGCCAAGTGGCATCTGCATCACCCAACAGATCACAGCCACAGAAATAAGAAGAGGCATTCTGTTGTCTGGAAAGATCACTTTCTGGTTTTCATGAAGAAGCCATTTTGAATGGCAGCACTGGGTGTTGACATTTTACACCCTAACAGTTTTACACCCAGGGCAACCACCAATGTGGGTGCCCCCATGTTACACCACCGGGGCAGGGCACAGTCCCCTTGCTAGTCACAGCATTGTTAGCATCCATCTGTCTCAGGAGGTAGTGGAGGAGTGCGCCTTTGAGGGTGAAGTCAAATTGTTGGAAGTTGCAGTGCCTGCTGTGGCTGTAGAGACCGATGCAGGAGAGACATGTTTTGTTGCAGCTGGGGCAGACGAAGGCGTCTCGTTGTGCTGCTGCAGATGAACCATCATGTTTCTTCTCTCTGTGCTCTCACAATGTTCGTTCCTCCTCTGGTCAAATGCCTGAACTCACCAATGCTGCCCATGGCCTGCTAGGATCTTGCCTGACTCCCATCACATACCTGCCTGACTCCCGTCACATACCTCCAGCCATTTTGATCCAGCAGGTGGTGTCTCTGCTTTTGAGTTCCCCCCAGGCCCTGTGACACAGGCCATGGGGAAAGGGCTCGATGGCCACATTGGCACATTGAAATGTACTTACCGTGTGAGTTGGCCAATTTGCAGGGTAGCATTCATACACCAATAATGCACTTGGCCTTGCAGCTAGGCTCAAATGTTCCAGCCCACATGGTCTGTGCATTACCCATTGAGGAGCATGGGTCTCTTAGGAGCATGAGGTGGTGTTTTCTTTGTCTGCAGTCTGCATCATGTTTGCTTTGGCCATGGCATGAGGTCTGGATGAAAACCTGGCACACGATTATCTGACTGTCGCAGTGGCCCTGGTGTTCCAGGCATTTTCTTTGCATCGCTCTTCTCAATAAGGTCTGCTCTCCCTTAAATGAAATGCGCCTATTATGTTCTCGATTTCTCCTGTTACCAACACGAGGTGTGAATGTGGTCATCGTGGAATGCTCTTGATTTCCTGTCAGGAAATGAGGGTAATAATAAGAATACCTGTGGACACGCCGGGCTGTAAAATGGCACCAACAGCTTTTTCAGACACTAAAATATACAAAAGTAAGAGATGATGTAGTAAAACTCTATACTCTTTCAAAGGCAGGGCCCATGCCACGGAGCTCGTTTCACACCTTTTTAAAATGCCTCGTTTCTGCAAGGAATAACCTGGTTTGTGTTTGAAATAGCCAATGTATCAAACGTGAGAGGGACCCCCTCAAAATTTTTGCTGCACATAGCATTCCCTGCTCAGTGTTCCAGTCTACAGTGCCCAACTTTTTCCAGACCCAAACATCCATTTGGGGAGCCATTTCCTACTCTTTCACCAAAGGTTTGCTCTGTGGTAGTGTTCCTGTTGCCAGGGTGGGTGTGGTGGGTGCGGACTGCCCCGGGTGTCATCATAGAATCATAGAGTTGGAAGAGACCACAAGGGCTATCCAGTCCAACCCCCTGCCAAGCAGGAAACACCATCAAAGCATTCTTGACATATGCCTGTCAAGCCTCTGCTTAAAGACCTCCAAAGAAGGAGACTCCACCACACTCCTTGGTAGCAAATTCCACTGCCGAACAGCTCTTACTGTCAGGAAGTTCTTCCTAATGTTTAGGTGGAATATTCTTTCTTGAAGTTTGAATCCATTGCTCCGTGTCCGTGACTCCCACCTACCCCAAGGTGTTGCGGGAATTGGGGTAGTTGCGCCGCTTTTTGCCTCTTAGTTTTGACAGCCCTGTGATACCAGGCAGCCAGGGAGGAGACAGGAAGAAGTCAGGCAAGCAAACAAGTGGAGGGTGGAGGGAAGGAGAGAAGCAGAAGCTCTCTCACCTCAGGAACCGAAACCCTGCATCCCCCTGAAAAGTTCCACAACTTTGGTCCGCCCTCCCCCCCCCAAAAAAAGCTCAACAACTCCTGGCAATGACAATGGGTAGATCACAGCCAATCTTTTTATACTGTGAGTATAAAACTCTTGAGAGTCCAACTAGAGTTCAATGATTGCAAGAAATTTCCCGCACCGGGTACCACCTGACCTTGCTACGCCACTGCCCATTGCGACCCACCTTGGATCAGGTTTCAACCCAACAGTTGAGCACCAGGGCTCTATGACATGTACTTAACCAGCAAGAAGACCCACAAATATGTAAATACGTGTGCACTTTACGTCAAGGAACAAACACAGAAATGGAACAATGAACAAGAGTACTGTGGAACAACTGGTTCTACATCCATTTCAATTAAATCCAGTGTTCCAGTCAACCACCCACTTCCCCTTCAGGCTCCTCCATTTCCTCCCACCTGGTTTTCCAACCTCCAACAGCATTCTGCAACCACTGAGCATGCTCATTTGGCTGTTTAGAATTCTACCTCTCCAAGGGTCCCGCTCCCTAACTTTAGTAGGGAGGGGACTTCTGCAAAGCTAAGGCTTCCCGTGAGCCTGCTCTTATCTCCATCTTTCGTATAGATGGTGCTGTTTTTGCTGCATTCGCAGCTGCACTCACGCCCTTTTTACACAGAAGGAATGCTATCGACCAAGGCTTTCCTAAAGATATATGGATCGGATTAAGGTTAGGTTCCTTTTCTTTCCTTTCTCATCTGAAAGCCGCGGTGCTTGGATACATTTTCTTATGCTGGCCAATCAATTCTGCCCTTTAAAAACTCCTGAAATTGAGTAGAAGTGTGTTCCAGTTAAGGAATCGAATGCTTTTTGTGCGCATTCAAAGCATGTGTGATTGTGCATGCACACATCGCTGCAACCTGAAGCCGGAAAAGGGAGTGGGGCAGGTTTACATGCACTCTGTTGACGGGTCAAGGATGCAACCCTTGCACAAAATGGTTGTTGTCTGTATATATATTTCCTGCACATGTGCAAAAGGACTGCTATGTGAGCAATGTAACAGAGAACACAGTGTGGTCTAAACCACTGAGCTTCTTGGGCTTGCCGATCAGAAGGTCGGTGGTTCGAATCCCCGCGACGGAGTGAGCTCCCATTGTTCGGTCCCAGCTCCTGCCCACCTAGCAGTTTGAAAGCACATCAAAGTGCAAGTAGATAAATGGGTACTGCTGTGGCGGGAAGGTAAACGGTGTTTCCGGGCACTGCTCTGGTTCGCCAGAAGTGGCTTTGTCATGCTGGTCACATGACCCGGAAGCTCCCTCGGTCTATAGAGCGAGATGAGCACCGCAACCCCAGAGTCGTCCACGACTGGACCTAATGGTCAGGGGTACCTCTACCTTTTTTAGGTCCCATGAAGAACAGAAGAAGAGCACCACAGGATCAGGCCAGAGTTCCCATCTAGTCCAGCATCCTTTTCTCATCGTGGCCAACCAAATGCTTATGGAAAGCCCCCCCAAGCAGGACCTGTTAAGTACAGTGGTACCTTGTGTTACGGACGGGATCCGTTCCGGAGGCCTGTCCGTAACGTGAAAAGCCCACAACTCGAAGCGTTGTGTCTGCACTGGCATGCGGTGCGATTTGGCGCTTCTGCACATGCGTGAGTGGCGAAACCCAGAAGTAACCCTTTCCGGTACTTCTGGGTTGCCGCGGGATGCAAGACGAAAACACACAACCTGAAGTAGACGCAACATGAGGTATGACTGTAATCAAATTCGCTGAAATTGTAAATGCCTATATGCATTACTATGTGTTTAAATTTGATTGGTTGGTAACTGAATTCTAGAGAGTTCTCTAGTAGTTCCCATGGGATTGGCTAACGTTGGTCACATGGGAGGTATCTAGCGAAGGAGAGACTCCATTTCACGTGAGGCAAGGTGACTGTGTTTTAGAATCCACTGTGAACACTGCTAAGTTGAAAAAAATGTGGAAGTGCTGCTTCTCTGCTTGGAAGAAAGAGAACAAAGTTGCAGGAGAAGGGGAAAGTAGAAGTCTCTTATGGGAGCTGCAAGGCATGCAGAAGGCTGAAAGTGCCGAGCTCTGGAAAGAGAGCGAACTATTGTTGTTTGGGAGTTAGAATAAGAGACTGCAAAGTCCATGCTTGGAGAAACACATGGCTGTAAATATTATGTTTTAATTCATCTATAAGTTTCTGCGAGTAAAGTTTTTGAATGTTAAAAGTCTGGACGTTGGTTTAATTTCTATAGAAGAGTGTTAGTCATATATGTGATTTGAGCTTCTTAGCTACATTTTTGCTATTCTGACTTCGACAGGACCTGAGTGCGACAGCCAGCGCTCCCGCTCAATTCCAGTTCCTGGCGACTGGCATTCAGAGGCATACTGGCAGTGACAAATGAGGCAGAGCCTAGAATAGGCCATAATGTAGACAGTACTGAGCAGATGGACCAATAGCCTGACTAGGTACGAGGCAATTTTATATCATGGCATGTGTCAACAGTCTGCCGGCGATTCCTCTTTTTGCAACCATCCCCAACCCCGTTTTTCTCACTGCCCAACTACCAGAACCGCAAGTGAATTGGCGGACGAAGTATGTGTTTGATGCCGGGGGTTTAGACTGAATGCTCTCTGTCCCCGGATTCCTGCAATAAAGATTCAAGAGCCATCCACTCGCCCCCCTTATCTCCCCACTGCAGATAAGGCACAAGGCACCACCTGCTGCAAGAAGGTGAACTTTGCATTCGGGGACGTGATCAGCAGGACAGAATCAGCCGACCCCTCTGGGCCCAACCGAGCGTCTTCGGTGCTCAGGTGGCTCTTTCTTAAAAAAAAGAAAAGAAAGAGATGAAATGAAATGAAATTTAATGCAGTGCCTTTGGCCTTTTTTTTGTAAAAACGGATTCAGGGGGAAAAAGGAGCCTTGGCATGTTAATGCACGTCAGTCAATCTTCAGCTATTGTGATTCCCCCCCCCATGTTTTAATTGGCTTAGGCTCTCTCCCAACCTTTGAACTTTGGCATACATGGTTGGTTGCTCTGCACCACAGAGAAGAAGACATTCTTGACACGGTACTTTTGCAGAGGAAGGAAGTTTGCCCATCAGTGGTGTAGCAATCCATGCTGGGATGGTGCACCTGGGGCGGAGCTTTTTTTAAGAGATCGCCCAAAGATGTTCAGCTTCTTCTTTTTTTTGGAGATCTGCCAAAATTGTTGAGCTTTTTGCTTTTTTTTTTTAGGAGATCAGCTAGCTTTTTGAGGCTCCGTCACCCTCCTCCTCCTTCTTTGGTGATCACTCATAGCCGAGGAAAAGTCCCTGAATTTTCAGATTCCATCATTTGGATTTTGAAGGGAAAGTGTTGAATGCACAAAGTTCACATTTAGTGAGGGATGTGTGTTTTAACGGCCTCAGAATTCAACAAGGAAGATGGGAAGTTGCCTTGCGCTAAGTCCTTAGACCACTGCCCCAACTAGCCCATTATTCCCTATACAGGTATTTGACTTCCCTATTCATTCATTCATTCATTCATTCATTCATTCATTCATTCATTGAGAAAATATTCATGTACCACTGTATCATAAAAGTCTACCACAGTGGCTTACAACAATCTAAAAACATAAAACCACCCGGCTGTCTACTTTGAGAACAGGGTGCTGACCTATATGGACCTTTGGTATAATCCAGGTGGGTTTTTCTTATGTACTGTAATTTGCTGCATTAGAACACATTTGATTTTGTATGCATTAGAACGCATTTGATTTTGTATGTCATATTCTACAATAACTTCAAATGGGTTTGTTAGTGCCATTGGGAGCCAGGAGCATATAACACTGCTCCTAAGGGGTCTTCACTGGCTCCAAGTACATTTCTGAGCACAATTCAAAGTGCTGGTGCTGACCTTTAAAGCCCTAAACTGCCTTGGTCCAGTATACCTGAAGGAGCATCTCCATGCCTATCGTTCAGCTGAGATAGCGAGGTCCAGCTCCAAGGGCCTTCTGGCAGTTCCCTCACTACAAGAAGTGAAGTTACAGGGAATCAGGGAGAGGGCCTTCTCGGTGGTGGCACCTGCCTTGTGGAACTGTCCTCCCATCAGATGTCAAAAGATATAACTTTTAGAAGGCATCTGAAGGCAGCCCTGTATAGGGAAGCTTTTTAATGTTGGGTTTTTTTATTATGCTTTCCATATGTGCTGGAAGCTGCCCTTTAAATCTACCCAGGTTGTTGACTTATCAGTGCATTGTGTGGGAGAAAAGTCCATAGTTTAGCCAAGTGTGAATAGGTCCTTCCCTTAACCTGTCTTGAATCTTCCAAAATTCAGTTTCCTTGGATGTCCACGAGTTCCAGTAGTATGAAAGAGAGGGGAAACCTCTCTCAGTTGACATTCTCCTCATCATCCACGAGGTTGCATGGCCATCTGTGGTGGATGCTACAGTTGAGATTCCTGCATTACAGGGGGTTGGACTAGATGACCCCTGTGGGTCCCTTCCAACTCATTCCATGATTTTGTGATTTTATAAACCTCTATCATGTCTCCTCTTACTTACATTTTCTCTTTAAAAAGACCTGAATGTTGCAACCGTTCCTCATGGGGAAATTTCTTGGTCCACCCCCTTGATCAATTTGGCTGCCCTTTCTGAACTTTCCCCAGTTTTGTTTGGGCTGGATCCCAATATGTTAGAGATAAATGCTGTCCAGAATGGCTACATAAACCGCGAGGGCTGCTTTTGCAGCCACCTTTTCCCTTCTCTGCCTACTCCCTACCCAGCTATAATGTTAATTGTATTCTGGAGCACAATAGCATTTCTATTTTATTGTATGTGTAGCTGGGGGAGGGGTTAGTTTACTCCTGCTCCCCCCCCCAAAAAAAGGAGAAAGCATATTTACTCCCCTGTCTTGAAATCCTCCTTATCAAGCTCTGTAAACCCAGCGTCATTACTTACCTTGCATTCTTGAGCTGACACCTCGAAGCGCAAGGGAGGCAGCCGGTGAGAAAGATTCCTTTGAAGTCCGTGATGAAAGTGAGCATAGCGAAGGAAGGTGGGAGTGGAGAATGTGTGCTGTCAGCTCAAATGCTCTTCCAAAGCCATGGCTCTCAAGCGGTGAGGGGAACCAAGCCACTGTAACGGGGTGAAGGCAATTGACAAGAGGGGAGGAGATGCCTTGGAGATACAAGAAGCTGCCTGATGCTGAGTCACGCCATTGGTCCATCCAGGAGAGGGATGCTGATTGGCAGTAGGTAGGTGAGAACAGTACCTGGTAGTGGCTCCCCTGGGTTTTAGAGAGATGCCAGGGACTGAACCATGAGACTTCAATGATTGAGTGATTCATGCACAGCTTGAATATGGTACATTAAACTTTACCCCTTCAGGAAACTACTGCCTCCCCTGCCCCTCTCCTACCCTGAACGGTGGCGCGTGGGAGGGCACCCTCCGCCCCCTGCCCCCCTAGGGAGCACACCCCGCCCCCTGAGGAGCTCGCCCTCCCTGGGCAGCGTGGGCTTACGCTCTGCCGCTGCTTCCTTGCTGCACATGTAAGACCAGACTCTTATTTACATTAGCAAATATTATTTGATATATCTTGAAGCGGCAACACTCCCGAAGAGAAAGCATAAAGAGATAAGCTCTAGCGACGGGCATAGTGTAAACAAGAAGTGGCAATATTGATTTCATACTATTTCCTCTTCGCAGAGAGCTCCAACTAATTACCCGAAGGATGACCAGTTCTTGAGATTTAATTGCAGGCTGGGGAATAGAAAAGATTTGGGAAGAATAGTAAAACGGCCTCACATCCTAGAAGTCTATAGCAGCAAAAAATGCTAAAGATGGAGCAGGAAATCTGAGTAGCGTAAGATATCCTGGCTTTGTCCTGCTTTCGGAACCTTAGTCCTCATTGCAAAAACATAGATATATAGATTTTTCCTCCTGTTTGGGACAAATAGCAGCCTTGTAGTTGTAGTGGTGGTTAAACAGAACCTCCAGGTTTGGGTGCAGTTGCTGGGGAACAAGAGTGGGAGAGGGATATTCCCTTCATGCCTTGCAGGTGGGCTTCCTCTTGGCATCTGATTGGCTGTGGCAGGGGACAAGATGTTAGGCAGGAGATGGGCCATTGGTCTGGGTTTGGTTCAGGGAAACGACACAAAGGGTAAAGGTAAAGGACCCCTGGACAATTAAGTCCTGTCAAATTCAACTATGGGGTGTTACACTCATCTCTGCTTTCAGGCCAAGGGAGCTGGCCAGCATGACTAAACCACTTTTGGCGCACGGAACACCGTGACAGAAGCCAGAGCGCATGGACATGCTGTTTACCTTCCCGTCACAGCGGTACCTATTGATCTACTCATGCTGGAATGTTTTCGAACTGCTAGGTTGGCAGGAGCTGGGACAGAGCAACGGGAGCTCAGCCCGTCGCGGGGATTCGAACCGCCAACCTTACAATTGACAGGCCCAAGAGTCTTGGTGGTTTAGACCACAGCGCTACCTACATCCCTAGGGAAACTATGCAGGGTAGGGTGGGGGGATGGATTAGGAGACAGAAAAGGGAGGCCCAGTGCTAAACAGAAGGCAGCACTGGAAACAGAAAAGATGAAGAAAGGTCTCACAATCGTACTGGAAAGTTATGTGGAATTTCAGGAAGTAAAAAAATTCCCAACATGTTTTAATGAAGATTTTTGTGACAGGGACTGAAGGATCAACCACAAAAATAATTTAACAAACAAACAAGCAAATGAACAAATAAACAAACCACAATATAGGTTACGATGGTTTGTTTCTGGTCCTATGTTGTCTGAAATTACTTGAGACAGCTGTCTTGCTGAAACTAAACACACCTGAGCCTGGTCATTGCCTAGATGGGTACCTGCCTGGAATCCAAGTGTATACTGCCTCAGGTTCTGTATTGGACAGAAGCAGGACAGAAATGTATACAGAAATGTATACTTGTTTCTTTCTACATAGGGTGATGTGACGTCTAATGCCACATAGCTAGATTTGCCCTTCCTCCTGGCAGCTGCCCTGTTTTCATCAGACACTCCTGTTGAAGCAGCATGGCATCGTCATGTAGCTTCATTCTAGTAGGAGCTTTTGGCTAGTGGTGTTTCAAACATACCACACACACACACACACACACACACACACACACTAGTTAAAACGTCTTCTTTTTCTGTTGAGTGGAATGGTGAATTTGAGCTGGGAATCCCTCTCCCTCTCACATAGGGAAATAGAAGAAATTTGCTTGGTTTGCATTTTAAAGCAGACGCCTGACTTACCCGGTCATGGGAGGAATTCAATGTGGCACAAGTCCCTTAGCAATGCATTAATTGCACTGATTGAACGGCTGGTGCAAGAGAAGGCAGCCAGCATGGTTATCATGGCTGGTTGCTCAACACATTGCTGTTTCCTCTGCTAGCACAGCTGTGGCCCTGGATTTTGTATCGCACAACCACTATTCTTGTCCTTATGCGACCACAAAACAGCCTTTCGCGCTGGTGGTCAGAGATTGTGGAATCCAGGCCCATGTGTGGGTCAGAAACAGCTATACAGTGGCACCTCGGTTTATGAACACCTCAGTTTATGAATTTTCGGTTTACAAATGCCGAGGACCCATCTGGAACGGATTAATTCACTTTCCATTACTTTCAATGGGAAAGTTCGCTTCAGTTTATGAACGCTTCAGTTTATGAACAGACTTCCGGAACCAAGTACACCCATGCTTTGGGTTAAGTACGCTTCAGATTGAGTACTCTGTGAACCCGTCTGGAACGGATTAATCCACTTTCCATTACTTTCAATGGAAAAGTTCGCTTCAGTTTATGAACGCTTCAGTTTATGAACAGACTTCCGGAACCAATTGTGTTCATAAACCGAGGTACCACTGTAAATCAGATAATGCACCTCTCTGAATTTTGCAATGCAGGTGCACAGAAAATGCACATTTTATCAAAAAGGATGTGCAAAAAAATATGTTTTAGTAGAAAATGCATTCAAAAAAATTTTTTAAGAGAAGGAAGAGAAAATGTGTGCTTTATAGAATGTGCACTTTACAATTTAAATGTCGTTTGTTCGTTTATTTTATTTTTTTTTAAAAAAAATCCACAACAGCTGTGTAATGGAAATGGGCTGATCTTTAGCTTGGTTTCTTAGCCACTGCTACCCTGTGCCAAATCCATAAAGTTCAATGTGCGATAAGAAGTGCTGTTGCCAGAGATGCTGTTGAGATGAGGTCAAGTGCAGTCCTCTATGCTGGATAGGTTCTTTGTCAAGGAAGACATCTCCTCCCACTTTGATCAAGAAGCAACTGCTGATAGTTATCATCTTCGTTAAAAATAAAATAAAATAAAAGTGCGATACCTGCTTCTTTCTGATAGGTTCCTGATAACAAGCAGAGGGAGAGTGGTTCCAATTTAATACGTATTTCCTTGGCCAACTGTTTCCCATTATCTTCATGCTCCTAAATCCTGCGGTAAATAAATTCTGGCCAGCGTGTCTTTCCTGGGACTTTCCTGTGATTTAGTACAGATAATCAGGTAGTGTGTTACAAGATTTCACCTCCAAAAAAGTTTTAAGGCTGCTTCTCAATATCCTTGTTTTATGGGGATGTGTCTGTGTTAAAGTAATGCCTCCCCCCCCCGCAAAAAGGGGGGTGGGGAGAAGAGCCAGGGAAATAAAATAAATTAACCAAGTAAAGTTACTTCAGTTTAAGATCATAGCACTTAACTAACGACATCTGCTCTTTCTCCAAACAATTTTAAGAGCTCCCTTTTCCGTATTTAACATAAACTGGTGTCATTTAGAGATGCAGAGAGGAAGGTGGAGGGGGCACAGTGTGGCTCTGTATGCTCTGATAAGTTGATGCATCAGCAAAAGAGAGGACCAATGAGGGAGGACACTGATTTGCATACAGTTTGCATATGCCCTCCCACACATGGTGGTGGGGGGACGGAGGGGCTGATCTCCCATCTGGGTTGGTACACTTGAGATGTCAAAGGAATCTGCATTTAAGAGAAAACTGACTTGATCTCCACTTTCTGGACCCGGGTACGGATCAGAACGTAGTTTTGCGACTCAGTCTGCCTTTGTGCCACAGCCTTTGAATTTCATGAGGCGGTCTGAGGGCTGCCTTTGAAGTTCGAGGTCTTTCTTTCCATGGGTAGCAGCCGCCGCCAGAAGCTTGAAATCTCACTTGCACTGTGACTGGCGCAGTGTTCAAAGATGCAAGGAGAGAAGATGTGCTCTCTGGGGGGCTAGTATACCGTGACATTCCATCATCCCAGGGATGACTTGTACAGAAACAAAACACAAAAAAGAGATGGCTGCCCCCATATGTTAAGGGTGCTGAGAGTTGTTAGGAGTGGTGGAAGAAGCTGCTCGGGCTCCTGGGGCGGCGCGTCTATTGGCAGGGCGATCCCTCCATAGGGGCAGGGCGAGGGCAGGGCACACCGTGGGGCCTCCGGAGTCTGTCTGCCTCCTCCCACTCAGCTGCCTTACAGCTGGGGGCATAGCTGCCAAGTCTCCCGTTTTCCACAGGAAATCCCCGTTTTTCCAGCTGTTCCTAGCTGAAAAAACGGATTTTTTTTGTTTTTCCCCGGTTTATTCTGGCGCGGTGGCCATTTTGGAACTGGGCGGAGCATGCTCAGAAGCGACTTTTGATGCTGCTCTGCCCAGTTCCAAAATGGCGGCAGTGTGACTTCTGGCGCGGTGGCCATTTTGGAACTGGGCAAAGCAGCATCAAAAGTCACTTCTGAGCATGCTCCGCCCAGTTCTAAAATGGCGGCAGCGCTACTTCCGGCCTGCTATTTCCGGCCCGGTCCCTTATTTCTCTGACATCAACTTGTCAGGTATGGCTGGGGGGGGGCAGTGGGCGGACAGTTTGGGCATTGCGGAGCCTGCGCACGCCAAAGCCACCACGTCTCTCCCAGGAGAGATGTGTGGCTCGGGCGCGCTGCAGGCCCTGCTGTGAGTGCTGCCCAGCATTTTGTCACCCCCCAGTGGTGACACCCACCGCACCCCCTTCCTCCGCCCATGGTTAGGAGACCCCATTCCCGTCACAGAGCTACAGGAGGGAATGTGAAGAGGGATTGGCTGTTAAAGCACCCATTGAAACTGCAGCTCTGTTGGGGGGGGAATAGCGGGTCCCCTGGCATCTCATAGAATCATAGAATCATAGGATCATAGAGTTGGAAGAGACCACAAGGGCCATCCAGTCCAACCCCCCTGCCGAGCAGGAAACACCATCAAAGCATTCTTGACATATGCCTGTCAAGCCTCTGCTTAAAGACCTCCAAAGAAGGAGACTCCACCACACTTCTTGGCAGCAAATTCCACTGTCGAACAGCTCTTACTGTCAGGAAGTTCTTCCTAATGTTTAGGTGGAATCTTCTTTCTTGTAGTTTGAATCCATTGCTCCATGTCCGCTTCTCTGGAGCAGCAGAAAACAACATTTCTCCCTCCTCTATATGACATCCTTTTATATATTTGAATCTCGCAGGACACCTCACAAGTTACAGCTCCCAGAATTCTTTGGGGAAAACCATGAAGAGTCAGACACGACTAAACGACTAAACAACAACAACAATGACTATTTAAAGTATAATCATAGTGTATGGTGTGTGGGGTTGAGGAGATAGTTTAAGGAAGAGACAGAAGTAACCTACCGTGTTTCCCCGAATATAAGACACTGTCTTATATTTATTTTTCCTCAAGAAATCACACTACAGCTTATTTTCAGGGGATGTCTTCTTTTTGTTAGACGTCCAGCCTCGCCTCTTCCTTGGCACCCTCCAGAACCGCGCCTATCACTATGTCTTGTTTTCGGGGTATGGTTTATATTGCGCAAATACAGTGGTACCTCGACTTATGAATTTGATGCGTTCCGAACGCACATTCGTTAGTCGAAAAAAATTGTAAGTCGAAGCAACCCTATCTAAAAATTCATAAGTCGAAAAAATCCAAGATGGCGGACGGAGCTCCGGTCATAAGTAGAAACATTTGTAAGTAGAGTTATTCGTAAGTCGAGGTACCACTGTACTTAGAAATCCTGCTACGGCTTATTTTATGGGTATGTCTTATTTTCCAGGAAACAGGCTAGTGTTTTGAGGGAGAGGTGTTACTCCCAGGATCTAATATTTTTACACCAGGGGTCAGCAAACTTTTCAGCAGGGGGCCGGTCCACTGTCCCTCAGACCTTGTGGGGGGCAGGGCTATATTTTGGAAAAAAATAATGAACTAATTCCTATGCCCCACAAATAACCCAGAGACGCATTTTAAATAAAAGGACTCATTCTACTCATGTAAAAACACCAGGCAGCCTCACAAATAACCCAGAGGTGCTTTTAAATAATAGGACACATTCTACTCATGTAAAAACATGCTGATTCCCGGACCTTCCGGGGGCCAGATTTAGAAGGTGATTGGGCCGCATCCGGCCCCGGGCCTTAGTTTGGGGACCCCTGGGTTATACCATGCATGGTCTGCAGGCTTCATCTTTATGGAGAATGAGAGCAAGACCTTTCGCAGCATGTAAAATTCCCTCCCTGTCTTATCGTGTCTGCATTTGCTTAGGGAATTTTTTGACAGAATCAGGAGTGTGACTCCCAAGCAAAAAAAAAACAGGGGGGGGGCATGATGGAAGCCTGCAACTGCTTCATATAGAAAAGCCACAGCTCCCTCAACCTCCCCCCCCCCAACACCGCGCCGGGTGATATACCCCTGGGAATTACCCCAGAATGACTAGCCTGCAAGTAATAATCAAGATATCAGGGTTACTCCAACAGTAATTATCTGTTCGACATTTTTCACTCTCCATATCCTGTCAGGTCAAGAGGCAAACATGAGGATTGACATCTATGCTTCACGGCAAATTATCATCCAATTACAGTGGATTTAGAACCGTGCTGGATGGTGAATTAAATTGTCCTTCTTGGGGCTCGGCAGCTTAAGAGTACTCTTTCATAAAAAATAAAATAAACGTAAAGGCAATTTTAAAAGAAGTTAAAAGCTGACTCAGAGTTTGAGATTCTAACATAAGGAACATCACACAGAGACTGATCTGGGCAACGGGGGTTTTAGCCAGAAAATAGGGCTGGTAACCAGGGCCCCCATTAAGGCAAGGCTTTGGGGCAGATGCCCAGGACTCAAAAATGCATCAGCCCCCCCCCCACCACCACCACACACACATGCAAATCTTCCAAGTGTCCTTATTTTCCAGTGGCAGTCCTGGATTTACAGAAGTTGTCCCGCTTTCTGATTTGATCCAGGAATGTCCTGCTTTTCCTTGTTGTTGTTTAGTCGTGTAGTTGTGTCCGACTCTTCATGACCCCATGGACCAGAGCACGCCAGGCACTCCTGTCTTCCACTGCCTCCCGCAGTTTGGTCAAACTCATGTTGGTAGCTTCGAGAACACTGTCCAACCATCTCGTCCTCTGTCGTCCCCTTCTCCTTGTGCCCTCCATCTTTCCCAACATCAGGGTTGGGAGTCTTCTCTTCTCATGAGGTGGCCAAAGTATTGGAGCCTCAGCTTCAGGATCTGTCCTTCCAGTGAGCACTCAGGGCTGATTTCCTTCAGAATGGATAGGTTTGATCTTCTTGCAGTCCATGGGACTCTCAAGAGTCTCCTTTTCCTTAAGACGTTCCTATTTGCATCAGAGTAATATTGGAGGGTATGGAGTTATGTGACCCCCCGAGCCAAGGAGATAAGTAGCTATACAATCTTTAGAAGGCATCTGAAGGCAGCCCAGTATAGGGAAGTTTTTTAAAAATGTTTAATTATATTTTGTGTATTTTGGAAGCCACCCAGAGTGGCTGCAGCTACCCAGTCAGATGGGTGGGATATAAATCTTAATGATGATGAAATGATGACATGGGACATCCCTAATTTCATAGAATCATAGAGTTGGAAGAGACCACAAGGGCCATCCAGTCCAACCCCCTGTCAAGCAGGAAACACCATCAAAGCATTCCTGACATATGGCTGTCAAGCCTCTGCTTAAAGACCTCCAAAGAAGGAGACACCACCACACTTCTTGGCAGCAAATTCCACTGTTGAACAGCTCTTACTGTCAGGAAGTTCTTTCTAATGTTTAGGTGGAATCTTCTTTGTTGTTGTTTGAATCCATTGCTCCATGTCCGCTTCTCTGGAGCAGCAGAAAACAACCTTTCTCCCTCCTCTATATGACATCCTTTTATATATTTGAACATGGCTATCATTTCATTGGAGAAATGTATGGAAATGCAGCAGAGCTAATTGCAACACAGCACTTGATTCACTGGAACCCGAGCTTTTGCTTCTTAAGATTCTAGCCCTCATGGGTGCATTTGGAAGCAAGTTGGAAAATGTGTTGTCTAAATTTCCTCCCTGTAGAACAAGTTCCTCTGTCCCCGCTTTAAATCATGAATGGGGAGGGACAGGCATGAAGGGACTCCTTGCCAAGTTTCCATACAGTGACCGGTGAGCAGATAAAAAAACAAACTTAAATAATAATAATAATGAGTCATCACTTTCAAAGAAAGAGGAAGGGAACGGGAAGGGTTAAACATTACGAAGCAAGAGGGAAGGTTTTGAAGTGTGCAGAGTATACGAGTGCTCGGGGAATGAGGCTTTTTGTAAGCTTCAATGCTTTTAAAAAATTGAATTTTTTAAATAATTCCTAGACTGTGTTATCAGGCCAGGTTTATGGTAATCCTCCCAGAAGGTAGATGATCTATAGGTATTTAATGCATTCATGAAGTCTAAAGATTCTGTGGAGAAGGGGTATTGGCCGAATTAAGAGTCCAGAGAGTGGAAAGTCTCCCAAGTGAGAATTACTTCGGCGAGGACAAGCGTTGATATGGAAATCCGCCTAGCAGACATAGAGGCAAAGCGGTTTCTGAGCCATATTTATCAACAGGTGTCCAGAAAGGAATTCCTTCAAGAGTGCTTTCCAGAACTGCATGAATAGAGCTACAAATGTTTGAGTCAAATCCAGCTGCCGCCTTATATTTTATTTTACTTACGTAGCCTGGAGAGGAGAATACTGTGAGGTGATCCCCCCCACACACACACACACTTTGGAATTAATATATTATTGAAAAGGTTTCAATCATAAGGAAATAAAGTGATGCAAAGAATAAGAGAAGAAGAAAAGAAAAAGGCACAAAAATGTGTAGAAAAATATATGTGAATATATATAATGCTAACTCATACATTCTTTATACATTTGATATTATTATTCTAATGCAAATAATAATAATAATAATAATAATAATAATAATAATAATAATAATAATAATAATAATTTATTTATACCCACCCTCCCCAGTCAGAACTGGGCTCAGGGCAGCTCACACCAATAAAATTACAATAAAACATAAAAATCAATTAATTAAAATACAGATTAAAATACAATATTAAAATTTAAAATGCAGCTTCATTTTAAGTAGTCCATAAATCCAAACCATGAGGGAGGAAAACACAGAGGTCAGACTGAATCCAACCCAAAGGCCAGGCGGAACAGCTCTGTCTTGCAGGCCCTGGGAAAGATGACAAATCCCGCAGGGCCCTGGTCTCCTGTGAAAGAGCGTTCCACCAAGTTGGGGCCAATACTGAAAAGGCCCTATGTAAATATTAGTAGCCTACTACATTTTGTATAGACTCATTCCAAGTATTGTCAAATTAATCCAAACAAGGTCTACGTCATCCATAAGTTGCAGGTGTTATGTTGTTGATCCATTTATTCAGTTCTTTTTTTCTCTTAAAAAAAATAAATGTTTAGGAGTACTCTCATTTTCCTACTCATATTGAAATACTGCCCCCCCCCCAATGAGGCCAGACTTAGATTCACAAGATGTTTAGGGGTACGCTTACCCCTGCACACATCCCCCCGCAAAAGCACTGGATTTATTAAAGGGTATCGTATATTTATTCATCCAGCACATCAATATCATTCTCTTGGCTACCATTAGAGCACATAGATTCCATTTTCATTGTTCCGTGCAATAGGCTTAGCATGGAAAAGAGGAGACTGAGAGCTGATATGAAGGGTGAATCGCTCTTTAAATACCTTGCTAGGAGCTGGACACACCTGGTATTTCCGTTACATTAGTAAGCTGGGCCAGGCATGATGCCAACCTCAGGAAGCTGCCAGGGCAGGAGCATTCCAGTAGCCTCTCCCCACAACTGCCTGGGGGTGCCCCTAAAGGTAAAGGTAAAGGGACCCCTGACCATTAGGTCCAGTCGTGACCGACTCTGGGGTTGCGCGCTCATCTCGCATTATTGGCCGAGGGAGCCGGCGTATAGCTTCCAGGTCATGTGGCCAGCATGACAAAGCCGCTTCTGGCAAACCAGAGCAGCACATGGAACGCCGTTTACCTTCCCGCTGTAGCGGTTCCTATTTATCTACTTGCATTTTGACGTGCTTTCGAACTGCTAGGTTGGCAGGAGCTGGGACCAAGCAACGGGAGCTCACCCCGTCACAGAACCGCCGACCTTCTGATCAGCAAGCCCTAGGCTCAGTGATTTAACCACAGCGCCACCTGGATCCCTAGGGGTGCCCCTAGCACCAAGTAATTGGGTATGGGAGCCAAATGCCATTTGCATCACCATCATCACAACCATAGGATGAGGAGACACCTGGCTTGACAGCAGTACATGTGAAAAGGATCTAGGGGTCTTAGTGGACCACAAGCTTAACATGATTCAACAGTGTGGTGCAGCAGCAAAAAAAGCTAATGCTATTCTAGGATGCATCAAGGGAAGTCATAGTCCCGCTCTATTCTGCCTTGGTCAGACCACAGCTGGAATCCTGTGTCCAATTCTGGTCACCACAGTTTAAGAAGGATGTTGACAAGCTGGAAGGTGTGCAGAGGAGGGCGACCAAGATGATCAAGGGTCTAGAAACCAAGCCTGATGAGGAATGGTTGATGGAGTTGGGGATGTTTAGCCTGGAGAAGAGGAGACTGAGAGGTGATATGATTATTGTTTTGTTGTTGTTGTTGTTTAGTTGTGTCCAACTCTTTGTGACCCCATGGGCCATAGCTATGATAGTCATCTTCAAATCCCAGAAGGGCTTTCAGATGAATGGTCGAGCAAGCTTGTTCTCTGCTGCTCCAGAGGGTAGGGCCTCAACCAATGGATTCAAATTACAAGGGAAGAGATTTGGACTACATATTAGGAAGAACCTTCTGATGGTCAGAGCTGTTCGACTGTGGAATGGACTCTCTCGGGAAATGGTGGGCTCTCGGGTCCCTGTTGTGGCGCGCGTGTCCTGAAGCCGGGGGTGTGGCAATCCGCACATGGGGTGGGGCACGCTGCGTGGAGCCTCTCCGCTGCCTCCCCCTCAGCTGTAGGGCGGCTGAGGTGGGCATACACAAGCCCCACGCTGCTGTTTCAGATAGCGTGGAGCCTACAGGCCCCCAAGCCACCACAAGCAGCGTGGAGCCTACAGGCCACCCAAGCCACCACATCACTCCCAGGAGAGACGCATGGCTCAGGCATGCTGCAGGCCCCACGGTAAGTGCTGGCCCCCATGTTATGGTGCCCAGTGCCAGCCACGTTTTGTTACATTTCTTGACTGACCTAAAAAGTTTCGTGATCCCAATTTTTTATTTATTACTAGCTGTACCCGGCCACGCGTTGCTGTGGCTCAGTCTGTTTTTTTACCTGTCAAATGTCTGACATCTATATTATATATATATATATATATATATATATATATATATATATATATATATATATATAATCTCGCGTATTCGCATGCAAAGCAATCAGTGAAGGACTTTTGGAGATTTGAGGTTATAAACAAACATTTACATTTTTATTTATATAGATTTTTTAAACTCTTTTTTTGTCATTTTGTCACCTCTCCCCCCCCCCCTCCAGTGATAACACCGGGGGCGGCCCACACACCCCGCACCCCCTTCCTCTGCCACTGCATACAGCCATACCGTAAAAATTGCCCATAAATTGCCCATAAAAATTGCCCATAAATGACATAACAAGCTCAGCCCCCATGATTCTTGCTGAGTATTGGAATGTGATTCAATTTGATGTTGGGATTTCAAACACACACAAGCTCCAGGTTGACCAATGATTTGCATTAGCTGAAGATTTAGCATCCACAGAACCACATTTTTTAAGGGGGGGGATCATAGACATCATGCTGCAGAATATTGATTTTCAGTGGCTGGGTCCCTGCTCCCTGTGTTTGACCTGTGGCCTCCTTTTGTGTGAATGCAGCAGAGCTCTCTGGTAAGGCGTGAGGATAATGACGATTGAATTCTGTAGGCTGAATAAAACCAAGTTTGTTTTAAAAGGCTCTCGGGGGAGCACTTTCCCCTGTTGCAAGGGAATGGCGATGATCCATATAAACCATATGCTAATAACCATGACCCGGTGACCCTGCGCCGGCAACATGGCAGCGGTGGCCAAAGAGCACTTAAGAGAAGCAAGACAGTACCAATCTAATTTTACATTAATTCACCTTTTACCCACAGGGATCACCGTAGGGTGGAACGGGGGGAACTATCAGAACATTGCAGTACACTGCACCTATTAAGTAGCTGGGTATTCAAGGCTGAAAGAGCATCAAGAATTTCAAAGTTACCCAGGAAATAACACTCAGCTTTATGTCCAAGTGTCACTCTTGACCTTGGACAAATTCGTCTCGGGAAACAGGAGCCCTGGGAAGCAGGCGTTGCTTTCTAGGCAAGGGTCCGAGTTTTCTGTCTGCCCCGCCACTTTCTCCAGGAAAACACTCTCTCGAGCGCTGAATATGAGCAAATGTCAATCCCAAATGGAAAACCCTATTGACATTAGCTCCGATTCAGCCGTAAAGGTTGGGTTTTCCCAGGGGGGGGGAAACGGAGGAACAAGTGGAAGCGTCAACAAGCCCTGAATCATCTGGACAATTGGTGGCAGAAGTGGGAACTGCGGGCAGAATCCCCTGGCAGAATATTCAGAAGGGGGTCAGGTGATCAGGGAGAACCAATCTCCTCCCACTTCCTCACAACATAGACACCAAATCCTATGGGCTGAGGTGTCTTGAGGCCCCTCTATATTGTTTAAGAGGGGGCTCAGTCCCCAAAACATTGAGTGATGCACTGCCTGTGTTGCGCAGCAGTAAATTAATCAAAGCAGATTCTTCTTCCTAAGCAAAATAAAACTGCACTGAATAAAATAAACTTGTTCAGAAACAGCATAGTTAAAGAGCATACACAGAGTGTTCTTCAGAGAGGCACAGATCTTAAGTTACTGATTAACTGGAGTCCTGGAGCCACTCTGTCTGCAACAACACACTCACATACCGATCTGAGACTGACTCAGACTCTGAAGACAGACTGAGCCACAGGTAGATGGCTGGTTAACATTTATAGGGAACCGAAGATGAGTCACGAGTCACAGTGACGTGGCAGTTTACTGCTAACAGTTACAGTTAGCGGGCTTGAAATGATTGTGTAGGCCTTGGTCTCATGACAGCCTGCCCTGCTGCCCATCCTGCTGCTGCCTCCGCCACCTCCACTTGCCGATTCACCTGAGCTGTAGCCGCTACTGCTGAGAGCTCTGTGGCACTACCAGTGCCACAGAGCTCTCAGCAGTAGCGGCTACAGCTCAGGTGGATCGGCAAGTGGCCAGCCCTCTCAAGGCCGAGGAGCCCTGTTGCAATGCTGTCTTGCCACCGCCGTTTCCACCACTGCTGCCACTGCCGCAGCTGCAGTGGCAGCTCCCACTCTGGCTGCACCAGCCTCAGCCGTGCCCATGCAGCCTGGCTGGCAGGAGGTTCGCCCAGTCCGCCGCTGGGCTCAATGGGCCGGGTTAGGCACTTGGCCTCCGCACGGCTTCACGGGCGCATGCGTGACATCACAGGTGCGCAACGTGGCGCTGAGCACCTCCAATGTAGGGCCCAAGGCGGTGTCTCTGACCCACAGTATTAATAAACATGGAAAGCTAAGTGCTCTGTTGACCAAAGCGCTTTATTTATAACAAGCTCCAGCAAACATTAGAGATGAGATCAATTGTACCACTTGGTCCTGCTTGGACTACCGCAATGTGCTCTACGTGGGGCTACCTTTGAAGGTGACCTGGAAACTACAATTAATCCAGAATGTCGCAGCTAGACTGGTGACTGGGAGCGGCCGACGAGACCATATAACACCGGTCCTGAAAGACCTGCATTGGCTCCCAGTACGTTTCCAAGCACAATTCAAAGTGTTGGTGCTGACCTTTAAAGCCCTAAATGGCCTCGGTCCAGTACAGTGGTACCGTACCTCAGGTTAAGTACTTAATTGGTTCTGGAAGTCCGTACTTAACCTGAAGCGTACTTAACCTGAAGCGAACTTTCCCATTGAAAGTAATGGAAAGTGGATTAATCCGTTCCAGATGGGTCTGCAGAGTACTTAAATTGAAAGTACTCAACCTGAAGCGTACTTAACCCGAGGTATGGCTGTGTACCTGAAGGAGTGTCTCCACCCCCATCGTTCAGCCCAGACATTGAGGTCCAGCGCCGAGGGCCTTATGGCGGTTCCCTCAATGAACACACATAAAACGCAGACACGACCAAGTTGCCCGTTTTAATGCCCCTTTCTCTCACTCGCTTCTGTTCTAGCCAGGAACAGCCTGTAGATATTAAGTGAAAGATCCCGACTGAAACCTACAGCCGTGTCTGCCTTCAGTGTTGCGAGACTAAAACTTGCTCTGCGGCAGAGTTTTTCTGCTGGATCTCTGCCTTGGGAGATATCCGAGCACTCCAAATGCAGAGCTGAGCCCAAATGCACACTTCTGAGCGGAGAAAGGGAGAAGCATGGATCATGCAGAGAAGCAGCAGGCAGCTTCCTTGATGAGAAGGCGCTTTGAGCCTCCGCAAACTTTTAATTATCTACTCGACTTATTTATCACTGTACACTACTGCGCATGATTTAGGGGTAACGTGAGCTCAGGGGAGCTGTCTTGTAAAACGTCACCGGGGGGGTGGGGGTCTTCCTGCATCAGTAGGTCCTGTCAAGCTTACCTGACAGGGAACTTGGTGGTAGGGCAACATTGCTTCAATGAGAAGCAGGTGACTCAGAGCTGTCATTTTAATTTCCCATAGCGTTCTCCAGGATGTTGCGAGAAGTGGAAATGTTTTTAAAGATGTTTCGTATCTGCCTTATTATTTGTTGTCACCACCCCAGGCTCCTTCGGGAGGAAGGGCAGGACATAAATTTCATGATCTTGGAATCCTAGCACTGTAGATCTAGAAGGGACCGAAACGATCCCTTGCAATGCATGAATCATACTTAAAGGATCCTTGACAGATGGCCATCCAACCTCCAAGGAAGAGTGTCCACCACTTTCCAAAGTAGTCTGTTCCATATTCAAGCAATTCTTGTTGTCAGAAAATTCTTCCTAAGGCTTAGTTGTAACCTCCGTTCTTATAATCCGAATCTATTGGTTGGGGTCCTAACCTCTGGAGCAGCAGAAAACAAGCTTGCCCTCTCTTCCATATAACAGCCCTTAAGATATTTGAAGATGGCTATCATAGCACCTCTCCTCTTCTCCAGGCTAAACATCCCCAACTCCATCAACCATTCCTCATCAGGCTTGGCTTCCAGACCCTTGATCATCTTGGTCACCCTCCTCTGCACACCTTCCAGCTTGTCAACATCCTTCTTAAACTGTGGTGACCAGAATTGGACACAGGATTCCAGCTGTGGTCTGACCAAGGCAGAACAGAGTGGCACTATGACTTCCCTTGATGCACCCTAGAATCGCATTAGCTTTTTTTGCTGCTGCATCACACTGTGGACTCATGTTAAGCTTGTGGTCCACTAAGACCCCTAGATCCTTTTCACATGTACTGCTGTCACCTCATCCTATGGTTGTGATGATGGTGATGCAAATGGCAGGTGGCTCCCATACCCGATTACTTGGTGCTAGGAGCACCCCCAGGCAGTTGTGGGGAGAGGCTACTAGAATGCTCCTGCCCTGGCATCTTCCTGAGGTTGGCATCAGGCCTGGCCCAGCTTACTAATGTAACAGAAATAGGTGTGGTCCAGCTCCTAGCAAGGTATTTAAGGAGAGATCCAGTCTTCCTAACTCTCTTAGACCTGCTGTTTTAGCGATAATACTGATGGCTGGCATGTCCAATATAAGGATTTATTCTCAGTTTACACAAAGGTCCCTGAGGACCATAAGAGAGAGTGTCCTTTTCTTTAAATGAAATTTCCATTTAAACTCTTTTGGGGCAGCGGGTGAGGATTGCATCCTGCCGCTTTGCCTCTCTGAAAGTGGCTTTTCTTGCCATTTCGTAGGGATGTGGGGTTCTCCATATGCTAGCCCGAGGTTCCAGGCAGTTCCTGAAAGGTGCAGAAGGACACTATAAAAGAGCATATTGTTTCTGGATGTCACTCCATGCTGTGAGGGAAATTTGCATGAATAAAATTTGCATACTCTCTCTGCCCCCACCCCCCTCATTGTGTAATTTATTCCACACACAGTGTTTTTCCTTATGGGAATTGGGTTGTTTAATATGCAGTAAACCATACTAGGGGCAGTGAAGAATATCTGAGCGGCAGTAAGACTGGAGATACTTAGTGAAGGGAGCCGTTTCTAAGACAAACTAGGGTCTGCTGGAATCCCGGGAATCTCAGCTTCCAGATTTTTAAAACAGTAGCTTTCTAGAGTTCGTGGTTATAGAAACACCGTCTGAAAATATACAGTGGTACCTCGCTAGACGAATGCCCTGCTAGACATATTTACGCTAGACGAATAGGTTTTGCGATCGGAGGTTGCCTCGCAAGACAAATTCGTTTTGTGAAAAATTCGTCTAGCGAATCGCGGTTTCCCATAGGAATGCATTGAAATTCAATTAGTGCGTTCCTAGGGACCCAGGTGGCGCTGTGGTTAAACCACTGAGCCTAGGGCTTGCTGATCAGAAGGTCGGCGGTTCGAATCCCTGTGACGGGGTGAGCTCCCGTTGCTTGGTCCCAGCTCCTGCCAACCTAGCAGTTCGAAAGCACGTCAAAATGCAAGTAGATAAATAGGAACCGCTACAGCGGGAAGGTAAACGGCGTTTCCATGTGCTCCTCTGGTTTGCCAGAAGCGGCTTTGTCATGCTGGCCACATGACCTGGAAGCTATACGCCGGCTCCCTCGGCCAATAATGCGAGATGAGCGCGCAACCCCAGAGTCGGTCACGACTGGACCTAATGGTCAGGGGTCCCTTTACCTTTACCTTTACCTATGGGCAAAAAAAAAAAATTCAATGCATTCCTATGGGATTCACTAGACGAATTTTTCGCAAAACGAATTGACTCACAGAACTAATTAAATTTGTCTTGCGAGGCACCACTGTACTGGCAAAAAAGCTGAACAAATTGCTATGAAGTGGCTAGTAAGATGTCACCCAAATTCACTAAGGTCTCCAGATTGTTGTTGTTGTTTAGAAAAAAAAACCATATACCACTTGCTCAAAAGAAAATCTCCCAAGTCTTGTTCCCGTCCAATCATATATATAAAACATGACTCGAATCTGCAAACCAGTCAAGCACAAATGTACACAACACCATCATTATAAACGAAGATAAAACCAACCAAACTTTAAAAAGCAAGCATAGAGAAATCATGTGCCTGGAAAGATTGCTGAAATAGTTTTCAGCAGAGGTCTAAAAAAAAAGTTCGCCTAATGTCAATAGGCAGGGAGTTCCAGAGGTGCCAAGCAAAAAGAATGACTCCTCGCAAATGTGGAGCTCCACATTATGGAGCACTTGTGAAAGTGCAAGTTCTGCAGACTGAAGGAGAACACAGAGGTAATAATAATAATAATAATAATAATAATAATAATAATAATAATAATAATTTAATACCCCGCCCATCTGGCTGGGCTTCCCCTGCCACTCTGGGCGGCTTCCAACAAACATTAAAATACATCAAAAATCACAGATTAAAAACTTCCCTAAACAGGGCTACCTTTAGGTAAGTTATTTATCTCTCTGACCTCTGATGGGAGGGTGTTCCACAGGGCGGGTGCCACTACCGAGAAGGCCCTCTGCCTGGTTCCCTGTAGCTTTGCTTCTCGCAGTGAGGGAACCGCGAGGTGTGATTTTGACATGCAACTTAAATAACTACAGGTTATTTTTTAAAAATTCTTGTTTTTAATGTGGGTGGGGGGAGGGGGAGAGAGAGATGTTTTCAGTGTTTGCCTATTTTTAAGGAATATTTTAGACTTTCTGTTGCATGCCACTTAGAGGCATAGCTGCCAAGTTATCCCTTTTTTTTAAGGGATTTTCCCTTATGCTGAATAGGCTTCCTCGCGAGAAAAGGGAAAACTTGGCAGCTATGCTTAGAGGTCTTCTGTTCTGGCAAGCGTTACTGTATATAGATTTTGTTAAATAAAATAAATTAATAGAAATCATGAGTAGATGCAGGACTGAGCAGGGAATGAGCGGGGAATAATCCGCTACGGTTCAGCACCTAAAGTTCCTTTTTACAGGAGACCTCAGTGAGATGAGAGCAAATCTTTATTTATTATATTTCTTTAATAGAATTTATATACCACTTACCGATCAAAAACAAAAAAGCTGTTTACATCAGATATATGTAGCTCAGTTGGTAGAGCACGAGACGCTTAATCTCAGGGTCATGGGTTTGAGCTCTGTGTTGGGCAAAGGATTGCAGGGGGTTGGACTAGATGACCCTCAGTGTCCCTTCCAACCCTTCAATTCTATGATTCCGTGTGCAGTTCGGAAAAGACAAAAGAATGTACTTCTTTTTGCAGCGCATAGTCAAGCTATGGAAGCCGGGTGGCCTTGAAAGAGGATCAGGCACTCTCAGGCAAGAGATATTGCGTGTGGGGGAATTATATTAAATTAGTTTTATTTTTTTATTTTTTAAAATTAATTTTTATTGGTTTTTTTATACGCATCAATCTCAAACATCACACATAAAACAAATATTAAAATAAAAATAAAAAATAAAAATAACAAGAAAGAATACAATACAATACAATAAAAAATACATTTCAACAAATATCAACTTAATTCAACTCTTACAACCATTGTTACTTGAACTTCCCCAAATCCCTTCTTACTGATTTCCCTTATCAAATCGTCTTTAGCAGTTTCTTAACCATTGCAAATATTAATCATCATATTATTTATTCCTTCTCTTTTTTTTACCTCGGTCCTTAAAGTTTGACTCATTTATCTTTTTTTCCTCCATCTCAATTTTCCCTAATGCCTTAACAGCAAATTATTCCCATAGATACTCAGTCTTTTATGTTGTATTAAATTAGTTTTAATTTGGTGTTGATGTGTTATACATTTGAAAAATGAATAAAAATAATTGGCAAAAAAGAGAGTTCCTGAATCTTGGGGGTTGGACTAGATGGCCCCTGGGGTCCCTTCCAACTCTACAATTCTAGGATTCTGGACTAGATGTGCCATTGGCCCGACTCAGACCATGAGTCCATCTAACTCCATATTGTCAACACTGACAGGCAGCAGCTCTCCCAAATATTCAGACAGTATCACCTGGAGATGCTGGGAATTGAACCGGGGACCTTCTGCATGCAGGGCAGATGCTGTACAACTGAGCCGAGGCCTCCCCCCCCCTTTTTTTTTGCAAGCTGTGCTGCCAGAACATTGACCTGAGCAGCTATAGCAGGAAACGGCGGTGGTGGACGATCTGAAGAAGGACCCGTCTATCCGTCCATCCATCATTAGGAGTAATTTAATACTTAATGACGTTTGTGATCATCGTGCCGTGCTTATAATTGAAAATGAATAATTGAAATTCCAATTACTATAGGGGTCAACCTAAGGGGAAACCATAGAACAACTTGCCAAGGAACAGTCAGGAAGTCCTGGGACGGCAAATAACGTGACAAGCAGCTCAATCATGTATCGAAAGCAGAGTCTTTTAACGTTACGTCGTCCTTCGTGTTTTTTCCAGCAAGCATTTTCAGAAGGTCTGTAATATGAACTGCCCAGAAGTAGTGGTAACCAGAGGGAGGTGTCCCCGCTCATTTTCCTAATTCCTATCTTTCTCTAATATGTAAAAGTACCATCAAACTTTTTAATGATGGTTTTGCAGGGGTGATAGCAGGGGTGGGGGGAAACAATCCATTCTGAGAAAGCGAAGCAGTGTTGTCTTACAAAACCGGACTCCAACATTTCTCTGAAAAAAATAGGGATGACCTATTCCATTATTTTATTGTTGTTGCTGCTGCTGTTATTATTATTATTTTACTTTTTACACCCCACCCATCTGACTGAGTTGCCGCAGTTGTTCTGGCAGCTTCCAACATAATAAAACATGAAACATTTAAAAAACTTCCCTATATAATGCTGCCTTCAGATGTCTTCTAAAGGTTGTATACAGTCGTACCTTGGTTTTTGAATGCCTTGTGACTTGAACGTTTTGGCTCCCGAATGCCGCAAACCCGGAAGTGAGTTTTCCATTTTTCAAACTTTTTTTGGAAAGCACAGCTTCCACGGCTTCCAGTTGAGTGCAAGAAGCTCCTGCAGCCAATCGGAAGCTGCACCTTGGTTTTCAAATGTTTTCGGAAGTCGAACAGACTTCCGGAACGGATTCCGTTCGAGAACCAAGGTTCGACTATAGTTACTTACCCCCTTGGCTCGGGGGTCGCATAACTGCATACCCTCCAACATTTCTCCAACGAAAATAGGGACATCCTAAGGAAAAGGGACCCAGGTGGCGCTGTGGTTAAACCACTGAGCCTAGGGCTTGCTGATCAGAAGGTTGGCGGTTCGAATCCCTGTGACGGGGTGAGCTCCCGTTGCTTGGTCCCAGCTCCTGCCAACCTAGCAGTTCGAAAGCACGACAAAATGCAAGTAGATAAATAGGAACCGCTACAGCGGGAAGGTAAACGGCGTTTCCATGTGCTGCTCTGGTTTGCCAGAAGCAGCTTTGTCATTGAAATATACTCGGAGTCGAGAGTGAATTTCATGCTCTTTATTCAGCTCATATTCATCAAGGAGAAGAAGAGAAGACGAATGGCTCTTTTCCCAAAACCATCTGCTTATATACATTATTTACACAATGGGCCTTGCGTGATTGGCTACTTCAGGGCTACACCTGTGGGCCAATTATATTGTGGATTGACTTCTGCCTGCAGCCTGATTGGCTGCTCCTACAGGCCAATCAGGTAGCAGATTCACTTCTGCCAGCCGCCTGATTGGCTGCTCCAGCAGGCCAATCAGGTTGCGGATTCACTTCCACCTGGAGTTGGATTGGGTAGCTCCCGCTGATTCTGAATCCTATTGTTCTAGGATTCAGCTCAGTACATAACACCCCTCCCCTCTAAGTTCCAGTCCTGCCCGGGAAGTTGCATTCGTAGTCCCCAAGGTCTGCTGGCCGCCTCCGTGTGCGTTGAGGCCTGGGGTGTTCCTTGGTCAGGGGTTCTGGTTCTGGCTCGTGTTCCGAGGCTGCTGGCTGTGCCGGGGCTGTCTGGTCTGGCGCCACTGAACCACTAGGTTGTGACTCTGGTTCCGGTGTCCTTCCAGCCTCGGGGCGCCCCTCTGTGCCTACTGCTTCTGCTTCCCCTGCCCACCCCTCTCGCTCTACAGGCCTCACTGCCCTGCTGTCCCCTTGAGACCCCTCTGTCCCGCTCTCCTCCCGGGTTCCTCCTGGGAATCGTCGCCGTAGCTGGTCGCAGTGGCGGCGCCAACATTGCCCCCCTTCCGTTAGTACCTCGTACGACACGGGACCGGTCACCTTGGTGACTGTGGCGGGTACCCATGCTGGGCCTGCCCCAAAATTCTTTGCATACACTGGGTCCTGGGCCACAAATGTCCGGGGGTTCCTGCCTTTCCCCACCACTACCTCATCCTGAGCTCTGTCGGGGTGAAGTCGGTCCAGTCTAGTAGCAAGGCGCCGGCCCATGAGTAGTTCAGCTGGGCTCCGGCCGTCGTTGTGCTTGGGGTGCTGTGCTGTGCTAGAAGAAATGCGGCAAGGCGGTATTCCCAGTCCCCTTGTGTTATGCGGCGGAGGCTGTCCTTGGTGGTCCGCACCATGCGCTCCGCTTGGCCATTGGTGGCAGGGTGGAATGGTGCTGAGCGGATGTGGCGGATGGCGTTCTGCGCTGTGAAGGTCTGGAACTCCTCTGACGTGAATGCGGTTCCATTGTCCAAGACGAGGGTGTCAGGGAGCCCGTGGGTTGCAAACAGCTTACGTAGTACCCGGATGGCTGCCGCCGTAGAAGTGGACGGTACCAGTGCGACCTCCAGCCATTTGGTGTAGGAATCCACCACTATGAAGAATGTTTTTCCCTGGAAGGGGCCAGCGAAGTCCACGTGCAAGCGTGACCATGGATGTCGGGCGGACTCCCAGGGCTGGACTGGGGCCCTTGGGGGATCCGGGCGGGATTCTTGGCAGGTCTGGCAGTGTTGGACCCAGGCCTCTATCTCTCTGTCAATCCCCGGCCACCACACATAACTCCTGGCAAGGGCCTTCATCCTCACTACCCCTGGGTGTGTCTCGTGTAGGGCTGTGAGGACCCTTTTGCGGAGGGGCTGGGGAACAACAACCCTACTTCCCCATAACAGGCACCCCTTGTGGGCCGACAGTTCATGTTTGCGGTTTGTGTAGCCAGCGAATTCTGGCCCGGGGCTGCTGCTGGGCCATCCTCGCCACACCCAGTCCAGGACCCGGGAGATGACCCTATCTTTTGTGGAATGGTGCGCAACTTCTTGTGCCTGAATGGGTCGGTCGGGAAGCAGCTCCAGGGTCATAACCTCTTGCGCAGGCGCTGGGTCGGGGCCTGTTTCTGGTAGTGGTAGCCTGCTGAGTGCGTCTGCGTGGCCCATCGCCTTCCCAGGGCGGTGGATTAGTGCATACTGGTAGCCGGCAAGGAAAATTGACCACCTGAGGACACGTGGAGACAACACTTGGGGGGTCTGCTTCTCGGGGGCAAACAGGCCAAGCAACGGCTTGTGGTCAGTCACTATGGTAAAGGGCCGCCCGTACAAGAAATCATGGAATTTTTTTACGCCCTTCACGATTGCCAGACCCTCCTTGTCAATCTGTGAGTAGTTTCGTTCGGCTGCAGCAAGCGTCTGGGAGAAGTATGCCACCGGCACCTCTCTTCCATCCGGGAGTTGGTGTCCCAGGACAGCGCCGATGCCATAGGGAGAGGCGTCGCATGCCAGCACCACTGGCAGCCTCTCGTCGAAGTGTGCCAAGACCGAGTTCGAGACGAGCAAGTCCTTGACTGCCTGGAATGCGGCCCTTTGTCGCTGGCCCCACACCCAAGGGGCCCTTTTATCTAGGAGTCTGTGTAGGGGCTCCGCTACCGCTGCCTTATGGGGAAGGAAGGCATGGTAAAAGTTCAATAGTCCCAAGAATGACTGAAGTTCGGGCTTGCTCTTGGGCGCTGGGGCCTCACAAATGGCCCGTACCTTGTCACCGGTTGGATGGACCCCTTCTGCGTCCACCTTAAATCCCAGAAAGTCCACCTGCGGCACTCCCAGTAAACACTTTTCCCGCTTCACCTTGAGGCCCGCCGTCTGGAAACGGTGCAGGACGGAGCGGAGGCGGTCCTCAAATTCCTCTGGTGTGGGCCCGGCGATCAGTACATCATCGAAGAAGGGGGTGATGCCAGGAATCCCTTTAAGGAGAGAGTCCATTAGATTCTGGAATATGCCTGGTGCCACGCTAACGCCAAATTGCAGCCGCTTTACTCTGAATGCCCCTCTGTGCGTCACAATCGTCTGAGCCTCTGCTGTGGCTTCGTCCACAGGCAACTGTTGATATGCTTGGGCCAAGTCCAGTTTGCCAAAGATTTTTGACCCAGCCAGGGTGGCGAGGACATGGCTGACCACTGGCACTGGGTATGCATGGGCCGTGAGAGCCTTGTTTATGGTGCATTTGTAGTCTGCACAGATGCGGACCGAACCGTTAGGCTTGACGGGTGTGACAATTGGAGTTTCCCAGGGGGCGTTGGGCACCGGCTCCAGCACTCCTTGCTCCATGAGCCGGTCCAATTCCTCGTCTATGCGGGGTTTCAGGGCGAACGGGACCCGGCGGGCCTTGTGCCTGATGGGTCGTACAGCGGGGTCTAGCTGTAGGGCAATGGGGGGTCCTGTATATCGTCCCAATGCCCCATCGAAAACCCCTGGAAACTCTTTGCATATGGCGTCCACGTCCACTTGTAAGCTAGTGCGGTTCACCCCGGTAACGGCTAGCCCCAGAGGTCCAAACCATGCCAGTCCCAGTAAGCTAACGTAGGGGCCCTTAACTACCAGCAAGTCCAATTGTTGCTTTCGCCCTCGATATTGCACCCTGAAGGTCCCCACCCCCATTGTAGGGACCTTACGTTTCTGGAAGTCCCGGAGGGTGAATGGGGCCGGCCTTAGTTTGGGACCCCCATTAGGGCACAGTTTCCTTAATGTTCGGGCCGAGATTATGGATAGAGTTGAACCCGTGTCCAGCTCCATGCGGCATGGGGCTCCCTCTATCTGTACCTCTATATAAATTTTCTCTGTGCTGGGATGGGGCAACTGGAATACCTGGTAGTCCGTGATCTCCGTCGAGTTGCCTTGGTGCATGGTGCCGTGTGACCTGGGGCTCCTGGGTCGGTCATCTGATGCTTGTCGACGGGTGAGTCGAGCCCGACACACCCGGGCGATGTGTCCCAATTTTCTGCACTGCCTGCACTCTGCGTTGCGGAAACGACAGGTCCTCCTCTCGTGGTTCTCCCCGCAGCTTGCACAGTTCCCTCCTTCTCGTCGAGGCTGCTGTGGTGTGTGTGCTGCTTGAGTGCGCCGCTGTACTCGGTGTACTTCCTCCTTGTCAGATTCGGATTCGTCGGTGAGGTCTTCGTGGTAGACCCTCGGTTGGGATGGCGGGGCCGGTCGTGCCTCTTGCGTTGACCTCTCGGCGGCTTCGGTTGCCAGGGCTTCCTCCAGAGCAATCTAGAACGTGAGGTCTTTTTTGGCGTAGAGGCGTCGTTGCAACATCTCGTCCCTCAGGCCACCGACGAGGCGGTCACGAAGCATGTTCTCCAACTCTGAGAAGTTGCATAACCGGGCGGCTTGGCGGAGGGAGGTCACAAACCCAGTTATGGTTTCCCCCGGGGCTTGCCGCTTTGCGTAGAAGGCATTTCGGCAAGCTACCACCGAGGGCTGTGGTGAAAAGTGCTCCTTCAGCCGTTCCATTATTGTTTTGTAAGAGACGGTAGCGACATCTCTAGGTGCAAGGAGAGCCCGGGCGATTTCAAACGTCTCCTCTCCACAGACGCTGAAGAATGTCGCCCTCTTCATGGCATCGTTGGTGACTTCTTTCGCTTGCAGGAGGAAGTTGAAACGGGCGGCGTACCCTTCCCAGTCTCCTGATGCTGGTTTGAATGGCAAGAAGCTGCTGTCGGTTGCCATTCTGGGTTCCTTGGGTCCTGGAGCTGAAGCCTGGATGCACGGTGCGATGCAGCAGTGCAGCAGGTGGCGGTGCTGCGGTGCAGTGCGTGGTGGCGGTCAGCTCATCAGGATCCCATCCTCGTCGCCAGTGAAATATACTCGGAGTCGAGAGTGAATTTCATGCTCTTTATTCAGCTCATATTCATCAAGGAGAAGAAGAGAAGACGAATGGCTCTTTTCCCAAAACCATCTGCTTATATACATTATTTACACAATGGGCCTTGCGTGATTGGCTACTTCAGGGCTACACCTGTGGGCCAATTATATTGTGGATTGACTTCTGCCTGCAGCCTGATTGGCTGCTCCTCCAGGCCAATCAGGTAGCAGATTCACTTCTGCCAGCCGCCTGATTGGCTGCTCCAGCAGGCCAATCAGGTTGCGGATTCACTTCCACCTGGAGTTGGATTGGGTAGCTCCCGCTGATTCTGAATCCTATTGTTCTAGGATTCAGCTCAGTACATACACCGTCATGCTGGCCACATGACCTGGAAGCTAGGGGTCCCTTTACCTTTAAGGAAAAGCAGGGCGTTCCAGGTCAAATCAGAAACCAGGACAGCTTCTGTAAATCTAGGACTGTCCCTGGAAATTAGGGACACTTGGAGGGTCTGGACTTGAAGTCTGGGCAGGGATTTTGCATCAGTTGGGACCTTGGGCCATAATAACTGAAGAGCAGCCCTATGGATGGGGACTACAACATCCATGTATTTAAGGATGGGGAAAGTCAGTCATGGGGAATGAATGTGGCCCTCCAGTTCTCTCTTTCTGGCCCTCAGAACCCTTCCGAAGCCATGTCCTTCACTGGCTTTGCCTCATGATGTCCTCCTCAAGCACGTTTGTCTAGCTGAGCAACCAAAATGATCAAAGGGATGGGGTGACTCACCTGTGATGAAAGGTCGCTGCATTTTGGACCTTTTAGAGAAAATGTGAGTTAAGAGGTGACATGATATAAAATTGTGCCTGGCATGGAGAAGGTAGAGAGAGAAAGGTTTTTACCCTTCTCTTGCAACACTCAAACGCGTGGGCAACAAATCTTGGAAGATTCGGGACAGATTAAAAAAAGGACTTCTTCAAGCTTGTTTCTCCTCGGGGGGGGGGGGGTAGGACTCGAACCCATGGCTTCAAATTACAAGAAAGGAGATTCCGACTAAACACCAGAAAGAACTTTCTGCAAGTTAGAGCTGTCTGACAGCGGAACGGTCTCCTCCAGGAGGTTGTGGACTCTCCTTCCTTGGAGGTTTTAAAGCAGAGGTCGGATGGCCATCTGTCGTGGATGCTTTAGTTTAGATTCCTGCATTGCAGGGGGTTGGACTAGATGACCCTCTGAACCCCTTCCAACTCTACAATGTTATGATTCTATGATTCACGCAGCGCATAGTCAAACTATGCAACTCTCTCCCACGGGAGGCAATGATATCCACCGATTTGGGTGGCTTTAAAAGAGGACTGGACCAATTCATGGAGGAGAGGGCTACTGATGGCTGCTAGCCCTGATGGTTGTGCTCTGCGTCTACCATTGAAGGCAGTAATGCTTTTGAAAACCAGTTGCTGGAGACCACAAGGGGGTCAGAGTGCTCTTGTGCGCTTGCTTGCGGGTTTGCCATAGACCCCTGTTTGGCCGGTGTTAGAACAAGATGCTGGACTTCAGGAGCCTTTGACTTGATCCAACAGGGCTCATCTGATATTGTTTGGGCTCATAGCTCAGTTGGAGAAGGTCCCTAGTTTCAGAGTTTGCCATAGCTTCAGTTCTAATACAGAACTGGAGTTCTTGTTGTTAAGCAAATTTAAGCCCTGGTTATTTTCCCCTCTCCCACCTATTAAAAAAAGAGAGAGCTATTGATTGTAAAACACTTGGCACATTAAATATGCTCTTAGAATCATGGTAATATCCAGGGCTGATAACTAGCAATAAAGTCCCGGACCACTTCGAGTGTCCAGGTAATCAAGAAAACGAGGAACCAAGCACATTTTTCAACCTCTTAGCCGATGGCAAAGTTTCCAGACTTGCCCTGAAATCCGATTCCCTACTGAGAGCGCATAAAAGGGCACCAGAACAGAAAATAATTGCCGTCTGTCTGACAGTTTGGTGTTCAGCTCTCTACATGGTCCAGCAGATGGTGTCAAGGATTCGACCCCCAGGGGTTTTAAGAGGTGCGTAACGCAGCCTGTAAGAATCCTCTTCTGAACTGTCTACGGAGCATCTTTCAGCTGATCAATGTCTTCATGTGAGTAATACTTAGCAGCTGAAACGTGTTTGATTAGTACATCTAATCCCTGATTGATTAGTTGTTCTAAATAATTAATTGCCATGTTCACAGCATGGCAGGAAGAGCATGGAGGGCGGGGGGGGGAGCCAGATGAAACTTTAATAAGCGACAAGAATCTTGGCGTCTCTGTAGCACACTCCACGAATGGCTCGACCGCTTGCGTTCCCTGCCTTAGCATTAGTGGATCACAGCTATCCTTTGAACCACATATGGCCTGGCCACATTTCACCAGGGATAGACAACATGGCTTTCTTCTTTGGCAATCCCTTTTAGCCGAGTAAGATTGTCTTCCATAAACATGGTTTAACAATGAGTCCGCAAATGACTGCGGAGGCCAATTCTGGATCCACACGTCCTTCCACAGTGGGGACATTGGTATTCGCGGGCAGGAGTTGATCATGGTGAGGGTTTGCCAAGCATGCCTTCCTCTTAGCACATTTCTCCCTTGCGTTCTGAGTTCGAGTGCCTTCAAAGTCCATGACACCTTTGGTAAAGGGTGTTCTCCAATTGGAGCACTCGCAGGCAAGTGTTTCCCAATTGTTGGTGTTTACTACATTTTTAAAGATTTGCCTTGAGACAGCCTTTAAACCTCTTTTGTTGACCACCAGTATTACGCTTTCCATTTTTAAGTTTGGAATAGAGTAGTTGCTTTGGAAGACGATGACCAGGCATCCACACAACATGACCAGTCCAACAAAGTTGATGTTGAAGAATCATTGCTTCGACACTGGTGATCTTTGTTTCTTCCAGTACACTGGTATTAGTTGGCCTGTCTTCCCAAGTGATGTGTAAAAATTTTTGGAGACACCTTGATGGAATCTTTCAAGGAGTTGGAGATGAAGTTTATGAGTGGTGCATGTTTCACAAGCATACAGTAAACCTTCCCATCAGTTTCAGTCAACATGACCACTTGTGAGGGGTGGGGAGGAGCTGTAGTCAAGCAACGTCTGAAGGGCACAGCATTAACTGCCCCCGTATTAAACTAGATGGTTTGTGTTGCAGAAATTGCAGGTGCTTTTGCCCTTTTCCTTTGCCAATGGAAAAGCCATTTTGGCTACATGTCACCAAACCCATGACCCTGAGATTAATAATAATAATAATAATAATAATAATAATAATAATAATAATTTAAACATTCTAAAATTCTGGTAGCTGTTTTTCTCTTTGACATCCGATGGGAGGGCATTCCACAGGGCGGCTGCCACCACCGAGAAGGCCCTCAGCCTGGTTCCCTGCAACTTGGCTTCTCGCAACGAGGGAACCGCCAGAAGGCCCTCGGTACTGGACCTCAGTGTCCGGGAAGAACGATGGGAGTGGAGACGCTCCTTCAGGTATACTGGACCGAGGCCATTTAGTCTCATGCTCTACCAACCAAGGTATCCCGCTAAAAATAGCATGGTCATGGATTTAAACCATATTCCTAAATTCAAGACTGTAGTATGTGTCCTCTTAACACTGGGCGTTCACTTTTTCATTGAATTTTGCACTTTAAATTAATTTTTTAAAAAACAAATGGGTAACACTGAAAACAGTTGGTTTTTCTTGCTTATCTAAGTCCTCCATCCTGGCTCAGCCAGCCAAAGTCCTGGGAAAGGGATGTTCTGGGGGAGAGAAGGGGCAGGACAGAGCAGAAAGCAGTTATCCTTATTCCAAACTCCATTCAGCTCTGCCGCATGACGTACCAGTTTCATCAGATGAACAACTACCTGACATTTAGAAAACACCTAAAGGCAGCCCTGTTTAGGGAAGTTTTTAATCTGTGATATTTTAATGTATTTTTATATTTGTTGGAAGCCGCCCAGAGTGGCCATGGAAACCCAGCAAGATGGGCGGGGTATAAATAAATTATTATTATTGTTATTATTATTATTATTATTATTACTTGAATGGCTTATTTCCCCTCTGCGACGCCTGGGCTGTCACAGCCAGCATTAGCCCTGCTCCTGAACAGAGTTTGGAACCACGCTAAGTTACACTTGGTACAGTTTACCCTGGTGTAAAATCCACCAGATTTCCTGTGGTTTGGATTGTTCTCCCGGGTCTACAAAATAACCCCCATGTGCTCCACTTCATAGCCAAACTAGCACACAGAGGTTAGGTGAATCAGCATGCAAAAATAAAAGTGTCACAGTGCCTAAAGTTCAACAACTCTGCCCGGATTTGCCAGGGGGAGAGTGCACATGTGTCTAAGCTTCCCAGCTGAACAGGAGTCCATCTCTGTCTTGCCGTTCTCTGGGGGGAGAGGCGTCTCAGGTAAGCCTCTCCCCCTTGCCCTGCAGTTCCTGATTGGGTTCCCCAGGTAACCTTGAAACCTCCTTTTTATGAATGGCTCCTAAAATACATCTTAATAACAATAACAGCGGTAGCAATAATGCTTAATAATGCTCGCTCTCGTACGGTACTCTAAATCCTCGGAGCTCTTCAGACTGAATTAATGAAACACTGGCGCTCCAGCATGGCGAGGGAGGAAAGTATAAATATTGTTAGAGAAGGAAAATTTTGCATATCGCTCCGCACGATGGTTTGCACTGTTTTTAGGAGTCTCTCTCGGAAACCTGTTGTTGCCCTGGGAGAAGGGAGGGGGAACCTCAGGCCTGGGGGCCAAATATTGCCCTCCCAGCCTCCTTATCTCACCTGCAGGACTCTCCATAATAAGAATAAGACTAAGACTAAGTAAAGGTAAAGGACCCTTGGATGGTTAAGTCCAGTCGAAGGCGACTCTGGGCTTGCAGCGCTCATCTCGTTTTCAGGCCAAGGGAGCCAGCGTTTGTCCACAGACAGCTTTCCAGGTCATGTGGGCCATTTGACTGGGTTGCCCCAGCCACTCTGGGTGGCTTCCAACATATATAAAAGCATAATAAAACATTTAAAAAATCTTCCCTATACAGGGCTGCCTTCAGATGTCCTCTAAAGGTGGTATATTTACTTATCTCCTTGGCTTGGGGGTCGCATACCATACCCTCCAAAACATATCCAATGAAAACAGGAACATCCTAAGGAAAAGTGGGAAATTCTGGGATCAAATCAGAAATCAGGACGGCTTCTGTAAATCCGGGACTGTCCCTGGAAAATAGGGACACTTGGAAGGTCTTCTTTCAACTGGCTGGAATGGCTGATATGATAGTCATTATCTGTCACAGATGGGTGTTGGCTACTCCCGAGTAAGCACTCCACACCTCCTCTGGATTTTCAGAGTTTTATTGTGCATGCTATATACAGTGGTGAGATGTCTCAAATAATGTCTGCTCTGCATGGGGCAGAAGCCCGCAATGGCGTCTGGCAGGCTCTGATCCCCCTTTTAAGACTGGGTATCCAAATGCCCCTCCTCCTGGCTCTACGGTTCCTCCGTGGTCCCAAACTAGGCTCCTGAGGTGCCGTTCTACCTACCCTACCCTCTCCTTTCCAGCCCCTGCTGAAGCTAGCTCCTCCCCTGCTTCCCTGCTACCAACCTGGAGCTGAGCCTCCAGGACTCTGCAGAGCCCTGGACCCGTCTTTACCACTTCCTGTTCCTGGTTTTCCCTTCCAGACTTGCTGCTCTCGCTGCTGCTCTCCCAGCTGGTGGAAGTAAGCAGAGTGGGCTGCTCTCTTCAAGCCCTCTCTCTTACATTATCCAATATCTCAAGGACTGTCACATGGAAGGTGGGGCAGTCTTATTTTCTCCTGCTTCTGAGGGTAGGACTCGAACCCATGGCTTCCAATTAAAAGAAAGGAGATGCTGACTAAACACCAGAACTTTCTGACAATAAGAGCTGTTTGACAGTAGAATGGACTCCCTCCTTCCCTGGATGTTTTTAAGGAGAGGTTGGGTGACCATCCGTCACGGATGTTTTAGTTGAGATTCCTGCATTGCAGGGGTGTGGCTAAATAGGCTTCAAGGGTTTGTTTAGTAGTCGCAGGGCATCCAAGTGTCCCTTTTTCCCAGGGACACTCTCAGATTTATAGAAGCCGTCCCGGTTTCTGATTTGATCCCAGAATGTCCCGTTCTTTTGCTTAAAGGTAAAGGGACCTCTGACCATTAGGTCCAGTCATGACCGACTCTGGGGTTGCGGCGCTCATCTCGTGTTATTGACCGAAGGAACCAGCGTACAGCTTCCAAGTCATGTGGCCAGCATGACAAAGCCGCTTCTGGCGAACCAGAGCAGTGCACAGAAACGCCGTTTACCTTCCCGCCAGAGTGGTACCTATTTATCTACTTGCACTTTGACGTGCTTTCGAACTGCTAGATTGGCAGGAGCAGGGACCGAGCAATGGGAGCTCACCCTGTCATGGGGAATCGAACTGCCGACCTTCTGATCGGCAAGCCCTAGGCTCTGTGGTTTAACCCACAGCGCCACCCGTGTCGCATGTTCTTTTGCTTAGGATGTCCCTGTTTCCATCGGAGAAATGTTGGCGGGTATGAATTTCTATATCCTGTATGATTCACCCTCTCTCCCCTTGAACTGTAGAAATAGAACAAATCCTACAGATTACACACAAATTTACTTAACTTGCACAATTTTATCAGCTTCCTCTTGGCACAAGATTTGGCCACATAATATTATCCTTACTTGTATTTTTAGTTAATTTATTTGTGTCACTTTACAAATTGCTTCCCACAAAGTATCTCGAAGCGATTTCACAGTAAAAACAACAGTAAAAAACAATTTGATGTGTAAAACAAAACAAAAATTCCATTTTCTTATCGTGTACAGGTTACCAACATCTTCATGGTTAGTTTTGGGGATGAAGATTTTGAAAAGCCCACCATTCTCATTCCTGGGGTGAGGAGACCTCTCAAAAGCACTTTTAATTTCTCCTTGGCCTTGTACCAAAGAGCATTAGCATGTTCTCTGCTCAATACATCCTTTGAAGGTTTGCGGAGATGTCAAGAGTAACAAAGTGAGACAGCAAATGAGTTCTCCTTTATCACTCTTTGTTTTCAGAACGGCTTCCTACCACTATACTTAACATTCCAGCTGGGAAGCGAAATTAAATTGTCTGGGTACTTGATGGCCCACTGTTTTTAGAAAGCTATTAAGATGCCGCTGGAAAGTCGAGGACAACCTCCTTGACCCTCTTTAGCTGGCTTATCTAGCAGGCCGCCTGCTGGCCTCCATCTCAGCACCACCGGGACAAACATGGAAGAGGGACGATCTTCAGCAATGCTTTCCCCTAAGTGGCAATTTAGTGAGCAGCTGGGAGGAAAGACCCATGGCCAGATCCAAATAATAATAATAATAATAATAATAATAATAATAATAATAATAATAATATATTATTTATACCCCGCCCATCTGGCCGGGTTCCCCCAGCCACTCTGGGCGGCTTCCAACAAAACATTAAAATACAGAAATCCATCAAACATTAAAAGCTTCCCTAAACAGGGCTGCCTTAAGATGCCTTCCAAAGGTCTGGTAATTGTTGTTCTCTTTGCCCTCTGGTGGGAGGGCATTCCACAGGGTGGGTGCCACTACCGAGAAGGCCCTCTGCCTGGTTCCCTGTAACTTAGCTTCTCATAGCGAGGGAACCGCCAGAAGGCCCTCGGCACTGGACCTCAGTGTCTGGGCAGAACGATGGGGGAGGAGACGCTCCTTCAGGTATACTGGACCGAGGCCATTTAGGGCTTTAAAGGTCAGCACCAACACTTTGAATTGTGCTCGGAAACATACTAGGAGCCAATGTAGGTCTTTCAAGACCGGTGTTATGTGGTCTCGGCGGCCGCTCCCAGTCACCAGTCTAGCTGCCACATTCTGGGTTAGCTGTAGTTTCCGGGTCACCTTCAAAGGTAGCCCCACGTAGAGCGCATTACAGTAGTCCAAGCGAGAGATAACTAGAGCATGCACCACTCTGGTGAGACAGTCCGCAGGCAGGTAGGGTCTCAGCCTGCGTACCAGATGGAGCTGATAAACAGCTGCCCTGGACACAGAATTGACCTGCGCCTCCATGGACAGCTGTGAGTCCAAAATGACTCCCAGGCTGCGCACCTGGTCCTTCAGGGGCACAGTTACCCCATTCAGGACAGGGGGTCCTCCACACCTGCCCGCCTCCTGTCCCCCACAAACAGTACTTCTGTCTTGTCGGGATTCAATCTCAATCTGTTAGCCGCCATCCATCCTCCAACCGCCTCCAAGCACTCACACAGGACCTTCACCACCTTCACTGGTTCTGATTTGAAAGAGAGGTAGAGCTGGGTATCATCTGCATACTGATGAACACCCAGCCCAAACCCCCTGATGATCTCTCTCAGCGGCTGCATGTAGATGTTAAATGTTTCATGGCATCCACTTTTGGAATATCGGCATCCAACCCAGTATAGTTTTCCAGTCATTTCCATCACCGTTCTTGTCCCCCTTTGTCATAGCGATGTGTGAGGCTCCCAAAGGGAGATTTCACCATCTTTAGTGGTGCAGGCAGGTGGTGGAGAAGGGGAGATAAGCTTCTCAAGGTGAAGACTGACGTTTCTGAGATAAGGCGGTTATAGAGGAGGGTCTTCTGTTTGATGGGCTGTCTGGTCTAAAGAGCGGGGGGGGGAGGGGGGCTGGAAGTTGCCTACCAACAATCAGCACTGAAACAGCAAACAGTTGACTGAGTGGAATTCCCCCTTCTGGATTCCAGTGTTTCATCTATTTTCTATTTCGCTGTAGAGTGGTAACCTTGGTACTCAAACAACTTAGAATGCAAACACTGCAAACCCGGAAATAAGTGTTCCGGTTTGCAAACTTTTTTTCGGAAGCCGAACGTGCTCCGTTTTGAGTGTTACGCTTCCGATTTTAGTACCACAGTTCCGTTTTGAGTGTTTCGCTGAGGTCGTCTGTTTTTGCTATTTATTTTGTGGTTTTGTGGCTCTTTTTTGTTTTGTTTTTGTGACTGTGTGGAACCCAGTTAAGCTACAGATTGATTGATTGATTGATTGATTGTGTGACTGCTTTCATTTTATGGGCCAATGGTCTCGTTAAATAGTAAAAATTCATGTTGAATTGCTGTTTTAGGGGTTGTTTTTAAAAGTCTGGAATGGATTAATCCATTTTGCATTACTTTCTATGAGAAAGCACTACTTGGTTTTGGAAAGCTTTGGATTTGGAATGGATGCCTGGAATAGATTAACCAGAGAACCAAGGTACTACTGTATTTAAATTAGTTATTTTCCATTATGGACCTCTTTGCCGTCCTCTCTGATGAAAAGCAGCATATAGAATCTTAGAACCATGGAATACAGTGGGAAGTAATAGTACCACTGTATTCTGCTCTGGTCAGACCTCACCTGGAGTACTGTGTCCAGCTCTGGGCACCACAGTTCAAGAAGGATACTGACAAGCTGGAACGTGTCCAGAAGAGGGCAACCAAAATGGTCAAAGGCCTGGAAATTATGCCTTATGAGGAACGGCTTAGGGAGCTGGGTATGTTTAGCCTGGAGAAGAGAAGGTTAAGGGGTGATATGATAGCCATGTTCAAATATATGAAAGGATGTCATATGGAGGAGGGAGAAAGGTTGTTTTCTGCTGCTCCAGAGAAGCGGACACGGAGCAATGGATTCAAACTACAAGAAAGAAGATTCCACCTAAACATTAGGAAGAACTTTCTGACAGTAAGAGCTGTTCGGCAGTGGAATTTGCTACCAAGGAGTGTGGTGGAGTCTCCTTCTTTGGAGGTCTTTAAGCAGAGGCTTGACAGCCATCTGTCAGGAATGCTTTGATGGTGTTTCCTGCTTGGCAGGGGGTTGGACTGGATGGCCCTTGTGGTCTCTTCCAACTCTATGATTCTATGAATCGCAGAGTTGGAAGGGACCCCAAGGGTTATCTAGTGCAACACTCTGCAATGCAAGAATCTCAACTAAAGAATCCATGACAGATGGCCATCCAACCACTATTTGAAAACCCCCAGTGAAGGAGAGCCCACCACTTTCTGAGAGAGTCCATTTAACTCTCGAACAGCTATTACCAACAGAAAGTTCCTCTCGGTGTTTAGTGGGAATCTCATTGTTTTGTAATTTGAATCCATTTGTTCAGGTCCTAACCTCTGGAGCAGCAGAAAACAAACATTTATTTATAAATTAGATGTATACCCCAGATCTTCCTCCAAAGGAGTCCAGGAAATCACCCAGTCACAATCTTTTCCCACTAGGATCAGACATTTTCTATTTAAATGGCAAGCAGTAGTTCTACATTTGTGTCTAATTTAACATATGCAAATTTTATGCAGATATCATGTCTACCATTTGTCCTGCTGTGGGTGAGGCATTTTTCTCTCTTCTTGGTGATGTGTAAGTGGCCCCCTTGCTTTGACGCGAGACCACACATTTACTGGATTTGAATGCTGTACGTTTGTTTTCAAGGCAGCGGATGTGTTTTCGGGTGGACTGAAATTACTGCAGGCAATTTCCCACCTCACCTGTAGGTGGCAGATTGCAGTGGGTCTTTCAGTACCACTCCAGGATTTAATATTCACCCCCTGAATGGTTTCAGGGAAGAAGAAGGAAAAAGGGGGGGGGCTTAAATAGCATGGACAGTTAGACTTTTCGATTTCAAATTTTCAGGATTATAATGAAGTGGTGAAATAAATATCATTATCATCTCTTTTGAAACACCACTGTTTTGGAGTTTAATCTTGAAATTATCTAAGAAGAGAGACTGAACATACACACACACACACACACACACACACACACACACACACACACACACACCATACCCTCAAACATTTCTCCAGTGAAAATAGGGACATCGTAAGGAAAACTGGGACATTCCGTGATCAAAACAGAAACCAGGACTTCTTCTCTAAATCAGGGATGTCCCTGGAAAATAGGGACACTGGGAGGTCTGACACACCCTACAGAAATTTCTGTTTCTGACTCCCCAAACACAACAGCTTACACAATCAGGTGGTGATCTTAAAATGAATCATCACTAAATTGAAGTCCTGGTTTGTTTTCTTTTGGGGTGGGGTGGGGGCTGCATCTGATACTTCCTGATGTTGTTATTCGTTTAGTCATGTCTGACTCTTCATGACCCCATAGACCAGAGCATGCCAGGCACTCCTGTCTTCCACTGCCTCCCGCAGTTTGGTCAAACTCATGTTCGTAGCTACAAGAACACTGTCCAGCCATCTCGTCCTCTGTCGTCCCCTTCTCCTAGTGCCCTCCATCTTTCCCAACATCAGGGTCTTTTCCAGGGAGTCTTCTCTTCTCATGAGGTGGCCAAAGTATTGGAGCCTCAGCTTCAGGATCTGTCCTTCCAGTGAGCACTCAGGGCTGATTTCCTGAAGAATGGGTAGGTTTGATCTTCTTGCAGTCCATGGGACTCGAAAGAGTCTACTCCAGCAACATAATTCAAAAGCATCAATTCTTCGACGATCAGCCTTCTTTATGGTCCAGCTCTCACTTCCATACATCACTACTTCCTGATGGGAAGGTTTGTTTCCCCCCCCTTAAGACTCATCTTAAGGGGACTGAAAGCATATACCTGCTACCCAGATTAGATGCATAGGGGAGGTACGAAATGGCAACAACGTCCGTTCTGTCGGCAAATGTGATTGCATTCTTGCTTTGCTGGGGTCCTTGGGCTTGACTCCTGCTGCCCCCTTGCTTAGATCTCACTGTCGCTTCTGCCTCCTTTTTAATTCCACTTGCGATCTCTGAGCGAATGAATGGGTGATTCTGAACCGCCGCCGCCCCCCCCCTTCCCTGCTGGATTTCTGAACCGTGAGTAGCAAAAAGAGCAAAGCCGTCCCATTCACACAATGCCATCCAGTGAACCAAGAGGAGAACTCATCTCTTCCCTGGAAGCAGCCCATTATTCTGATGCACTGAAATGGCACCACATCAGCTTAAAGAGATCTTTTACTCTTCTTTCTTCTGAAGTTCAAGAAAGAGAGAGAGGGAGAGAGAAAAAAGTTGTGTTTAGATTTTTTTTTTTTTTGAAGGAACTGAATTTGAATTGCATTTAAACCATTCAGGGCAGAAGTTCTCAAAGTTGTTTCAGAATGAGCCTGCAGAGCAGCTTAGTTCTGTGTATTAGCTTTATCTGGCTCTAAGCTCAGCCTTGACCCCATACTTTGCCATTGGGACAAAGGTAACCTGATCACTAAGGAATAGCATGCAGAGTTGTCCTTTTTGTCTTTTCTTTATTTGCTTTCTCTCCCATCCACCCAGCACTGTGTGCTCAGGGAAGTTTTCTGCAAAAGTAACACACCTCTGAAATATTGCCGTGCATATTGTTAACCACCACTGGCTTAGTTGTGCATCATGTCCCCATAGCGTTCTATAAGTATATTGGTTGCTTGTCTCGTACATAGTGTAGGCAGGAGCTGGGACTGAGCAACAGGAACTCACCTCGTAGGGATCCGAACCGCCAACTTTCTGATCGGCAAGCCCAAGAGGCTCAGTGGTTTAGACCACAGCACCACCCGTGTCTAACCTAGCAGTTCGGAAGCATGCCAGTGCAAGTAGATAAATAGGTACCACTGTGGCAGGAAGGTAAACGGTGTTTCCGTGCGCTCTGGTTTCCATCACGGTGTTCCGTTGCGCCAGAAGTGGTTTGGTCATGTTGCCCACATGACCTGGAAAGCTGTCTGTGGACAAACGCTGGCTGCTCCCTCAGCCTGAAAGCGAGACGAGGGCCACAACCCCATAGTCGCCTTTGAATGGACTTAGCAGTCCAGAGGTCCTTTACCTTTTTCTCTCTTTTTTACATAGTGTAGGAATGTGGGAAACTGTTATTCTGAGTCAGACTTCCAGGCCATCTAGCAGAGCTCTGCCTGCACTGACAGGGGACAACTCTCCACAGTTTCTCAGACAGGGCTTTTGGAAGTTTTTAAGCAGAGGTTGGACAGCATCCATAACAAATGGTTGTCCAACCTCTGCTATTGTTTCTTCCCCCTTCCCCATTTTATTTATAAATAATAAGGGGGGGGAATACAAGGGGGAAGGGCGGGAGGGAACATTTGCAGCAAATAAAGATCATTACGTAGATTAACATCCAAATTATACCTTTTTAAAAAAATCATAGTATTCCAAGTTATAATAGGATACTTGACATCAGATATTCTAGTCTTGGCAAAAGTTGATGGATGGCTTTATCTGGAATAAAAGTAGGAATAAAATCAGGGATTTAGCATTACAGGGGTCTACAGATAAGCAGGGATTTGGCGAGCGAAACATCTATCCAGCAGCCGAACGCACAATATATTTTAGATGGGGCTGTGCAATAATCCTGACAAGCATTGAAGGGTTTTTGATAACAGTAATGAATAACAAACCGCATTACAGTGGTACCTCGGTTTATGAACACAATTGGTTCCGGAAGTCTGTTCATAAACTGAAGCGTTCATAAACTGAAGCGAACTTTCCCATTGAAAGTAATGGAAAGTGGATTAATCCGTTCCAGACGGTCCGCGGAGTAACCGTTCATAAACTGAAGCGAACTTTCCCATTGAAAGTAATGGAAAGTGGATTAATCCGTTCCAGACGGGTCCGCGGAGTACTTAAACTGAAGCGTTCATAAACTGAAACATGGGTGTAATTGGTTCCGGAAGTCTGTTCATAAACTGAAGCGTTCATAAACTGAAGCGAACTTTCCCATTAAAAGTAATGGAAAGTTAATTAATCCGTTCCAGATGGGTCCGCGGCGTTCATAAACCGAAAATTCATAAACCGAGGTGTTCATAAACCGAGGTTCCACTGTATGTGGTCTTGATTCCAGGGCTCATGCTTTTTATTTTGTTTTTACCTAGAATTAATAAAATCCCAACTCACTCTATTAAAAATATATATATTTAAAAATGACAGCCCTCATACAAACAGAAGACGAGCCCCGCTGGAAAGCCTGTCACACTGAAATTCCCAGGCAGTAATGCTTCTGAATGGGACACGGACGGCGCTGTGGTCTAAACCACTGAGCCTCTTGGGCTTACTGATCAGAAGGTTGGCGGTTTGAATCCCCGCGACGGGGTGAGCTCCCGTTGCTCGGTCCCAGCTCCTGCCAACCTAGCAGTTTGAAAGCACGCCAAAAGTGCAAGTAGATAAATAGGTACCGCTCTGGCGGGAAGGTAAACGGTGTTTCTGTGCGCTGCTCTACTTTTGGTGTTCGGTTGCACCAGAAGAGGCTTAGTCATGCTGGCCACATGACCCGGAAAAACTGTCTGCGGACAAACACCGGCTCCCTTGGCCTGTAAAACGAGATGAGCGCCGCAACCCCAGAGTTGTCTGCAACTGGACTTAACTGTCAGGGGTCCTTTACCTTTACCTTTTAAATGTTTCTGAATACCAGTTGCTGGAAACCACAAGAGGGGAGAGGGCTCTTGTGTTCAAATCCTGCTTGTGGGCTTTCCCTGGTTGGCTACTGTGAGAACAGGATGCAGGACTCGATCTGCTGGAGAGCATTGAACCTACCTTTTCAAGGCTGATCAAGAGGGACATGCCTTCAGGAAATGGAGGCAGTATAGATTAAAGACATTCTGAGATGTCCAACCCCCTTCAATGCGGAAATCACAGCTAAAGTATACCTGGCAGGTGGTGTAATGGGCTTCACCTGCTGAGCAGCAGCCTGAAGGAGCAGAAGGCGAATTGACTCCACCTGCCTTCTTGCTCCTGATGAGAACCAGCTGGCTCCAGCTTTCTTAAGCAGGGTTTCCAGCCTCGGTCAGTTGCTGGAAACGACATTCATCGTTCCTGACCAGACCTTTGCTGCTTCTTACAACCTTGGACCCTTGGCTTTCTTGACCCCTGGATCATCTAACTACATGAACTGAGATATTCTTGACCTTAGAACTAGGCTGGACTGGACCATATTTATGGATTCTGCCTCCAGGCAAGTACCTCCCTGAGACCTGGCTGGTTGGCTGGGTTCTCCCTTGACTGAGTTCTGCGGTGGCTGGTGGCTTAGGATTATGAGGGTTGGCCACCCAATCTCCAATGAGGATTCCACCACCTTCCAAGGTAGCCCATCCCAAATTCAAACAACTCTTGCCATCAGAAAGTTCTTCCAAATGCTTAGTTTGAATCTCCTTGGCAGGGAACCTTTGGGCCTGCAGATGTTGTTGAACTACAACTCATAGAATCCTAGAGTTGTAAAGGACCCCAAGGGTCATTAATCCAACTCCCTGCAATGCAGGAATCTCAGTTAGAGCATGCTTGATAGATAGACACCCATCATGCTAAACCAGGCACCCCCAAACTTCAGCCCTCCAGATGTTTTGGACTACAATTCCCATCATCCCTGACCACTGGTCCTGTTAGCTTGGGATCATGGGAGTTGTAGGCCAAAACATCTGGAGGGCCGCAGTTTGGGGATGCCTGTGCTAAACTCTCAGGGTAGACATAAAATGTAGGAGAAATTAGCATGTAAGGCACATCAAGTCAACCTTTCATCATCTCCTTGGCTTGGAGCATGAGATAGCTTAGAGAGCCAGTGTGACATAGTGGTTAGAGTGTTGGACCAGGACCTGAGAGACCAGGGTTCAAATCCCCACTTGGCCATGGAGCACACTGGGTAGCCTTGGGCCACAGACAGTGCCTCTCAACCTAACTTACCTCACAGGGTTGCTGTGGGGAAATGGGGAAAGGAGACCCAGGCATTCCACCTTGAGTTCTGTGGAGAAAAAGTTGGGACATAAATGCAATCGATCAATGAATAAGCACAAGGAAGTTATTGGAAGGAAAGTTTCCCATCCTTTCCTGCCTGCCACAGTAGTCCTCTGTGCCCAATTGTTGAGGAGGGCCTGACCCCTCAAGAAAGAGGTTTGGAGTGGGGCGAAGGTGATAATTTCTGTCCATGAATTTCCTTAGCTTCTTTTAAAATCAAGCTGATACGTGCATATCTGTGTATCTTTCATGGAGTGAAAAGAGACTTGGATTGGTTCAATTGTTGAAGGCAGTGGCAGGAGTTTTGAAGATATTTGATGTCCAGATTTTATGGTGGGTGTATGACACTTGACTGAGTTTTTTGTTTGTGTGCTTGTTTAAAACGGAAAACATAATTTATAGTAAACTGGAAGCAAAGCTTTGGAAATGGAATTAGCTGATATATGGCAGGGAAATGTAACAAATTGTTGCGTTTATTCTGTCAGGGAATCAAAAGGGGGGGGGAAGCTTTGTGCAAATTCAACACGTATGTTGCAAGAAAAAAAGGAGAGAAGGGCTTGTTGGAAATGAAATAGGCAGGGGGAGAGGCTCGTTTACGCATCCGTGTTGTTCCTGTAAATACATTTAAGGATTTTGGCAGGGAGATGTGGAAGAGATTAAGGAGATCACGGGGCATGATATGCCCTTATGTCCAAAATTAATCTTGTTGAATGGTGGCTGGAAAGATGCCCTGTGGAATTTCATTCATATAATTCATTTCTTAATTGCACCAGAGTTCTGTGTAGCCCCAGATTGGGGGGTGAAATGTTCATGCTCCTAACATTACGTGAAATGTATTTGCAATCCTGCGGAAGTTGGCAGATCTTATGCAAGCACTTTGCGGTCTTCAGAAAGAGTGCATTGCTTGAAAAGTGTCTCCCTTTATGAGTTTTAGAAGAGTGTGGGATTCAGACACCCCCTCACATGCTCTGAAATGCTGAAAGAACATCATTCCCAAATGGGATAGATTCATATATCCCACCCATAAGAAGAGTCTGGGTGCTGGATCAGATGAAGGTCCCATCTAGTCCAGCATCCTGTTCTCACCATGAGCAAACTGATTCCTATGGGATATTCTGCTCTGGTCAGACCTCACCTGGAATACTGTGTCCAGTTCTGGGCACCACAGTTCAAGAAGGATACTGACAAGCTGGAACGTGTCCAGAAGAGGGCAATCAAAATGGTCAAAGGCCTGGAAACGATGCCTTATGAGGAACGGCTTAGGGAGCTGGGTATGTTTAGCCTGGAGAAGAGAAGGTTAAGGGGTGATATGATAGCCATGTTCAAATATATAAAAGGATGTCATATAGAAGAGGGTGAAAGGTTGTTTTCTGCTGCTGAAGAGAAGCGGACACGGAGCAATGGATTCAAGCTACAAGAAAGATTGTTGTTGTTGTTGGTTAGTCGTTTAGTCGTGTCCGACTCTTCATGACCCCATGGACCATAACACACCAGGCACTCCTGTCTTGCACTGCCTCCCGCAGTTTGGTCAAACTCATGTTCGTAGCTTCGAGAACACTCTCCAACCATCTCGTTCTCTGTCGTCCCCTTCTCCTAGTGCCCTCAATCTTTCCCAACATCAGGGTCTTTTCCAAGGATTCTTCTCTTCTCATGAGGTGGCCAAAGTATTGGAGCCTCAGCTTCACGATCTGTCCTTCCAGTGAGCACAAGAAAGAATATTCCACCTAAATTAGGAAGAACTTCCTGACAGTAAGAGCTGTTCGGCAGTGGAATTTGCTGCCAAGGAGTGTGGTGGAGTCTCCTCCTTTGGAGGCCTTTAAGCAGAGGCTTGACAGCCATCTGTCAGGAATGCTTTGATGGTGTTTCCTGCTTAGCAGGGGGTTGGACTGGATGGCCCTTGTGCTCTCTTCCAAATCTATGATTCTATGCTTGTAAGCAGGAGATGAACACAGCAGCCCTCTCACCATTTGTGATTCTCAGCAATTGGTCCCTGGGGAAATTTCCTTGTTTTGCCACAGTGAGAAAGATCCTTGATTCTGAGGGACATGCTACTGTAGGACGCCTGTAAGCATGGTATATGTAACCAATTAGTTACGTTTTTCTTCTTAGCTAGGCAAATGCCTACTCACCTGCTTCCTTGCCCGTCACCTGCATATTTGCACAACCTAAAGAAATGTCCCAGAAACAACTGAAAAGGATCTGACTGTGGCTAATTTGATGATGGTCAAAATGAACCTCTGCTCCCTTGCTCTGATGAAGTCAGTCGACCTGGCACTGCACCTGAAAATCTCCATTGACCTGCTGGAATATTCAGTGCTGTTCCAAGTGGTAGGCTTAAGAATATTGTGGTAGGGGATTGTTCTGAGATAACCTGGCCTTTGTATCAGAACTTTGGTTGTTCTAGTAGTTTACACAAGTTTCGCTTTTTTCTTCTTCCCCATCTTTCTCCAAAAGTCATCAGAGGTGTTATTTCGCAGGTGCAATAACATGAGGATAATAACAATAAAAAAGGAATCAAAATGCTTCCCACTATAATTTGCTTTCTCCTCTTCTCCTTCTTCTTTTTCCAAATCGTTCGTCTCAAGCCCAAATCGACAGCTTCTGTCAACCTGAGTCATCTTAGTTATAGAAATACCCCGGTGTGGAAATGTTCTCGAAAACCGCCTGCAAAAAAAAAAAATTATCACCTTGTTGAAAACATTGCGTTCTCGCTGCCATGTGCACGGTAAAATCTAACCATTTTCGACAGGCACTTTTAATTAAATCTAAGTAGATGGAAGACGGTTTGATAACCCGTCTTGGAGTGCAATCTTCTCTCTCAACCCCCCTGCTAGGCAATTTTCCCATCCTCTTCAGTGGGCTTTCTGCAGACTGATTGGCCATATGATCAAAGTTTCAGAGGCGTGGGATTTGAAGTTCATTACCCAAGAGTCGTGCCTGCTAGCTAACTGAGCAGAGGTGGCTGGGGGGGGGAGCGAAGGATAGAAATCAAGTTTGAGATTATGGCACCACTGGGGCCATCTGTGGAACTTTTGGGTCACCCTGTGGAAGCAATAGGCAGCAGGTTTGTGATATACCAAGAAAAGGGCTTTCTGTCAAGATGGATAGACTTCAGGGCTGCAAGATCTACTTTGCACTGAATCCCACGTTGTCTGTCCTCTAGTGATGTGAGCTAGCTAATATTTTACTGGGAGCTGCACAGAATGGTTGGGGCAACCCAGTCAGATGGGCAGCATAATAATAGCTTTGATGTTGTTCAACAGAGATTCAACTCAAGAGTTGCACTAGCAGGAACTTTTGCTACAAAGCTACCAGCAACTTTCTAATGCATTATCTTACACAACAATGCTCAGTTGACACAAAGCCCATATGGCAAGGGTACTACTAGGTGACTTTAGTATAGCGCTACATTGGATACACAACACTTCCCCCCCCCCCGAACCCCTAGATCCACCAACTGGAGCCTACAACAAAAGGCATACACCTAGAATTAAATAATTTCAAGCCCAGGCATTTGTTTTCAATACCACAACTGAACTTCTTCTTCACAGAAATCCACTTGTGGTTTACCTGATGGCCACTAGCCACACATTCATTCTTAATTTTGGCAGTATAATTTGGGCAAGGGGAGTTCTTTGTAACTAAACCATTAGGAGCCAGAAATCTTTGTTGATCTGATAGAGAGCACCAAGCGATCTATCAGAAGATCTTGAACCTTAATCAAAGAGTCATAGTTCCACCTCTGCTTTGTAGAAGATGCAGAGTTATGGGGCTAGAAAAAATCCAATCTAGTCTAATCTGCAGATAGAGGAAATAATTAACTAATGGGGCTAACTGCCACAAGGTGTAGAGATGATCACTAGCTTAAATGCCTTTAAAATGGGTTAGACGAATTTGCTGAGGATAGGTCTATCACGGGCTCTTATTAAACACGACAGCTAAATGGGTTCTCCATTGTAGTTCTGGAAGTTTGCAGGTAAGAGCTGTAATCAAAAGCATAAGGAGGGCACCAGGTTGAGGAAGACTGGCTTAGATTTTCATTAGACCCATGTTCTGTGCCTTCAGACAATTCCCTGGGCCGTCCTAAAATTACAAATATGGACATAGAGGAAAAAACTCTCTTGACCTGCAGAATCTACTAAAGAGGGCCTCAAGAATCTGACAATATTGGCAATCTTGGCAATTTCATCAAGAATCTCACACATTCTTAACTCATGGATGCAGGGGATTATAGGGTGCAAGGGATCTCAGAAGCCACCTAGCTAAGCCTTGACCCGTCGTCCCACCACCATTGGCCATGGCAGCCTGGAATGATGGGAGTTGCAGTCTGAAACTTCTTCCAGGTTTGGGATGGTTGCATATAGCTGAACACCCAGGCTTTCTGGATGTGACATCTCCTGAGAATCATATGAAAACAGCTTCAGGCTATTGAGAAATAAACAAGCCATGCAGGGCCATGGATATAATATTGCCCCAGCAGTGAACAGGTCCTTGAGAACCTCCTAGGAAATGTGCCTGAACAATCTGGGCTTAGAGACCATTCATTTCCATTAGGGAACAAAGGTTTCATGCCTGGGGTTGATTGGAGCATGGCCTTTGGGTGCCTGATTAAAGAGCCTGGTTTGCAAAATTGGGGCGTAATGGCCTGCAAAACACTTGACCATCTTTGAAGATTAATAGCTCCTTCAGAAACAAACTCTGATAATTAACTAAAATGCATTACCAGAGTGGTAAGGCTTCAATTAATTAAATTTTTCTTAATGGTGATGGAGACCATTCCGATGAAAGCTAGGAGAGGAGAGTGGATTACAGCGTATTTTGATACGACTATGGCCTTTGAAGATTGGTGTTCCTCTGGTCATACTGGAAACTCAATGCATATGAAAGGAATTGTGGAATGGAGAGTTTATTTAACACATTAATAAAAGCTTGCCTTGTTCTTTCCCTCCTTTCTTTTGTTGAACTTGGGGCCTTACAAATTACAAACAGCTCTTAACACAACCATTTACCATGGGAACCAGTGACAAAAGCCACTTCTGCACTTCACGCGTAGTACTGTTATTATTGCCGCTACCATGTTTTGTGAGAGTGGAATATTTGCATGGCATGTCTTGGTAGCAGTAGTGGTTTGTTTGTGGTGGAGAGAAGATCAGACTGCAATTCAGAACAATTCTATGGTCCAGTTCCCGTTCAGGTTCATTCCTATGCAAGAAACTGGGGAGGATGTGGTGCTCGATCCTGAGGATGCAAATCTCAATTGCATGCGGAGACCTTTTAACCCTCCCCAAGAAATAAATTCAGACAAGACTCAAATTTTTGGTTTGGTTTTTGGCAGAATTTAGGCCACAACTTTATTATTTATTTATTTATTTATTTATACCCCGCCCATCTGGCTGAGTCTCCCCAGCCACTCTGGACGGCTCCCAATTGAATATTAAAACAATACAGCATTAATTATTAAAATCCTCCCTAAACAGGGCTGCCTTCAGATGTCTTTTAAAATTAGGATAGCTGCTTATTTCCTTGACATCTGCTGGGAGGGCGTTCCACAGGACGGGTGCCACTACCGAGAAGGCCCTCTGCCTGGTTCCCTGTAACCTCACTTCTCGCAATGAGGGAACCGCCAGAAGGCCCTCGGCACTGGATCTCAGTGTCCGGGCTGAACGGTGGGGGTGGAGACGCTCCTTCAGGTATACAGGACCAAGGCCGTTTAGGGCTTTAAATTTAATGACAATATTGTTGAAGTTAACCAAAGAAACTTTGCTGTGGGACAGCTAATACATAAAGAATAAGTGATCTCAGCAGCACCGAACTTAGGTAATTGTCTCAAAGGTTTTCTACATTGGTTGTTCTTTCCGTGTAGTGCCTAAGAATATTAGATTTTTTTTCTTAAGTGAAAAATGAGGAGTCTGTCATTGGGAACAGGTGGGAAATCATGTTGTTTTTTTAAAAGAGAAGAAAAAGAAACACTTGAATAGGGAAAGCGAGTGTGGGAACCTTGCAGGATATTAATCAAAACTAGTGTCTAAAACAGTGAGCTAAGATCAATCACTGCTCGGAGAGGTATGGACTTTAATACTGAGATTGGGACCATCTGGAGATGAAGTGCAAACTGGGATAATTTTGACGGGTTTTTAGGATCCTTCAGTTTTTTCTTCTGGGCAACTTCAGCAGAATTGTACTACTTCGTTAATAAAGCTAGCAGTTGAAAAAGAAAACCAAAATGATAGATGCACTGAATGGAATTGCGGACACACAAAAATGCCAGTTCTGTGGCTCTTTAGATTTCAGGTGCGTGAAAGCTCTTTTTAAGGCTTCTTTTCAACATGACATTCTCTCACCCTGCTCTTTCTCTCTGATCTTGGCGATACCAACTGTTAGTCATACTCAGAGTAGACACATTGACCTCGGTGGACTCAAGTTACTGAAATGCTTTGCTTCCAATGGGTGTGCTCGTGAGTCGGGATTCCAAAAGGCACCATCTTCCATTCCGCCCTGTATTAATCGCACGCAGCGCTGCTCCCATCCCACTGCAATTCGTCTCCCACCAAAAACCATATTCATCTTGCTGCCCGCTGCAGCAAAATTATGAACGCTGTATGGTTTATGTAATGAATTGCATTATTCCAACCCATTCATTTCCAGTGCAAAGGAAGCACAATGGAAATGGGGGAAACTTCTATCAGTGGCATTCCCTTTGTGGCTTGAAAGAAACAACAACCGTGAACACCAATCATATTAAGTGGGTTGATTTCCATTCTGGGCATGGGGTAAGTAAGTGGACCGTGCCAATTTCCGTTCCCGCTCTCGCTTTCATCAGAGTGCTCTGACATCCCAAACTCTTGAGTATGGCTTAGTTGTGTATCACCCAAATGTTTCATTGTTGATGGGTGAATGCTTGGATTCCTTTAGCGTGCAGAAATGCATCTCTCCTTTCAGCCAATGGAAATACGGGCTGGGAAGATATTCAAGAACTTATCTGTCCTAACTTCAGAATAGGTCTCCCTTTTCCATTAATCAGCAACTATGATCTGACCCGGAGGGTTGGGAGGGGATTACAGGGCAGAAGATAACAAAAGATTAACATTGGAGGCTACTGAGCCCCACCGGTGAGGTCCTGCCCTGAAGTATAGGCTTTGCCGGAGGGATGAATTGGCCTAAGTTAATTAAGACTGGTTTTAAACTCCGGTGAGAGGTCAGCCCCCTCCTCCCCTCCGCCCCCATAAGTCACCTCGAGTCCATTTCATGAATAGTACAGATTGTGGTAGAAAAAGGGCCGTCTGGGAGGTTGCTGTGTAGCCATCTTCAAGGTGGGCAGACCCAGAGGGTGGGGGAACCCCCGATCGGGACATTTGCGAAGGCTGAATAGCAGCGTGGAGAAAAGGTCCTTTTGTCTTGTTGCTTAACCCATGAAACGATGACCTCTCGATCCCGCTGACCCTTTTATTTTTTGTCCCTGAAAAGACTAAAACCAACCATGCCTGTACAAAAACCCCTTTTCTTTTCAGCTTTCTCATGGTCATTAAATCCCCCGCAGTGTTCTCTTTAAGTGCTCTCTGAGGCTGCCTTGTCGAGCGAGCGGGGCAGATATTTTGACTCTTTGAAGCCAATAGATTATTCTGCCCCTCCTCCCTGCCCCACGGCACCGGCTCTTTCTCTTCTCTTTCTCGGCCTATAGCCTCCAAACTTTGGCAGCGGGCTACATTCAGGGCATGTTCATCTGCGTCAGGACAAGATGAGCAAGGAAAGGGGGGTAAAAAGCGTTTCTCTAGTGGTGTTCCTCTTTAACCACCTCCAAAGTGCTTTCCAAGTGAGACATTTGGATGCAGTAATTAGCAATTTACATCCAAACATCCTCCATTGCTCACAATGAGACAAATCAGCCACTGCAAATGTGCTAATTGCAGGTTTACACACCCTCTCTATAGTAGCCCGTGTCAAAATACAGCAACAGAGGACTTCGCTCAGAGCAGGCAGCAAGCGATGATCTGATTCAATGATGTGGTAAACATAAAATCGTAGAATAGTAGAGTTGGAAGGGACCCCAAGAGTCCTCTAGTCCAAACCCCTGCAATGCAGGAATCTCAGCTAAAGCATCCATGACAGATGGCCACCCAACCTCTGCTTAAAAGCCTCCAAGGAAGGAGAGTCCACAACCTCCTGAAGGTGGTTCCACTGTTGAACAGTCTCCCAGAAAGTTTTTCCTGATGTTGAGTCAGAATCTTCTTTTTCGTAACTTGAAGCCATTGGTTCAAGTCCTACCCTCCAGAGCAGGAGAAAACAAGCTTGCTCCATCTTCCATGTTACATCTCTTCATAGCTGCCAAGTCTCCTGTATTCCCCGGGAAACCGTTCCAGCCGTTCCCAGCTGGAAAAACAGATTTATTTATTTTTCCCAGTTTACTTACCGGCTGGGGGAGGCTCCTTCTGCACATGTCTGGAGTCTCTGGAAGCGCGCAGAAGCGATTTCTGGTGCGGTGGCCATTTTGGAACTGGGCGGGGCATGCTCAGAAGCGACTTCCGATGCTGCTGTGCCCAGTTCCAAAAAGGCGGCAGCGCTACTTCTGGTCTGCCGATCCCTTATTTTTCCGACAGGAACTTGGCAGGTATGCATCTCTTGAGATATTGGAAGGTGGCTATCTTATCTTCTCTGTCTTTTCCAGGCTAAACATACCAGCTCCTTCCACCATTCCTCACCCATGCGCCAGGCTGCTTTTCAAATCGCATCCTCTGGTGGAACAGCCCCTCCATTATTTCCTTTAAATTAAATCTGCAAGCTTGCTGTGATCAGTTGCCGCAACCCCAGTTGGGTGTCAGAAGTGGCTTCCTGGGCCTTCCAAACGCTTTGACTGCCTTGTCGCGGTTGTGGGCGAGCTTTTCCTTAAATCTTGCTTGCTTTTCTTAAGCTTTGGGATAAAAACAACAACCCTGATTCACTTCCTTGGGCTTCTTAAACTCTGGAAACCAAGTCAAGGAGAGAGGCAAGAGTGGTGTTTAAAATCCGCAAGTCTTTGCCTGGGAGTGACTGCAGCGAGATGAATTACCATGAATTAACATTTTTGCGAGATCTTAAAAAGCAATGGCTGTGAAATTGACTTCTAGCCCTTTTTAATTGGGGTGGGCCAAAACTTTTAATAAATATGGACAGTATCTGGACAGCTGAGGGGCTTAACATGCTACTGGCATTGGCAAGAGGCAGCAGAGCAGGAGAGAGGAACCTTGTTTCAGCCTGAGGGCCACAATCCTTTTTTGGCAGCCTTCTGAGGGCTACATGGCAGTGGTGGGCGGAGCCAGAAGCAGGAGTGGGAGGAGGGACAAATGTAAATTTTTGCCTTTATACTGTAGGCTGGTTTCTACGCACAAACACTTTTCTTTCCTTCATCTGGGCAAGGAAAAGAGTTTCAAGGACACCTATCTTCCCGGCCAAAGCACTCAGCCAGGGTGCTAAGAGATGTTTAGTGGTAGATTGTGCGGGAAACTTAGCGTCAAGTGAGAAACGGAAGAGGGTTTGGGAGCTGATCAACATGCTAATGCAGCTTGCAGATGTAAAGAATGGAAGGAGGGTCGTGGTCTTGCTGCCACATTCCAGTCTCTAGAAAAAAGGCTGCCTTCTGCAATCTGCACCCAATCTTATAGATCATTGGAGCTGCTGTAGCAGCCATCCAGATGGCCGATGCCGTTTTTATGTGAGACATTCCTGTGTTTTGGTTTCATTACCAGAGCAAACGAGCGGAGCGTGACACAATTGCAGAAGTCAACCTGCACGCGGCTGCCAAGGTATTAATCTTTGGGGGCTAATATCATAATGTAATTACTACAACAGCGCTTTCTGACTTAATTGAAAACTCTCTGTGTCTGGGCCATTAAGGAGAAATGCATGATTTGGCAATTCAAAACAGAGGAAGCTGTGGGTCGTTGGGTGTGTGACATAAGGGAGGGAGGGAGGATTAATTCCTCCTGCCCCTCTGCTTTTGCCCCCCCCCCGCCCCCGGTGGCAGTGAAAAATGTCCTGGACTTGAGATACGTTGTGTAGTGTTTCACAGGCTCCTCTGCTTTCCGGTTTCCTCGAAAGGTATGGGTTTGCAGGTGTCAGACTGGTTGGACGCAGAGGAGTGGCAGGTGAAAACAGGGGACAGAGGGAGAAGATGGGGGAGCCTGGGAGGAGGAGGAGGTGTTAGAAGCTTAAGGATAGTAACAGGTAACAGGACGCAGGTGGTGCTGTGGTTTAAACCACTGTGCTGTTTGGAGTTGCTGATCGGAAGGTTGGCGGTTCGAGACCCCGCAACGGGGTGAGCTCCCGTTGCTCGGTCTCAGTTCCTGCCAACCTAGCAGTTCGAAAGCACCCAGTGCAGGTAGATAAGTAGGTCCCTTTACCTTCTTTAACAGGGTTTAGTGAGCAGGGAGAGTCTGCGGCAGAGAGTCTAGGAGAAGAGAAAGGAGGCAAAGATGAGTCCAGCTGGTCTCCCAGAACCAGGAGAGGCACGAAACCGCAAGCGGAACTCGAGCACAATTCCTTGATTCTATGAACACTGTCCCCTCCTGTAAGCATTTCTGCCTCCAGCTGTGGAGGCAGACCATAGCAGCCATCAATGGACCTCTCCTCCATGATAATCCTCTTTTATAGGCACCTACATTTGTGGGCATCATTGCCTCCTGTGGGAGCAAATGCCATTGTTTAACTATGTGCTAACATGAAGAAGCCCGTTCTTTTCTCTGTCCTGAATCTTCCAGCACTCAGCTGCACTATAACACTTCTCATACTGTCATCATAGATTTGTGGTTGAAAGGCACCACAAGGGTCATCTAGTCCAACCCCCTGCAATGCAGGAATATTTTGCCCAGCGTAGGGCTTTCCCTGACTGAGCTACCAACCGAGCTATGCAAGGGGAAGTAAAGCTTTGCTGCATCCCTGAAACCAGAACCTTGAGCTCTGCAATCTGAAGCCTGGTGCGATATTCATAGACTTAGAATTACAGAATTCTGAGCCGAGGAATGAATGGGACTTAGAAACCCTTTCATACAAAACACCATTTCGGACTGCCCTGTGCTTTATTCACTCCAGCAGTAGAACAGGGCACTGACTGGTGGGTGGAAGCCATTTTCTTGCCGCTTGTTGTTAAACAACCAGAAAACAGTGAATTCTTTCTGATCTAATGCAAACCGTCCAGAAATCCAGATCAAGTTCTGCCTCTCTATTTCCAATTCCATTCATCCCAGACTTGGGTGTACTTTTGAGCTGACGCTCGTTGTTCCCCAAAATAAAGACTCTGTTGTTAACCCTGGGCGATTTGTTGGCGAAACCCACGCTTAAAGTGTTTGAGCCCCTATCCCCAATACTTACACCTACACAGCGCTGTTAGCACAGTTAAGACTGACAGCATTGTTTTCCTAACCGGTTTTGTTCTTCCTCCTTTGTTGACAGCATCTTTGTCTTTGAACCTTTGCAAACATGCACAATAAACCGCTAGCCTTGACATTTCTGTCAAGAATTCTGCTCGGCACCCAGTTACCCCTCTAGTGCTAGCTCACCAGCCAAGGACGACGGTGTGTGCTTTAGCGAACGCCACTTTCCCCATTCATTTCATTCCAGTGTTTGAGGTCAATACTATTGGTTTCAAGCAGTGCACACTCTTGCATGGCGTCTCTCTCTGCATTTGCATTGTGAAGGACAGGTTGCCAGGAATTCCTTGTTTCTGCTTTGTGTGTCCCCTTTGATTGTTTCCCTGCCGTGGTGGTTTTGAACAGAAGCTCTTTTTCTTAAAGTAAAAAATCTTGCAATCCTTGACCTAGAACACTGGGATGTATTGATTGCAAAGTGTTGTTCGCTGCCTTTTTCTCTCTCTCCACCCCCACCCCCCTCTCTCTCTGAGTGGTGCATGTATTTCAAAGGAGCCTGTCCATTAAGTTAATTGGATTTGGTGTCCTGATCATGTTCTTATGAATATGTAGATACAAGAGGATTTTTCTTCATTGTGCGAAGCGGGGAGAAGGTTTATGGTGGCAGCAAGAGGGAAAACGTTCTGCGCAGAGAACACGAGTAGTTGCACATGACTTAAATCTCTTACTGCATGGATTGCTGCGCGGAAGTGAATTTAACCTTGGATGGGCAATAGACTTGCTTGCCTAAGACCACACAACCAATTCATAGCTAATAATTATATTTAGTTGCCTTCAAAGAATGGACAACATAGCTGCCAACTCTCCCGTATTCCCCGGAAAACCCCCATTTTTCTAGCTGTTTCCCGCTGGCAGCCCGGATTTTTTAAAAAACCCGTAAATCCCCCGGATTCTTACCGGCCCGGGGAGGCTCCTTCTGAGCATGTCTGGAGTCTCTGGACATGCGCAGAAGCGATTTCTGGCGCTGCGGCCATTTTGGAAATGGGCAGAGCATGCGTAGAAGCGACTTCTGGTGCTGCTCTGCCCAGTTCCAAAATGGCTGCAGCGCGACTTCCGGTGCTGCAGCCATTTTGGAAATGGGCAGAGCATGCATAGAAGCAACTTCTGGTGCTGCTCTGCCCAGTTCTAAAATGGCTGCAGCATGACTTCCGGTGCCGCGTCGCTGCCGATGCCGGATTTTCCAATCTGGGAGTTGGCTCCTATGATGGGCAATGGTTTGCCCCAAACCATACAGTGAATTCATAGCTAATCATAATTGTCTCATTTGTGCTTTCTTTCAAAGAGGTGAGAGTAGCATCCGTGAAAGCCCAGCTGGATCAAAGCATCCCTGTTTCCAACAATGGAGGCAGAACATGGCCAATATGACTAGTTACTATTTGATACCCTTCCCCTCCATGAATTTGTCTACTCTTTTGAAGCCATCCGAGTTGCCCCTGCTCTATGAACCCCTGCAACCTCACCAGATTCTTTGGGCGTGTTCAGAGGAACGCATCCCTAAATTGTGGCCAATCCCTCCCCACCACCGTTGCACGGCTTCCAGCATCATAAAGCTGAGATTGTCATGGAGGAAAATTCAACCGCTCCATGCGTTAAAGGAAGGGAAAAATGCAAAGCCCCTTGCATTTGAGATTCATGGCTAAGAAAGCACCTCACGTGGCCACAGCGGCTGCTGCCTTCCTTTGAGGTCTTCTCCGTTACTTATTTATTAAATGTTGGCTGGAGAAGCTCTCTCTCTAAAAATAACCTCTGGTCTCGGTGGATTGTTCGTTCCTGCCTGTCTTCCTTTCATGCCACTCAGTGTGCATATTCTGAAGCTAACTGCCACGGACAGGCACTTCAGTAGGTGCCAACCCTTGAAATATGCTTTCTTAAAGACACAGCTTCTACTAGAGGCAGGTGCCCCCCACACTACATGCATCTGTCAGTGGTCCCCTAACCCTTTTATGCCATTTTAGCCTCTGGCTTTGCCATATTGGCAAGGTCAATGTGGACAAGCTTCAGATGTGTTAGCAACGAGAAGGTTACAGGCTGCTTTTTTGACCCCAAACCACGTTGACTGCCACAAGGATTCCTCTCCTGCAATTCTAAATCGTTTGGGGGACTTCTACCATTTTAATTTTTCATTATTTGCAGTTCTGAGCCTTTAATAAGAATAACATCAATAATATCTCACCCACCTGAATGGGTTACTGCAGCTACTCTGGGGAGCTTCCAGTAAATTACACAGTAAAACATCAAAGAAGGCTGATCGCCGAAGGATTGATGCTTTTGAATTGTGGTGCAGGAGGAGACTCTTGAGAGTCCCATGGACTGCAAGAAGATCAAACCTATCCATTCTGAAGGAAATCAGCCCTGAGTGCTCACTGGAAGGACAGATCCTGAAGCTGAGGCTCCAATACTTTGGCCACCTCGTGAGAAGAGAAGACTCCCTGGAAAAGACCCTGATGTTGGGAAAGATTGAGGACACAAGGAGAAGGGGACGACAGAGGATGAGATGGTTGGACAGTGTTCTTGAAGCTACTAACATGAGTTTGACCAAACTGTGGGAGGCAGTGGAAGACAGGAGTGCCTGGCGTGCTCTGGTCCATGGGGTCACAAAGACTTGGATATGACTAAACGACTAAACAACAACAAGGCATCAAACCTTAAAAACTTCCCAGCACAGGGCTGCCTTCACATGTCTTCTAAAAGTCAGATAGTTGTTTATTATATGACAGGAGGGCGTTCCACAGGGCAGGTGCCGCCACCAAGAAGGCCCTCTGCCTCGTTGCCTGTAACTTCACTTCTCGCAGTGAGGGAACTGCCAGAAGGCCCTCAGAGGTGGACCCCAGTGTCCGGGCTGAACAATGGGAGTGGAGAAGTTCCTTCAGGTATTTTAAGTGGTGTGTCCTGCATGTGTACATTTTTAAGAATGTTAGGAAAGCCCTGCTGGATCAGACCAAAGACCCACCTAGTCCAGCATCGAGTTCTCACCATGGCCAACCAGAATTCCCCAATGGGAAGCCAACAAGTGGGACCTGAATGCAACAGCACTCTTCTCACTTGTGATTCTTTGCAGCTCGTAATCAGAAGGACACTTCTTCCAATAGAGGATGGAGAACATAACCATTGCACTTGATAGCCACTAACGGACTCATTCATTTGCTTGATTCTCTTTTAAAGCCCATCCACATTGTTGGACATGACTGCCTCTTGCGCGAGAGAAATCGATTGTTTAACTTCTTGCTGTGCGAAGAAGTCCTTTCTTTTGTCTATAGTCAATCTTCCAAGTCTATTGAATAACCTTCTTCATTGTCTATCTGTTCATCAATACCATGTAAAGATGAGCTGCTGCCTTTACTCCTTAAGGGCAACCCAGTGATCTTTCATAGGTTCTTTTATTTTATTAAAAAAAACCCACAAACCTCCTTTCACTCGAGGGGGATCAGTTGTCACAAGGTGTTGATGGATAAGAAAATGATAGCAGCTTCAGGTGAAAAAGGAAATGCAGCCCTGTTGTTTGCTTGCAAAACCAATTGTTTTTGATCAGAACATCAGAAACTGCTTGAGCACTGTGGATTTCTCTCTCCAGAAGTAAGCCCGGCCGATTATTTCCACACGCGGGCGGTTTCTTCATTGTTTGATCATTTCCCTCTGCCTCGGTTGAAAGTTTGGAAACATTTATTTGATTTGAGTATGTGCCAGGCTAGAAAGTTGTGCTTGTTCTTTTGAGATTCACTTGCAAATTCTCGGCAGGAGTAGAAGCTACTACAGGAAACGGTGGCAACTCAATGGCTATGTTTGAGACTTTTTAGTTTAAGGAAAGGAGGTCATGGTAGATGTGCATGAAATCCTAGAATCGTAGAGTTGGAAGGGACCGCGAGGGTCATCTAGCCCAACTCCCTGAAATGCAAGAAACTTTTGCCCAATGTAGGGCTCGAACCCACGACCCTGATATTAAGAGTTTTGTGCTCTACCAACTGAGCTATTCAGGAAAATGGTGATGGATAAAGTGGACAGAGAGCCAAACCTAACAAGTGCGTATTCTTGGCAGTTAGCGTGAGAAGGGGCTCAGTCCACAGAGCTGTATTGCTGATAGGCCAATACTCGGCCCATAGAAAGGCAATTGGTAGAGAGGGGTCTGTGTGAGGTCATTTCCTCTCTTTTCCTGGAGAGGAAGGTGCATGCAGTACTTCCTGTTCCTCCTCCTGAGCTCTCTTCCTGTGTGCAGCCATAAGGGCAGGTGTGCCCTGTGCTTAACCCAGCTCCAGGCACAAGCCTGAAGCTCATTATCCTGTGAATATAAGTATTTTGCTTGCATAGTTTTTACTGCGGCCATTGCTGTGAATCCATGCGTGGTAATAAGTAAATTATATTTTAAGCTTACTTGTTGCCTTGTTCTTTATTAAGTGGGGAACAAAAGGGAAGCCAGCTTCCTTCATAGGTGGATTTGCTCAAAACAAGGTTTTACACCCCAATGCCTATGCTTTTAATTTTGCTGCTGCTAATGGGATTTTAAAACTCTCTTCAGCCCCCACGTGTGGGCTCCTGGAGGGATAAATTGTGATTAATAGGTATTTCCCTACCTATTAAAAACTGCCCCACAGAATGGGAGGTTCCTTGGAGGTTTTTAAGTAGAGGTTAGATAGCCATCTGCCATGGATGCTCTAGCTGAAATTCCTACATTGAAGGGGGTTGGACTAGATGGCCCTCAGGGTCCCTTCCAGTAATATGATTCCATGTATTTCGGTCCCTGAGCATCAGAAGTCAGTGTGCAGACAGGGTGGTGGTTGTTACTCAAGCTGGGACACCTTTCTCCCTGACATCTGGCTGGAGGACTCCCAAGAAAGACACGCTTGCACCCCAGGAGTCCACTCGTAGGTTGTTTTGGACTTGATCGGTCCCTAGTTGTGTCAGTCTGACCTTTGCATTGCCTGGTCTTTCCCGACAATAGCCATTGGCTTGTTGCTGTTTAGTCATGTCCGACTCTTCGTGACCCCATGGACCAGAGCACGCCAGGCACTCCTGTCTTCCACTGCCTCCTGCAGTTTGGTCAGACTCATATTGGTAGCTTCGAGAACACTGTCCATCTCGTCCTCTGTCGTCCCCTTCTCCTTGTGCCCTCCATCTTTCCCAACATCAGGCTCTTTTCCAGGGAGTCTTCTCTTCTCACGAGGTGGCCAAAGTATTGGAGCCTCAGCTTCAGGATCTGTCCTTCCAGTGAGCACTCAGGGCTGATTTCCTTCAGAATGGATCGGTTTGATCTTCTTGCAGTCCATGGGACTCTCAAGAGGTCTCCTCCAGCACCATAATTCAAAAGCATCAATTCTTCAGCGATCAGCCTTCTTTATGGTCTAGCCATTGGCTAGCCGGCCATAAAAGAGGCTCTCTTGCCTAAACCTCTGCGCCAGGGCTGCCTTTGCTGCAAATACTGCGGCAATAAGGCATCACACACTCCATGCAAGTGGGGCTCTAGCCACAGAGGACCAGCTGAAAAAGCTCTTTCCTTCCAGCATGAATTAGGACACTCCGTTTAAAAAATTCATAGCAAGATTACATAAAACCGTATGTTGCCTGTATGTGTGTGTGTGTGTATATATATATATATAATTCTCAAGGCTCCGCCCCCAGCTTTGCATTAAAAATGTGCAGCTGCTGAGCATTAGACATTCCATTAGAGTACCAGGCTTGAAACGTGAGCTTCACAGTTAGCAACGAGGGAAGGGAAAGGGGTGGGGGAGAGAAAGTGTTTTCAAGCAGAGTGTTTATTTGATGCTTCTTTGAAACGGCGGTGTCACTAAGTGGATCAAGATTTTTATTGTATAAGAAATAAGGGAGCCTGCTTTAGAGGAGGCCGGGTGTGCTGGACGAGTGCCTATTTTTGCAGTAACCCAGCTGCTGTGCTTCGGCGCTCTCTCTCTGCCAGCCCCCAGCCCCCCCAAATGCCTCCCCTTCTGCCACTGCTATCTGGACTTCAAGAAGTCCAGGGCCAAAGTGGCTCTACCCATAACCAGACCTGGAATGTCTGCTTTGCCATTCCAAATTTATGCATGCGGACAGTCTCAGGTTCAGGGGGGGAAACGGCCCTGAGAGCTATTTCCCATCAGAGTAGATCACAGCAAACTACATGGACAACTGGTGTTAGTGAAATTAGTTAATGTATTTATTTACACCACTACATCCATATTTCACACTTCCTTCATAGAGCTCAGGGTGGCGTAGATGGTTCTCCTACAGCACATTTCATCCTTGCAATAACCATGTGAAGGTATTTTAATCTGGGAATAGCGATTGGCCAATGTCACCCAATGAGATTCATACAGATTTGAGCCGTAGTCTCCCAGATCCTTGTCCATCACTCTAACCACTACACCATACTGGTAACTCTAAGCCACCAGCCCCGCCCCCCAAAGGATTGCCAGTCACTAACATTTCAGACCCTGTTACAGGTAGGTAGCCGTGTTGGTCTGAGTCGAAGCAAAATAAAAAAAATTCCTTCAGTAGCACCTTAAAGACCAACTAAGTTTTTATTTTGGTATGAGCTTTCGTGTGCATGCACACTTTGTCAGATACACTGAAAGAGAATCCACCAAACAGGTTTACCACTCCCATAAGCCCATCACCCATTCCCATCACCCCCACCTTCTGAATATACATAAGGGTTTGGTGGATTCTGTTTCAGTGTATCTGACGAAGTGTGCATGCACACGAAAGCTCATACCAAAATAAAAACTTAGTTGGTCTTTAAGGTGCTACTGAAGGAATTTTTTTATTTCAGACCCCATTAGTGTACGTTTGGATGTTTTTGCCCCAGTGCTCATCGCTTAACGCTTGTTTACGTTGAACCAGTATCTGTCGTTTTGGTGCCTGTTCATCCTCTTTGAATAAATCTTTTTGGAACTCCTCACAATCCTATTTAGCTTTAGCCACCCTGGACGGTTAGGTGTCACCAGCAAATTGGCCATCTCACTGCTTATCCTAATTGCAGATTGTTTATGAACAGGTTAAAAAGCATGTGTCCCAGCGCAGATCTCTTGGGGGACCCAGCTTCCTACATCTTTCCACTGGAAGAACTGTTCATTTATTCCTTTCCCTGCTTTCTGCTTTTTAACCAATTAATGATACATAAGAGGACCCGTCCCTTTCCCCCACCTCTGCTAAGGTTATTCAAGGAGTCTTTAGTGAGGTATCTGTATCAACAGCTAACTGAAAATCCAAGTAATCAGTATCTGCTCCACCGTCCTTTGACCTAGGCTTATTGACACTTTCAACAAAACTCCAAAATGTTAGGTAGCAGGTACCGTTGCAAAAGCCATGTTGGTACTTCTTATCAGCATGGCTTGTTCTTCTATATGCTAGGCCAGGCACCCCCAAACTGCGGCCCTCCAGATGTTTTGGCCTACAACTCCCAGGATCCCTCGCTAACAGGACCAGTGGTCAGGGAAGATGGGAACTGTAGTCCAAAACATCTGGAGGGCCGAAGTTTGGGGATGCCTGTGCTAGGCTGTATTTTCCAGCCCTCAGCTACCTATCTTAAGGATGAGTTACATATTTTTGTTAGAAGATCAGCAATTTCACATGTGAGTTCTTTAAGAACTCTCAGGTGGGTGCCATGCAGGCCCAGTGATTTGTCAGTTTTTATTGTGTTCATTTCTCGTCACCACTATTTGCCACATTTCCTCTGACTCCCTTGCTGAGAAAATTGGATCAATCACAGATGAACTGTTCTACATCTCCCACAGTGACGACAGATGCAAATAATACATACATCCTTTCCCTCCTTGAGCACACCTTTGACCCCCATCTCATCCAAAGGTCCAACTGTCTCCCTGGTTGGTTTTCTGCTTCTAGTGCCTCTGCATAATTTTTTGTTGTTTGCTTTTATGGTTTTAGAAACATGCTCCTCAGAATTCTTTTTTCAGCATCCCTTATTGTCTACTGGAATTTCTTTGGCCAACGTTTGTTCCTTTTGGTCAGCATCCCTTATTGTCTACTGGAATTTCTTTGGCCAACGTTTGTTCCTTTTGGTCCTCTTTACTTGGGCAAGACCTCTATTTTCTGGAGGAAGTCCCATATAACTTCTTTGACACTAACTTGTTAACCACACAAAAATCCTCTTGGGTTTCGTAGCAACCACATTGATCGTCAGTGTACATTTTAGCTGAACTTCTATTATTGCGATTTTGAAGAATCGCCCTAGCATTCTGAAGAGCTTCGACCCTCTTGACTTTCTCTTCCAACTTCCTTTTTACGAAACCCCTCGTTTTATTTTCAGTTTAAAGTGTCCTCTTTTTGAAGTCTAATGTGACTGATGTTGGACTTCCTTTCCCCTGAAGAGGGCTCAGAAGCCAGAGCGCTCAAAATCCACAGCAGCTCATTGCAGCAAGGCCCAGCCTTGGGCCACAGGGGTCCTCTACCTCTTGAGACGCTCTCTGTAGTGACCTTTCTCTGATTCCATTGCTAAGTAAAGCTTGAGCACAGATGATGATGGAGTAGTCTTGTTTCCCGTCCTTCCATTTGAGAAGAAATTTCCCCATCTAAAATTTCATATCCCAGATGGACTCAAGGAAGTGCTCAGATGCTCTGGAGCAGCGCAAACACACACCCAAATGCCCTTGTTCTCACAAACAGAGGAGTGGAAGATACTTGGCTCTCTGCAGAATCTCGCTTCCGCTGGGGAACCGCATAATCAAGTGCTTCTCAATGCACACAAACTCACCATGAATCTGAACACGTAGAGAAGTTGAGCATGTCAGAGAAAACACTGGTCTGAGGACTATGGCAAGGTTTAGGGTAGCCTCTCATGCATTGTGAAGAAAATAAGAGAATGGGGTTTGTGTGGCTAGGCTGATCTCACTTCTGCTTTCATTTTGTTAACAGGATTGGCAAACATCTGGGAAATCCCAGACATGTCCTCTCTTTTTTGGGGGGGGGTGTTACATGCCCATCCGGAGGAATTTTTTTACAATTTTAAGCAAATGTCCAGGTTTTTCAGGGAGTTTTTTAAAAATTGTGTGGGTGGGTGGCTCAGTTTTGGGGTCTGGCATGGGCAATCATGCAAGATAAGAAAAAAAACTCAACACCTTTTTTTTGTCTGAATTTTTACCTCTGGAAAACTAGCAATCCTAGCCAACAGACGAATTTATTTTCATTCTTACAGTCCTTTCACCACTAACTAGCTGTTGTTGCAAGGTGTGTGCGCGCACACACACACTTTCAAATGGTTTTAGGTGTTTCCAATGTTTCTTAAAGCAGGGTTACGTTAAATATTTATATTTATGCATGTGTTTTATTTTAATTTCATACCCTCCATTTCTGCCGAGGAAAATTGGGATATCCTATTCCACAACAACAACAACAACTTAGCTATTTATACCCCACCCACCCGACTGGGTTCCCCCAGCTACTCTGGGCAGCTTCCAATATACTGTATATAAAAGCATAATAAAACATTGAAACCTTCCCTATACAGCGCTGCCTTCAGATGTCTTCTAAAGGTTGTGTAGTTACTTGTCTCCTTGGCTCGGGGGTCGCAAAACTCCATACCCTCCAACATTTCTCCGATGAAAATAGGAGAGAGGTCCAACGATACCCTCCAATATTTCTCTGGTGCAAATTGGGACGCCCTAAGGAGAAGCGGGACATTCCACGATCAAATCAGAAACCGGGAAGGCTTCTGTAAATCTGGGAGAAAGGCGGGATATAGATGTAGGTCGTGGGCCTATGTCCTTTCATCTGGCTCTAGTAGACATCATTGGCTGAGGCACTCTTAGGCTGTGGATAGAAAATCTGTGTCTTTCAGCTCTGAGGCATGAATGTTCTTTCAGACAGCTGGCACCTTTGGCTAATTCTCAGTCGGCTGCTCCCAATGGGTATTTTTTACACAAGGTCAAGATCTCCTCATGGCCTGCCACAGTCTCCACTTCCTGCCAATCTCTGAGCCATCTACATTTGCAGGGGAAGGCGGGGGGTGATATGAACTCTTGACGCCTGGGAAAGGACTGTGAGGGTTAAAAAACAAAACCATTCTTCTCGGTGGCAGGAAGAAGGCCTGGCGGTGCAACGGACTCCATCCAACTATTTCTCCACCTAATTAATTTGCTAATTGTGTATGTGTTTCACTTGCTCGGCGGAGCTCCGCTGAGGAAAATGGTTGCCCCCCTCTGGTGGCCTAACACACATGGCATGATTCTCTTTATTTGCTCTCGTTTTCAGAATGTTCTTCTGGGCTGGCGTTAAAGGAAGATCAGATGACACCAAAGAGGGATTTGCAGAGCTTCAGGCCCCTGCTATTCCTGCTTCTACTGTAATGGAGCCAGGTAACATCCACACCGAATCTTATCTCGCATGGGGAATGCTTTTGCTTCTGCCGTGGGCAGTCTTGGATTTCTAAGTGTGTCCAGGTGGTGTTTCGGAATAGTCAACAAGAGCAGCCAAGGGGACCATTTCAGAATTCATTAGCAGTGGTGTGGCTACTGGCAAAGGTCTGTTTGAAATGTTGTCTAGGTGTACACACATGCACTTTGCCAGGCAGTCAGCAGCGACTTTATCTTTTGGTGTGGTGAGTGTCTTCCCTTGTTCAGAATGAAAGGCAAATGAAGACTTGCCTTGTCTCATGCTGGTTGGGTGCACTTGAGCACAGTAAGTCTTTAAATGGCTAGGAACCAGGGCCGGATTTAGGTTTGATGAGGCTCTAAGCTACTGAGAGCCAGTGTGGTGTAGTGGTTAAGAGCTGTAGACTCATAATCTGGGGAACCGGGTTCGCGTCTTCGCTCCTCCACATGCAGCTGCTGGGAGACCTTGGGCTAGTCACACTTCTTTGAAGTCTCTCAGCCCCACTCACCTCACAGAGTGTTTGTTGTGGAGGAGGAAGGGAAAGGAGAATGTTAGCCACTTTGAGACTCCTTAGGATAGTGATAAAGCGGGATATCAAATCCAAACTCTTCTTCTTCTTCTTCTGAAGGTAATGGGGCCCTTTATATGTCCAGCATCCAATACATGCTACAGCATCCAATTTGCTTGCAGGGGGGGGGATCCAAAGGTTCAGCCCCAGGCATGTCCAAGTAGGGCTGGAAGAGACTCCTATCTGAAACTCTGGAAGAAATAGCCATAGCCAGTTAAAGCAGACAATACTCTGCTAGATGGACCCAATGGTCTGGCTCAATACAAGGAAGCTTCCTTTGCCCCGATGAAACATGTCGCTCTATTTGTTCCTAAGGTGCAGATGAAGGGAGTATTGCAAAATAGGTACAGAGAACAAACATTTGCTCCAACTCGGTTGTTGCACTAGCAGGAAGCAGTGGGATGAGCCCTGCCATTGTCATTGGACTTGCTCCCTCTGTGTCCCCTGTCCCGTCCCCCAAATCTGCTTGGGAGCATTGGGAAGAACCCCCAGAACAGGAGAAGGGAGATTATTCCATCAGAAGTAAGAATCGTCAGAAATAACCATTTGATGCTAGAAGCCAGAATTCTGGACTCGATGGATGTTTGGTCTGAATCAACAAGGCAGACTTTATGTCCTTACAATATGCTTTGATGCATGGGCTCTGGCACGCAGAGGGAAATCCTTGTGTCGGAGCGATGGCATCCAGATGTCGAAATCTGCCTTTTACATGGTCCAGAAACCGTTGTCATAAATACTCTTTGCTTTGTTGATGTTGTTAGTAAAACAGGCTAATGGTAATCATTATTTACCTGTTCCTTGTCCTCCCAGTAGTACCCTGCCGCGTTAGCCATGTATGGGCAATTAGAATTAATGCGAACAGCACTTATAAGCTGAATGCCTAGTTTATTTCCAAATGGGAAGGTCAACGTCATTATCCTTGGTGGATTCAATTACCAAATCCTGTAAGAATCGCATAGCGCTTGCTTCCTGCTTGTTAATCACATCTTGCTTTGCAAAAAGATTGTCGTTTGGGGGGTGTTCCCCCTACCCCAAGCACAGCGGCAACATTTCCCTTCTGTCACGTTGCCTATAATGCTAGTTTCTTGCCGTGAAAATTAGAATCCTTCAGCCTTGTTGCTTTTGTGTTTAAAAGGGAAGGGAACCCAGAAACATATAAAGAGAAACCGGGGAAGCCATCTGCATGCAATAAACCAGTGTTTCCCAACCAGTGTGCCTCCAGATGTTTTGGGACTACAACTCCCATCATTCCTGACCACTGGTCTTGCTAGCTAGGGATGATGGGAGTTGTAGTCCCAAAACATCTGGAGGCACACTGGTTGGGAAACACTGCAATAAACATTTGGAGTTGTTTTGTGGGGCTGGGAAGAGTAAGAGGAAGCCACAACCGCAGGAGATGGCAAATACCTGTTGGTGTTGGTCATCACAAGTGGGAACCTGCAGCAAAATATTGCAGTTGTGTTAGAACAGGAGTGTCCTCACATGGAGGAACTCTGCTCAGTCAGGGCACCTGGTTGTGCCAGAGGCCCTACCTGCAAGGAGGCTCTTAAACCATGCTAGTCAGTGCAGACAATGCGCAACGAGATGGACCAGTGGCCTCATGTGGCCGTATAGTTTCATGTGTTCACAAAGCCTTTATTCTCAAGGCCATCACAAGAACCTAAGGAGAGCCTGCTGGATCAGGCCAATGGCCCATCTAGTTCAGCATCATGTTCTCCACAGCATGGGAAACTAGCAAGCAGGATCCGAGCACAAGTCACTCTCCGCTCCTCTGGTTTCCAGCCACTGGTATTCAGAAGCATTGCTGCCTCCAGCTGTGGAAGCAGAGCATAGCCAGCATGTAGGGTTGCCAGACTCAATAGAGGACAGGACTTCTGTGCCTTTAATTGCCCTGCCCTCTTTTGAGTCTGGAAACCTTAAAGAGAAACCAGCAGACCCTTTGTTTAATTTCCAAGCAAAGGTTCTGCTGGTTTCTCTTTAAGGTTTCCAGACTCAAAAGAGAGCAGGGCATTCAAAGGCACAGAATTCCTGTCCTCTATTGAGTCTGGCAACCCTACCAGCATGGCTGGTAGCCCTCCTCTCCTCCATGAATTTGTCTAATCCTCTTTTTAAGCCAACTATGTTGGTGGCCTTTGCGAACGAGTTCCATAGTTTGACTAAGAGCTTCATGAAGAACTTTCTTTCCCCTTAAAGGCTCCTGAAGGGCAGCCATTCCATCTGGGAAGATTCCTCCTCCTCTGGCTTGATAGGCAGGGTCATGCAATAAGATCCTGGCTGCGGGAGGAGTCCTCTTAGGCTCCCCAGACCATCCCTGCCTTCCAAGCAGTGCAGAAGGGTCTATGCCAGGCATAGGCAAACTCTGCCCCCCCCCTCAGATGTTTGGGACTACAATTCCCACCATCCCTGACCACTGGTCCTGTTAGCTAGGGGTGATGGGAATTGTAGGTGTCATCTGCAAACTTGTTCAGGATGCCCTCAAGCCCATCATCCAAGTCATTGATAAAGATGTTGAATAAGACTGGGCCCAAGACAGAACCCTGTGGCACCCCACTAGTAACTACTCTCCAGGATGAGGAGGAGCCATTGATGAGCACCCTTTGGGTTCGGTCAGTCAGCCAGTTACAAATCCACTGAATGGTAGCATTTTCTAGCCCGCATTTTACCAGCTTCTTTACAAGAATATCATGGGGCACCTTGTCAAAGGCCTTGCTGAAATCAAGATAGGCTACATCCACAAGATGTCTTGTATATTTCCATGACATCTGATGGGAGGGCGTTCCACAGGGCGGGTGCCACTACCGAGAAGGCCCTCTGTTTGGTTCCCTGCAACCTCACCTCTCGCAATGAGGGAACTGCTAGAAGGCCCTCGGAGCTGGATCTCAGTGTTCGGGCTGCCAGATGTCCACAAGTTCTAGTGTTAGGAGAGGGAAACTTTTTTTCTATCCTCTTTTCTATGTAGTGCCCTCCACCTCTGGTTCAATATACAGACTACTCAAGGCCAGCCCAGTTATTTTATCACCTAAGGCATGAATTTCCCTAAAGATCCTCTCCAGTAAAAACACAATAATAGTAAACAGCCAGCTATTTGCTGCCCCTTCATGATACCCCAAACCAGCAGCCTGCGGGGGTTGCCTCTCTCTGTGTAATGGTAGAACCAGCTCTGCTCTTTATTGATGTTATTAGTTCCATCTTGAAGTCCCATGAAACTTTGGCTTATCCCCACGTTGCCAATGAGACGCATGAACAAGGCCTACATTTATTCCCGAACTTTGCTTTGAGTGCCTTTCCATCCACCACAAACCTTCCTCCGCAGATTCGCTTCGACTTCAAAGCGCAACTTCTGCCTCTCTCTAGATAGACTTGTGCGTGAGTTGCTGTCACTTTTATTTTATAACAAAAAATTGGTGGCACATCCAGAAGTCCCAGGGTTCCGCTCTCGGGGGCTTCTGGGCATCTCGCAAATCCACAGGCAATTCCCTTTGTGCAAAATTGAATCCATCATTTCCCTTTCTGTCTCCCCCCAATGGGTTTGGACAAAGCGAACACACAAAGGGCTTGGGGAAATGAAGCAAGGAAGAGATGTTTTTGAAGGTAAAGAAGAAAATCCGATGAGAATATATTGGGGGTGGGAGTTTGTCATAAGTTCGCCTTCTTCCCTGCAAGTCTTTTCACCCAATTCATTGCCAGTTGCCTGTGTCTCAAGATGTGTGGCTTTCAAACTTTCTGCTTTCAGGGAACTACTTCTCTTTGGTGGAGTTCCTCAACATCTGTCATAGAACCACTGCATGGTGGATGGAAGTTTAGGTCCCACTTCATCTTTAGCCCTCACCATTAGGGTTGCCATGTTTCAAAAAGTGAAAATTCGGGCAAAAAAAGTTGTTTTTAGAATGGTTGTTGAGCTTTTTGGGGAGGGGGGGCCATTTTCACCATGGTCTCACATGGAGCATACTGAAATGCATCATAATAAGAGCTCTGCTAGATCAGGCTTGTGGCATATCCAGTGCTAAGGATAATGGTTTAATTTCCTGAAATGGGAATGTTTACTTATGTTCAATTACTGTGTATCTCTCATGTGATTGGCTTACTGTGAGCCACATGACAGTGGCATTCCATTCTGTTGTGACTGTTATTCCAATAGCTGTCATTTTTAACTGTGTTCTCTTTCTCTCTCTCATGGGCGTAGGCAGGGGGGCAGGAGGGGGCAGTTGCCCCCCCTAGAAGCAGGGCCGCTGGCCAGCCTGCCCCGCTGCCCGCCCAGTGCCGTCTCCCTTCTCCCTGGCTGGCTGTGGGGCGGGTGGAGGGAAAGCCCCAGAGCCGCGCAAAGCGTTTGGCTGGCTTTCCCTCCGCCCACCCCACAGCCAGCAAGGGAGAAGGGAAACCTCCCTTCTAGCCGGCTGGCTGTGGTGCGGGTGGAGGGAAAACCAGCCAAACGCTTTGCGCAGCTCTGGGGCTTTCCCTCTGCCCGCCCCACAGCCAGCCAGCGAGAAGGGACGTGTCCCTTCTCCCTGGCTGGCTGTGGGGCGGGCGGAGGGAAAGCCAGGCAACCGCTTTGCGCGGCTCTGTGGCTTTCCCTACACCCGCCCCGGCGATCGCAGAGGGGGAGGAGGGGATCGGAGCAGCCAGATTTCAGGCTGATCCTGGCGCCCCCTCGCCCCTGCCGATCGCGGAGGGGGAGGAGGGAGTTGGAGCAGCCCGATTTCAGGCTGATCCTGGCTCCCCTCACCCCTGCCATTCGAGGAGGGAGAGGAGGGGGTCGGAGCAGCCCGTAATCAGGTTGTTCCAATCCCCTCCTCCCCCTCCGCGATCGCCGGGGCGGGTGGAGGGAAAGCTGGCAAGGGAGAAGGGAGCTTTCCTTGCCCCACTGTGGCCCCTCCCCCCGCCCCTTGGCCCTGCCCCTTGGCCCCACCCATTGCCCCCCCTAATTTTCATCCTGGCTACGCCCCTGCTGTGTGTGTGTGTGTGTGTGTGTGTGTGTGTGTGTGTGTTTGAGGGAGAATGGCTACTGAGAGAGGCTTCTCTGGATACTGTTGAGGACAGTGTTGTTTCAGTGTGACCTATCTGAAGTGAAACAGACTGTGGAAGATCCCTAAAACATTAATAGGGGAAAACCCGTGCAGGAGCTCTCTATAAGGAACAAAGTGCATAAGCATGAGACCGTAAATATTTTCTTCTCAGTTATGTCTATGAAAGTAAAATTATTTTGAATATAGAGAGTCTGGACATTGCATATCATCAAATTTTGTTTCCAGTACCTGTGGGTTGCAATTAGGGGTGGCAGAGAATCCCAACCGAAATGGGAGTGCAAATTTCAGGTGTTTGCTTATCCATCCTGTGTCTGGAATGGAAATCTATCCAGTGAACAAGATTGGTGTTCTTTATTGTTCCTTCTAGAACACAGTTGAATAACTGATGGGATACTAGATGTCCTGACCTAGCTCTTACTGAATTGCCACTGAGCTAGGATCTATGAGTGGCAGAGCATGTATCTTGCATGCAGAAGGTCCCCAACATATCCAGGTATGGCTGGGAATGGCCTTCACCTGAAACCCCGGACAGCTGCTGCCAGTCAGTGTAGGCCAGGCTTCCTCAAACTCAGCCCTCCAGATGTTTTGAGACTACAGTTCCCATCATCCCTGACCACTGGTCCTGTTAGCTAGGGATCATGGGAGTTGTAGGCCAAAAACATTTGGAGGGCCAAGTTTGAGGAAGCCCGGTGTAGGCAGATGTCCCATGGGAGTCCCTTCCAACTCTGTCTATAAGACAGTTTGTGTTATTTTCAGTTTGATTTTCTTTGTTCCTACATTGTAGGTATGGAATCCCACATCTGCCCATTTATCTGGCTAATATTCCTTATCAGCTGCATAGATTCTCGGATGTTCAAGGTTCTTTGAGCCACAAGTATTCTGGAAATGAAGGATGTTGGCAAACAAACATTTGCCACGTGGCAGGGGGCTGATCATCTGAATTGCCTTGTCAAATTGGGAGAAGGCTTATAACACTCTCGTCCTTCTCCAGATTCCAGATTTTCCTTACCCATTGATAAGGCAATTCAGACAAGCCACTTACCAAGCAGGTGTATGCATGCATGAATGTCGCGGTAAGTTACTGCTCTGGTGAACGATCCTTGGCAGAGGGAGAGTTTTGCAAAACTTTGGTGCAATTGACCTGCAAAGGTATGGAACAAATAGGGTGTCCTGCTGGATTTCCATATCTGCTGGAGTTACTCATGCAAAAATAAATTATTTGGGCATCCTATTTTGCATGCAAAACTGAACTCCTTCTCCAGGATGTCCATAATGAAGAGTTTGCAAAGCATCTTTTTCTTTCTTTTCACACACCCACACCCACACACACCACAGGACACATGTTTTCATATTTTTGGGATGGGCAAAAGTGGCAATTTCAGTTTCTTTTGATTTCTACTTTTTCTAGTTTGACGTTCAGTTCACATTTGCGTGTCAGTTTGCAAGTTCTTTTGAAAGGCCTCAAGGAAATTCGTCGGAATTTCTCCTAACATGTGGATTTTTGTATGCAATTTCATCTAATGTGCCCCATTTCTGCAGAGACATTTACCCTAATATGATGCATTTTGCGTCTTATTTTCACAATGTGAAGGCTTCTGAATCACAGCTCTTAGCACCATCTATTATGATGGGAACAAGTGAAAAGGGCCACTTCTGCATTTTCCGCTTAGTATTGTTGTTGCTGTTGCTAAGATCTTCCGTGCAAATGGAATATTTGCCCAGTACGTCTCGGTAGGAGAGGAGAGGCTGTGATGGGTTTGCTTTGGCCAATAATGGTGGTAGCCAGAATAGTACCCTCTAGACCAGGGTTTCCCAAACTTGGGTCTCCAGCTCTTTTTGGACTACAACTCCCATCATCCCTTACCCTTGTTCCTGCTAGCTAGGGAGTTGCTTAAAAACATAGAAGAAACAATAATTTGAAACAGTTAAACATTGATAGAATTAAAACTAAATGCATATATGAAATGCAGCCAGACAAGATGCAGTCTGGTTTTGCTTTTTGGCATAGATTCATATTTACCAGGGATGCAAACCTTTCACAAAGTTGAGTAGGGACAGGTGGAACAAATATTGAAATAGGTACCAATGAATGAAAATGCATACACATCCACATGTACAAAGCCAATGCAGTTAGCAGTAAAGCCACAGAAGGAAAATGGGATTGTACCGTCCCCGATCCTGCCTGTACTTGCAAAACGGGATCCCTCCAAGTTAGCAAGGAAGCAAATGTGGCAGAAAGGTAGGGCAGTGGGCAATGAGTCTGGGGTGGTGGAATTGATGGTCTCGCATTGTGTGAGGCAGTACTCTAATTTATTTTGACATGCCGAGTTCTGCTTTCATTATGACAGTGCTAGAGAAGACAGTTTGCAGAAGCCTTTAGCACAGGGGTAGGCAACCTAAGGCCTGTGGGCCGGATGCGGCCCAATCGCCTTCTCAATCCGGCCCACAGACAGTCCGGGAATCAGCGTGTTTTTACATGAGTAGAATGTGTGTTTTTATTTAAAATGTGTCTCTGGGTTATTTGTAGGCGCCTGGTACTTTTACATGAGTAGAATGTGTGCTTTTATTTAAAATGCAACTCTGGGTTATTTGTGGGGCATAGGAATTTGTTCATTTCTCCCCCCCAAAAAATACAGTCCGGCCCACCACATGCTCTGAAGGACAGTGGACCGGCCCACGGCTGAAGAAGGTTGCTGAACCCTGCTTCAGCGTATTATGGCAATGGGGAAGATGGCTTCGTACGGTTTGTATTTCTGGGCCATCTTACCTGACTTGCACTATGCAAACCGAAGCCCAGCTATCCTTTGACAGTCGTACCCCTCCAATTCCTGAGATACTGTTCTCCAATCCAATTCCCCCCCCCAAAAGTGTCCCCAAATGCATGAAGTAGGAAAAGTGGGCACATAAAATGTTGAGTATGTTTCTGAGCACAATTCAAAGTGTTGGTGTTGACCTTGAAAGCCCTAAATGGCCTCGGCCTAGTAGACCTGAAGGAGCGTCTCCACCCCCATTGTTCTGCCCAGACACTGAGGTCCAGCGCCGAGGGCCTTCTGGCGGTTCCCTCGCTGCAAGAAGCCAAGTTACAGGGAACCAGGCAGAGGGCCTTCTTGGTAGTGGCACCTGCCCTGTGGAACGCCCTCCCATCAGATGTCAAGGAAATAAGCAACTACCTGACTTTTAGAAGACATCTGAAGGCAGCCCTGTATAGGGAAGTTTTTAATGTTTGATTGATTTTTATTATTAATAATCTGTTGGGAGCCACCCAGAGTAGTTGATGAACCCCAGCCAGATGGGTGGGACGTAAATAATAAATTGTTGTTGTTGTTGTTTAGCTGGCAGGATGCTGATGAGTGTGCACCGGGGGAAGGGGAGCTGGAGCCTGACTTGGGAGATGAGAGCAGTGATTTTAGGAGAACTGTACCAGCCATGAGGCAGGAGTCAAAGGCAGGGGAAGCTTCAGAGCTGGAGGACGGAGCACAGGATGAGTTGGAAGAAGAGGAGGAAGAGGCAGGCCAGTCAAGTGAAGGGCGAGTTGTTTCCGCAGTCTCTCCTGCACCTGTGTCCCAGAACCAGGAGGGGATTGAATAATAATAATAATAATTTATTATTTATACCCTGCCCATCTGGCCGGTCTCCCCAGCCACTCTGGGCGGCTTCCAACAGAAAAATAAAACACAATAATCTATTAAACATTAAAAGCCTCCCTGAACAGGGCTGCCTTCAGATGTCTTCTAAAAGTCTGGTAGTTGTTTTCCTCTTTGACATCTGTGGGGAGGGCGTTCCACAGGGCGGGCGCCACCTCCGAGAAGGCCCTCTGCCTAGTTCCCTGCAACTTGGCTTCTCGCAACGAGGGAACTGCCAGAAGGCCCTCGGTGCTGGACCTCAGTGTCCGGGCAGAACGATGGGGGAGGAGATGCTCCTTCAGGTATACAGGACCAAGGCCATTTAGGGCTTTAAAGGTCAGCACCAACACTTTGAATTGTGCTCGGAAACGTACTGGGAGCCAATGTAGATCTTTCAAGACGGGATCTTGAAGAGGGATAAGCAGAGAGGGCAGACCATGCAAATGCCCCTATTTTCCAGGGACAGTCCCGGATTTACAAAAGTCATCCCATTTTTAAAATTTAATCCCAGAATGTCCTACTTTTCTCCCTCGGAATGTGGCAGACTCTCCTTCCTTGGAGGTTTCTAAGCAGAGGTTGGATGGTCATCTGTCAGGGATGCTTTAGCTGAGATTCCTGCATTGCAGGGGGTTGGACTAGAGGACCCTTGGGGTCCCTTCCAACTCCCTTCTTTAAAAAAAGAGCAGCGCCCCCTGAGCAGGGGGACTGCAAATAGCTGCATTTACCATGTGCCACTGCTATGCATGGACGGGGGTGGAGGGTGGGGGGAATAGAATTGGATATTCTGTTCCTTGCAGCAGAAGAGCACCCATGATCGCTCTCACATACATAATTTTTTAGAGGAAGCTCAGTGCTTCTTGATGAGAATCAGAGAAAACCCTTCACACAGTTCATAGTTAAACTGTGAAATTTAGATTGTGATTGCCATCAACTTGGATGACTTTTAAAGAAGATTCAGGTAGGTAGCCGTGTTGGTCTGACGCAGTCAAAATAAATTAAAAAATTGTCCAGTAGCACCTTAGAGACCAACCAGTGAGGTGTAGTGGTTAAGAGCGGTAGACTCGTAATCTGGGGAACCGGGTTCGCGTCTCCGCTCCTCCACATGCAGCTGCTGGGTGACCTTGGGCTAGTCACACTTCTTTGAAGTCTCTCAGCCCCACCCACCTCACAGAGTGTTTGTTGTGGGGGAGGAAGGGAAAGGAGAATGTTAGCCGCTTTGAGACTCCTTCGGGTAGTGATAAAGCGGGATATCAAATCCAAACTCTTCTTCTATAAGTTGGGATCCCCCCAAACTTGCCACTGCAGAGATTGTGCTAATTTCCCATTGGTTAAAGTGGAATGGTTGCCAAAAGTTTTCTTCTTCTTCTTCTTCTTCTTCTTCTTCTTCTTCTTCTTCTTCTTCTTCTTCTTCTTCTTCTTCTTCTTCTTCTTCTTCTTAGCTTTCGTGTGTAGTATCTGAAGAAGTGGCCTGATCCAGAGGGTTGCTTTTACGTTCTTTAATAATAATAAAAGTTTCTCATCTGAAAACTTTCAGCTCATAATCTTGTCACTCATTATTTGGAAGAGAACTGCTTGGCCAAGAGACAGCACAGAAGTTGAGGAAAACAAAAATTCCCCCCTGGTGCTTAATCTTCCCATGAATATATATTTAAGAAACATCAAGCCATATCCAGTTCGTTCCTTCACCTTCATGGAAAGGGCACAAAGGGGGGTGCTTTTGATTAGATTTATCATCTCCCCAAGTGCTTGTCATTTCACATTATGCCGGCAAACGACCAAAACTCAAAACATATCCCCTCTAGGAAGGAATTCATGGCCCCCTAGTGTGGACAGGGATTAAGCCCTCGGAAGAGCAGAGCTAAACAAATTACTTAAGGGTGTCAGATGAAATCCCCGGAACAGGCTCCAAAGCTCGGAGGAGACGGACGCAGGCAAATGGAAGATGCCGTCAACAGACCATGTCTCCGAGGTGTCCACATGCACTACATCAATCTGTTGACAGGCTTGCTTTGACAATACGCCACCAGCGTTTGGCTGCACAACGCAGACGGCAGGAACCTGCAGCCCAAGGTCTGGCTGTTTGGTTCTGATGAATATGTGGACTTCGGCATCTCCTCTTCCTCCACCGCTTTCACCACCCTTCCACACTTCTCGGCTTGCCAAGGCATAATGCGGCACTGAAAACAGAAGAGGCAGATGAAAAAGGTTTTTAAATACACTTTCCCCCAAAAAACCAGAAGCATTTTTGTTAGGAATTATAGGACAAGAGATTACAAAGGAGGACAATATACTATTTTTGTATGCGACAACTGCCGCTAGGACATTGTTAGCCCAAAAATGGAAAACCCAGGAATTACAAGCGATCGAAGAGTGGCAGACAAAAATGATAGACTATGCGGAACTGGCGAGACTGACTAGCAGGATCCGGAACCAGGGGGAAGCAAGGTTCCAAAGAGATTGGAGTAAATTTGTGGACTATATGGAAAAGAACTGTAGAAGTTTAAAGACACTTGCAGGACTGAAATAAATCCTACAAATTGACTTTAAATGGGAGGTATAAAGGAACTGCGGGATAAGAACTGAATAGAAAACCAAATGAGGGGAGGGAGGGAAGTCAAGCTCGGCGGAGCATTGAGAAGGAGAGATTTGGAGAGAATTGTTAAAAAGATGTATGCGTTGTATTGTTTTTTAATGTTTGTTTTGTTTAATGTGTTTTAATTGGAAAATCTAATAAAATGCTTTAAAAAAAAAGAAAACAGAAGAGGCAGTGGGTGAAATCCAACGCCTGCTCACCTTTTACTCTGCTCGGTTCTGCTCTGTAGCAGGGGTGCCAACTTGAATAAAATATTGGGAGGGGTGTAGGTAAACCATAGCTGCCAAGTATCCCGTATCCGCCGGGAAAACCCCTTTTTTCTTACTGTTTCCCAGCGGTCTCCCGTTTGGTGATAAATCCCGGCATTCTCCCTTAAATTCGCTTCTTCCCGGCGGCCATTTTTCTGGTGCCGCTTTGCCCTTCTATGGGCACCAGAAAATGGCGCCGCCGGCGCCGGAAGTCGCTTCCGCGCATGACCAGAAGTTGCGTGACGCGACTTCCGGTGGCGCTTCGCCCTTCTATGGGCATCAGAAAATGCCGGCGCCAGAAGTCGCTTTTACGTGTTTCCGGTCATGCGCGGAAGCGACTTCCGGCGCTGGCGCCGCCATTTTCTGATGCCCATAGAAGGGCGAAGCGCCACCGGAAGTTGCATCACGCAACTTCCGGTCATGCGCGCGCTGCCGATCCCGGATCTTTACGACCCGGACTTGGCAGCTATGAGGTAAACTCTGCCCTGCATAGAATCATAGGATTGTAGAGTTGGAAAGGGTCCCAAGGGTCATCTAGTCCAACCCCCTGCAATGCAGGAATCTCGGCTCAAACATCCATGACAAATGGCCATCCAACCTCTGCTTAAAAACCTCCAAGGAAGGAGAGTCCACAACCTCCCAAGGGAGACCGTTCCGCTGTTGAACAGCTCTTACTGTCAGAAAGTTCTTCCTGGTGTTTAGTTGGAATCTCCTTTCTTGTAACTTGAAGCCGTTGGTTCGAGTTCTCTCCAGACGAGGAGAAAACCAGCTTGCTCCTTCTTCCACGTGACATGATCGCCAACATGGGAAGGTAGCTCATCCAGGAGAAGGAAGATTCTAAACCTCCGCTGCCTTGTGCGAGTAAACCTTATGCAAATCCAGAGTGGAGTCCCTAAGACGGTTGGATGGTGCCTTTTACACTTTCTGGCATCTCCTGCAGCCAAGCTGGTGCCAAATGTCTTGCTCTGCTTTGCCTTGGACCCCATCAGCGAGGCTGAGAGGGGGGTCTTGTCATCTGGGCAGCCCAGGACCTCCAGACACACTGCCCAGGCTTGTGCCCCAGGGAAATCACTTTGGTGCTGCTAGCACAGTGGTTTGACTTTACCCCTGGAGGCACACTCCATTGTCTCTTGAGACAGACGGATGCCAACAAGGGCTTTTTAGTGTATGGTGTGGTTGTGGCTTCAGTTGCTGTCTCAAAGGTACAAACACCTTCAGTACCCCCGCTCTGAAATGTTAAGTGCACTTCTTTGCATCCCAAATGTTATGTACTGCTGATTGGTCCGCAGGAGCCACCCAATCCAGCTCCAGGTGGAAGTGAATCAGCAACCTGATTGGCCTGCAGGGGCAGCCAATCAGGCTGCTGGCAGAAGTCAATCCGCAACCTGATTGGCCCACAGGTGCAGCCCTGAAGTAGCCAATCACACAAGGCCCATTGTGTAAATAATGTATATAAGCAGACGTTTTGGGGGAAAGAGCCATTCTTCTCTTCTTTTCCTATTGCTACTACAAGCTGAATAAAGAGCGTGAAATTCACTCTCGAGTCCGAGTATATTTCACCAAGCACAAACCAGCCGAGAAGAAGCCCCAACCATGGTTATCAGTGACAATCAGCTGCTGTTCCTTCCATGATCCCAGGAAGCACTCCAAAGGGATCTTTGAATGGTGTTCTTCAAGGAACACATCTTCAAAATGCAGCCCCATATTTCAGACAGAAACTCTGCATTCCCCCCCCCCTCCAATGCCAGAGACGATAACAATAAACTTACTCATACTTTTAAAAAACACAACACACCTCTCTAATTATCATATAAACTATTGAGTTTCATTTCTTTTATGGAAATAGCTTTATTGTTATAGAGAGGCATCTGCCTTGCTTCTGCTGCGGCTCTGGGGGGAAAAACCATTTGGAGAATTTAGATCAGGCTTTCCCTGACTTGGTTCATTGCTTAAAAGTTAGAAGAGACACTTCCTTTGTTCCTCTCCTGCCACTGTCTCCCGCAACCCCTATTCCTCCTCCTCCATCTCTCTTCCCCAGCCTAACAGTGTATTTTAAACGCCTTCCCAATTGCCTAGCAATTTACGGTTTTGTAGAGGAGAAATGGCTTGAGGGAGCCATCCAACTTTTACGCCTGGAACATCAAAATGAAATGCCAAATGGAAAGATGAATTGGCCACGACTTTGTGGGGAAGGACGGTTGCCTGAGGTACAGCACGCCGATTCTGAGGCTCAGAGGTATTGAGGGCGGGCTTTGGGGGCTTGTGTCTGGGGGGCGAGATCTAGAATTTATCAGAAGTGCATGAGAATATAAAAGATGAAAGGAGTTGGGGAGAGCGGTGGTCATCATGCCATGTAATGAGTTGCCGGCTAAAATGGACTGTTTCGAGGAATAACGCAAATAACTGCTTCAATGCTTTCGCTCTCCCCTCCCAAATTCTGGGGGTGTGCAGACAGAGCGGTCATTTATGCATCAAAGAAAAAGAAAGTTATTGATTCAGTCTTTATTAATTTATCAATTGCTTTCTAAAGCATCCATCACAAGGCAATTTAACATATAAGAAGAGTTTGGAGTTGATATCCCGCTTTATCACTACCCGTAGGAGTCTCAAAGCGGCTAACATTCTCCTTTCCCTTCCTCCCCCACAACAAACACTCTGTGAGGTGGGTGAGGCTGTGAGACTTCAAAGAAGTGTGACTAGCCCAAGGTCACTCGAACCTGGTTCACCAGATTACGAGACTACCGCTCTTAACCACTATACCACACAGGCTATAAGATACAGTTACAGGTAGGTAGCCGTGTTGGTCTGCCGTTGGTCAAAACAAAATAAAAAAATTCCTTCCAGTAGCACCTTAGAGACCAACTAAGTTTGTCATTGGTATGAACTTTCGTGTGCATGCACACTTCTTCAGATACAGATAAGGTGCTACTGGAAGGAAATTTTATTTTATTTTATATAAGATACAGTAGTTTAAAAGCTGTTAAAAGCACAGGAACAACCAATGCATTTAAAACAAGGCTAAAACGTAACAAGCAGACACTTGTGGAAAGACCTGTTTATGCTGGGGAAACTTGCTGGAACAAAAAGTTATCTGGTTGTCTTCACTCTATAAGTGAATGATACAAAATTAATTCAAAGTCTGCATGTGGTCCCGACCTTATTTAGGGCATAGACCAGGCATAGGCAAACTTGGCCCTCCATATGTTTTGGGACTACAACTCCCATCATCCCTAGTTAACAGGACAAGTGGTCAGGGGTGATGGGAGTTGTAGTCCCAAAACATCTGGAGGGCTGAGTTTCCCTATGTCGGGCATAGGCTTTGCTCCATGGTAGTAACATCATGCCACGCACTGGTGCCATGTTCCCTGAGCACCCACTGCAGTTCCTAAGAACCCACCCCTCTGTCCTCCATTTCATCTGAGTTATGATTAAGGGAGATAGCAGGGAAACTGGGGGCATTTGGAGGGCCTCAGGACCCTGTGGCTGGCATGCATGGTTGTAGCAGTTATTGGGGGAAACTGGGAACTATGCGTTCCCATGGCTCCCCAAATCACCGGAAGCCTTGGTGAACTTGCTCGGTGGAGCGTTCACAACCTCAGCCCCTGCCACTGCATTCAGCTGGAGATATTCCTCCTCTCCCTTGTCGAACTTGGAAAATGGTGCACAGTGTGGAGAATCACACAGAAGTCTGCAAATCAATACTGGGGCAAAACATGGATGACCCCAGATCCATCTCCAACTGGGCCAGCTTCTGGAGGAACTGGAGACCTCTCCATAGGTGGTTTCCTAAATGCCAGACCACGTCACTCCTTTTTAGGGTTAACGTTTTTTTTTTTTTAAGGAAAATCCTCCTTGATTGGCATAGAGGCTATATAATGGAAATAAAAGAAAGAGCAACCTCTTTCATACCCTTCAACATTACTCCAATGAAAATAGGGACATCACATTCAATGAAAATAGGGACATCACATTATACAGGGTTGTATAATTACTTATTTCCTTGGCTCAAGGGGGGGAGGTGTCACATAACTCCATACCCCCCAACATTTCTCCAACAAAAATAGGGATTTTCTAAGGAAAAGGGGGGAATTCTGGGATCAAATCAGAAACCAGGACAGCTTCTGTAAATCCGGGACTGTCCCTGGGAAATAGGGACAGCTGGAGAGTCTGCTCTTTTGATTATCAAAAATGAACAAACAAGAGAAAAATATAGTTACAGGTAGGTAGCCGTGTTGGTCTGAGTCGAAGAAAAATAAATAAATTCCTTCAGTAGCACCTTAAAGACCAACTAAGTTTTTATTTTGGTATGAGCTTTCGTGTGCATGCACACTTCTTCAGATACACTAGAAACAGAAGAGTCAGACCCTTATGCATATACACAGAGGGTGGTGGGGGTGGGTGGGAATGGGTGATGGGCTGATGGGAGTGGTAAACCTGTAGATGGCTGTTAACGACTGATGATGACTGCAGTTGGTCCTTGGGGGGGGGAGCAAGGGCTGAGGCGCTAAAGAAAGCTTGATCATGCATAATGAGATAAGAATCCTATGTCTTTGTTCATCCCAGGTGGCTCCATGGTTTTAAGCTTGGTAATGAGTTCCAATTCAGCAACTTCTCTTTCCAGTCTGTTCCTGAAATTTTTCTGTAATAAAACAGCTGCTTTGAGATCTTGTATAGAATGTACTGGTTTCTCTGTCTTGTGGTTCCTGATGTCAGATTTATGTCCATTTATCCTTTGGCGTAGGGTTTGGCCTGTTTGTCCAATATAGAGAGCTGAAGGGCACTGTTGGCATTTGATGGCATACACAATGTTAGAAGATGAGCAATTAAATAGTCCTGAGATGGTATGTTGGATGTTGTTGGGGCCAGTAATGGTGTTGTCCGGGTGTATGTGGCAGCAAAGTTGGCATCTGGGTTTATTGCAGGCTCTGGTACCAGTGTCCATGTTAAAGTCTGGTGGTTGTATTATTGTGGGTGAGGAGTTGTTTAAGATTGGGTGGCTGTCTGTAGGCAATGAAAGGTCAATGTAAGGCAATGAAAATATATTTCTCTGAGGTATACAGATGCAGAAAAGCAAGTTGTGTATGGTAGCTCTGGAGTTAAAAATGGAAGAGTAGTCTGGAGTGAAGGAAGGGTATTTACCAACAGACTTACATTTGTATAATTAAACAGGAAAGGAGAAGCCTCTCTTTGTGTATTGTACTGTTTCTACAGAGTTCAGCTCCCTGTTTTGTATTATTCATCTAGACAAGGATGCTTCCTTCCTGCCCCCCCCCCCTCCCTCGCCCTTTCTTCACACTTCAAACCTATGTAGAAAACACTTCAGTTTCCTGGTAGGATAAACTCGTATCATGTAAATGAAAAAAGAAAACCACTTCAGGAAACGGAGACCCAAGATGGGCAAATTTCGAAGAAGTAGGTCAACGCAGAAGGTTCTTAAAACGAGTGTCAGGATGAGAAGGAAAGGGGGGACCCTCGCTACGTTGTGGAGAGTTTCAATTTTTGGGGGGGGGGGGACAAACCCCATCTTGGAAAGAAACAGGCTTTTATTATTATACAGATGAGGGCATTGGCATCAGTTCTGGTCATCTCAACTCAAAACAGCTATTGCGGAAGTTGAAAAGGGTTCAGAAAATGCAGTCGTGATGATCAAGGACAGGCATCCCCAAACTTCGGCCCTCCAGATGTTTTGGGACTACAATTCCCATCTTCCCCGACCACTGGTCCTGTTAGCTAGGGATCATGGGAGTTGTAGGCCAAAACGTCTGGAGGGCCGCAGTTTGGGGGTGCCTGATCAAGGAGATGGAGCAACTCCCTTATGAGAAACAGAAACCATTTCCTACATGACAGCCCTTCAGAAAACGAAAGACATCTCTCATGTCTCACCTTGATGTTCCCTTCTCCAGAGTACACAATGGTTTCCCTGCAGGACTTGGCCCCTCTCCTGTGGTCCAGCTCAGCTTGAGATTTTGTTGTTGGTTCCACCACCTGGTTTATCCCTCCTGAACTGCCCCACACTGCCAAACTCCCTCAAGCGTCACCTGTTCAACCCTGTGCCCCCTGCAAAGCAACAGACTCTGTTCCCAGCCTGTGGGCCGCATCCCTAACCCACTCGGTGTCAACAGCAAAAGTCCAGGCTCCAACCCATGTCTTACCACTCCAGAGAACTGGAATCCCACTTTTCAGGTTTCACATATCTCCTAAAAAGTCAGGTGTCTGTTCATTGGAATGCAAATTTAGGTGCGGATTTTAATTCTTAAAATAATAATAATCATCATCACAGAGTAATGTGAGTATTGGACAAAAACCTTGACATCAGCCAGAAATGGAGTGAGGAGCAATAAGGGATGTTACTTTTTTATTGCTTTAGAATGGTCTGAAACTGGAATGACCTATGGAACTTGCTGAATCATCTGGGAGACCCTGAATCCAGGGGAGGGGGGGTGATTTAGTTTTAAGTGATTAAATGATATTATGTTAGAAAAATTAATATTTGAATTCATGGAAAGTTTTTGGTAATAGATTTTAGGCTAAGGGGAGGAATAAAAGATAGAGGACGGAAAAACAATTTTTGATTTGGATTAATTGATTAATTATTGGTGGAGGATAATGGACGTTTTTCAGAATAGAATAGCTGAGAGATAATGATAAAATGTGGTAGAATGATTTAAGATACAAAATGAAAATTGCTTAATTGAGATTTTAAAATAGACCCAGTGTGGGGGGAATTGAGGAAGTCAACAATGTTAAGTAAAAAATGTAAGAATTGTTATGTTTTTCTTTTTCATGTTTTATTTTTGTTTTGTTTTTTTGTGATTTTATTTTTGTGAATATTGGAAAATGAATAAAAATTATTTGGAAAAAAACACAACAGAAATGGACTGCCCCATTCATCATTAAAAGCCACACAGAAAATCCACACTTAAAATCATATGCATTTATATAATATAATAATAATTTATTATTTATACCCCGCCCATCTGGCTGGGTTTCCCCAGCCACTCTGGGCGGCTTCCAACAGAAATATTAAAATACACTAATTTATTAAAGATTAAAAGTTTCCCTAAACAGGGCTGCCTTCAGATGTCCTCTAAAAGTCTGGTAGTTGTTTTTCTGTGTACTCTTCCCCAATATACACATTTTCAACAAGTTTCACGCTCTGTTTGCTTTCCCTTGCATTTCCCCCTAAAAACAAACCTCCTGTCCACATCTTCCCCCATATAAGCACAGCTCTGTATCATTTTTTTGAAAAGGGAACTGCAGTATGGTCAATCTTCTTCCAATCTGTGGTGGCTGAGCCTGATGGGAGTTTCCCCCTCCATCCCTAATTTAGGGACCCATCTGGCTCCCAAGGCTTCCCAAGTCCCCACCACCGCAACTCTACACATGTGTAAATAGATGCCTGCTGCACGCAAGCATGAGCCTGGAAATTGTGCTGTGCTTAAAAGAAACGGGATGTGAGCTTCCAACCCAGATAGTAGCAGCTTAAACAATGAGTAGAGGCACTCCAAGCCAATTGATGAAAATAGGAGAGATTGGGGGGGGAGGGGTTGGTTGGTTGGAGGAATGAGACCAAGATGATGCTTGTAAGCATGTTGTTCAATATAAAATCTCTCATGAGTTCCAGTGCAAGGCAGAAAAGTTTTCTTGATATTCCATTGATAAAAGTAACCCCATGATTCCTGGAATGATTTGTTTGTTTCTATGCCGTCAATTTGCAAAGCTCGAGCTTTTCTAATCTTTTCGTGGCATGTCTAGCATTTATCCTTCTTCCCAAGGCTTTCTTCCCCGAGGAGCTCCCCTTCCACAAGAGGCTTCCATGTGATCAGAGCGATTCCACTGTAGTCTGGCTTTTGTTTCGTGCAAATCTGTCAGTCTTTACAGTTTTCAGGTCTCTTTATCTTCATGCCCAAGCACCTCATGCTCTTTTGCTGAATGTTGCTCCACAGAGAGGGCTTTCGATGTTGCAGGAAAACAAGCGAAGGAATCCTGAGGCATGCTAAGAGTAAAGCTATCGCCCCATTAACATGCAACGCCAACTTAGCAGGAAGACCCATCAATTTAAATGGGCCTCACTCCCAAGAAAGCCAGTATAAGGGTTTGGGGTATCAGCGTTGCAATTCCATCATATTGTTGTTGGTGTTTTGCAGAAGTCATTGTCAGTGGAAAATCTGCCTTGAATGTAGAAGGTTCCAAGTTCAATCATCAGCATTTTTAGGTAGCTCTGCATCCCTGGAGAGCTGCTGTCAGTCAGTGTGGACCAGGCATAGGCAAACTCTGGCCCTCCAGATGTTTGGGACTACAATTCCCATCATCCCTGACCACTGGTCCTGTTAGCTAGGGATGATGGGAATTGTAGTCCTAAACATCTGGAGGGCCAGAGTTTGCCTATGCCTGGTGTGGACAATCCTGTGCTAAATGGACCAATGGTTTAACTCAATAGAAGGCAGCTTCCTATGTTCTGATGGGATTGCAAACTATAGCATCCTCTGGAGACCCTTCATCCCCCAGGTACTTGTCCAGACTAGAGCAATTGAGCTCTACTTGGGGTGGTCAGATTACATAATAAAGCTGGCCATTGTTCAGCAGTGAGAGAGAAGTGACTAGTGGGGTGCCACAGGGTTCTGTCTTGGGCCCAGTCTTATTCAACATCTTCATCAATGACTTGGATGATGGGCTTGAGGGCATCCTGAGCAAGTTTGCAGATGACACCAAATTGGGAGGGGTGGCTAATACCCCAGAGGACAGGATCACACTTCAAAATGACCTTAACAGATTAGACAACTGGGCCAAAGCAAACAAGATGAATTTTAACAGGGAGAAATGTAAAGTACTACACTTGGGCAAAAAAATTGAAAGGCACAAATACAGGATGGGAGACACCTGGCTTGAGAGTGGTACATGTGAAAAGGATCTAGGAGTCTTGGTAGACCACAAACTTGACATGAGTCAACAGTGTGATGCAGCAGCTAAAAAAGCCAATGCAATTCTGGGCTGCATCAATAGGAGTATAGCATCTAGATCAAGGGAAGTAATAGTACCACTGTATTCCGCTCTGATCAGACCTCACCTGGAGTACTGTGTCCAGTTCTGGGCACCACAGTTTAAGAAGGATACTGACAAGCTGGAACGTGTCCAGAAGAGGGCAACCAAAATGGTCAAAGGCCTGGAAACGATGCCTTATGAGGAACGGCTTAGGGAGCTGGGTATGTTTAGCCTGGAGAAGAGAAGGTTAAGGGGTGATATGGTAGCCATGTTCAAATATATAAAAGGATGTCATATGGAGGAGGGTGAAAGGTTGTTTTCTGCTGCTCCAGAGAAGCGGACACGGAGCAATGGATTCAAACTACAAGAAAGAAGATTCCACCTATACATTAGGAAGACCTTCCTGAGAGTAAGAGCTGTTCGACAGTGGAACTTGCTGCCAAGGAGTGTGGTGGAGTCTCCTTCTTTGGAGGTCTTTAAGCAGAGGCTTGACAGCCATCTGTCAGGAATGCTTTGGTGGTGTTTCCTGCTTGGCAGGGGGTTGGACTGGATGGCCCTTGTGGTCTCTTCCAACTCTATGATTCTAACATAATAGAAAAGGTGTGAGGGTTATCTGGCACCTGGGCCCAATGCAGACATCTCCGTTTGCATACCTTCCAACATTTCTCCGGTGAAAATAGGGACGTCCCGTTCCACAATGATAAGTATGTTGGTGGGCATAATATAGACAATCCAGATATAGTTGATGTGTATGCTACTATTGCATGGAGGTGTGCACCATTGCACAACCTCACGAGTAAAAGCACCCTATGCATTTCAAGGGGCACCTGTGTGTTTGCATGGCCTGAGAAGCAAACCGACACTGGCAATTCTCTTCCTCTTCCATGCTTGTTTAATAAACCACTAAGTACCCATGTTTTGCTGTTCAACATGGCTTTGCACTTCTAACCAGGCCTTGTCCGTCCCCCACTAGGCCTTGTTCCTTGATCGCTTGTGGTTAATTATTGGCCTTATCCTCTTTCCGGTGTGCCTTTCCCCTGCTCGGTTTCCAAGCTCTGGGTCGGATAGACCAGATGAGGCGAGTGTAAAACACAGGACTGGGGGAACACAAGATTAACTGTTCCCTTGGGGAAGCTCTTATTACTTGCTGCATCCTTCTCACAGTTCAGACAGAGACACTGGAAATGCAGCAAAGTGATTGTCACCTCCCGCAGAACAAACAAGGGAAGATGCTCCAGATTCCGTTGGATTCTGGAGCGACTTGCGCCCAGCAAATGATCAAACATCAGTGGTCCTAAGCAGGGGCATGCTGAATAGTCTCTGGTTTCAATGCTTGGCTTGAAAATAGAGGTTTCTCTTCCCCTGACCCGCAAGAATACTGAGGTTGTGCATTAAAAACAAACCCAATCAGATGGATTGGGTACAAAAAATAATAATAAAATTAGTAGTAGTAGTAGTAGTAGTAGTAGTAGTAGTAATCATAGAATTGTAGAGTTGGAAGCATACCTGCCAAGTTGCTGTCGGAGAAATAAGGGACCGGGTGGAAGTAGCAGACCGGAAGTAGCGCTGCCGCCATTTTGGAACTGGGCGGAGCATGCTCAGAAGTCGCACTGCAGCCATTTTGGAACTGGGCAGAGCAGCATCAAAAGTCACTTCTGAGCATGCTCCGCCCAGTTCCAAAATGACCACCGTGTCAGAATAAACCAGGGAAAAACAAAAAAATCAATTTTTTTCAGCTAGGAACAGCTGGAAAACGGGGATTTCCTGGATAATACGGGAGGCTTGACAGCTATGGTTGGAAGGGACCTCAAGGGCCAACCCCCTGCAATGCTGGAACATTTTGCCCAACATGAGGCTCGACCCTGAAATTAAGAGTTTCATGCTCTACCGAATGAGCTATCAAGGCAGATAGAACAACCCAATGCTGACCCCAGGACTAACATATGAAGGTCCATAGCTCTGTGGCAGAGCCTCCGCTTGGCATGCAGAAGGTTGCCAGTTCAACCCTTGGCATCTCCAGGCAGTACTGGGAAAGATTCCCATCTGGATAGCTGCTGCCAGTTAGCATAAATAATAACAGAACCAGTTGAACCAAAACGACTTCCTGTGTCCCGAGCTCCAGATTTGAGGGAGCCCTTGGCAAGGTGCCCTCTCTCCTACGTCAGGGGGCGATTTTAATTTCCCACGCGCCCTGGGGCAGCACTTCATTGGTGGGAAATTAAAGTGTCCACCTGTCACCGAGGCTGCTTCCAGGGAAGCCTGCGGTCGACGCTCCAGGCAGGCTGCAGCAAGCTGCTCTGTTTCTTCGCAAACCCAGCCGATTTGCAACCTATCACTCATTGGCTCTTAGCTCCACTCCTCCTGCTCCACGGGAAAATGTGCCATTTGTACACGTCATGCTCAAGTCGTCGCCGAGTGAAGGAGAAACTGTGCAGCTGCGGCAGGTTAATCAAGCCAGGCTGAGGTTAATCTGATGGATGAAAAACACCTCCATTTAAACAAATAAAAGAAGGAGGGATGCTCTGATAGTTGCTTTTAAAAACAGAGGAGGTTCTAGTGGTGACCCCTTAAGGCTGCTTAAGCTCATTCATATACACACATTCACACTCAATTTCTCTCACACACTATGCAAAAGCCTGCTCTCAGTCAGGAGAAGCCACCACTAATAACTTTGTTATTGTGAGAGAGAAAGAGAAAGAGAGAGAGAGAGAGAGAGAGAGAGAGAGAGAGAGAGAGAGAGAGAGAGAGAGAGAGAGAGAGAGAGAGAGACCTCATGCGTCTGGCTATCGTCTCTTCCTAATGGAGAGATGATTCCATATGGTTTCATATGTCGTTCGATGGCGAGCAAACGTTATCAGGAGAGGGGAGGCAGCTGGCGCCCCCTTTTAGAGCCATATGGAGCAATGCGAGAGTCTTTCCTCAATGCGCTACGTGATCAAAACATCCAGCGAAGCAGGTGCTGCCCTACGGGGAGATGCTGTGCTATCACATGCTCTCAGCAGGCTCCGGCCTTTAACTTTCTCAGCTGGCCACGTTCTGCCATTCGAAGAAGGATAGGTGACACCTGGCTTGAGAGCAGTACATGTGAAAAGGATCTAGGAGTCTTGGTAGACCACAAACTTGACATGAGTCAACAGTGAGATGCAGCAGCTAAAAAAAGCCAATGCAATTCTGGGCTGCATCAATAGGAGTATAGCATCTAGATCTAGGGAAGTAATAGTACCACTGTATTCTGCTCTGGTCAGACCTCACCTGGAGTAATGTGTCCAGTTCTGGGCACCACAGTTCAAGAAGGATACTGTCAAGCTGGAACGTGTCCAGAAGAGGGCAACCAAAATGTTCAAAGGCCTGGAAACAATGCCTTATGAGGAACGGCTTAGGGAGCTGGGTATGTTTAGCCTGGAGAAGAGAAGGTTAAGGGGTGATATGATAGCCATGTTCAAATATATAAAAGGATGTCATATAGAGGAGGGTGAAAGGTTGTTTTCTGCTGCTCCAGAGAAGTGGACACGGAGCAATGGATTCAAGCTACAAGAAAGAAGATTCCACCTAAACGTTAGGAAGAACGTCCTGACAGTAAGAGGTGTTCGGCAGTGGAATTTGCTACCAAGGAGTGTGGTGGAGTCTCCTTCTTTGGAGGTCTTTAAGCAGAGGCTTGACAGGCATATGTCAAGAATGCTTTGATGGTGTTTCCTGCTCGGCAGGGGGTTGGACTGGATGGCCCTTGTGGTCTCTTCCAATTCTATGATTCTATGAAGGCTCTGGGTCAAGTTGGGGCTTTGCAGAGGCCGGGAAAGACATGCCGATAACCTGTTTTTATATCTTTTGGAAACCTCCCAGAGTAGCTGGGGCAACCCCAGTCAGATGAGTAGGGTACGAACACTAAGATTATTATGGTGGTGGTGATCCGTAATAAGCAGGAAGCTGATCACTGCCTTGACAAGGCAAGGAACAAGTTGGCGCCTTGTGAAATAATAGACTAGATAGCTCTTTGAACAGCAATCAACAGGGACGCCAACTCCCCCCCCCCACATTGAGGGGGCGCAGCCACGTGACGTGGGGTGGTGGTGGCAGCCCCCTCAATATTTGTGGGGTGCAGCCCCCTGCCCCCCCAAATGGGGGTCTGGAGCCCCTTGCGCCCCATATACCTAGTGCCCCCAGCAATCAATGTCCATGTGTTCGGCTTGCTTGCTTGTTTGTAAAAATTGTTCCCTGTCCTTCAGCAAAAAAAAAAAAAAAAACTTTCAGACAGCTCCCATGGCTAAAAGCTGTCGAGCCCATAAAGCAAAAGATTAACGGCAATAAAGGTTTAACCACAGAGGCGGTAATAAGCATGTATGCACATCAAAGAAGTGTGCAAGAAACAGGTGCTGCTGGTGTAATTTTTTATTTTATTTTTAAAGGTCTTTGCTTGGTGTTGACATGACATCTGCATAGCTTTTAATGTTTGATGGATTTCTGTATTTGAATATTTTGTTGGAAGCCGCCCAGAGTGGCTGGGGGAGCCCGGCCAGATGGGCCGGGTATAAATAATAATAATAATAATAATAATAATAATAATAATAATAATATATTATTATTATTATTTATTATTATTATAGACACTATCTGCGGAGATCCTCCCTGAATTTGAGTCCTTTTGACCCCCTCATTGAACAGTAGAGTTGAAGGAGCCCAAAGCGTGGCTGGGGCAACCCAGTCAGATGGGTGGGGTACAAATAATGATGATAATAATAATAATAATAGTAATAATAATAATAATAATGTAAGGGGGAGAGAGTATAGGGAACCTCCCCCTATCATCAGGAGCAGCTCCTCCCCAAGCAGCGATGGAAGCGCGGGGTCTGAAGGGGCTAGTCAGGAAGCGGGGAGAGAGTGCCAGGTCTCTGACGGCATGGGAGAGCCCCTGCTCCACAGGCGGGAAAGGAGAGAGATGGAAAGGGGGGGAGGGAAAAGACGTGGCGCAGACCCTTTCCCCCGGCACCGAAATTAAGGAGGAGGAGAAAGGGGAGGAGATTTGCTGTCCCGAGACTGCTATGTTGCTCCAGGTCACGAAAAGGGGCAGTGCCGGATTCTGGATCGGAATAAGCAGACATGTTTCCAACAGCTCGCTACACTGTAAATAGAGTGCACCAATAAAGACTGTTAAAAGACAAGCATGTGGAAGGTCGTTACTCTGGAGTAGTCGCAATAACCCCTGACAAATAATAATATCATTAATAATAATATCATTAATATCCAGCCCCCTGCAATGTAGGAATCACAGCAGATATCAATATAAGTTCAATTTCATCCTTAGATTCACTGTCCAAGGTTCCCATATCGTGAATCGCCTTTCTGTTTTCTTCCTCCTTTTCCTGAAAGGCTGCTAGGGGCCGCCTTGTCTCCATTGGCTCAAGTCTCTTGTCGCTTTGTCACTTCCTTTCTCCCCCTTCCCCCCCCCCCCGCAAGCCTGGTATAATAACAATCACAGCCTTCAAATAAGCTCGCTCCGTTTTTCAATTCCTGGAGTCAGCTTTGCTAATATCTGTGGGCCCAAGTTACCTGCTGACTGATTTATGGGAGCTGTGGGGTTCCTTCGGAAACGGAGTGCGGCCTATTCCACCCGTGTGTGTTATGACACTGCCCAGCGTGATGTCTGCCCGTGACCCCAGAAATTCCCGGGGTTACTTTCTGCAAATAAAATAAGACAGGCTTCCCAAGAACCTTCCTGCCCCTACACAAAGTCTGACTCTAATTTGTGTCCAACTGAGCAGAACGTGCCGATGATTTGCAGCATGTTCTTGGGGGAGAGGAGAAAGGGGAGGACCCCGTATCAAAAATGTGCGATCTTATTCCACCTTAAATCATCCCAGTGCTACTCAAAAAGGTCCAACACAGAGGTAAGTGTGCTTAATTACCTGGGTTTCAGCAGGTAGGGGAGCACACTTCGTTCCATGCTGGAATGTGGATGGGACCGATACTTGTGTATAGATAGGATTTTCCGACAGAGGAACTTGTTTAGCAAGTAAAATGTCCTCGAATCAAAGGGCCTTCTTCATAGATGACTTGCTGGGAAACAATGAGTTGCTGTATTTTGCAACCCTAACCGTGTCTTCAGGGAAGTAAGATCCCATTTGAAGGTGACCCGGAAACTGCAACTGATCCAGAATGCGGTAGCTAGACTGGTGACTGGGAGCGGCCGCCGAGACCATATAACATCGGTCCTGAAAGGCTTACATCGGCTCCCAGTACATTTCTGAGCACAATTCAAAAGTGTTGGTGCTGGTCCAGCTCCGAGGGCCTTCTGGCGGGTCCCTCACTATGAGAAGGAAGCCCTGTTTAGGAAAGTTTTTAATGTTTAATGTTTTAGCTTATTTTTAATACTTTGTTGGAAGCCTCCCAGAGTGGCTGGGGAAACCCAGCCAGATAGGCGGGGTATAAATAAAAAATACTATTATATCATCATCATCATCATCATCACCATCATCATCATCACATTACTGAGACTAGAGGATAGTCCCTTTGAGACTTTCCTCCAGATGTGTATGCATGGAAGACATGGACCATGGGACTGATCTTGATAGAATTTTATCATAGGAGGTGTATTCCATGGAACCTCAGGCCTAGGGACAGAACCTTAGGCCTCTTACACTTCATAGAAGCATAGGATTGTAGAGTTGGAAGGAATCTTTAGGGTCATCTCGTCCAACCCCCTGCAATGCAGGAATCTCAATGAAAGCAACCATTGCGGACAACCAAGAGAGAGAGAAGTATGCTCCATCTTCAATGTGACAGGCTTTAGATATGTCTATCATATACCCATACTCCCTCAACCGTTCCTCATAAGGCTTGGTTTCCAGACCCTCGATCATCTTGGTTGCCCTCCTCTGGACACCTTGCAGCTTGTCAATATCCTTCTTAAATTGTGGCACCCAGAACTGGATGCAGTATTCCAGCTGTGGTCTGACCAAGGCAGAATAAAGCGGTACAGATTCCTCGGTCTGGCTCCCAGAGCACACCCCTTCTCCAAGCCACATCCTGGGAGAAGAGAAACATTTTTGCCTGGCACCTAAAGAATGTAATGAAGGCGCTAGGCGAGCCTCACTGGAGAGAGCATTCCAGAAATGAGGAGCCATTGCAGAAAAGGCCCCCGTTCTTGTGTTGCCGCCCTCTGAGCCTCTTGTGGAGGACGGACACAAAGAAGGGCCTCAGGTGATGATTGTAGGGTCTGGGTCCCCATATTTTCACTTGTAAGGAAAGAAGGGAAGGTGTTATTTTTATCCTACAACTTTCCCAAGGAGCTCAAGACATTGCAAAGGAGGCCCACCCTATCCAATTTCTTCTGTCCTCCTTGCAACAACCCTGTGATTCCGGCTAGATTGGGACAAAGCTGGGAAAAGATTTTGATATAGGCAAAAATCTGCCTATATTCCCTTATTGGGTTCTCCATCGGTTGGAGAATATAACAGAGGCCAACCAGAGAAGTTTGAGAAGCAAAGCCTTTATTTTTGCTGTTGCAACAGGGTCCTTCCCCTCACGGAGGAGAACAAGGAAGGAACCCCAAACAAAGGTGTCCTGCCCTTAAAAAGAAATTTGAAATTGGTTTCAGCCCACCCCCCAGAAGCATCATCCATATGTCACAGAAGGGGTATCTGAAGAAGTGTGCATGCACACGAAAGCTCATACCAAAATAAAAACTTAGTTGGTCTTTAAGGTGCTACTGAAGGAATTTTTTTTATTTCACAGAAGGGGTGTAGCCCAAGACCCCTCTCCCTAGATTCATCATAGGTACATCATGAAAGGGGAGGTCTGGTGGCAGTAATCTGAGCATCCTGGACCCTGCCCCCTGCCCCCAAAACCTAATCAACAAAAGAGAGAGATATTTACATTTCCCTGTTTCCCAGCCAAGTTAATCACACCCTTTTGTCTGGCACCCAGGTATCAGGATGCCAGGGATTATCACTTTAATTCCTGAGACAATGAGAAGGTTCCCCCCACCCCCTTTCTTCCTTGCAGAGGAACACCTGGTCAGAGAGAGAGAGTCAAAATGGTGTCAGTCAGGCCTGTCTTCCTGTGCTGCTTCAGACATGTTTCTGTACATTCATGTACATGTTTTATGAACAATTATTATATATATATATGACCTTAAAATTCTTATAACAATTTGACCTTGGTTCTTTTGGTCAAATTCCACGTTTTATCCATTTGTTTTCTAGTTGTAAAAGATGATAAATGATCCATGCTGCAGTGTGGTAACAGTCTTTGGACTTTGTTTGCAATTTTTTCTTGAGTGCTATAGTATGGAGTATTATTATTGTTGTTGTTTTATTAAATGATTTTAATAGTTAACAAGGCTACATACACTGTCTCTGTTTTTAGTTCATAGAGCCCTTTCTTCCCTGTTCTGTAATCTCACTGTGACTACAAATCCCATGGTGCAGTGTACACCATGCCTGCACAGGAATAATAATAATGCATTCCTTGAATTCTGGTGCCAATCTGAAAAATTTTGTTTGGAGAAGAAAACACCAATCAATTTTCCAGTTTAGCTAAGATGTTCCTGGGTTTGGGTAGGAAACTGGAGCGGCCCTTGTTAAAACCACATTTCTCCCTTGATGTTTTCTAACAGAACCGCCATTGTGTCTGCATATTCAGGGAAGCTAGTGGGGTGTTTGAAGAAGATTTAATAGAAAATCTGAGAGCATGTGCCCGATATTGAGATGATATGGAATTACTGCATATAGAATTTTGTCTCCTTTGTAGCCTTTATCTGCCCTTTGAAGTACCATCGGCTAAATCTTCCCCCATTTTCTTTTTCTTGTTAGAGAGAGAAAGAGAATGTCTGAGTTTGTGTGCACAGGGAAAGAAGCGATTGCCAAAGACAATGAGGTTGTTTTAAAAGAAAAAACAACCACCCCCAAACAGGTTAGATAAGGAAGGGTTGAGCCCAAATGAAAGCTTGTTTCTCCAAGTAGGCTTTCAAATCCCTCTGCTGAGATAAGGAAGATCAAAGTGTTTAAACACGTTGATCCACTACTGAGGGAAATTTAGTGCCAGCAAAGCAGAACAGCTGCATAGTGGCTGCGACTTCTAAAGTCGCACCGGGAGTTTAATTGGCGGGTTGGAAATGCAGAATTCAGGTCTGGAGGAAGACTGCACAGGCGCGCTTTTATTGTTATTGACAACTGGCGAAACACGGTTCTGTGGATTTCCTCCTCCACCCTTTTCCAGGAGAGAACTAATTGGCAGCGTGGAGGAGGGTCGCTTTAAGCGGCTGGAGAGGATGCAATGGGTGCAGTCCAGAGCCTTTCGTTTTTATTCAATTTGCATCTCCCAGGATAGAGATCCTGTCAATTTGCAGTGGATTAAACGGCTCACTCTCAGGCTCTCCTCGAGAGGCATTAAATAATGGAACAGGACTGGGTAATGTCATATGGTAATATTGTTTGCATAGCACCTTGGAGGGTGTGTGTGTGTGCCTGTGTGGTGGTCGCTAGGGAAGGTTGGACGGTGAGGAGGCTGGATTCGTGCTTCTAGCAAAGAAACTGAAATCTCATTCTGTTGAAATGACCAGGCGAGAAGGAAGAGGGGGGGGGGTGTATTGATTTCCCTTACAGGTGACAAGCAATCTCCCGGGCCCTCCTAGGCACTGTAAATCTTGGGGTACTGTTGTAAACAAAATCTCCCCTTTTCCCCTTATGGGGTATCCAAGAGAGCCTGTATAGAGTCCTTACGTGGGTTCCCTATCAGTAGGAGAAAATAACAGAGGCCAACCAGAGAATATTGAGAAGCAAAGCGGCTAGTAAGCATGATCTTTATTGAGCTGTTGCAACAGGATCCGCACTCACCACACGCAGGATGGAGGAGGAACCCGGAAAAATGGCGTGCACGCCCTTATATAGGCTTTTTAAATTGCCACCCTGCAGCCCAAGACCACCACCACCACCCCAATACATCATACATACATCACAGAAGGGGTGTCTACAACAGAATCCTGTCTGGCAGGATATCTGTTGATGGGTTTAAGGTTAAGGTGATAGGAGACGTTCCTTCTCTACCTGCTCATGCTTCTTGTTCCATCTTTGGCCCTGCACAACACTAGAATGAGTCCTTCCAGAAAGCTTTCTGTAGGGGCTGAAAAAAGCCCCCCCCCCCCAAAATCCATGCCTTGCACAAAGCTTTACTTCAAGAGTGTTGGGGAAGTCTCTGGATCATACTTTGGGAGTTCATAGAAAGAAGAGGATAAGACTTGAACCAATGACTTCAAGTTACAGGCAAGAAGATTCTGACTTGACATTAGAACTTTCTTGACAGTAAGAGCTGTTCAACAGTGGAACGGCAAGACCATTCCACTGTTGAAGAGCTCTTACTGTCAGGAAGTTTTTGCATATGTTTAGTCGGAATCTCCTTTCTTGTAACTTGTAGCCTTGGTTCGATTCCTACCCTCTAAAGCAGGAGAAAACAAGCTGGTTCCTTCTTCCATGTGACAACCTTTAAGGTATTTGAAGATGGCTGTCATATCTCCTCTTTCCCAGGCTAAACATACCGAGCTCCTTCAAGTGCTCCTCGAAAGGCTTGGTTTCCTGAACTTTGATCATCTTGGTTGTCCAAGATGTTTTAGGGACAGGTTTTTCGGTCATTTTCTACTATTCGTCCATTGACCACTCTCTCTCTTTCTCATTAACACACACACACACCACAATAACACGCATCCCCTTCCTTGCATTCTTAAAATTCCTCCTTGTAGCCGCTTCTTGACAAAACTGTTTCCCCTCTCCTCCTCCTCTTCATAAAATTGCAATGAATAAAGTACAAGTATGCACGAGAAAATTGCATTTGCTAAATATTGCATTGCACGGCCTGTGTTGTTTAGTTTCCGTCTCTTCTTTCATATCCCATAAGAACGAAACTGACATCTTGAAGTGGAAGTCAGAGCTGCTCAATGAAGTAATTACTCTCAGGACCTGACTCCATCCACTGAGGCTGGCTATGGGATCCTCTTAAAAGAACTTCAGATGAGCAACATGCTCTTCATGAGCTCTGCCCCGGCTCTGTCGTCTTGGATATGCTTTGGTTCTGATTTCCAGTTTGTGTCTCAGCCAGCTCTTGTCTCCCAGTTCGTCCTGCGGTTGCGACTTGGGGCTTTTGAGTAAGCTGGGTAAGAGGAGACATGCTTGAGGTCTCTAAAGTCAGGCATGGTTTGGAAGAGGATAGAGAAACTGTCTCTCACTCTCTTGCAACACTAGAACTCATGTGCATCCAATGAAGCTTCAATACTGGAAGATTCAGGACAGACAAAAGAAAGGTCTTCTTCATCACATGCTTGTTCCCTTGAGAAATAAGGAAAAACTCAAGGATCAGTGATTCAACTCAGTGTTGGTTGAATAGCTACAATCCAGGCAAGACTGGTGTCCTGACCAGGGAGGGAAGTAGTGGAGTCTGGTGCTCACTGGACCTCATGGGGCTGCCAGGAAATAATGGGGTGTGACCAGTGAGATAATGGGTGTGGTCAGTTGTCCTGGTTTTCTGCCCATCATAGGCATCATCTCTATGGGACTGAGGACAGCTCAGCCTACTCTCCCTGATCTCGAGGGGCCAGACCTTGCCAGGCCTCCTCATGGAGGCAGAGAGTCTTGTAGGGCCTTGCAGCCTCCTCCAGTGTGGTGTAGTGGTTAAGAGCGGTTGACTCGTAATCTGGTGAACCGGGTTCGTGTCTCCGCTCCTCCACATGCAGCTGCTGGGTGACCTTGGGCTAGTCACACTTCTCTGAAGTCTCTCAGCCCCACTCACCTCACAGAGTGTTTGTTGTGGAGGAGGAAGGGAAAGGAGAATGTTAGCTGCTTTGAGTCTCCTTCGGGTAGTGATAAAGTGGGATATCAAATCCAAACTCTTCTTCTTCTTCTCCCGATGCACTTGACATCGCGCCTGTGTGTCGCACATGTTGCATCACACAAACATGACAAGCTCACCCAAGGTCAGGGAAAACTCAGTACCTCCTCCCTTGCCAATATTCTGTGGATACTTAAGTGTTGCCGTTGTACAAATACTTAATGCCTAAGTAAATGGAAAAGTGACTTGTTTTGGTTTGGAAGGAGACTTATAAACGCCGTCTCCAACTCCTCGAAAGATTCCATCAACGGTGTCTCTGAAACACATCACTTGGGATGACAGGCGAAACTAATGCCAGTGTATTGGAAGAAGCAAAGATCACCAGTGTTGAAGCAATGATTCTTCAACATCAACTTCGTTGGACTGGTCATGTTGTGCGGATGCCTGATTATCGTCTTCCAAAGCAACTACTCTATTCTGAACTTAAAAATGGAAAGCGTAATGCTGGTGGTCAACAAAAAAAGTTTAAAGACTCTCTCAAGGCAAATTGGTAAAAAAAATGTAGTATAAATAACAACAATTGGGAAACACTTGCCTGTGAGCACTCCAATTAGAGAACAGCCTTTACCAAAGGTGTCATGGGCGTTGAAGACATATGAACTCAGGGCAAAAGGGAGAAACGCGTTAAGAGGAAGGCACACTTGGCAAATCCACACCGTGATCAACTCCTGCCCGGAAACCAGTGTCCCCACTGGGGAAGGATGTGTGGATACAGAATTGGCCTCCACAGTCACTTACGTGCCCATTGTTAAAACCGTGTTTATGGAAGACAATCTTACTCGGCTGAGTGATCGCCAAAGAAGAAGAAAAAGTGTTTGGTTCGTTGTGGGTGCAGGAAAGGGCTCCAGTTTTCCATTGAAGGCCCAACTTCAATGCAATGAGCTCCTGATAGGGTGGCTTACAACTCCTTGCAGAGAACAAACACTTGTTTGCCTCTTTAATTCCAATGATTGAGGGTGTTAGGAGAAGGCCTTGAATCTCAAAGGGACCCAAGATAAGCACATTCCTCAGAGTGGGGTCCTAAGCTCAGCTCTGTGAGTCAAGAGGACTTTGCCTTCCTTCAAGGGAGGGTCCCGCTCTGAGCCAGAAAGTGCTTCTTCATCCTTAATGCAGTTAGGATGCGTTGCTGCAGGCCTCTTGAGCCAGCTGGGTATTAATTCCATGATAGAGCCTCAAGTTCAGAATACAACCTCAGGCTCCACTTGGAGAAAGGACCCATTGAACTCAATGGGACTTAATGATGAGTAATTATAGGTATAGTATTACATTATATAAACTCAGATAGATGTGCCTAGTGCAGGGTAAGCGAATGCAGTGTCCTCCACAGCTCCCATGAACCCCTGCCTCTCCTCCCTCTGTGTACCCCCCAAATCGGTTCTAGGGGTTCCCCCAACCCTTTGGAGCAGATCTGGCAAGAGGGGGAAGGAGTTGTGCAAATGGAAATCCTTGAGCTGATGGGAGAGGTTAGTTAAATACCAGCCATAACCTTTCATAGAATCATAGAATCATAGAATCATAGAGTTGGAAGAGACCACAAGGGCCATCCAGTCCAACCCCCTGCCAAGCAGGAAACACCATCAAAGCATTCCTGACAGATGGCTGTCAAGCCTCTGCTTAAAGACCTCCAAAGAAGGAGACTCCACCACACTCCTTGGTAGCAAATTCCACTGCCGAACAGCTCTTACTGTCAGGAAGTTCTTCCTAATGTTTAGGTGGAATCTTCTTTCTTGTAGTTTGAATCCATTGCTCCGTGTCCGCTTCTCTGGAGCAGCAGAAAACAGCCTTTCTCCCTCCTGTATATGACATCCTTTTATATATTTGAACATGGCTATCATATCACCCCTTAACCTTCTCTTCTCCAGGCTAAACATACCCAGCTCCCTAAGCCGTTCCTCATAAGGCATCGTTTCCAGGCCTTTGACCATTTTGGTTGCCCTCTTCTGGACACGTTCCAGCTTATCAGTATCCTTCTTGAACTGTGGTGCCCAGAACTGGACACAATACTCCAGGTGAGGTCTGACCAGAGCAGAATACAGTGGTACTATTACTTCCCTTGATCTAGATGCTATACTCCTATTGATGCAGCCCAGAATTGCATTGGCTTTTTTAGCTGCTGCATCACACTGTTGACTCATGTCAAGTTTGTGGTCAACCAAAACTCCTAGATCCTTTTCACATGTACTGCTCTCAAGCCAGGTGTCTCCCATCCTGTATTTGTGCCTTTCATTTTTTTTGCCCAAGTGTAGTACTTTACATTTCTCCTTGTTAAAATTCATCTTGTTTGCTTTGGCCCAGTTGTCTAATCTGTTAAGGTCATTCTGAAGTGTGATCCTGTCCTCTGGGGTGTTAGCCACCCCTCCCAATTTGGTGTCATCTGCAAACTTGCTCAGGATTCCCTCAAGCCCATCATCCAAGTCATTGATAAAGATGTTGAACAAGACTGGGCCCAAGACAGAACCCTGTGGCACCCCACTAGTCACTACTCTCCAGGATGAGGAGGAGCCATTGATGAGCACCCTTTGGGTTCGGTCAGTAAGCCAGCTACAAATCCACCCTCTAGGATAAAGAGTTATGCGTAACACAAAAGTAGCTGTTAGGGAAAGTCATAAATTTCACCTTCTGTGCTCTTTCTTTTCATACCTCTCAATCAAGCACGTACAATTTCTGCCGTTACGTCAACAGTCACCATATAAATGAGGTGGAAATGCAGAGCAGGGAAGGAAAAAAAGCCTCTGAAGTCATGCAAAATTAGTTTCTGATAAGGTTTCGGGGAGTTTACATTATGCTGTCTAATGATTTATGACTATTTGAATCTCACCATTCCTGTAATTAATACCGCCGGATGCTTTCTGTTTGGAGTAGTGTTAATCATAATAATGCAAATGCAGAGGGGCCCTCGCGGCTCTGGCTTTGCGTTTTGCATCGCGCCCAAAACAAAAAAAGCAGGCTCAATATTCAAAACCCTTCTCAGTGGAGCGGCTCTCATTGCATAGGTGAGTGAATGCACACCAAAGGTAAAATGACTGAATTAATAGGAGCCATAATAAGGGGGGGGAGGACTAGAAAAAACCCTCATAGCTCTGTTTTTTCTTCCCCATCTTGTTAGAAGACTGTGACTGTTCAGCCTTTTAAACCAAAAATAAATTATTGCAATGCATTTGCTAATTATATTGTACCCAAGTTCTGTGTAGTGCAAATTACACTGATGATGGATTTGGAATGAGGTCTCTTCATGCTTATTTATAGCATTTTCAAAAGCCACACAGCTCAAATGACGGGTGCTAATACCAAGGGCACAAACCGCCACAGTTGCCACACATGCATGCGCACCCCCAAGTCTCCTGGATCTTTCAGAGCTCCACAGCAACCACACGTCCAACAGCTGTAACTTTTCTTTGCAGCGCTGAGATGATGATGGTATATTATTATTTATATCCCGCCCATCTGGCTGGGTTTCCCCATCCACTCCCAACTGAATATTAAAAACACAATATGGCATTAAACATTAAAAACTTCCCTGAACCTTTTAAAAGTAAGATAGTTGCTTATTGGTGCACCTGCTGCGTTTCAGCTGGTCATGAAGACTTGTCCTGGAAATCTAATTGGTATGCAAACTAAGTGGTTAACTGATGCCTAACGTAAGTTGCTCTGAGCTTTCTGGAGGCAAAGCAAATGATAGAACGAAACTGCATGGCAACTGAGGGCAGAGGGCCTTGACCTTGGGGAAAGTTATAGTCCTCTCCAGGCATGCAGAAAGAACATGCAAGAGCAGAAACTGAGGAAGGGGACAAGAGCATGTGTCCCAAAGCTCTCTGATGCCCTGGCACTACCAAGCGTACTGCACTGGGCTGTGCCACCAGGGTTTCCAATATGCCCAGCCAAACTTCCTTAGGAAGCCCCTCCAGATCTTCCTGCTCAATGCAAGAAGGCCTTGGATAAAACAGAGGGTGCCAAGCATGGCTTTCCCTGACCTCCTCCATTAGCAAATTCCTAGAGGGAGCTACAGTTGTCAGGCTTGGCTCCTGTGCACTTGTGGACAGGGCAGGAAATTGGTCTGTGCGTAGTTAAAGCTATGGTTTTCCCAGTGGTGATGAATGGAAGTGAGAGCTGGACCATAAAGAAGGTTGGTCACGGAAGAATTGCTGCTTTTGAATGCTGGAGGAGACTCTTGAGCAGGGGTCCCCAAACTAAGGCCCGGGGGGCCGGATGTAGCCCAATCGCCTTCTAAATCCGGCCCGCGAACGGTCCGAGAATCAGCATGTTTTTACATGAGTAGAATGTGTCCTTTTGTTTAAAATGCATCTCTGGGTTCTTTTGGGGGCATAAGAATTCGTTCATATATTTTTTCAAAATATAGTCCGGCCCCCTGCTGAAAAAGTTTGCTGATCCCTGCTCTTGAGAGTCCCATGGACTGCAAGAAGATCAAACCTATCCATTGCATAGCTGCCAAGTTATCCCTTTTTTAAAGGGATTTTCCATTATGCTGAATAGGCTTCCTCGTGAGAAAAGGGAAAACTTGGCAGCTATGATCCATTCTGAAGGAAATCAGCCCTGAGTGCTCACTGGAAGGACAGATCCTGAAACTGAGGCTTCAATACTTTGGCCACCTCATGAGAAGAGAAGACTCCCTGGAAAAGACCCTGATGTTGGGAAAGATGGAGGGCACTAGGAGAAGGGGACGACAGAGGACGAGATGGTTGGACAGTGTTCTCGAAGCTACCAACATGAGTCTGACCAAACTGCGGGAGACAGTGGAAGACAGGAGTGCCTGGCGTGCTATTGTCCATGGGGTCACAAAGAGTCGGACACAACTAAATGACTAAATAACAACAACATGTGGCAAGATGTGGGAGATTAAATTCTCTCCCCGTTGTGCTCCTTAAGGTAGCGTTCTTCAGCCCTGGGTTCCCAGAAATGGCTTTGGACTATGACCGCCATCATCCCTGGACATTGACTAAGGTGGCTGGGGATGGTAGCAGCTGTAGTCCAAATAAACACCTGGAGAGTGGAGGTTTCAGATCACTGTCATTTCCAGCTGAGTCGCCCTTCAAGAGCGCTACTTAAACGCACACTCATTGGCAGATTCCGCCACTCCTTGTTGGCGAAGCAAGGTCATCCAGAGGAGTGGTGTTGAGTTGTCCCCACCCACCGCCCCGGTAACAGAGACCAAACTGACCTCGAAGCAGAAGCTGGGGATTTAGTGTTGCTGGTTCCATTGCTTCAGGAAACTCCCTCGGGGAAAACCTTCACTTTTGACTTTCAGGCGTCTCTTGGAGGACTTGATTATGCCAAGAGCTATATTCAGAATTAAGCAAATACTAATTCCAGGTGAGCCAGTCATGCTTAGGATTATTTTGCATTGTTTCGTGGTATCTCATGTTTTGTGATGCTGCCTCAAGATAGCTCGTTTGGTTTCGGAGGGGCAGGCTCAAGATCTCTCTGGTGTTGTGCAATCACTCTGTGTAGTGCTCTAGTGCAGTGTTTCTCAACCAGTGTGCCTCCAGATGTTTTGGGACTACAACTCCCATCATCCCTAACTAGCAAGACCAGTGGTCAGGAATGATGGGAGTTGTAGTCCCAAAACATCTGGAGGCACACTGGTTGAGAAACACTGCTCTAGTGCTTCGTTGTTCTTTCAATGTTTCCTTGTGGGGTGGTGTCTGTTGTAACCAGAGGGAGGTTGGCTCAGTCTCATTTACTAACTCTGGCAAATGCTTTGATGGGAATGGGTGGTGATGGTTTGGGTGGGCTAATGTACTTTACCTTGGTATTTTAAATGAGTAGGCAGTGTATACATATTAAAAACATACAGAGCAGAGTTTTAGTTTTCATTTGTGACTGGGGATATGGAACCTCTAGAGCTTCTAAGGATTCCCAAACTTGGGTCTACTCTCCAGCTATTGTTGGACTACAGCTCCCAGCATCCGTAGCCAGCAGGACCACTGGTCAGGGATCATGGGAACTGTAGTCCAAAAAACAGCTGGAGTCCCAAATTTGGGAAACCCTGTTTTAGAGGGAGAGTCGTAGCTCAATGGTTGAGCAAGTGATTTTCATGCAAGAAATCCCATGACATTTCCCGTCTGATACCCTAGAGTAGCCTTTCCCAACTTTTGCCTTTGCTTGGAAATACCCTACGTGTTTCACCTGAGGAGGATCTCAACATTTACTTTGATTTTATTCATTCATGCTTTAGACCAGCCTTTCTCAATCTTGGGTCACCAGATGTTGTTGAACTACAACTCCTATCATCTCTGACCGCTGGTCCTACTGCCTAGGAATGATGGGTCCAGCCCTGTGTGTGGCATTAGATGCTATTCCAGTGATTCTTTCTCCGAGTGAAAGTGATTATAATATAAGGAAACCCAATTTTCCATTCATTGTGGAGGAAATAAGACAGGTTTCTGTTTAAAGATTATTATTTTTAAACAAAAAAATCAGGACCCAAAATTTACACCCATTTGACTTTTGGAACCATCATCGGGCAATGTAAGAATCCATTCTACCACACCCACAAAACCAAATAATATGAAACCATCAAACTAGCCCGGGGGGGGGGGCATGGTGACTCCATATGGAAACAACCCAGTGGGCCGGATGTTCAACCAACTTTTGAGATGCTCTGCTTGTTTGATGTTTGCATCTTCCATTCATCTGCTCATATCACTGAGATTTTAATGAGCTAACTGTTGCTGTTCTATAATTCAGCTAAATCAGTAGCTGTTTTGAATTCCTGGCTTACCCTGAAGAAGTATCCCATGGCTGCCGCCGCTATAATTCTTATTAACATGATTGTTCCACTTCCTGCTTCCCAGCTGAAAAGAAATAACTGAAAAGGCCAACCTCCTTATTGTATTTCTTTATTTCCTCTCCCCCGACAGGTAAACTGCAATCAACACATGTCCAGGTTAAGGCTGCATACTTCAAGGATCTTTTGATGGATTATTCCTAGATCTTTCCAACAGGTAAATAACCACATGGTTGAATTCTAAAGCCATTCTAATGGGCTTGGCGATGCTGTTGTTCATTCTGCCATGGAGGGAATGCTTTGGGCAGCCGTCGTAGCTGCACATCTGTGCACCGTTCGATAAAGGGATGTGAAGCTGGGGTGTTGTTTGCTCGAGGGTCCTTCAGTTCCCATCATCACATGGTAAATATTGCACAATGGCTGTTTAGTCAGATTAGCTAATGCTTCTTAATACCAGTTGCTGGAAACCTCAGGAGGGGAGAGGACTCTTGTGCTCAGGTCCTGCTTGAGGGTTTGCCCCAAGCATCTGGTTGGCCACTGTGAGAACAGGATGCGAGGCTAGATGGGCAACGGGCCTGATCCAGCAGGCTCGTCTCGTGTTTCTGTGTATCTGCTCATACAAGAGGAGAAACCAAGAATCCTTTTCAAGAAACCAGTGGATTCGAGTCTCTCTGTATGTAAAACAGGCACTCCCAAACTTCGGCCCTCCAGATGTTTTGGACTACAATTCCCATCTTCCCTGACCACTGGTCCTGTTAGCTAGGGGTCATGGGAGTCGTAGGTCAAAACATCTGAAGGGCCGCAGTTTGGGGATGCCTGATGTAAAGGAAAGAGCTAGAAGAGGCATAGGCAACCTCAGCCCTCCAGATGCTTTGAGACTACAATTCCCATCATCCCTGACCACTGGTCCTGTTAGCTGGGGATCATGGGAGTTGCAGTCCCAAAACATCTGGAAGGCTGAGGTTGCCTACGCATGAGCTAGAATGAGGATTGGAGACCAGGCATGTGGTGTGTGAGAGGAGAAAGATTGTGCAAGGTCTAGCAGACTACAGAGAATAGCAGTTGCATCAACAGAAGCATGGGCGTAGCCAAGGGGGGTAGGGAGGGGCAGCTGCCCCCAAATCAATTTTTTAAAATCAATAAAAATACATAGCAAACTGAGGGCCTGCCCCCGCTAACAAAAATCCTAGCTATACCCATGAACAGAAGTATAGTATCAAGATCAAGGGAAGTGATAGTCCCACTCTATTCTTCCTTGGTCAGACCCCACCTGGAGTACTGTGTCCAGATCTGGGCATCACAATTTAAGAAGGATGTTGACAAGCTGGGACGTGTGCAGAGGAGGGTGACCAAGATGGTCAAGGGCCTGGAAACCAGGCCTGATGAGGAATGGTAGAGGTGTGTTTAGCCTGGAAAAGAGGAGACTGAGAGGAGACAGAAGAGCCATCTTCAAATATTTAAAGGGCAGTCACATGGAGGATGGAACAAGCTTGTTTTCTCTTGCTCTGGAGGGTAGGGCACGAACCAACTGCCTCATTGCGTTTCCCAACAACTGGTATTAGAAGCATTACTGCCACCATCTGTGGAGGCAGAACATCACCATCAGGGTTAGTAGGCAAGTCGGAGAGGCTGTGTTAAGGTGCCACAAGACTCGTTGCTTTTGTTGCAACTGAGTAAGGTGGTCACCCTTCTGAAAATTGCTGCACTGAAGAGTTTTAAAGACTTTTGCAGACTGGCGGGCATTATGGGAATATTTGGCCCTGGTGGGGTAGGGAGGGCATTGCTAGATTTTTTTTAAAAAATCCAAAGCACTCTTTGAAGCATTTCTGGTGGTTTAATACTGCTTCTTCTGTCTAAATTGCAAAAAAGCGGCACCCCTGCCGTGCTAAAGGAAGTAACCCAGGCAAGTGAATGGGGGCACCCTTCTGGCAATGTCTCTGTTCAAAATAAATAAATAGATCTGGTTCTGTAGACGTCAAACAGGCTATTTTCAATTTAGCATTTCGGGAATTCCCTTGGGGAGGCTGCACTTGATGAGCCACTAGCAAAAGGGGGTGGAGGGGGGGGGAGACAGACATGCTTCCTCTCTCAGTGTCTGCACAGGAGCCGCTCGGTCGCTTACTGCAAGGTAATTATGATGCTTTACATCTGTCAGATGTTGTAAGGTGTGGGCCTCTTAAGGATCTGCCATGGCCCACTGCTTCTCTCCCTCTCCTGGGCAAACATCTGTTCTTCCTTTTACCGGTAGCAGCTTTTCTCTGTATCTGGAAACTGCCTTTTAATTGCCCACACTTCAGACTGCAATAATAATAATAATAATAATAATAATAATAATAATAATCTGAAGACAGCTTCTGCCTGGTTCCCTGTAACCTCACTAATCGCAATGAAGGGACCTCCAGAAGGCCCTTGGAGCTGGACCTCAGTGTCCGGGCTGAATGATGTGGGTGGAGACGCTCCTTCAGGTCTACTGGGCCGAGGCCGTTTAGGGCTTTCAAGCTCAGCACCAACACTTTGAATTGTGCTCGGAAACATACTGGGAGCCAATGTAGGTCATAGAATCATAGAATCATAAGGTCGGAAGAGACCACAAGGGCCATCCAGTCCAACCCCCTGCCAAGCAGGAAACACCATCAAAGCATTCCTGACATATGGCTGTCAAGCCTCTGCTTAAAGACTTCCAAAGAAGGAGACTCCACCACACTCCTTGGCAGCAAATTCCACTGTCGAACAGCTCTTACTGTCGGGAAGTTCTTCCTAATGTTTAGGTGGAATCTTCTTTCTTGTAGTTTGAATCCATTGCTCCATGTCCGGTCTTTCAGTTCAGATTTCCCCTCGGCCTATGAATCTCTAGGAGGCCTCAGGCAAAGACCCTCCTGTCTGCCTCTCAGCCACCCACCCAGGTGCAACGTGGGAAGAATAACAGCATCCTTTCTGACAGGTGGAGAAGGTCAGAGGAGACCCTAAAGTCCTCCTGACCTCCACTGGAGGGAAGATAGTCGTTGTCACCAAGGGCCCTCTCTGCTGAGGCACCTTCTCTGACCCACAGGAGGAGTGTCTCGCTCTGCCATCTTGTCATACCACCTCCAAAGCAGGCTTCTTGGGTCCCACCCTACATTACTCAATTATTTGCCAGGCCTTCCTAGGCTCACAAAGATGCGATTAAGGGGTGGTCGCATGTAACCAAAGTAGCTCTAAATCTCTAATTCCTTCCTGGCTGAGATCAGGCAGTCCCCTTCCCTGCTGATCATCTGGTGAATACCTTTTCATTTCTGCAGGCATTTTAAGCCTTTTCTTATTTTATGGCTAACTTTAAACTTTTTACCTGTATTGCATCTTCAGTAATTTTATTGTGCGCCGCACAGAGACTATAGCAGTTGAGCAGTATATAGCTTTGTCAAAATCAGATAAGCAGGCTCTTCACTTGGCAAGGCTGGGTCTTCAGTGGCCTATATTCTGTTGTACGGGAGCAGAAATAAGTTTTGCATGGAGAAGAAAAACGGGCGCAGAATTTGGATACTTTGAGTGTGTGTGTGTGTGTGTGCGCGCAGATCAGTAATTGAGTTTCTTCTGTATCTTTTGGACATTTCTAATATTGTTCTCCCACAAACGCACATACACCCTTTTTCTCCTGTTCTTTGTATAATACAGTTACAATAAGCAGAGGATATGATTTCACGCCCTGCAAAGAACTGATACATGTCAGCGATGCTGGGGCAAAGATCCAGTCATTATGCTGTTTGGAAGAAAAAGAGATAACTTCATGTTAGAGTGTAGGTAATAGACTTTTCCTCAGTAAACTACATCTGTCACCAGATATTAATGAAAAGTGCACTGGTGGTTATCGGGGCAGGATCTCTGCTGCAAAATAGTATTTTCCTCCCCTGTCTTTCTCGAGGTGTAATAACGTGCCGCAGTGCTACAGCCGTCCCTCTGAAGAGAATTCCAGTATTTTGACAAATGTTAGTGAATTAACACCTCGTTCCACGCCCATGGGAAATAGCTAAGTATTACTGCCACAATCTATCAAACGACAGTGTCGAGACATGGAGAAGAAGCTGCTAACTTTGACCAAGGTTTCGGCCTGGCGGTGTTGGGTAAGGGTAAGCGGGGGGCGGACTTATTTCTTTGCTTAAACCATTTGCGTGTGGAGGCCTTTTAACCACCCCACGAAATAAATTCAGACGAGACTCAAATTTTAGGTTTGGTTTTTGGTAGAATTTAGGATCTAGTGGTTGCATAGGATCTGGTTCGACTAGCTCCCTGCGCCCTTGCAGGTAGCGCTGACCCTGGGCACCAACCGTAAGTCAGCCTCTGGGACAGTGGCAAGCAGGAGCCCTGCTAGACCTCCACCCAGATGTCCCCTGGACTCAGGCTCCAGGCACAACCCCTCACAGGGAAGACCAACCATGAGCCTGTGGATTCCTTTAACGGAATACAGTGGTACCTCGGTTCACGAGTGCTGCGGTTTGCGATCGATCGGTTTCTGAACGCCGCGGACCTGGAAGTGCTTACATCTGGGTTCTGTGGTATGCGCAGAAGAGATCTGTGCAGTGTGTGCATGTGCAGAAGCACTCTATCGGCGCTTCGCGCATACGCAGAAGAGGTGCTCCGTTTACAGACTGCTCGGGGAGCGACGAGCTCCCCAGAAACAATTGCGTCCGTAAACTGAGGTACCACTGTACCCGACACATATTATAATAATAATTTATTATTTATACCCTGTCCATCTGGCCGGGTTCCCCCAGCCACTCTGGGCGGCTTCCAACAAAATATTAAAATACAGAAATCCACCAGACATTAAAAGCTTCCCTGAACAGGGCTGCCTTGAGATGCCTTCTAAAGGTCTGGTAGTTGTTGTTCTCTTTGACCTCTAGTGGGAGGGCATTCCACAGGGTGGGTGCCACTACTGAGAAGGCCCTCTGCCTGGTTCCCTGTAACTTGGCTTCTCGTAGCGAGGGAACCGCCAGAAGGCCCTCGGCACTGGACTTCAGCGTCTGGGCAGAACGATGGGGGAGGAGACGCTTCTTCAGGTCTACTGGACCGAGGCCATTTAGGGCTTTAAAGGTCAGCACCAACACTTTGAATTGTGCTCGGAAACGTACTGGGAGCCAATGTAGGTCTTTCAGGACCGGTGTTATGTGGTCTCGGCAGCCGCTCCCAGTCACCAGTCTAGCTGCCGCATCCTGGGTTAGTTGTAGTTTCCGGGTCACCTTCATAGGTAGCCCCATGTAGAGCGCATTGCAGTAGTCCAAGCGAGAGATAACTAGAGCATGCACCACTCTGGCGAGACAGTCCGCGGGCAGGTAGGGTCTCAGCCTGCGTACCAGATGGAGCTGGTAGACAGTCACCCTGGACAGAGAATTGACCTGCGCCTCATGGACAGCTGTGAGTCCAAAATGACTCCCAGGCTGTGCACCTGGTCCTTCAAGGGCACAGTTACCCCATTCAGAACCAGGGAGTCCTCCACACCTGCCACCCCTATCACTTGAACCAGAGCCTATCCACAACCTTACAAGTTGTGACGATTTGCTACGTGGCAGGCGAAACCCAAATGGCACCAGCCAATCAGCCAAGTGGGGAAAATTCCTGCCGTGCACCTGTCCCAACGACAGGCAACACCTGAGGGCATAGCAAGGTCAAGCGCAAGCCCTAAATATAGGGAGAGGTGGCCGGGTGCACGGAGCCCAAAAGAGGAAGCTCAGGGACACATGCATGGGCTTAAATAGTGGTCCCTCGATCGGTTTGACTGGCATCCCAATGGCCCAATTGCACCCAGGATCAAGGGACCTCCAATAGGGTGTTGTGGCCATCCAAACGTCCCCACCCACAACACAGGGTCTGGTTTCCAGGTCGCACCCTCTTGTTAGGGAGGACCCAATTAATTATACCCCAGTTCATAAGAGGGATTCTTCACCAAGTGGCATGTTGTGTATATTAGCGGCACAAAATGTCAACATCCGGTGCTGCCTCGACAGAGCTACGTGCTGTGCAGAATTTTGTGTGTGTTTAAATTAATATTGGATGGTTCTATTGGGTTTTGTAATTGTATTGTGATTTGCAACACTGCAAACATGTCAGTGAATTTTAAAAAGTGGTCTAAAAGTGTTTGAATCGTAGACTTGCAGGGTTGAGAGTTACCACAAGGTAGGGTTGCCCTATGTCTGGGAATTCCTGGACATGTCCTCTTTTTGAGGGTCCTACATGTCCATCCGGGGGAGGGGTTTACATTTTAAACCAAATGTCCTGAATTTTGGTTTTTTTTTTTGAAAAAAAAAGGTGCGCAGGCAGCTCTGGTTGTGGCTCTGGTGGGGCGACTTGGGCTCTGGCTCGGGGGTGGCAAAGGGGCTACCGGGCAATTGTCCTAAAAAAGCTCCCAACTTTTGTTGGGATTTTGACCTCTTGAAATATGGCAACCCTACCGCAAGGGTCTGCTCCAATCCCCTGCAACGCTGGAAACTTTCACCCGATGTGGGTCTCGAACCCAGAACCCTGAGATGAAGAGTCTCATGCTCTCAGGTTCCAGTACCCAAGGCGTACCCTGCGTGGTAGGCTGTCATGTGAGAGCTGCATTCTACCACTGAGCCACAGCCCCTGAAGCGACAGGAGTATAACAAATATAACGAATTTGTGCTGGAAACTCTTACAGCAGTTAAACTCTTAAGGATTCTACCATGAGGCAGAAAAGCAGAAGGCCTATTTACGTGGCCTGATTGAAAGGCAGCCTGTTTTGCACCTGTCAGTCTCAAGCGCACCGCCGTGGCAAAACCTTGGCATGGAGCAAATAGCCATGGAATGGACCATTGAGCGCATTCTGGGCCTCTGCTAGGAGAAATGGCGCGTGTACCCGCAGAGTGTTTCCAGCCTGTCTTCTCACGTGTGCAAGAGAGCAAATCCTCCTTTTCTCCTTTTTTCACCAAGCAGCATTTGAACGCTGGAGCCGCCCCAGACGAGAACTTTGTTTTAATCTGAAGCTTTTAATTAGATGTTGATGGATGGGAAGTCACTGGGCAAGCTCAGCGGCACTGCCTGGATTGCAGGGAAAGCCAACAGTTTTCCCAAGGAGAGCCGGTGCTTTTTTATTTAATATTAATGCACTGGTGTTTGTTTGCACAGTGCCTATGGAACCATGAAGGTTGCCAAGGCTTGATCCCAGGGTTATTTGGGCTGTGTGGGTCCAGTGGTTTCCTTCTCCACCCCCAGAATAATTCTCAGCGCTTTTCTGCTCAGGTTTATACAAAGTTGTTTTTTTCAGTTTAATAAACCATAGACAACAAAATATTATAATTAATTCTGAGGCTGCAGCAGACTTAGAATTATAGGAGTATAGCATCTAGATCAAGGGAAGTAATATTACTACTGTATTCTGCTCTGGTCAGACCTCACCTGGAGTACTGTGTCCAGTTCTGGGCACCACAGTTCAAGAAGGATACAGACAAGCTGGAACGTGTCCAGAAGAGGGCAACCAAAATGGTCAAAGGCCTGGAAACGATGCCTTATGAGGAGCGGCTTAGGGAGCTGGGTATGTTGAGCCTGGAGAAGAGAATGTTAAGGGGTGATATGATAGCCATGTTCAAATATATGAAATGATGTCATATGGAGGAGGGAGAAAGGTTGTTTTCTGCTGCTCCAGAGAAGCGGACACAGAGCAATGGATTCAAACTACAAGAAAGAAGATTCCACCTAAACATTAGGAAGAACTTCCTGACAGTAAGAGCTGTTCGGCAGTGGAATTTGCTACCAAGGAGTGTGGTGGAGTCTCCTTCTTTGGAGGTCTTTAAGCAGAGGCTTGACAAGCATATGTCAAGAATGCTTTGATGGTGTTTCCTGCTTGGCAGGGGGTTGGACCGGATCGCCCTTGTGGTCTCTTCCAACTCTATGATTCTATGACTCAAAAGCCAGGGAGATCTCTTTGATAGTTATTCCCAGTGCTTTTTTTTCTTTTTTTAAAAAGGTTTAGGGGTACAGTCATACCCCTCATGTTGTGTCCGCTGCAGGTTGAGTTTTTTCGTGTTGCGAACTCGGCGAACCTCCGGGTTTCACCATGCACGCATGCGCAGAAGCGCTCTATCACGCTTTCGCGCATGCGCAAAAGCGCCGCTCGGGTTGTGGACTTTTCGGGGTGCGAACGGGTCCGCAACCCAAGGTACCACTGTGCTCTCATTTTCTACTCGTATTGAAATACTGCCCCTCAATGAGGCCAAACTTAGATTCACAAAATGTTTAGCGGTATGTGTACCCCTGCGTCCCCCCCAGGAAAAAGGCACTGGTTATTCCATATGTATATTTTGCTTCGAGGTTGTGCTGTTTGATTATATTGTGCTAATTATGTTGCACCCACGGTGTAAGGTGTGAGTGCTCATTAATGAGTTTTTACCATTGGTACAGATGTATTCCTCAAACATGGCTAAGGTGGGACGAAGGCGTTCGCCCTAGAGGTGGAGTTGCGGGGAGGGCAGGCAATTTATTCAGTTTGCATTGGAAGGCAATTCTGTTGAATCCACCCTCTTCAAAACAATATGCACACTGAAACACAGCGCCTCCCAGCACTCGTCATCATCCAGCCAGTCCCTGACAGTTGCGTGCATGGGTGAAAGCGCATGAAACACTCAAGATGCACAAAATAACAGTTGAGCTATGGCATTCGCTCCCACAAGTTGTAGTGACGGCTGCCAACTTGGATCACTTCCAGTGGCTACTAGCCATGATGGCTGCATTCTGCATCCACTGTTGGCGGCAGCAGTTCCTCTGTATACCAGTTGCTGGGAAATATGGGGGGGGGTTTCGAGTTTCTGTTAATTGGTTCTCATGGGAAACTTACAGATTCTTGCTTCACACAATTAACTCAAGGCAGTGTCAATTTACTCTTGGCAGAAAGCCAAGGTCCGCCTGGCCTGGCAACAGCTCTCTGATTGGTTAATGACCAGCACTGAACTCTGTTATCTAGGAATGCTAGCACAGTTGTTTCTTGTTGGGTGTTAGGAGTAGGAGTGCTGCGTATGGTTGGAGAGAGAGAGACAGAGAGGATTTATTTTGCCTTGCTTTGTATGCAGAAACTCTGCTGGATTTATTTTCTTTTAACAAATCCTGTAAATAGTTATTCTGTGTCTAGCCGTTTCCACCTCTAGTCTAGTCATTTCCACCTCAACTAGCTTCTGCGCTGTGCAGGAAAACTCTGCTACGTTTGGGCTAAAGCCACTAGAGCTATGCCTGACACTTCAAAATTCTAAGAGGGGGGTAGCCCTGTTGAGCTCAGGTGTTGCTTTTGGGTTTCTCGTGGGCACCTGGTTGGCCACTGTGGGAGAACAGGATGCTTAATCAAGGAAACTCAAGGAAACTCCGATATGCTAAAGAGGAGGGTTCGAGGAAAAGAGACAGAAATTTGTACAACCAAGCTAGGAGCGCACTGACGAAGGAGATTATAGTGGCAAAACGAACCTATGATTCGGACTCAATTCTCAAACATGTCTCGGCTAATCTTTGGAAGAATTTATAGAACATTTCTGAATATAAGAGAACATCTTCTTTTACTGAATATAAGAGAACATATTCTTCTGCTCCGGAGAGTCAAAAATTGGCAAACGACCTGAATCAGTTTTATAGCAAAGTCAAGCATTATCAACTAGAGCAATTCACTCGGCGCCAGAGGCACCAACAACCATCTCAACCTGTTCTACAGTCACTACAGGGACAGAAGGCAAAAGCTCCAGGCGCAGTCGGAGTGGCTCCTCTTTGCTTGAAATAGTGTTCTGCACACTCTGATCCTCACACAGATATTTAACAGATATTTTGTATAAAGTACGTTTACATTGTGCCAGAGGTTGTTACGGCTACTCTTGAGTAACGACTTTCCACATACTTGTCTTTAAAAGAGTCATTATTGGTGCACGTTATTTACAGTGTAGTGAGCTGTCGGTTTCATGTCCGCTTATTCCATCTCAGAATCCGGCACTGCCCCTTTTCGCGACTTTGACCAACATAACAGTCTCGGGACAGCGAATCTCCTCCCCTTTCTCCTCCTCCTTAATTCCGGTGCCGGGGGAAAGGGTCTGCGCTCCATCTTTTCCCTCTCCCCCCTTTCCGTCTCTCTCTCTTCCCACATGGGAGGGGCTCTCCCATGCTGCCGGAGACCTGCCTCTCTCTCTCTCCGCTTCCTGACTAGCCCGTTCAGACCCTGCGCTTTCATGGCTGCTTGGGGACGAACTGCTCCTGATGAGAGGGGGAGGTTCTCTGTAATCTCTCCCCCTTACACATTGTAAAAATAGCCAAAGCAAAAAGTATGTAAGTACTTGGCGAATAAATTTCTATTCTATTCTATTCTATTCTATTCTATTCTATTCTATTCTATTCTATTCGACTGGATGGAACTTTAGCTTGACCCAGCAAGGCTGCTGTTTCATTACCCCTAATGGTGATTTTGCAGAGCCTTTCCTCCTGCAGCCAGCTCACAATGTACGAGACGTTGCAGGCTGTACACTCCTTGCCACTTTTCCATGCTACGTCATGCCTTTCACACAGTTTCTTCACTTTCCCCCAGTTCTATCCCACGAGGCCTTTACCATCTCAGCTGTTTATCTAACTCTGCACTATATTTAGGGGGGGTTCTTTATACTGTATGCGATTTCCTCTTTCTGCCGGCAAATTTTTTGGCAAATACCGTGCAGCTAAGAAAAGGTGATTAAAGAATGCTCATCTTAGATTTGGAAATGGCCGGAATCCAGCATTTAATGGAAAAGGAAGGGAGAGTCTTTATCTGAGAAGGATTTGGTCACGGCTTCCCGAGAGCAGCTCGGCAAAAAAACACCCTTGAGTAGGTCGTTCGTAATTCATCCATAAGCCTGCACCGGAGCCAAAAGAATTATCTCAGTCTCTAAATCAAGCATGTGTTTTAAGTGTTGCTATAACAGAGGTTAGGGAGCTTTTCGTAGCCCAGCAAAAGTCCATGATTTGTTCTGCTTTGCACATGACAGTAAACAGTAGTTTGAAACAAACTTTGGTTTGATGTCAGGCACGGGGAAACTCTGATTCTACAGAAGCTGTGGGACTACAATTCCCATCATCTCTGACATCTTGCCATGCTGAGTGGGGCTGATGGGAGTTGGAATCCAACAGCAGTGGGAGAGCTACAGATTCTCTTCTCCTGTGGGTGCATGGCATCCTGGAGCAGCGCATTGGTGTGGTGGGTGCCTCACCTCTCCACCATTGCTGCTGCTGCCCTGCCACCAGGAAGGAAGCCAGAGCCTGGCTTGTCATCGTTTCTCACTAAATTGTAAGAGTTTTTGGTTTGCTGCCTATGGTCTGCCTGGGGAAATGGAACTGCAAGCCCAGAAATCACTGGTGTCTGCCATTACCTAGTGGCACAGCACAGGAGCAAAGCGAGCACCATGCACCAGCATGCAAATTAAACCATTGTTTGCTTTGAACTATGGCTTAACGCTGGGATGGAGAACCTCAGGCACAGGGTTCAATGAGACCCCCCCCCAAGCATCACTTTGTGAACCTCAACACTCTTCCCCAGGCTGCACTACTCTTCTTCTTCTTCTTCCTCTTCTTCCTCCTCTTCTTCTTCTTCTTCGGTGATCACTTGTAGCCGAGTAAGATTGTCTTCCATGAACACTGTTTTAACAGTGGGTCCATAGGTGACTCTGGAGGCCAGTTCTAGATCCACACGTCCTTCCACAGTGGGGACACAGGTTTCCGGTCAGGAGTTGATCCCGGTGTGGATTTGCCAAGCATGCCTTCCTCTTAGCACATTTCTCTCTTGTGTCCTGTGTTCGAGCACTTTCAAATCCCATGACACCTTTGGTAAAGGCTGTTCTCCAACGGGAGCAGGCCAGTATTTCCCAGTTGTCTGTGTTTATACTACATTTTTTTAGATTCGCCTTGAGACAGTCTTTAAACCTCTTTTGTTGACCACCAGCATTACGCTTTCCAATTTTAAGTTCAGAATAGAGTGGTTGCTTTGGAAGATGATCATCAGGCATCCGAACAACATGACCAGTCCAACAAAGTTGATGTTAAAGTATCATTGCTTCAACACTGGTGATCTTTGCTCCTTCCAGTACACTGGCATTAGTCCACCTGTCTTCCCAAGCGATTTTCGGGGACACCGTTGATGGAATCTTTTGAGGAGTTGGAGATGGCGTTTTTAAGTGGTCCATGTTTCACAAGCATACAGTAAGGCTTGTAGTACAATAGTTTTGTAAACAAGCATTTTGGTATCCCTGCGAATGTCCTGGTCCTCAAACACTCTGCACTTCAATTGGGAGAAAGCTGCACTCTCAGAGCTCAGGCGATGCTGGATTTTGGCATCAATGCCATCCCTTGTGGAAATATAACTGCCCAGGTAGTTAACACACACACCCTTTGGAGTGTATAAATCTGGCTGAAATGTAACTCGGATAATCATAGGCTCATAGCATTGTAGAATTGGAAGGGGTTTTGCCCTGCCCACTGCTGGCTTTTGGCCTCTGCAAGGTTTCGTTTAATGGAATGTGGCCTTTGGGCTGGAGCAGGTTGAATGTGGTGTACATCCACATTCACATGTGGTGTGAATCTAAAATAAATATTCTTCCTTGCTGCAAATGTTTGCTGCAAAATCCTCTCTCTGTCCCCAGATCCGCAAGCACTTGACTTTGCACTTTTTTCTGCAGAATGGCCTCATCCGGATAGCTTCGCGGATAAATTCACTGTCTTGAGTGGGGTGCCTGGCAAGCCACTTGCCCCAAAGGTGGTGTGACTCGTCTAGGGTGAATTCCTCACTGCAAGTAGGATTTATGGAGAATGGGTGGGGTTTTTATGACTTGCTTAACATCAGGTTCTCTGGGTCCTGTTAAGAAAATGTCACAAAGCCTTAGGCACTCTGTTCCCACTTTTACAAGCTTCCTGCTCGTGACCCTTACCGCTTCTCCTATAAAAGCCACTGTGTTCAGAGAGTGGGCAAATGAGAACTGAAAAGGAGCTGGATGGGGTGCTGGGTGATTCCGTCTTCACTGCCTCACCTCCCACCCAGCCCACGTCTGCATCTTTGTCACACTAGATTTCCTCTCTGTGTGGGTGGCCCCTTCCTGGAGGAGAGAGAAATGCACAGAAAACCCAGGGGGCAAGCAAAAGACTTGATGTTTTTTTGTACATCTATACCTGTATGTCAGAAAGAATGTGTAGCTTATACGATCTGAAAGCATACTTTCCTGGCTGCTACTCCTACTTTCCTCCATATCAGGCAAATGTGCCCTCCCATCCTACTATCTGTCAGGGGACCACCAAGGGTCAGCGAAGAGTCCAGGAAGTCGGGACCGGGGCTCTCCGAGGGAGAAGCAGCCCTGGATGCTAGCGCCTTGCAACATCCTTCGGAGGGTGGTGGCGAGGTTTCCAGAGGGAAGGCTTGAGGGGTCAGACCACAGCACTCAAGAGGGGGAGGCTCCAGAGGAGACGGCACCAGATCCTCAGCTGAGCAGCTCGGGTGGAGAGGGCGCTCCACCAGCTGCATCACCCCAACAGCGGAGGGGGGGGGGAGAGGAAGGAGCAAAGGAGGAGATTCAAGGTGCCAGGGGTGTTTTGCTGGCGAGAGTCCCGACGGTCGGTGCTTCCGGATTCTGATTTGGGATAGAACAGTCATGGATTTTGATGCTCTGTCTCGTACATATGTATCTAATAAAACTCTGTAAAAACCAGCCACAGAGTTTGGAGCCGCTTACTCATGAGGAAGCAACCAGCATCATTACAGTATCAGTGGCAGAGGAAGCTGCTGGAGCACCCGGAGTGGCAAATACGACGCGCATCTGGGGGGGTGGGGCGATCCGCCCACAGAGACGGGGCAATCCTCCCACAGGGGCACGCTGATCTTCCTGAGGGTGCCACCGGTGAAGTGCCGATCCTCTGGGGGGATCAAGCGCCGCCCGCTGATCCCACACATACACCCGCCGTGCTCGTCGCAAAGCAGCTCCCCTGTCCACCTCCCTCCCTCCCTCCCTCGCTGTAAAGAGGCAAAGCGGTTCCTGGCCATCCCCCTTCCTCCCTGGCTCGCTGTAAAGCGGTTCCCGTTCATCCCCCCTCTCCCCGGCTCACTGTAAAGCAGCAAAGCGGCTCCCAGCAGCACCCCGGCCTTGGCGAGCGACCGGGTGCCCAGCACCTGCAAGAGCGAAGCAGCTGCAACTGTAAAGTGGGGTGCTGCGCAAGTGAGCGAGCGAGCGCCCGCATCTCCGCATCCATTTTGTGTGTGTGTGTGTGTGAGAGAGAGAGAGAGAGAGAGAGAGCGCTGCCAATCAGCCCGGGGGGGGGGGATTTTGTCACCCTCCTTAGGCATGACACCCGGAGCGCACCGCTCCCCACGCCCCCACCGTCGCTACGACCCTGCCTAGTATCCCTCCTGTGTCCCGGCTTTCAGTATCCTGGAATTCTTGTCACTTTTACAAAACACTAGCGAAAAGAGGGCCCAGTCTGGCTTGGAGATTCAAAGAAACAAAACAAAACAAAAACCCGATGCAGTTTTGAAACTGGTAGTTAAAATCAGCACAGTTTTAAAGGTTCCACCCATCAGCTTGATTCAAAACAGCATCCTAACAGCTTCATCTCTGGAACCACCATGCGAAATTTGGCAATGATTTCTTACGAGGTGTTGAAATGCATAGAGTTTGGGTGGAATCCCAACATAGCACTAAGTGATTCCATTGGCGCCATTATTTCTGCTTGCAGATAAGCCCTGTCCTGCTTAATTGATCACATGACACAGTCCACATACCCCATTTGAATGACAATGCCCATCAACTTTTTGGGGGGGGGGACCCAACTCCGTCAAATATTTTATGGATGGGGGTGAAGGAACCCCAGCCCCTAAGAGTTGGCTCCTGTGGTAGATGCTCTGGAGAGAAGGGTGAATTGTGTCCACTTTTCAAACTTCCCTATTACTTGCAATGCGTTGCACCTCCTCTGCACCAATTTTCTGTATTCTTTGAGGAGGTTAAATACTACATCAACTTTTCTAGCTAGTTCTAAGACCAAGTAAGAGGTCCAGGCACCTTTAAGTCAACAGATGGCATGCTGGTTGAGGATATAGCTCCTCTTAGTGCCAGATATTCTGGGGGCCCAACCCTGCGAAGGAGTGTTGCAGCATGAGTGATTCCACTTGCGCCAGGCTGCTTGGCATCATCTCGGGAAGCCCCCATTTCGTGTCACGGTGATTCACGCAGATGACCGGAGCCTGCGCCTGTTGCCATTGAGCAGGCAATGGGAAATCTGTCAGTTTCTCAGAGTTAGGGAGTTATATTGGCCCTTATGCTTGAATTTACTGGTAAACATCGGAACTGAATTATATGCTTTTCCGTCAAAATCCATTTTTAGTCATTTTCACAACACCCGTCTCTGCTGGATCGGTGCTGACTTGCTCATTTCCTGGAGGGGCTCATAGTTCTTTAAGAAGCAGCCCAAGAGCTTCCTGGCACATGGAAATTAAACGGTAGGGGTGAGCAGGAAAAATTAGACAAGAATGCCTTCCTTATTGGCAGTTACTATTCTCTCTTTATTCCCATTGTCACAAGAAGGGGGGCGTTGCTCTTGAATAACCTGCTGATAGATTCCAGGTGGCAGTTGGAAAAATGAGGATGCAGTTTCATACAGCATCAGGTGGACGCTAGGTGCCCCAAAGTGCCACTTTTAGATTTGTTTGCCAGTGTGCCGCAGGCTAAATTATTAGTTTTGCAAACCCTGCAAAGTCCGAAGAGGGGCTGGTGACATCTTGAACGTACGAACCCAGCGATCAGAACCCCACATGTTCTGTTCTGTTCTGCTCTGCTCTGCTGTTGCTGTGCAATTCCCATCAACCCCAAGCAGTGTATTTGCTCTTCGGACTACATTTTTAAATGCCATGGCACTACTGTTGGAGGTGAGCCTTTGAGCTGAGGCAGCCTCCATCCCTGCAGTCTTGGTTGGGGTTGGAGGGAGCTGGAGTCCAAAATATCTGAAGGGCAGCAGGTTGGGGAAGGAATCTCCTTCAAAACAATCCTTTGGGGAAGTATTTCTCCTTGAGAGCTTCTCGGTGAAGTTCTTGGAATCTCAGAACTACAGCAGCTTTCAGTGTAAATGCCCCAGTAAATGCCCCAGTTTTAAACGGCCTCAGCCCAGTATACCTGAAGGAGTGTCTCCACCCACATCGTTCAACCCAGACACTGAGGTCCGGCTCTGAGGGCCTTCTGGCGGTTCCCTCACTGTGAGAAGTGAGGTTATAGGGAACCAGGCAGAGGGCCTTCTCGGTAGTGGTGCCCGCCCTGTGGAATGCCCTTCCACCAGATGTCAAAGAAAACAACAACTACCAGACTTTTAGAAGACATCTGAAGGCAGCCCTGTTTAGGGAAGTTTTTAATGTTTGATGTTTCATGGTGTTTTTATATTTTTCTGGAAGCTGCCCAGTCATATAAAGGTAAAGGACCCCTGACCATTAGGTCCAGTCGTGACAGACTCTGGGGTTGCGGTGCTCATCCCGTGTTATTGGCCGAGGGAGCTGGCATACAGCTTCCCGGTCATGTGGCCAGCATGACAAAGCCACTTCTGGCAAACCAGAGCAGTGCATGGAAACGCCGTTTATCTTTCCACTTGGAGCGGTTCCTATTTATCTACTTGCACTTTGATGTGCTTTTGAACTGCTAGGTTGGCAGCGGCAGGGACTGAGCAACAGGAGCTCACCCTGTCGCAGGGATTCAAACCGCCGACCTTCTGATCAGCAAGCCCTAGGCTCTGTGGTTTAACCCACAGCGCCACCAGCGTCCCGCATATAAATAATAAAATCATCATCATCATCACCACTAGTGCTATCTTTCTATTTAAAAAGAGGTTCCAGAACTCACCACAAACACCTCCCTTGTTCTCTTATAATGGCAATGGCGCCGACCTGAGAGGTAGAAAAAAAACCCAAGCCTGGTTGTTGTTGTTGTTGTTGTTGTTGTTGTTGTTGTTGTTGTTGTTGTTGTTGTTGTTATACGACAGGCACCCACTATCAGTATTCTCTGGAAAAAATGATAGACAGTTTTGTTCCTACAAGCTTTCCCAGCTGAATGAAAAGGGCTCTGCCTAAGGCGTTTACTTTCTATCATTCTGGTTACAGGTAGGTAGCCGTGTTGGTCTGGATCGAAGTAAAATAAAAAAATTCCTTCAGTAGCACCTTAAAGACCAACTAAGTTTTTATTTTGGTATGAGCTTTCGTGTGCATGCACACTTCTTCAGATACAGTGAAATGGAAGTTTCCAGGCACTTATGTAGAGTGCCTGGAAACTTCCATTTCACTGTATCTGAAGAAGTGTGCATGCACACGAAAGCTCATACCAAAATAAAAACTTAGTTGGTCTTTAAGGTGCTACTGAAGGAATTTTTTTATTTTACTTTCTATCATGTTTTTAAAAATAGTATTTGTCTTCCACCTTTTCTCCAAGGTGGCCCACATCGTTCATCCCCCTCCCTACAACAACCCTGTGAGGTAGGTTAGGCTGAGAGACAGCAATTGGCACAAAGCCACCCAGTGAGCTTCATGGCCAAGTGGAGGATTTGAACCCTACTCACCCAGGTGCTGGTCCAACACTCTAATCCAGCGGTTCTCCAGTTGTTTTTCCTCATAATAAAAATCTGCTCATGCCACACCACATTTGTTATTGATAAGAAAAACATTGGAAAGCAATAAGAAACATATCCTGGTAGTGATTGGTTTGTAACAGAACACAACTACTTCATAAAACAATGCAAGCTACATAAAAACATGAATCATTCCCAAAATATAATAGTGATTGCCCTTGAACCTTCCCACCATACTTGCCACATCCTTTGAGAACTACTGCTGTAAAGGTAAACGGTAAAAGGTAAAGGGACCCCTGGACGGTTATGTTCAGTCAAAGGCGACTATGGGGTTGCAGCGCTCATCTCACTTTCAGGCCGAGGGAGCCGGCATTTGTCCACAAACAGCTTTCCAGGTCATGTGGCCAGCAGGACTAAACCACTTCTGGCACAACAGAATACCATGACGGAAGCCAGAGCGCATGGAAACAGCGTTTACCTTCCCGCCACCTATTCATCTACTTGCACTGGTGTGCTTTCAAACTGCTAGGTTGGCAGGAGCTGGGACAGAGCAACGGGAGCTCACCCCGTCACGGGGATTCGAACCGCCGACCTTCTGATCGGCAAGCCCAATAGGCTCAGAGGTTTAGACCACAGCGCCACCTGCTCTAACCACTGCTACCCACTGGCACCCTAAAACCATCTTTGGAAGGTTTCATTGGTACTTTATGTATATATTCAGTTGTTTTAAATGTTTGCAGATTGCCTTGAGAGTCCTGGGGAAGGTGATGCATAACTTAAGAGAATAATAACAGCTTATTGCCTTCGGTCATGTGGGCGCAGGAGCCATTGCTCAAGAGTTCCAAACATTGCCTCTCTCTTCATGAACACTTAGCCTGGGTCCTTTCTCCCAGCACTGGTCCCCTCTGTACCCAGATTCAACTCCCCTTTCTTTCCACCCCTTCGGCTAGACCTCACAAATGGATTTTAAATCTTAGGCCATTAAAAAAAAAAAAGAGGCACGTCGTCTGGAGAGTCGGGGTGCACAATTTGCGAAACAATCCACTTTTGGTCCTCAGAGTCGAAGCCACTCGTCTCCCCTTGCCTCTCCTTTTGTACCCTCATTTATCTCTCTTTCTTTCCCCCTTTTTTAAAAGAGGGGGGAGGGAGAAAAGACATTAATTTTCATAAGAAAAGGTAGCCGGGCCCTGCAGATTAACAACGTGTCTCATTTTCTGTGGTAGTCTGTCAAACGAGGCAAAAGCTTGGGGGTATTTTGGGTAGAGGGGGGGGGAGCATAATGGCTCTTTAATTGGACCCCGCTTGTTCAAAATGGTGTGTGTGTGTGTGTGTGTGTGTGTGTGTGTGTGTGTGTGTGTGTAGGGGATCTGCCTCTTCGTTCCCATGGCCTTGCAGACCGGCCTCTGAGCATAATGCCAATTAAGAGGGAAATAAAGGATATGCAAAGTGGTTGAAAAAACGCCCGGCTCAACTGGAATTGCTCCTTTTGTGGCTAAAACAATGGGGCCCTCAGCTCAGGGGAAGAAGGGCTTTTCCCCCCGCCATGTCTCTGATAGGGCTTTGCTGAAGATTGACTGCGGAGCAGGCCAGCGCTGGGGTCGCACAAAGCCACAGATTTTTGGAGAGCTCTCTGCATGGCGGAATCGAGTCAAGTGGCCCCCGATTCCTTCTGCCCCTGGCTTCTGACTTGTTTTGGGGGTTTTTTTGTGGTCGGAGGCGGGAATGCCTCTGCACACTGATTGCCGGACAGCCTCCTAGCCTGCTCCCTAAAATATCACTAGTTTGCTCCTTTCTATATATAGGGTGCCTACATTCTGCATGTGCAAATGGCTCTAGATACCCATTAGGTCCTTAAATTACCATCTAGCATATATTCAGCACAAAAAACAGTGGCAATTTTTTGTTGACAAAGGACAGCTGGTCATATAAAGAGCCCCATTACCTTCAGTAGCTTAGGGCCTCGTCAAACCTAAATATGGCCCTGCCTGACCTCCAGCTGTTTTGGACCACCACTCACATCAGCCCCAGACAGTACAATCCCCGGAATTGAATCTGAGATGTTCGGCATGCAATGCAGAGTCTCTTCTACTGATCTACGGACCTTCCCTTTCTGGCAATGGACCAGGGTAGAGGGAGAGGTACACCTGTGCCACTGAAAGAGTCCTAAAGATAAAGGGTGAGCTCCATGCCAAAGATGCCCTGTTCTTTCTCTCTCTTCCCACCCCCACCTGCACTGGAAGGATCTTCGCATCCATATGTGAAGAGGGGAGGTCATCACCCATGCAATTCCTCTCTTAACAACAAAGCAGGTGGCCTTCTGAGCTGTAGGGGCAGAGCGGAGGAAAAGGCCGGTAGAAACCCCAACAATTGCGTGAATTGTGTGTGCACAAATCGCTTAATCGCGTTAGCAGAAACACTAATTAAAGACGCCGGTGAACCCAACCTAATTACGTGCGCAAGAGGCAAACAGTCGAGCGGCGGGTGCCACGAGGCCCTATTTCGCTTCACATTTGTGCCTGACGTTTGGCCTACCAGGGAAGACTCCTAGCTCAGATTGAGGCCTTTGTCACTGTCACACACACACACACACACACACACACACACACACACACACCCCTCAGCCCCAGCTCAATTGGCTGTTTCTGATGAGATCCAACCAGGAAGTTTCCCAGAGCTCAGCGTCCTTTTCTCAAAAGCAAGCTGGTTATTTTATTTGCTTTGGGGAGGAGAAACACAAAAAAATCCCGATTTCCTCTCAAGGCCAGTAGATCCACTGCCTACGAGAGTTTCAATTCTCCGTGTCAGCCAGTGACGGAAACGAGTGGTGTTTCTAATGTCTAATTGTTCAGGAATTTGTAACCTTGTTGCTAAGGTCTGAAATTTGGCTTGTGGAGCGGGGCATACAGCATACAAAGCATACAATATAACACATTGATTCGAGCATCAGTTTATATCCCAGCTTGGGAGGGAGAGTTGTGGGTTGCCTCTCGAGTTGGCGAGGCCCATTGGACAGCAACAGGAAACTGAGCTTTCAGTGGAATGCTCTGCCAATAGAGATTGAGCAGCCACCTTCCGTTCTCACCTTTAAACTCCTTTATGCTGCCAAACCGTTGCACTTATTTCTGTAATAGTTAGCTGATGGTCTCTGGTTTTAATATTTTAACTTGTGTGTATGCTTGCAGTAAACCACTTTGATTTCTTTCTATTTTTTTAATGAATAGCAGTAATTTATATATTTATATAAATTGATGCTTTTGAATTATGGTGCTGGAGAAGACTCTTGAGAGTCCCATGGACTGCAAGAAGATCAAACCTATCCATTCTTAAGGAAATCAGCCCTGAGTGCTCCCTGGAAGGACAGATCGTGAAGCTGAGGCTCCAATACTTTGGCCACCTCATGAGAAGAGAAGAATCCTTGGAAAAGACCCTGATGTTGGGAAAGATGGAGGGCACTAGGAGAAGGGGACGTCAGAGGACAAGATGGTTGGACAGTGTTCTCGAAGCTACGAACATGAGTTTGACCAAACTGCGGGAGGCAGTGCAAGACAGGAATGCCTGGCGTGCTCTGGTCCATGGGGTCACGAAGAGTCGGACACGACTAAACGACTAAACAACAACAACATATATTTAAAAATTACATTTGAATGAATCAGTAGGTAGAAATATTAGGACAGTGATGGCGAACCTGTGACATGCGTATCAGACGTGACACGCAGGGCCCTCACTGCTGGCACGCGCCCCATTTGTGCAGTTGTTGTTGTCCCCCCCATTTGTTCTCCCGCTCCTCCTCACGCTACAGCTTGTCTCTGCTGTTAAAACCCGGATCTTTTGTTGTTGTTGCTGCTGGTAGCCAGAGATTGGTTTTTTAACTCTTTCTGTGCTGTTTTTTCTGGCGCTTTGGTAGACTATGATTGGGTGTAACAGCGTTCGTTTTTTAACCCGTTCTGTGCTGGGTTTTTTGGCGCTTTGGCAGACTGTGTCGGTGCTGCGTGTTAGTTCCAGCGAAGGTATTATTCGTCATTTATTTCTGTTGTCTTTCCCCCCCCCCAAAAAAAGCGCAGCAGCTTTGGGGCACCCCCCCCAAAAAAGCAAAGCAACTTTTGCACCCCCCAAAAAACCTCCAAAACTTTGGTCAGCAGCTCCCCCCCAAAAGCTCAACAACACTTTGTGATAAATAAGGGTTTTTTGGTTTGGTTTGGTTAAATAATTAGTTTCTGGTTTATTAAATACAGTTATATATTACAATTATACATTTTTGTTATTTAAACTATAAATATCACGAAATTATGGTTTTTTTCTCGAAGTGACACACCACCCGAGTTATGCTCAGTTTTTTAGCGAATTTTGACACACCAAGCTCAAAAGGTTGCCCATCACTGTATTAGGAGAACATTCATGGTGCAAAGACCTCCTGGAATAAAACGATTTTAAGCTGGAGCCTGAAACTTAACTGAGGCAGTACCTGTCTGATTTAATTCCTTTCAGCATTTTTTGGCTGGGGCGGGGGCGGGGGGGGGGAGAGAAGGAGGATTTTTTTAAAAAAGCACTGCTTGTGTATCAGTTAGGAAGCCAAATAAAAAAATTCCTTCAGTAGCACCTTAAAGACCAACTAAGTTTTTATTTTGGTATGAACTTTCGTGTGCATGCAAAAAACTTCTGAAGAAGTGTGCATGCACATGAAAGCTCATACCAAAATAAAAACTTAGTTGGTCTTTAAGGTGCTACTGAAGGAATTTTTTATTTTACTTCGACCCAGACCAACACGGCTACCTACCTGTAGTTAGGAAGCCAGTGGCTGCTTTTGAACAATGCCGTTTTCTTCACCTGGTTAACTGTTGGCTGTTTTCCTAAATTGTCCCAATCCTTGTGCCTCTTTCCCCACCTTCCTCTACACATCACTTAGGCAAGGGGTAGCTAAAATGGCATCCTCCAGGTGTGCTTGGACTCCAGCTCCCATGAGCAGCAGTCAGCAAAGCCAGTGGTCAGGGATGATGGGAGTTGTAGTCTGGCAACAGCTAGAGGGAACCAGGTTTCGGCTACCCCAGGCTTTGCGCGTCTGAATTCAGGCACCCACATGGAGAGTTTTGTTTTGAAAATGGCATCAAAGTCAAGGGGACAAAGAGGCAAGCCTTCTACAAAGAGACGTAGAAGAAGGCTACCTTCCAAAAAGCGGCAGACCTCCTTTGGAGCGCAATACATTTTGATTTCAAGATCTTCCCCGGGGATCATCGGAAGCCAGAGGGAGAACTCTGTCCGTGAAAGGGGAATCTCTCTTTGAATTACCCCTTGGGAAGATTTCGAAATCTTTAAAATGTGCTGGCTTCCTGTTGGTTTTCATTTTGTGGTATGAACTTCCCTCTCTTTCGCCACCAGATTGCGACTTGCCTCTCCCACCCACCCTCTGCTCAATTTTTCCCCCATGCTGCTTTCCCTTTCTTTTCCTGCTTCTTTTAATACCTTCAATCAGGGGCGCAAAGGGGAGTGAAATCTGAATTAAGGTGCAACGGCTCCTAAAGAGCCGGCTTGTTGAAAACCGGGGAGAACAAAGATGGGGAGATTTCAAAGCTTCTGGGCCTGAAAGAGACCTCCTGTCTTCCTCCTCCTTTCCCAGCACCTGGCGATGCCATTGAGGACGGTTTCTCCCTCCCTTCAGCTTTAAATGAGAGGAACTTTGACAACACAACAAGTTCCTGTCGAAGGAGAGGGAGGGGGCCCCCGACAATAGGGGAGTGTCTTTTCTAAAGCCCCTTTCTAAAGCATTCAGATAGAAAAGTGTAAATAATGAAAGGCTGGCGAGCCAAAGGCCAGTCCCCGGGAGCACGCCTTTGCATTCCATTCAAGCCGCCCGCTTGCCGGAGTTTTCCTGGAGGAGGTCTGCAGAAGCCCGAGCGGTTCAACGAGGTTAGCAAAGAGCCCTTCTCTCCCCTCTGTCTTAGGAAAGAAAACCTAACGGCTGACTTTGACTTCTCCGCTGAAGTTTCATCCTTGTTGTTCTTTACCTCAATCTGTCCGCCAAGGTTGTTAAGGCCCTGGTACCTTGTCGGATTTTCTTTTTCTTTTTTTTCACCCCAGAGGGGGGAAAGATAACAATGGTGTCTGGTAAATGGCTCAACCTAAAAGCAGATGATTGAACAGCTCTGCAATGTGGATGGAGCAGCCTGGCATTCCTTGTCAAGGATCTGGGGCCACCCTAGATTTTAGGTTGGCAGAAGGCAGGGGGAGGCGTCTAAAACAGGTAAGCGCTGGTTTTCTAAAAAAATAAAATAAATAAAACCCACATTTAGTTTAACGTGCTTTCCTATGATAGCTTAATTGCTAAAACACTACCTGGCTTTGCATATCAGTTGTTGGGACTGCATGGAATTCACGCTACCTGACACCCGTCCGTATGTTTTTTAAGAGCGTAACTTTCTACGGGATCACTGGCTATAAAACCTATGGCGGTTCATCAGATTTGTGTTATGTTTAAACCGATGGGTAGGGTTGTCTCTAGGGGAGCTTTGCAAATTCTGATAGGAAGCAATCCTGATCAGAATGTCGATGTCCTTTGGATTCCGACTAAACATCAGAGTGTCAGAATTTCGATGTCCTTTGGATTTCACATTCTCCTGAATGTTGTGGTACTGTGCTTGGCTCAGAAAGAGTGTCAAAAAGATGCATGTCTTTGAATTTTGTTTGTTCCAATTCTGTAAGGAAAAAAAACGTGCTGCAAGAAAAGTATTTAGATGTGGGCTTCAATGCAGAGTTGTGTTGTTGTTGTTGTTGTTGTTGTTGTTGTTGTTAAAATGCAGATTAATACAGAAATGCCACAGAATGGACTTGTATATTCAAAGGAGACACTGGCCAGAAACTGATCCATCTACCCCTAATTATATCTTGACTTTCCACATCAATGGGTGGACAGGGAAGGGCTGTAGCTCAGTGGTTAGAGCATCTGCTTGGCATGCAGAAGGTTCCAGGTTCAATCCCCGCAGTCATCATGCTTTTGAAACCCTGGGGACCTGTTGCCAGGAAGTGTTGACTTGCAGCTGCCAATGTTGCAGCTTTGAGATGTGGTTGGACTATAGTTGCCATCATCCCTCCCCTTGGCCATCCTAGCTAGGGCTGATGGGAGCTGTGGTCCAACATGATGTGGAGGGTAGCAGGTCGGCTAACCCTGCTGTAGAGAGTAGGGACCCTGGGGGTTCCTCTGCTCTGCTCTTTCCTGGGAGGGGTTGTAGGCCACTGGTAGATTCAAACTTCGCAACCTGAAGGTCCTGAATTCAATCTCAGGCATCTCCAGACCCTCTCCTCCTCCTCCTCCTCCTCCTCCTCCTCCTCCTCCTCCTCCTCCTCCTCCTCCTCCTCCTCCTCCTCTTCCTCACATAGTAGGGTGGGAAAGGTCCTTGCGACCTTGGAGAGCTGCAGCTAGATGCAAACAGTCCTGGGCAAAGTGGACAAATGGCTTGACACAAAATGAAAAGCGCTTCATCAGTCGTGTGGCTTGATTTTGGTGACAGACATTGGTGAACAGATGTTGACTTTGCACTTTTGAAAAGTATAGAATTTGCAAGGCTTGTGACTGCAGAAAGGAATTAATGTATTTTGTGGGGGGGGTGTTGCAATGAAGGAGCATTCATCACCCTCACATTACTTTGCTCACTCCTTTGGCCATTTAACATGCTGTGTGTTTTAGCTATGCATCTATTTCCCCCCCACACACACTCCCCCAATAATCTGGGGCGCCACAACCAAAAAAGACCCTGTCACTGGTCACTTCATGCATGGGCTTCAAGTTACAAGAAAGGAGATTCCAAGTCAACGTCGGGAAGTACTTTCTGACAGCAAAGACCTGTTTGACAAGTGGAGGTGGCGTCCTTGGAGGTTTCCAAGCAGAGATTGGATGGCCATCTGTTAGCCATGTGTGAGATTCTGGCATTGCAAGGGGTTGGACTAGATGACCCTGGGGGGTCCCTTCCACCTCCATAATCTAGGATTCTATAGTTATTTTGGATGGGGCGGGGGCATGGAGGAAACCTAAGAGGGGTTCTTTCTTCTTTTTTTCAGAAACGGGGCTGTGAGCTGCGTTTCTGGGACTGGAAGCGAAATTCCTGGGCTATGCATCTTCTCAGATGCATATCTGTTCCCTTGAACTGCTATTTTGCATCTGGTTCTGCTTGGGAGACCTCTGAAGGGTGGGCCTTGTGATTCTACTACAGGCAGTGGTTAGTGTCTTGGACTCAGAGCCGAGAAGCCCAGGGTTCAAATGCCCACTCGGCTGTGAAACTCGCTGGGTGACCTTGGGCCAGTCACTGCCTCTCAGCCTACTTCGCAGGGTTGTTGTGGGGCTTAAATGAGAAGGGGGAGAGAACCGTGTATGCCGACTTGGGCTCCTCGGAGGAAAAGGCGAAATATAAATGCAAGAAATAAATGTCCAAACAGCAACCCCCCCCCCGATTTTGAACAAGAATTTTGCAGTGCTAGCGCTGCTGCTGTCTGCTTAGTCCCCCTCCCTCCCCTGCCCCCCATCTTGTTTCTTTGCGATGCGTAAAGCAGAGTTTAGAAAATAATGTTGCCACCCTGGGAGATGCGTTTTGCGTGCTAATGGGGTTGACATTTTATCAGGATGAAGATTTGAGAGTGGTAAAGCAAGCAGAATCTCAGGCAGAAATAGTGAATTAAAATAAATGTCAAGGCGTGATTATTCCCCCTCGTGACACACTTTCCTTATTACAATGTGCATTATTGTGATTTTCTTTATATAGGTATATATAAAAGAGAGAGAACAGGAAAATAATCAGCCATGATGCAAACACCCCAACCTCAGCAGCAGTTCATAGCTTCAGGAGGGTCATGTGATCAAAAATGTTGCTCTTCCACGGAAGGAAAAAAAAAACCCGAAACTCTCTGTGCAACTAAGTTATACTCAGAGTGGAGTGACTTGAAAATCTTTGGACCTGAGTCAGTCATCTCCTTTGATTTTAGTGGGTTTTACTCTGAGTAGAACTAATGTTGGACAAAACTCACTGAAAACTAGCATGTTAAGGGTTTAATGTAGTAAGTGTCGGACTAGGACCTGGGAGACCAGGGTTCGAATCCCCACTCAACCATGAAGCTCACTGGGTCACCTTGAGGGACAGCCACTGCCTCACAGGGTTGTTGTGGAGATTAAATGAGGAGAGGGAGAACCACCGAGACTGCTGAGACTACATAACACTGGTCCTGAAAGACCTACATTGGCTCCCAGTGTCAGGAATATGGGCAGGAGTCAGGCTCTGGGGCCTGTAGTGCTTTGCAGGACTGGGGCCTGCCTCAGCTTGTGCTGGAGAAGCAAGGAGTGGCCACTCAGGTGAGGCCTCAGCTTGTGCTGGAGAGGCAAGGAGTGACCACTCAGGTGAGACCACTTGATACCTCACTGCACCTGGTGGCAGGAGCTGGGAGGGATAAAAGCTCAGCATTTCCCTTCAGCTCTTTGCCACAGCAATGCTATCCCTGCCTGGTTGCCTCTGGCCTCTCGCTCCTTGGACCCTTGCCTTTGCCGACACCTTGATCCTCAACCCTTGGACCTTTGCCTTGCCGACGCCTTGCTCCTTGACTCCCAGACCTTCGCCTCTGCCTTGCTCCTTGACCCTGCGACTGCCTGCTGCTGGACCCTCAGCCCTGCACCTGTTCCTGCTTCTACATCACCATCTTGCCTCTGGTCCTGACGTCCTCAGTCAGGGTTTCAACCGCCCGCTGACCGGACCGTGACACCCAGTATGTTTCCAAGCACAATTCAAAGTGTTGGTGCTGAGCTTTAAAGCCCTAAACGGCCTCTGCTCAGTATACCAGAAGGAGTGTCTCCACCCCCATCGTTTAGCCCAGACACTGAGGTCCAGCTCCGAGAGCCTTCTGGCAGTTTCCTCCCTGCGAGAAGCGAGGTTACAGGGAACCAGGCAGAGGGCCTTCTTGGTGGTGGCACCCACCCTGTGGAACACCCTCCCATCAGATGTCAAGGAAATAAAAAACTACCAGACTTTTAGAAGACATCTGAAGGCAGCCCTGTTCAGGGACGTTTTTAACGTTTGATGTTTTATTGTGGTTTTTAATATTCTGATGGGAGCCGCCCAGGGTGGCTGGGGAAACCCAGGCAGATGGGCGGGGTATAAATAATAAATTATTATAATTATAAATATATTCATGTACACCACCTTGAGCTCCTTGGAGAAAATGCACAAATGATACATATCTGTATAAACAAGCCCCAACCCCACCCCGCTAAAATTAAGATTCAAAACCCGGCACTTTGAATTGAGCCCAGAAACTAATTGGTAGCGTTCTGTGCTCAGATTTGTCTTGTCCCGGTGAGCAACCTGGCTGCCCAATTCTGCACCAGCCGCAGTTTCCAAACCATCTTCAAGGCAGCTCCACATATCAACACATTGCAGTAATCTAACCTATGCTGCCCTTGTCCAAAGGGGTGCACAGCTGGGCCATCGGCCATAGCCGGTGTAAGGCACTCGGTGTCACTGAAACCACTTGAGCCTCGGGGACAGTAATGGATCCAGAAGTGCCCCCAATGTACACACCTGCTCCTTTGGTGGAAGTGAACCCCATTCGGAGCAAGGCACACTCCCCTCACCCAGTCTAGGGAGCCACCCACTAGCAAGTCGCTCCGTCTTTTCTGGGTTGAGGTTCAGTTTATTTGCTCTCGTCATAGCTGCCAAGTCTCCCGTTTTCCCCAGGAAAACCCCTTTTTTCTTACCTTTTCCCGGTGGTCCCCCGTATCACTTTGTCTCCCGTTTTTCTCCATTATTTTCTCCTGTCGGCGGCCATTTTTTTTCTTTCCGATTTGCCCTTCTATGGGCACCAAAAATGGCCGCCGCCAGCTTCAAAAGTCGCATCTACGCATGTCCGGAAGTGCATAGACGTGACTTCCAGTGTTGGCGGCGGCCATTTTGGTGCCCATAGATGGGCGAAGCGACACCAGAAGTTGCGTCGGCACACTTCCTGACATGCGTACAAGCGATTTTTGAAGCCGGCGGCGGCCATTTTGGGTGCCCATAGAAGGGCAAAGCAACACCGGAAGTTACATCGACGCAACTTCCGGTGTAAAATGGCTGCCGGTCCCGGATTCTGCAGTCCGGAACTTGGAAGGTAAGGCTTTCGTCCAGTCCATTATGAAGGCAAGACGTCCGTCCGTCAGTCTACTGCCCCACCTGCAGATTCAAAGGAGAAGTAGAAATCAGGATATTGCCAGCAATGTACCCCGGAGCTCTGGATGACCCCTCTTAGTGGTTTCATCAGATGTTGAACAGCCAGAGGAGTATGAAACTGAGCCCTGCAGTACCCTGCACTCCACGGGGTCAAACAATACAGGCAGTGACCATTTTAGGCACATCTGATACATGCACAACTGCACATGTGCGCATCATATCATGCCGAACCTGGAAGTGATCCACAAAAGGGGTGGGACAGGGCTTTTGCAGGCTTTTTCAAGGGCATTTCAAATATACACGATTTCACTTAAATGTGCAGTGCCTTGGAACTTAAATGGGGAGCTGCCTGTATCCCCCTAAGAACCATCCTCTGGAAGTGTCGCCATATAGCTCAGTTGGTTAGAGCATGGTGCTGATGACGCCAAGCCTGCAGGTTCAATCCCCGCATGGGACAGCTGCATATTCTTGCATTGCAGGGGATCGGACCAGACAATCTTCAGGGTCCCTTCCAACTCTACGATTCTCTATGCTTCTAAGTATAGTGGTACCTCTACTTATGAATTTAATGTGTTCTGAACGCACATTTGTAAGTCGAAAAAATTGTAAGTCGAATCCCATAGGAATGCATTGGGAGAAAAAATTCGTAAGTCGAAGCAACCCTATCTAAAAATTCGTAAGTAGAAAAAATCCTATCTAAACAGCATCCAAGATGGCGGACAGAGCTCCATTCGTAAGTAGAAACATTCGTAAGTCGAGTCATTCGTAAGTAGAGGTACCACTGTATAATCAGAACCATAGCAAAGTGGTGCCACCTCTCCGCAGCTCAGACAACCGCTTCACAACGACAGGTCCCCATGTCTCCAACCAGGCCTGAACCCTGGTCGAAATGAATCTAGAAAATCAGTTTCCTCCAAGAGAGCTTGGATCTGGCTTGCAACGCCCTGCTCAAGCCAGCTGGGGCTGATGGGAGCTGTAGTCCCAAACTTCTGGAAAGCACCAAGCGAACAAAGGCTGCCTTAAACCAATACTGCTACCCTTTAAGCTGATGTGAGGGGATCCCATGGAAGCTGCACAAAAGGAGAGCAAACTTCTAAACCAGTCACTGGCTGGTGGGAATACAACTCCTGTTGACCGGGAGGGGTTAAAGCCGACCCTCTTATGTCAGGGCAAAACCTCTTCCCAAGCTTTTCCATTGTTTGAGTTGGAGGGTCTCCATTGTGTTCCGCCTTATTTGCTACTTCGGTGATCAGAGGATTTGTTTGTTTAGCTTTCGAGTCAAACCGAATCTTTGTGTTCCTCCTGCAGTTCCAGTTTCCCAGCTGCACTTTTCAGCCATTGCACACTCTGCAACCCTCTCTCTCCCAGCCTCCCCCAGCCACCGCCACCCCTGAACTTTCTCGGTTTAGATTCCGAGAAGTTTCTGCCTATATCTGTTTTAATCAGCAGGGGGGTCAGGAGGCCATTAGATCTGATTGAGATCAGCTTTGCTTTCACCTTCACATGTATCTGCATATCTCTTCCTTTAATCTTCCCTCCTCCTTTTGCTTGCCGAGTGTAATTATCCGGCCTTCGTTATGGTAGTTCCTGGGTGTCTTCTGTATCTCACTGGATCTGCCCTGACTGCAGCTAACAATGCAAATTCCTGAAGCTTGCAGAAATTTAAAAGAACAGGGGAAAGTATTGTGGTACCTCAAAAGATTAATAACTTGAAGCTTGAAGACAACTTTCGGGGAGCCACATGGGCAAGGGGAAAGTGTTTGGAGCCATAGGCATGACTCTTTACCTTTGAACAATAGCCCACGTTCCAGCCACAGAGGCCAGAGATTTCTCTGTATGGAATCAAAGAACTGTAGAGTTGGAAGGGTGCCCAAGGGTCCTGGAAACTTTGCCATCGGCCAAGAGGTTGAAAAATGTGCTTGGTTCCTCGTTTTCTTGATTACCTGGACACTCGAAGTGGTCCGGGACTTTATTGCTAGTTATCAGCCCTGGATATTACCATGATTCTAAGAGCATATTTAATGTGCCAAGTGTTTTACAATCAATAGCTCTCTCATTTTTTAATAGGTGGGAGAGGGGAAAATAACCAGGGCTTAAATTTGCTTAACAACAAGAACTCCAGTTCTGTATTAGAACTGAGGCTATGGCAAACTCTGAAACTAGGGACCTTCTCCAACTGAGCTATGAGCCCAAACAATATCAGATGAGCCCTGTTGGATCAAGTCAAAGGCTCCTGAAGTCCAGCATCTCGTTCTAACACCGGCCAAACAGGGGTCTATGGCAAACCCGCAAGCAAGCGCACAAGAGCACTCTGACCCCCTTGTGGTCTCCAGCAACTGGCTTTCAAAAGCATTACTGCCTTCAATGGTAGACGCAGAGCACAAACATCAGGGCTAGCAGCCATCAGTAGCCCTCTCCTCCATGAATTGGTCCAGTCCTCTTTTAAAGCCACCCAAATCGGTGGACATCATTGCCTCCCGTGGGAGAGAGTTGCATAGTTTGACTATGCGCTGCGTGAATCATAGAATCATAACATTGTAGAGTTGGAAGGGGTTCAGAGGGTCATCTAGTCCAACCCCCTGCAATGCAGGAATCTAAACTAAAGCATCCACGACAGGTGGCCATCCAGCCTCTGCTCAAAAACCTCCAAGGAAGCAGAGTCCACCACCTCCCGAGGGAGACCACTCCACCGTCAAACAGTTGGATGTTTAGTTGGAGTCTCCTTTCTTAGAATCATAGAATCATAGAGTTGGAAGAGACCACAAGGGCCATCCAGTCCAACCCCCTGCCAAGCAGGAAACACCATCAAAGCATTCCTGACAGATGGCTGTCAAGCCTCTGCTTAAAGACCTCCAAAGAAGGAGACTCCACCACACTCCTTGGCAGCAAATTCCACTGCCGAACAGCTCTTACTGTCAGGAAGTTCTTCCTAATGTTTAGGTGGAATTTTCTTTCTTGTAGTTTGAATCCATTGCTCCGTGTCCGCTTCTCTAGAGCAGCAGAAAACAACCTTTCTCCCTCCTCTATATGACATCCTTTTATATATTTGAACATGGTTATCATATCACCCCTTAACCTTCTCTTCTCCAGGCTAAACATACCCAGCTCCCTAAGCCGTTCCTCATAAGGCATCGTTTCCAGGCCTTTGACCATTTTGGTTGCCCTCTTCTGGACACGTTCCAGCTTATCAGTATCCTTCTTGAACTGTGGTGCCCAGAACTGGACACAGTACTCCAGGTGAGGTCTGACCAGAGCAGAATACAGTGGTACTATTACTTCCCTTGATCTAGATGCTATACTCCTATTGATGCAGCCCAGAATTGCATTGGCTTTTTTAGCTGCTGCATCACACTGCTGACTCATGTCAAGTTTGTGGTCTACCAAGACTCCTAGATCCTTTTCACATGTACTGCTCTCAAGCCAGGTGTCTCCCATCCTGTATTTGTGCCTTTCATTTTTTTTGCCCAAGTGTAGTACTTTACATTTCTCCTTGTTAAAATTCATCTTGTTTGCTTTGGCCCAGTTGTCTAATCTGTTAAGGTCATTCTGAAGTGTGATCCTGTCCTCTGGGGTGTTATCCACCCCTCCCAATTTGGTGTCATCTGCAAACTTGCTCAGGATGCCCTCAAGCCCATCATCCAAGTCATTGATAAAGATGTTGAACAAGACTGGGCCCAAGACAGAACCCTGTGGCACCCCACTAGTCACTACTCTCCAGGATGAGGAGGAGCCACTGATGAGCACCCTTTGGGTTCGGTCAGTAAGCCAGTTACAAATCCACTGAATGGTAGCATTGTCTAGCCCACATTTTATCAGCTTCTTTACAAGAATATCATGGGGCACCTTGTCAAAGGCCTTGCTGAAATCAAGATAGGCTACATCCACAGTGTTCCCTTCATCTACCAGGCTTGTAATTCTGTCAAAAAATGAGATCAGATTAGTCTGACATGACTTATTTTTCAGGAACTTGGAAGCCATTGGTTTGTGTCCTGCCCCCACCCCACCCCACCCCACTCCATTGTCTCCCAAGACTAACGGATGCCCAGCAAGGAGTCTGAATGGGTAGTTTGGCATACCAAAGGGCAGAAGTCTATTTGGGTAGACAGATGTGTGATCAGCACACAAATCTCGTATAAAAATAAGAGATTCCGTGTTGTGAGATGAGTCTGCATTAAATGTTTGTGTGAACCACCCACCCACACAGCACAGCATACACGAGAGGTGCAGCGATAGAAAGATACATATACTGGGTGAGTCTTTTAAGAGAGGCCCCGTGGAACATGTGTACTCTGTATCCACAGGGCCTCTTTTAAAGGACTCACCCTGTATAAGGATGAGTTCAGGAGCTGTGATATGCATGTGAAAAGGATCTAGGAGTCTTGGTAGACCACAAACTTGACATGAGTCAGCAGTGTGATGCAGCAGCTAAAAAAGCCAATGCAATTCTGGGCTGCATCAATAGGAGTATAGCATCTAGATCAAGGGAAGTAATAGTACCACTGTATTCTGCTCTGGTCAGACCTCACCTGGAGTACTGTGTCCAGTTCTGGGCACCACAGTTCAAGAAGGATACTGATAAGCTGGAACGTGTCCAGAAGAGGGCAACCAAAATGGTCAAAGGCCTGGAAACGATGCCTTATGAGGAACGGCTTAGGGAGCTGGGTATGTTTAGCCTGGAGAAGAGAAGGTTAAGAGGTGATATGATAGGCATGTTCAAATATATAAAAGGATGTCATATAGAGGAGGGAGAAAGGTTGTTTTCTGCTGCTCCAGAGAAGCGGACACGGAGCAATGGATTCAAACTACAAGAAAGAAGATTCCACCTGAACATTAGGAAGAACTTGCTGACAGTAAGAGCTGTTCGGCAGTGGAATTTGCTACCAAGGAGTGTGGTGGAGTCTCCTCCTTTGGAGTTCTTTAAGCAGAGGCTTGACAGGAATGCTTTGGTGGTATTTCCTGCTTGGCAGGGGGTTGGACTGGATGGCCCTTGTGGTCTCTTCCAACTGTATGATTCTATGATTCTAACACAATAGAAAATGTGTGAGATTAATCTGGTACCTGGGCCCAGGCTTGACAGGCATATGTCAAGAATGCTTTGATGGTGTTTCCTGCTTGGCAGGGGGTTGGACTGGATGGCCCTTGTGGTCTCTTCCAACTCTATGATTCTATGATTCTATGATTCTATGCAAGACGGGGTGAGCGCCCATTGCTTTCCCCCCAGTTCCTGCCAACTTAGCAGTTTGTTAGATAAGTAGGTACCACTGCAGCAGGAAGGTTAATGGCATTTCCGTTCGCTCTGGCACTCATCACGGTCCTCTGTGCACCAGAAGCGGTTTAGTCTTGCTGGCCGCATGACCCAGAAGAGCTTTTCTGCGGACAAATGCCGGCTCCCTTGGCCTGAAACTAGAGATGAGTGCCGCACCCCATAGTTGAATTTGATGAGACTTAACTGTCCAGGGGTCCTTTTACCTTTACTGATATGCAAGAAGTGTCCAGAGGAGAATATTTGCAGAAGAAAATGAACCATCTCTGGCAAGGCTGAACTGTTATTCGAGAGGCTCATCTTAGTTAATCAGCAAGAGTTCATTGTTGTTGGTCTGAAGTCCTTTTTGGCACTGATAGAGTACACAATGTTTCTGTCTGTTATTCCTGGTTGATTTAGGCTAGAAGGGATGAGTGGGGCAGGATTCAGTTCAGTCCACATTTAAAGACGAATCATATCTGTTTGGAACTTTCCAAAACAGCATGTGAACTGAAACATGGCTTCCCCTTCGAAATCTGCGCTGCTCTGAATTTTGCGTTTCAGTTGTCTAGCCACATAATGTGTGGGAAAGTGTGTCTACAAGAGTGTCATGTGCATGAACTGCATATATTGGTGAAAATAACATTATGGTTAGGGAGTTTCCTTGCAAAAATTAGGTAAAAATGCATTAAGATACGTCTATTTTAGAAATTCACACCAAATTGCTGATTAATTTTCATGGGGGATTTTTTGGAGGAAATAAATCACTGACTGACATGAGAAATGTGGAGAACCAAATTTGAGATTGTAGGAATGAAACAGAAATTGATAGTTTCACACATCTGTAGCAGCTAGTAAATGCAAGCCCCCCCCCCAAAAATCACCACTTGATTGGATAAGATCGGACAAAGGAAGAGCTGTGGTGGTTTGTCTTTCCTTGCTTGGTTCCCCCCCCCCCCTTCATGACTACAAGGAAGATAAAACACACAGAGAATGAAGTATAAATAGTCTAGCCAGCAAAAGGGAAGAGAAGTTGCATCATTAATGAATATGCGCTGGAAACATTCCGCTGGAGCAGAACTTAAAACATTTGCTTACATCAAAGTAGAGAACGATCAAAAGCTACAAGCTTCCCTGAAGGCTTTCATACAAAACCCCCAAAAAAGAGAAAAGAAAAGAAAGCCAGAGAGAGAGAGAGAGAGAGAGAGAGAGAGAGAGAGAGAGAGAGAGAGAGAGAGAAATTGGCTCTGCCTCTGTTATACTAGATGTATTGTATAAATGAAAATTAGTGTAAACAGACTGGAGATAACAATATATTAAATGTGTGCGATTTATATAGCTTAGAGGAAGACGATAATTGCAAATGCCACAGGAGAGATGCATCTCCACACTTAAGTTGATTTCATCTTTTCAGTATTTATAAAGGCAGGATGGGATGGAGAGGGCGGGGAGGAACGCGGCGACAGAATGGTGAGCTTCTATTAAAATATCGGCTGCTCGAACGGTGTCTGCAACTGGAGAGAACGCTTGGGATTGGCTTGGGAATGGCTCTTGGGCCCTAAACAGATGGGAGGCCCTACCGGTTATGTGCTTTCTAGAAATGATGTAGAGATTGATTGACTTAACATTCTCTCCCCTCCCCCCCCCCCCGAGCAGAAGTGATCGGACACACGCTAAAGTGCACACAGACATTTAAGGCACAGTTCTGAGAACATCAGTGCAGAGAAAGTTTCACTGAGAGCCAGTCACTTGAGCCAATCACCTCCAGGAGGACAGTGGCCTTGGAGATGTGACTGCAGGGGTGGAGGAAGAGGGGTGCTGTGGGTGTGGTCCGCCCCGGGTGTCACCACTGAGGGGGGTGTGTGACAAAATGCCTGGCGGCACTCACTGCAGGGCCTGCAGCGCGCCTGAGTCACACGTCGCTCCTGAGAGAGACGCAGTGGCTTGGGCATGCGCAGGCTCCACTCTGCCCAAATGGTCCGCTTGCTGCCTTCCCCCCCCCCAGTTGTAGGGTGGCTGAGTGGGAAGAGGCAGGTAGACTCTGGAGGCCCTGCGGTGTTCCCCGCCCTTATGGGCGGCTCGTCCCACCCTGCCCGAACCCCTATGGGTGGCTCACTCCCCCCCTGGATGCACCGCCCCAGGCACCCCTGTGTGACAGTGACTACAATTGGAAATGTCAGAGCCTTGTCCAGCTGCCCTCCCAGGGCAGAAGGCCAAACAGAATTTTCTCCACATATTTACCACCGCTTTTTAGTGGAGGATAAGGTTGCCAGACTCAATAGAGGACAGGACTTCTGTGCCTTTGATTGCCCTGCTCTCTTTTGAGTCTGGGAACCTTAAAGAGAAACCAGCAGACCCTTTGTTTAATTTCCAAGCAAAGGGTCTGCTGGTTTCTCTTTAAGGTTCCCAGACTCAAAAGAGAGCAAGGCAATCAAAGGCACAGAAGTCCTGTCCTCTATTGAGTGGCAACCTCTCTCTCTCTCTCTCTCTCTCTCTCTCTCTCTCTCTCTCTCTCTCTCTCTCTCTCTCTCTCTCTCGTGCTTTACCGTACTAGGGAGATAGGAGCATCAGCATGATCCAATGGAATGGGCTATTGCAGGTGTGGGGAACTGGATCTGAGTGGCAGGCTGGACGCTTGTCACTCACACACCCCCGTGGGCCAAGTTTAATAGGTGGGTGGGGTTGCCCACATATCAGTCACCTGACTGCATCATGATGTCACGTGACCATTTCTGCCCACCCAGTTTGAAATCAAATGCGTCGCTTGCAAAGGACATTGTGGGGTACTTTGCAAGGGGTCACTTAAGACCCGACAACCAGCAGACGGACAGGTGTTGCAGAGCCCATTAAAAAGCCCTCCACAAGCTGATTGCCCAGCCTTGTGGATTGCTTTGCAAGGAGCTGTGCAGCCTGCAGACCCCTTTCCTCTGTGCCAGGTCTTTATCTGCCCCACACCTGGTGCCATATATGATGTGAGGTGTAGGGCAGGGGGGCCTACAGGCCAGAGCTTCCCAAGTAGCCACTGTGCGCAGCATTAATGGATAGCTGGCCAACTCTTTGGCCAACTCTGCGTAATGTAATTAGACAGGCTCCGGTGGGTTGAGCGGGCAAGACCAATAGGGGATCCAATGTTCAAGAAGGTGGTCTCTGTATGTGCGGTGGAGGGAAGTGGTGGGCATATGCAGATCACCCACCTGGGAAGGTAGCCAGTCTAGGAAAAGGAAAACTCTGGTCCTAAACCTCCACTGCCTTGCGGGATATCTTTGGGAGAAGAAAGGGCTCTATTATTATTTATTGAATTTATATACTGCCCTATACCCGGGGGTCTCAGATCTACATAGATCTACATAGATCTGGAGTGGAGTCCCTTAGATGGTTGGATTTCACCTTGTACGCCTCCTTCGGGCAACTCCTGCAGCCAAGCTGGTGCCAACCGTTTTGCTCTGCTTTCCTTTGGACCACATCAGCGAGGCTGAGAGAGGGGTCTTGTCATCTGGGCAGCCCAAGACCTCCATACACGCTGCCCAGTCATGCGCCCCAGGGAAGTCACTTCAGTGCTGCTAATGCAGCGGTTTGACTTCACCCCGGGGGGCACACTCCGTTGTCTCGAGACAGACAGGTGTCAACAACAACCCAGACCCAGATTGTCGGCTGATTATTTGGATGTAACCCACAACATACGACATGGATCAACTTAGGCTTATTTGACCACTTAAAAGAGGGTTAAACCCGGGAACTTTAGCATGCAAAGTAGATGTTCTGCCACTGAGCTATTGCCTAAGTTTTCTTCCTTCACTTTCCGCCCACCATCACAAAGCAAAAGGGGTTTCGTGAGCCCTTAAAGACACAAATTTGGTTTTTTTGAGGGGGGGGAGTAGGAGGGAGGGAGATCTGTGCCAGTTTGTAATGACATTGCAGCTCTCTGCAGACATGTAAGAGATCAAGAGATGCTTTAAAAAATGTTAACATGATTGTAAAAAGGAAGGAAGGAAGGAGCGTAGGAAAGGAAAGGAGGGAGGAAGGAAGGAAGCAATCCCCAGAGGGGAGCTGTGAGATGTTTTGATTTGACAATGCCATGAGATTCTAATTTTCTCTTCTGCAAAAACCAGGGTAGACAGCTTGCAAGCCTTTTAAGAATGATTTCTTTCTTAAATACTGTTCAATAATGCTCATGTTTGGCTGATTTCTAGGGCTTTGTGTAATAGCCCAAAAGCAGTGCTTAGAGGTGCAATCCGCAACATTTCCTTGCCCCGGACTCACTCTATACACCTTGTGTTTCTTCATCTACACTGTATATCTAGACAGATGTTGCATTTCATTGTACCATATGATGGGGGTGATGCAAATGTCTGAACACACCTGCAGCAAGGGAAAAAGTAATCTACAGGTGACCAGGCAAGGGGAACTTTTGTAAAGTTGGCTACGGGCAAGAGATACAGAACAATTAAATCAAGAACGAATAGATTCAAAAACAGTTTCTATCCAAGAGCTATAACCATCTTAAACACTGTAACTAAATAATATGATCCCGGGGAGTTGTGATGGGTGTGTATGTATGTATGTGTGTGTGTGTGGCTGTAATTGAGTTTTTGCTTATTTATGGGATGGCATTCAATTTCGTTGTACTATGTACAATGACAATCAAGTATCTATCTTACACACTTAAAAAATGTGCAAATGGCTTAGGCCTGGTCTACAATTTAATTGAATAAGGTAGAGGAATTGGCTATGCCGATCTGTCAGGAGGCTACAATTTTTGAATATTCTCTTCTGTAAAAGCCCCTTTACCACAAATATCAACCCAATTTCAACCATCTTGGGCCCCACAATCAGCAGGTGAGGCATAGCTGCCAAGTCTCCCATTTTTCGCGGGAAACCCCCGTATTTTAAACTGTTTCCCACTGGCAGCCCGGATTGGGAAAAAATCTCCTAAATCCCCCGGATTTCCTACCTGCCAGGGAGGCTCCATTTTGGATCCTGGTGCCGCCCGATTTCCGGTGCCCAGACATGGGAAGCGCGGCACCAGAAGTCACTTCTACGCATGTCTGAACATGCGTAGAAGTGACTTCCGGTGCCGCACCACTGCTGATCCCGCATTTTTCAGCGAGATACTTGGCAGCTATGAGGTGGTCCTTGTTGACAGTGCCACCACTTGGGGATGCCCAGTTGGCATTGACCCCATGATAGGACTGGAATACCCTGTGCTGTGTCTGAGAGACTTTCGAGCATTAGGTAACCGAAATACACTGCAAGGCCCCATGCAATGCTTCTGAAGTCCAATAATTCAACTGTTTGGTTGGGCATCAGAAGCGGGGCACATCTTGCGTAGGAACTGACGATCAGCTGATCATCAGCATTAAAAAACCACAAGCACCAGCCTTCTGAAGTGCTGGTGATCAGCTAATTGTTAAGGCTTCAAAGGACAACATAGGCCTCTTGCAAGTCCCATCCAAAGAGCCTTGCACATCACTTCAAAGTTCCAAGGACCAACTGATGGCCAGGATTCAAAGCGCAGGCTTGCAAGTAGGTGCTTTGAAGTCCCAGCAATCAGCTGATCCATCAGCACTTCAAAGCACCTTGCAAAACGTTAGCAAAAAAAAAAAAAGCCCAGTGCTGTGCCTTGAAGTCCTACCAGCCAGCTGGTTGTTGGGGCTTCAGGGTGCCACACCACCCAATTTCATTGTGATATACAGTGATTGACAGGTGGACAGCCCTGCCCAGCTTTCAAATTCAGCCCACAGATAGGAGGGGAGATAAGGGTCTTGCCCACCAGCTGGATCCTATTCCTCATCCCTTTATACATTTGTTTGTGTACACCAAAAGGGACAGAAAGAAATCCACTACAGTGGTACCTCAGGTTGTGGACACTATCCATTCCGGGGTGCCGTTTGCACCCCGAAAAGTCCGCAAGCCGAGTGGTGATAGAGCGCATGCATGAAAGCGCGATAGAGTGCTTCTGCGCATGCACGAAGCGCGCAGAACGTTTCGCATGCGAGCGCAGCGGAACCCCGGAAGTAAACACTTCCGAGTCCACCACGTTCATATCCTAAAGGAACGCAACCCACAGCGGACACACCCCAATGTATGACTGTATCTGTAAAGTGTTTTTGTTGTTGTTTAGTCGTTTAGTCGTGTCTGACTCTTCGTGACCCCATGGACCATAGCACGCCAGGCACTCCTGTCTTGCACTTCCTCCCGCAGTTTGGTCAAACTCATGTTCGTAGCTTCGAGAACACTGTCCAACCATCTTGTCCTCTGTCGTCCCCTTCTCCTAGTGCCCTCAATCTTTCCCAACATCAGGGTCTTTTCCAGAGAGTCTTCTCTTCTCATGAGGTGGCCAAAGTATTGGAGCCTCAGCTTCACTATCTGTCCTTCCAGTGAGCACTCAGGGCTGATTTCCTTCAGAATGGATAGGTTTGATCTTCTTGCAGTCCATGGGACTCTCAAGAGTCTTCTCCAGCACCATAATTCAAAAGCATCAATTCTTCGGCGATCAGCCTTCTTTATGGTCCAGCTCTACATCACTACTGGGAAAACCATAGCTTTAACTATACGGACCTTTGTAGGCAAGGTGATGTCTCTGCTTTTTAAGATGCTGTCTAGGTTTGTCATTGCTTTTCTCCCAAGAAGCAGGCGTCTTTTAATTTCGTGACTGCTGTCACCATCTGCAGTGATCAAGGAGCCCAAGAAAGTAAAATCTCTCACTGCCTCCATTTCTTCCTCTTCTATTTGCCAGGAGGTGATGGGACCAGTGGCCATGATATTGGTTTTTTTGATGTTGAGCTTCAGACCATATTTTGCGCTCTCCTCTTTCACCCTCATTAAAAGGTTCTTTAATTCCTCCTCGGTTTCTGCCACCAAGGTTGTGTCATCTGCATATCTGAGGTTGTTGATATTTCTTCCGGCAATCTTAATTCCGGCTTATATGAATTCTGCATATAAGTTAAATAAGCAGGGAGACAATATACAACCTTGTCATACTCCTTTCCCAATTTTGAACCAATCAGTTGTTCCATATCCACTTCTAACTGTAGCTTCTTGTCCCACATAGAGATTTCTCAGGAGACAGATGAGGTGATCAGGCACTCCCATTTCTTTAAGAACTTGCCATAGTTTGCTGTGGTCGACACAGTCAAAGGCTACAAGGCATTGATCCATGAAGGGGCTGTAATGTGTTAAGGAGCCCCAGATTCAGATTTAGATTTCAGATATAGGCACAACAGGTTGCAGGAGAGCCTTAAAGTGGAGAACAAAACCACCAGCTGACACCATCAACCTCTGGCGTCTTCAACCTCTGACACAAAGCCTGTCCTGGACTTTTCAAACCAATCCTGAAGCTTTTTTAACAAACACACACACAGCAACAACAACTGTAAATGAGTAGAAACGAGCAGCAGGTGTTGCTTAGGGATTAGGAAGTGAGGTAACCTGCCCTAAGGCAAGACTTTGCAGCTCTGTGGGACATTCCTGGTGAAATGTATTGTTCGAAAAAATCACAATCATTCAAGGTAAGGAAAAAGAGGCAGCCTCCTTCTGTAGCTTCGCCTGCTAAGCACTAAAAACCCCTTTGCCCGCCCCTGAGGCAGAGTCGTGCTTTTACAAACTTGATACTTCAAATCCACACCACCTTGTTCCCTTAATTCCACTGCCTTCCATCTTTCCGGAAAGTCAAGAGATGTTCACAAGGCGCATTTGGTGTCGAGATAGAGTCGGCCGGGATATAACTTATCTTTATCCGGAAGCTGGCAATAGAGGTGGGTAAGCAGGGGTGTGTGTGTATCTTTCATATGCCAAAGCTTGAGCTATAACCTTTCACGATTTAAAAAGAGGTCTCCCTTCAATGACTTCTTTCTAGCTCTGGCAGGAAACCGAGGAGGGAATGCGAGACCATGAGCTGAACTTAAAAAGCAGGCCTGGATTGTTTTAGTAGCTGCCTCAGCACTGTTTAAAAGAAGGAGGACGAAGCTTTTTAGCTCAGAGGTAGCCAAAACGAAGCCCTCCAGATGTTTTGCTAGACTATGGACATCTTCAAGCTGCTGTTTTATCATGAGTGTATTCTGCAGCATGTCCCTGATGCCTTAACAGTGCATTTGGATTTATCTTCTTCTTTGGTGATCTCCCATAGCCTAGTAAGATTGTATTCCATGAACACGGTTTTAACAGTGAGTTCATAAGTGACTGTTGAGGCCAGTTCTGGATCCACACGTCCAGGGGCGTACCCAGGATCAAAACGGGGGGGGGGGGGGCAAGAGAGGGGAAGAGAGAGGGAAGGAAGGAGGGAGAGAGGGAAGAGAAGGAAGGAAGGAAGGAAGGAAGGAAGGAAGGAAGGAAGGAAGGAAGGAAGGAAGGAAGGAAGGAAGGGGTGAGAGAGAGAGGAGGGAGGGAGGGAGGGAGAAAAAAGGAAGAAAGAAAGAGGGGGGAAAGGAAGGATGGAGCTCCCATCCCCCCCCCAGCTCAGGCTGCTTCTTCCCCCCCCCCACGTTCTTGTCGCTGGCTGCAGCCGCAGAGGGAGTGGAAACAGTCTGATTTCCATAACCCGCAGTGACTTTTCCCCTTCAGTTTTTTGGGGAAAGTGCAGGTAATTATTATTTTTTTGCTTCCGGGGGGCAGCTGCCCCCCTTCCCCTCCCTGGGTACGCCCATGCACACGTCCTTCCACAGTGGGGACATTGGTTTCCAGGCAGGAGTTGATCACGGTGAGGGTTTGCCAAGTGCGCCTTCCTCTCTTAGCACACCTCTCCCTTTTGTCCTGAGTTTGAGTGTCTCCAAAGCCCATGACACCTCTGGTAAAGAGTGTTCTCCAGTTGGAGTGCTCGCAGGCCAGGACTTCCCTGTTGTCAGTGTTTATACTACATTTTTTTAGATTTGCCTTGAGAGAGTCTTTGAACCTCTTCTGTTGACCACCAGCATTACGCTTTCCATTTTTAAGTTCAGAACAGATTAGTTGCTTTGGAAAATGATAATCAGGCATCCGCACAACATGACCAGTCCAACGAAGTTGATGTTGAAGAATCATCACTTTGATACTGGATTCAAACAGGACCATCCATCCATCATCCCGTTCTGTCAGCTGTTCTTCAATGTTCCCCGAACGTAGGACATAAATGCATGTTTGTTTATTACCTGCCCTTCACCCTAAGGTCCCAGGGCAGGTTACTGCATTTAGAACAATATTAAAAAACAATTTCAAACAAGGTTGCTGCTTTCAGCCCACAAGCGATAATGTAATTTGTTATGCTTCCCCTTCATTTGCTTGATGTTTGCATTGAAATGAATGGGGTGGGATAACATATCGGCATTGCAATGCACATAAGGTAAAGGTAAAGGGACCCCTGACCATTAGGTCCAGTCGTGACCGACTCTGGGGTTGCGTGCTCATCTCGCATTATTGGCCGAGGGAGCCGGCGTATAGCTTCCAGGTCATGTGGCCAGCATGACAAAGCCGCTTCTGGCAAACCAGAGCAGCACATGGAAACGCCATCTACCTTCCCGCTGTAGTGGTTCCTATTTATCTACTTGCATTTTTACGTGCTTTCGAACTGCTAGGTTGGCAGGAGCTGGGACCAAGCAACGGGAGCTCACCCCGTCACAGGGATTCGAACCGCTGACCTTCTGATCAGCAAGCCCTAGGCTCAGTGGTTTAACCACAGCGCCACCTGGGTCCCTGCAATGCACATAATTAATTCAATAAATTACATGTGTTACAACATTTCACCACCGGGGGCAGCAAAAGCGAGTAACATTGGTTTTCTCAGAATTGCAGTGGAACAGAAACAGGGCTGCATATGCCAGGTGCAAGGCAGAAAGGAAAATTCTTAGGCTCTCTAATTCACCCTGTTTTTCTCTGTATATTTTTTCCCCAATGTATGTAAGGCAAAAGTGTGGCCGCCGGCAGCATAATTGAAAGTTAAGCTTTGGACACAGCAGGGGCTATGCTCATTAATCAATTGCTCTTGTCTTACTGTGTACTCTGATTATCCCTCTCCAGGAGAAGGTCTAAAAATAAGGCCCATAGAAAATCGAAAATCAATCTGTGGCCCATGCATCTCTTCATATGTATAACTTGCATGGTAATAAACTTTGAAGTTTAGCCCTGCTGAGTGTTTTTTTTATTAAAAAAAAACATCAGCATTTGTCTCTTTCTTTGCTGAGAGATCAGAGATTTTCTTATGTGGGGTTCTTTTTCATGCATTGTTCTATACAGGGTGTTGAAAGAAAGATTTGCTTAAAAACAACAACACGTTATCAAGGAAATTGGTATTTGCAGTCCAGGATTAGATCGTCAGTAAATAGCCAATTTGTCTAGAAGTAGCCTAAGGCATAGCCTTAGTCTCTGAGCATTTGAGCTCTTTTGTGTAATCCAGGACTGCAAATAACATGCTTAGGAACTTCACATCTTTAGTAGAGAGCATTCTGTCAAAGGCGGTAATAGAGACCTACCCACGGGCACCAATGATTTGGCTTCCCTGGATCTATCTGGTTCTTTTCCCAGTCTTTGGCCCGAGAAAGGCCATGCACAGAGGTTGTGCATCAACAACCAACCCTCTATGGGTCACAGAAAGAGTTCCCAGCTTCTATTGTCCCCTATGCTCTCTGTTCTGGTAGTTTAACTCAGCCAATGTTGAGTTCACAAAGTACCAGCATGTGCTTATGTCACATCCTTCACATCCATGTGAAGACAGGCTCTGGTGGATTGAGCAGAGAACAGGACGCTGGACTAGATGGGCCATTGCCTTGATCCTGCAGGCTATTCTTACGTCCTCTTCTTGCATACAAAACTGCTTTCTACTGAGACTGGCTCCCTATTGTCCACCCCGACTGCCTGCAGCTCTCGAAACTCTTGAATAAGGTCTTCCCCACTGCCGCCAACTGAAATCCTTAAAAAGCAAGCAGGGATCTAAGTTCTCTGACTGCTTACATTGCAACGGCTAAAGCCCTTCCCCAATGCCGTGCATGTATTTATGATGCATTCCTACAGCATTAACTCGGTCCTTCTGTGTTTAAAAATGTTGCAATTTTCCAAAGTCCTGTCCAGGGATATATGCACAGCTATTTTGCTCACAGGGGGCTCAGTGTTATAATAAATCTGCTAAGCCAACTGTGCATTCCTAGGGTTTATGTGAAGAGTGCCCAGCTTACTGGGGATATTGCCTATTCAGCTGCTGACGAAAGTGTCTTCTCAGCGTGCTGGCTCGTGACATCCCAATGTCCAGCTTGTCCCCTCCACCCCTTTTGCATCAGAACATAAGAAGGTGCCATTGGCCAAACTGGACCCTCTCACAAGCACCCATCCGGTGTACTTTGGAGGGTGGTGGGACACAGAGAAGAGTCTCATTGAACAAATTCAACATGTGGGTGACTTTGTTACATAGCCAGGTTCCCAGCTGTTTAGGCCAGAGATGAGGAGCCTGTGGCCCCCCAGATGTTGCTGGACTACAGCTCCCACCATCCTTGAACATTGGCCATGCTGTTTGGGAGCCCCAACAACATCTAGGGGGCCGCAGGTTTAGGGCTTTCGATGTAAGAACTGGGCACACAAACAAACTGGAAGCGGAATATGCTAAATACTCAGTATACCTGAAGGAGCGTCTCCACCCCCATCGTTCTGCCCAGACACTGAGATCCAACTCCGAGGGCCTTCTGGCAGTTCTCTCCCTGTGAGAAGTGAGGTTGCAAGGAACCAGGGAGAGGGCCTTCTCAGTGGTGGCACCCGCCCTGTGGAATGCCCTCCTATCAGATCTCAAGGAAATAAACAACTATCTGACTTTCAGAAGACATCTGAAAGCAGCCCTGTTTAGGGAAGTTTTAACATGTTTTTAATATTCTGTTGGGAGCCACCCAGAATGGCGGGAAAACCCAGCCAGATGGGTGGGGTATAAATTTATTATTGTTGTTGTTGTTGTTGTTGTTGTTGTTGTTGTTGTTATTGTTATTATTATTATTGTGAGGGGAAAAGAGTACAGAGAGCCCCCACCCATCTTGAGGAGCAGCTCTTCCACCAGCAGTAGCATCAGCGGGGAGGGGGAAGAGTCCAGTGAGGAAGGAGGAAGAAGGGGACGGGGCTCTGGCAGCATAGGAGAGCCCCTGCTGCACGTGGGACAGGAAGAGAGAGGGGCAGAAGAGGGGGGGAAGGAAAACACGGAAAGAAGACCCTTTTTCCCTCCGGTTCCGGAATTACACAGGAGGAAACGCGGGAGGAGATTTGGGGTGCCCAGACTCTTATGTTGGAAGAAAACGCAGGAAGCACCATTCCAGGGTTCTGGGTCAGACTAAGAGGATGTATCCTGTATAGCTCTAGCACTGTAAATAGCCTGCACTCAATAAAAGCATGAAAAGGCAAAGGTCTGGAGAGTCGTTACTCTAGAGTAGTCGCAACGCATCCTCTGTGACAATTATTATTATTACTACTACTATTATTAAATAGGTGTGATGTGGTCTGAAAAGAAGTTCCCATCAGAATTCTAGCTACACTTCTCGAATCGTAAGTGTAGAACCTGACTTTTGTCCCTGTTTGCAGAAAACATATGCTGGCATTTCTGAACACTTTGCACAGGGAGCCCCATGTCACCAGCATGAAACTAGACACTGGAGGCTGCTATGTTAGGGCAAGGGGGGGCACTGCACCCCCCCCCAACCTTCATCTCCCACCTGCCTGCCAAATTCCTGACAACCAACCGAGGCATGTGGCAAAACTGCATGTGGCAGAACACCCCTCCCGTGCCTCAGAGTTGCCCTTGTAGAACTCGGCAGGGAGGAAGAGGATGGGGACAAAACTAGAATCAGATGACTCTGCCGACCGTTGTTTCTGGTGCCAACTACTGTCAAACTCCCTGCCAGGGGCGTCGTGCCGTTTGCCAGCACCTGGGGCGAGCACCGAGCATGTTTACCTAGTTCTCGCCACCGATGCTGTGCAGGGATGGGATATGGAGGGTGCGACGAACCCCCTCACCGACGTTGCCAATAGATTATGAGACAAAAGGGTACAGGGGTAAAGCAATCCCCACTCAATTCCTTACGCCTTAAAATAAACCCCTCAATTCTGGGCTTCTCAGTAAAGAGAGTCTAATTCCAGCTTTCGTGGCCTGATCTCACAAACACTCCAGGGCTATTTGAATGAACAACCTCTTGCCTACAGAACAGGGACTCCCTCAACTCAGATCCCCACTGTATCAGTCTGCCATATCACCCTGGCAAACTTGTGGCACTCTAGGTTTTCACCATACTGCCCTTCCTGTGCGACTCTAGGACACAAACTATTTCCCTTTTCCTTAGGTAAGTTTTGCCCTTTTCTGAGTCTCCACCTCTGTGAGTTTTAATATGCTGCTGGAATAACCAAGACGATACCCTTTGGCACCAAAAAGAAGATGAATTTTATTTACTTCAGAACATAGGTTTTTCTTTTCTTAACGATGCATGGTTTACAAGCTTAGTTACAGTTATACATTAACTCTGTCAGACTTTAACTTCAAGTTATCCTAAGCCTAACCTAAACCACCACTATCCTGGCCCCACAACCTTCTACTTCCCTCTTCGTCACCACACTCTTCCTCTTCCAACTGCCAAAACGGTTACTCCCTCCTTTTTAAACTGGGCACCGTCCCGCCTCCTAAAGATGTGCTGTCAGTTAAGCTGGAGGCGGATTAACTCTTTCTAATCCATGGTGTGATAAATCTTCCATCCTGGGGCTAATCCGTTACAGAGGGCATCCTCCATGATCCCAAACCCTCACTGCTGGAGCCAGGCAGGGCTGGCACAATGAGGATCTCTGTGGAGGCCCCAGGTTTGCGCCCTATGCTCCTGGGGCAACGGCATCCCAATACTTCTGCTCCCTGCCTTCCCCTGCCAGAGCTAATATGCACCAGCCGCCACTGGAAGCAAACCAATCTAGATGTGACCAAATCAGGTGTAAAGGTTGCCACCTGACTTCTTGTAGGGCTGATGACATCATGTCACACACTAGGAAGAACTTCCTGACAGTAAGAGCTGTTCGGCAGTGGAATTTGCTACCAAGGAGTGTGGTGGAGTCTCCTTCTTTGGAGGTCTTTAAGCAGAGGCTTAAAGAATGCTTTGATGGTGTTTCCTGCTTGGCAGGGGGTTGGACTGGATGACCCTTGTGCTCTCTTCCAACTCTATGATTCTATGATTCTATGAGCTCCCCTAGACATCTGGGAGGGGGCGATTGTGGGGACCAACTACTAGACACAGGTATTTTTTAATGCCTGCAATGTCTAGTCTCAGATTTGGACATATGGAGATTAAAACACCCATTGACGAAAAAAATTATGTTCTTCTCGGAGCCAAATCAGAGCTCTGGTAGAATCGATTATATGTGGATCTGTTAATGTCTTTTCCTGATGTTTATGTGGAATGCCGCTTTGGAACCCAATGAGAGGATGGCGAGGCAACAGATTATTGGATTCTATATAATCCGTGAAGCGACGTGTTCCAAATCAGAAACTTTAGGTTTTCCAACACGTTTTTTTTATGAGGGAATTTTTTTCATATAACTCATTTGGTAGGAATGCTCTCCATTTCCTGGTAGGATTTTATGCTTTCCTTTGTTGCTGCTTCACTTATTACACAGTCACTAATGGCAATTGCAAAGATCGGCTTTGTAGATGCTGGCATGGCACATGGGTTTTCTTGCCATGGGCAAATTCTCCCTATAGAGCGGGCCTTGTGGAACCAGCCATTGGAGGGGGAATTCGCTCCTGTGCTCGAAAGTCAGGTGCTTTGATCGTAAACTTGAAAATGAACAAGCCAAATGCCGCTTTCATGAGGTCTAGTGGCATGCCCTGCCAAAAAAAAATGGTTTGAAATATTAATTCCAAAATAACAAGGTAGCAGATAGGAGCACACTTGTTTATCGGGAGCATATACGATTTTTAAAAAATGGACCAGTTGCCGTGTCCTTATACAGAACACACTGTAAAAGATGGTTGGTTTTCCCTTCCAGAACATTCCGATCTGATTGCCTCACGGACGCCGTTTCTTTGATGTTGAAGACAGAGACGAGAGGGCCATGGATGTGAAGGAAAGGAAGCCGTATCGTTCTCTGACCAGGCGCCGCGATGCAGAGCGCCGCTACACCAGCTCGTCCGCAGAGAGCGAGGACAGCAAGATACCTCAGAAGTCGTACAGCTCCAGCGAGACTCTGAAGGCTTATGATCAGGACTCCAGGCTGACATACGGCAACCGGGTGAAAGAAATGGTGCACCAGGAAGTGGACGAGTACTGCCGAACAGGTACGGTTATTGAACCCTGGCCTCCTTCAAATTGGGCGGGAGGGGAGAGCGCTCAAAGTTTTTCTATCTATTCCAGGCATCCCCAAACTTCGGCCCTCCAGATGTTTTGGACTACAATTCCCATCATCCCTGACCACTTGTCCTGTTAGCTAGGGATCATGGGAGTTGTAGGCCAAAACATCTGGAGGGCCGCAGTTTGGGGATGCCTGATCTATTCCTTAACATTCCTAGACTGCCCTTCCACCCAAAGGAGCCCAGGGTGGTAAAATACCAAAATGTGAAAACCAAAAATTCAACATAAAATGAAAAAAAGCATATTTATAACCTCAAAACACCATCAAAAAACATTTGGAATAGTGGTTTCCAATTGGTGGTCCGCGGACCCCAAGGGGGTCTGCATGACCCACCTAGGGGCTTGTGGCACTGTCCCAAATTGAGACCTTCCATTTTTTTGGGGGGGGGGCTAACTCTCGTGTGAGATCACAGTGCCCCAAAATCTCACTTTATAGTCACCATGACCTCACGGCAGGTCACACACACGGCACTGGGACATGTCAGCGGGTATGGTGGCAGGGGCGTGGGTGGCACCGTGGTCTAAACCACTGAGCCTCTTGGGTTTGCTGATCGGATGGTTGGCAATTCGAATCCCCACGGCGGGGTGAGCTCCCATTGCTCTGTCCCAGCTTCTACCGACCTAGCAGTTCGAAAGCACACCAGTAGATAAATAGGTACTGCTGCTGCGAGAAGGTAAACAGCATTTTCATGTGCTTTGGTTTCCATCACAGTGTCCCGTTAAGCCAGAAGTGGTTTAGTCCTGGTGGCCACATGACCCAGAAAACTGTCTGTGGACAAACACCAGCTCCCTTGGCCTGAAAGCGAGATGAGCGCCGCAACCCCATAGTTGCCTATGATTGGACTTAACCGTCCAGGGGTCTTTTACCTTTTACCTTTATGGGGGCACCACTCACATAACAAAAACCACCAGAGTGATATCAACTTTTTCAAAAGTCAGGGGTCCGCTTTGGGGGGGGAAACAGGGGGTTCACAGAAGTTAACTCATTGAGGACCACTGATTTAGAACATCTTGTTGTTTAGTCGTGTCTGACTCTTCGTGACCCCATGGACCAGAGCACGCCAGGCACTCCTGTCTTGCACTGCCTCCCGCAGTTTGGTCAAACTCATGTCGGTAGCTTCGAGAACACTGTCCAACCATCTCGTCCTCTGTTGTCCCCTTCTCCTTGTGCCCTCAATCTTTCCCAACATCAGGGTCTTTTCCAAGGATTCTTCTCTTCTCATGAGGTGGCCAAAGTATTGGAGCCTCAGCTTCAGGATCTGTCCTTCCAGTGAGCACTCAGGGCTGATTTCCTTCAGAATTGATAGGTTTGATCTTCTTGCAGTCCATGGGACTCTCAAGAGTCTCCTTCAGCACCATAATTCAAAAGCATCAATTTAGAACATCTAGAAACATTTAAAAGCAATGACACTGGGCTGTGATTCCTGCACTTCTGGGGTTAGGCAAAATGACCCTTTATGGTCCCTTCCAACTCTACCGTTTCTATGAATATGAGGCTGAGGGAAGAAGGAGTTATTTGACTGAGGAGGTTAGGGATGTGAAAGAACACTGACTAAAAAGGGAAACAGGAGCAAGAATTGCCACTTATAAGCATCCCATATCTGGAGAAGAAATCAATTCAGTGAACACCAACCAGCAGAGGCCTGGAGCCCGGAGTCCTGACACCAAGTTAGCTGCAAATTATAAGAGGGGGAAACCTTGCTGAGTTGATCCCACAGGTAAACTTCAAGGGCGGTGCAGCTTTCTCTGTTTCATTAGCCCTTCTCCATCCTCTTGCAGCTGTGCAAGGTGGTGGGATGGGAAGGCTGTTTCTCTTGCAAGGAGGCCCAGCGGTGTTATCCGGATTAATTTATCACAGGCTCACTCCTTGTTCTCTCGACCAGCTCTGCAGAATTGGCAGAGCGGCTATCCCCAAGCCTGTCAGCGCTGTCAGGAAGCTTAATCTGTTTTAGGTAATTAAAAAAGGTGTGGAGTTCACCCTCAGCTCCTGTTCTCATGCTAGGCTGTTTGTTTCAAATAATGGCCGGGGTTTTTTTGTGTGTGATTACGGGGAGAGTTGCACCAGCCTCTCCTCTACAACCCCCCCCCCCCGTGCAATTATTAGCACATCCTTTGGGCCTGGTGCTCTCTGCAACTTCACCTCTACCTGTGGGGTAGTTTATCAATGGCACATACAGGAGCGTACAAAGTAGGGGGGGCGGAGAGGGCGGTCTGTCCCATGTGCCACTCTGGGGGGGGTGACAATATGGCCCCTGCTTCCCCCCAGCTGTAGAGCGGCCTGGTGACGCATGCGCAGCAGCCCATACGGGCTGCCACTCTCACATGCCGTCTCTACGGTCGTCTGTAAAGGCTGCCTCTCGCACGGCAACCGTACGGGCTGCTGCGCATGCATCACTGGGCAGTTCGCCCCGTCTCTCGGCGTCCTGTCCCGGATGCCAGAGAGGGTTCCTCTGCCACTGGGAGCATAGAAAATGAATAGAGAAAAGGCATTTCTCTTTTTCTAATAATCAACTTTAACTGAAGGTTTTCTACAAAAGATACAAAGAAATCACGCTAACCTGAAAAAGGAAAACAGGGGGGAAAGGATGAAAAAAGGAAGGAAAGAAAGAAAAGGAGATTACAAAGTCCTGTATCAAAATTAACTACCGTATTGGCTTGAATATAAGCCTCACTTTTTCCCCAAATTCCGACCGTGAAAAATTAAAGCGTGCCTTATATTCACAACCTTACGGTACGCAGCCAGGAGCGCAGGGCAAACAGTGCCAGGAGTGTGGCAAAGCGGTGCCCGCCCTGTGCGTAGTCCCCTGCCCAAGGTTGGGAAGGGGGAGAGAGAGGAAGGGGGAAAGCCGCCGGCAATGCAGCACAGTCTCTCCCCCCCCCCGTATGCAGCCAGGAACAGCGAGGGAGGGAGTGGCTTATATTCGGGTTTTGTTTTTTATCCTCTCCAATTTCAAAGGTGAAACCTGTATTCAGGTGCGGCTTATATCCGGGCCAATACAGTATTAACCCTTGTTCTGCACCCATCCCAGCTCTCACTGGGAGCTTCCGCCTCTTCCCCCAGCCTCTCACCCTGGAAAACCCCACCTCCCCGTGTGTATCTTTCTTGATATGAGATAGGGAACTTTAAATAGAACAAAATATAAGCATAACAAGAAAAAAGAAACAGAAAAGGAAATCAGAAAAAGAAAGTCAGATTTTAAAAAGGCTAAAAATACAGAAATAGGAAGGGCTTCCCATTCTCCATCTTCTCAATCATGTAACAATTATGTAGAATGTTCATTTTGAGAAAAGTACAGTGATACCTCAGGTTAAGTACACAATTGGTTCTGAATGTCTGTACTTAACCTGAAGCGTACTTAACCTAAAGCAAACTTTCCCATTGAAAGTAATGGAAAGTGGATTAATCCGTTCCAGACAATGAAAAACACCCCCTAAAACAGCAATTTAACACAAATTTTACTAACGAGACCATTGATCCATAAAATGAAGGCAATAATCAATGTACTGTGCTATAAAATAAATAAGACAGTATTGTAGATGGGGAAAAAACATTTACAGTGGTACCTCAGGTTAAGCACTTAATTGGTTCCGGGCTGCCATCCGCACCCCAAAAGTACTTAACCCGAGTGGCAATAGCGTTCACATGCAAAGTGCCGGTAGAGCACTTCTGCGCATGCATGCATGGCGGAACCCGTAAGTAAACACTTCCAGCTCCGCGGAGTACTTAACCTGAAAGTACTCAACCTGAAGTGTACTTAACCCGAGGTATGACTGTACCGGAATTTCTCCCTTTTTTGTAATCCCAGAACTTGCAGGCATCCAATGGATTAAGGGCAGGGAAAAGGAAGGCCTTCTTCATGCGGTGCACAGTTAAATTGTGGAACCCGCTCCCACAGGACACAGTGATGGTCATGAACCAAGATGACTTTAAAAGAAGATTGGACAAATTCATGGGGAAGAGGGCTATCGATGACTATGTTCTGCCACTCTCCACCCCTGGAGGCAGCAATTCCTCTGAATACCGGTTGCTGGAAACCACAGGAGAGAGGAGAGTTGCTCTTGTGCTCGGATCCTGCATGGAGATTTCCCACGGGGATCTGGTTAGCCACTGTGAGAGCACGATGCTGGGCTGGAATGGGCCATTGGCCTGGTCCTGCAGGCTCTTCTTGTGTTCTTAGCTAAGCAAACGCTTCCCTGTAAGGAAGAAAAACAACAGAGAGAGAGAGAGAGACGCACAATCGCCAGGTTGCTTGTGCTGAGTGGAGCACCCCAGTGCCACCTGTGTTATTGCAAAAGTCTTTCCCTGCTGGGAGCGGGCTTGTGGCGAGGCAGCTCTTTCCACAGGTGTGACCTACATAATAACACACCACAAACGAGTGTAAAAATCATAGCTATTTTTCAAACGTAGGAGTTGGAGGGAGCCGTCGGTTTAAAGGTGGAGCGGCCTGAGTTTGGAAACACGGAGCTACCAGCAAAAGAGCATTTCTGCATTGGAATTTCTCTTCCCTCTCCATAGCATGGAGTTCAGTGCAAATCATTGCTATTCATCCTCTCTCCCTATCTCCCCTCCATTTCACTGGTGATGGGGAGAAATAATAATAATAATAATAATAATAATAATAATAATAATAATAATAATAATGAAGTTATATACCGCCCTTTATCAAAAGATCACGAAGGGTCACGAAGAGTCGGACACGACTAAACGACTAAACAACAACAACATCCAAAGATCCCAGGGTGATGTACAACATCAAAAACACATTATAGAACATCAATGATAAAAACATAGTGTAAACATAGTAAAAAGCATACTGACGGCCTAACAGTAAGATAATCATCATAATAAAGAGTCCTCACCCCCACCCTTTTACAGGCCGTAAATTATTCAATAGCCATAGGCCTGAGTAAAGAATAATGTTTTTGCCTGGTGCAAAAAGCCCATTGCAGCAGCATCAGGACAAGAGCTGGAGTTAGCTATCACAAGTGGCCGATAGGATGGTAGCCAAAATGTAGCCACAACTACAAAGCACAACTACAAAGCTGCGCTCGATACCCTGCTGAGACAACTGAGATTTCCTGCCTCCGCTGCAGGGCTGTTGTCCGCAGTCCTGAACTAGTTCTGCAGTCCCTGTCCAAGGTCCTGAACCTAGCTTGGCCTTAAACTCAGCTTACGCAGACTCAGTCTATGGAAGAGCTTCCCCTCTATCCTCTTAGCTGTTCTATGCCTAGATAGCTGGAGCTATCTCAAGTGGCCGATAGGATGGTAGCCCAAATGGATCCACTGAGACACAGGAACTGGGTATCCACATGCTCAGGGGCGGGGGGAGGGTATCAGAAATTTCTTGTTAGAGAAAATGCACTGCACCCTGCACAAAATTACAGAGACCAGGTGTACGAACATAACTGCAACCAGTGCATTTTTTTCCTGGTGGGACGCAAGGGTACACATACCCCTAAACATTTTGTGAATCTTTGTACTTTTGTGCTTTTACCGTCTTTATTTTTCCTGATTTGAACTATAAAATGGTGGTTTTCTTGAGTCAAATGAGAGTACCCCTAAATGTTTATTTAGAAGGGGGGAAGCACTGGCTACACCCCATCCCCATATGAACCTGCCCAGGTAATAAGATCCTCATTGGAAGTCTCTTTGCTATAATGTGGCTCACTCGGCACAGGGCTCTGCTATCATTTGTGTGCCAAGTTGCTACTTTTTTATTCTTCCAGGCTTTATGGTGTTCTTTAACGTTTTGTGGATCATTTGATCTCCCTTCTAAGAAGTTTCCGTTGCTTCTGTTTTCCTTTTCCTCTGTACGGTTCTTTTATTTTCTTTAAATATTTGTGTAAACTTAACAAAGGCAGGGTTCATACACCGAGAAGCGGTATAGGGAGGGCTCATAGCTGAAACTCCTGGATTGTACTAGGTTGGACTAGATGACACTTGGGGTCCCTTCCAACTCTACAGTTCTATGATTCTATGAACATTGTAGTGAAAACACAAGCAGTGAAAACACAAGCAGGTGGGTTATAAAAGAATGCTATTACTAAGAGCCACAGCAATAATACCCAAACCAAATGACAGGAGTGTCCTGAAAGTATTTGGGATTAATGAGCTGGAACAAATAGAATAGAAGATTTCTGGGTACTGTATTCTCTTGCACTCTTACAATTCTGTTTGATAAAAATAAATAAAAGAGGCAGAGGGGGGCAATATGAATTTTAATAATAATAATAATAATAATAATAATAATAATAATAATAATAATAATAATTTTATTTACACCCCGCCCTTCCCAGTCAAGACCTGGCTCAGGGCGGCTAACAACAAAAATATCAAAACAAGCATAAAAGAAACAATTCAATTAAAAGACAGATTAAATACAATGTTAAAATTCAATTTTAAAATGGGAATCTACAAGTGGAACCTCATTTAAATATCTGCAGGATAAAACCTTAGGGGAGAGTAACACCGGGGTCAGACTGAGTCAGTCCAAAGGCCAAGCGGAACAGCTCCGTCTTGCAGGCCCTACGAAAAGATGACAACTCCCACTGGGCCCTAGTCTCCTGAGAGAGAGCGTTCCACCAGGTCTGGGCAAGTACTGAGAAGGCCCTGATCCTGGTCGAGGCCAGTCTAACCACCTTGTGACTCGGGATCTCCAGTATGTTATTATTTGTGGACCTTAATGTCCTCTGCGGACATTAAATGGGGCTTTTAATAGAATAACTAATTGGTGAAGACAACTTTCCAGAACAAACCTTTTGAAGAGGCAGGACTGATATTCAAATGTTTATTTATTCTGCCTTGAACCAATTATGTACCGGGTAGCTCTGCAGGTAACTAGGCAAAAATTCAAGAGCCCTTTCTTCCCAGGTAATATTTTTAGCCAGCTAAACAATCACATCTGTTCTGCTGCTGAACAGATTCTGCTGTGTGTGACCTTATTGGAGTGGAAAATATCAACAGGGCAGGTGTCTGAGCCAATGACCTGGGGGTTCCAAATGGACTTGTTTTGTGTGATGCAGAAAGTGTGTTACACACTGGACTTGAAATGGTGTTCTTGCATAGCGTGACCATAACCCCGCAGGTGCCTCCATATCCATTGATAAGAGCATAAGAGAAGGGTGGGATTTCCTGGGCTGATAGGCCCCCAGAATTCCACATCAGGATCTTGAAAGAGAGTCGGCACATGTGCAACTGTACGCACCCTGCACACATGCAACTATGCACAGCTGAGAACCTTGCAAAATGCAGGTTTCATGATAATGCGGACAGACGTTTGTACGTGAGCAAGGTCTGTTCCAATCTTTCGGAGGCTGAAGGACAGACCAGAGAGCGCAAGAACTGCTGCTTCTCCACACCAACTCAAGTTCAAAACCACCCACACGATTGTGTGGGTGGAATTGGAGGGCACAACCATATGACTCACACGGCACACTTATTTTTAAGTCAGAAAATCCGTTGAATTGGAGCAGGCAAGAGTGTTGTACTTGGACCAGAGAAGCAATGTTCAAATTCTTGTTCAGCTCTCACCCTGGGTTGGAGAACCAGTGGCCCTCCAGCGTGTTGCTGGGCTAAAACTCCCATAATCCCTGGTTGTCGGCCATGTTGGCAGGGACTGATGGGGTCTGGACTCTGGCAATATATGGCAGGGCACAGGCTCCCCAACCCTGATACATCTCCAATGGAAGGTTCACACGGTGTAAAATATAATCCTCTGGTAAATGTCTCCATTATCCCTCTTTGGTGGACATCCCACAATGTTCTGCTCTCTTCTTCTTCTTTCCCAACCCCCTCTCCCCCATTTCTGCCCCAGGAGCCAACTTTTCATTGCGAGAGCTGGGCCTCGAAGACGTATCGCCTCCGCCGCACGGGACTCTGTACCGGACAGATATAGGGCTGCCCCACTGCGGCTACTCCATCAGCGCCGGCTCGGACGCCGACACGGAAGCCGACGCGGTCATGTCCCCGGAGCACCCTGTGAGGCTGTGGGGGCGCAACCCCAAGTCGGGCCGCAGCTCCTGCTTGTCCAGTCGAGCCAACTCCAACCTCACCCTCACCGATACGGAACACGACAACACCGAAACCGGTAAGAGAGACCGCCAGGGAGATACCGGTGCTTCTGTTCTGCTACTTACAAAGACTCTTCTGTCCATCTGTTTGTCTTCCATCCTGTTGTTTTGTGTCCCAGTCTTGTTTTTTGTCTTCTAGGCTTGCGGTGGGGAATTATTAGGGTCCTCTGGATGTTGCTAGCCTGCCTCCATCAGCCTCAGCCCATAGAATGGGCCGGCTCAGCCATTAGCCTCTGTGGGGCAGTCGCCTCAGGCTGCAGGTTGCGGAAAGCTGGGAGGGGCGTTCTCCTCTGGGGAGTACACTGCTTACCACCTTCTGAGCTTATCGCCCATCAGTGGCGTGTGGTAAAATATTTCATAGGGGAACAGTTAGGGCCAGAGGTGCCAGCTTACAAGGGTGACTGGGGGGGGGTTCCAATGTTGTGTGTGTGGCATTGCACATGTGAGCATAGTGCCTTCTTCCCTAAGCTGGGCAGAAGCTTCCTGGGCTTTGGGAAGGAGGTGCCAGGGGAACATTTAGGGGACTAGACCAGCCCCCCCCCAGTCCACTGACTGCACCCGACTGTCACCCATGGTCACTGCCTGGGAAGTGCAAGGCCACCTTTTCCTCTTTGACTTGCTTTTCTCTCCCCCACTGCCTTAAGTTGTCTGCCCAGGCCATCCCGAGTTGCTTCAGGTAGCAGTGGAGGAGGATGAAGCAGGGACCCCTAAGGAGGAGACGGCTGGGAGCACCGTTTTCTGTGTCGCTTCATGCAACAAATTGCCTTGGGCTGGCCCTGGCCAGGCACAATGGGAGTTGTAGTCTATTCATGTCTGGGTGGGGACAACAGGTTCTCCAGCAGCTCGGGGGGGGGGGTGATTTGGTTATGAGAAATGGTGTAGGAGAAACGGGGGCAGAATAGTATTCTTTTTGTACTTCACCTGCGTGGCCCTAAAACGTTCAGTGGCGTTGTGCTACGAAAAAGGCTCCCGTTTTGCTTATCGTGGAAAAGCAGAGGTAGTTCAGCAGCCACTGAGCTCTTTGCAGGGCCAATTCAGCAAAAAAGAAAAAAAAGAAAAAGAAAAAAACCATGGAAAAATGCCACCCAAACTCCTGCATTTGAAATTTCACCCTATCAAGCATTTTCTCCTCTCATTTTCCTCCCCGCTTTCCTTATCTCTCAAACTGATATCCTAGCAGATCATTTTCCAAGCCCATCTCGGCTGACTCCCGCCACTTATGTAAATAACCCCGGCTTCTCTCTCTTTGAGGCGGGGGGAGGGAATGGAGTATTTTTAGAAACTTGTCTTTTATGAAAACTTGAAGGTCACAGGGTGTTTCCCCTTATTCTTTCACCTCCTCAGTTTCGTCTCCCTGGCTGGGGAGATGTCTCCCAGTTGTGGAGATTTGGCGGTAGAATGCACATTTCAGGGTGAACAGTACTGTGAGAGAGAGTGTGCCGCAGTATACAATTTCGGCTTGACCACAGCGTATTTAAAGCGGGAAGGAAGGGTGGGCAGGTGGGAAACACATCCCGAAGCAGCAGCCGTTGCAAGGGATGTCCGTGCTCCTTTTTACACCTTTAATTAAACGGCTCCATTGCCAGTTTCTTAATATAGAGCAGGGATTGTTGGCCACAGAGGGGACTGGGATTTTGTTCTGAACACTCGCATGGAATAAGTGAAGCGGTTCTCTCCCTGCTGCTACTTTCCACAGCTGGATTGGGTAGCATATGGCGATTTAAAGTAAAATTGGGGGTTTGGGGGGGGTTGCTTTCTGTATATGAAGACTTGTGAAACTGATTCCTCACATGCTGCCCCCTCGTTTTCTGTTTTAATTTCTGTGACTGAGCCCTATTAAGGTTCTGTTCCGTCATAACGAAGATGTCATGTGAGGGTGGGCGAGGGTGTGTTTAAAAACAAACAAACAAACAATTATCTGTGGAACAGGGAGATAGATTCCTTAGCCTAGGGGTGGCAGACATTTTTCAGCCAGAGGGTCACATTTCCTTCTGGGTGATCTTCTGGGGCCACAAGTTATTGTGATTATTATTCAGGAAAGTTTGTAATGGTTGATGTCTTATTGTGTTTTTAATCTCTGGCGATCACTCATAGCCGAGTAAGATTGTCTTCCATAAACACGGTTTTAAAAGTGAGTCCATAAGTGACTGTGGAGGCCAATTCTGGATCCACACGTCCTTCCACAGTGGGGACATTGGTTTCCAGGCAGGAGTTGATCATGGTGAGGGTTTGCAAAGTGTGCCTTCCTTTTAGTGAGCTTCTCCCTTTTGTCCTGAGTTCGAGTGTCTTCAAAACCCATGACACCTTTGGTAAAGGCTGTTCTCCAATTGGACCGCTCACAGGCCAGTGTTTCCCAGTTGTCGGTATTTATACTATATTTTTTAAGATTTGTCTTGAGAGAGTCCTTGAACCTCATTTGTTGACCACCAGCATTACGCTTTCCATTTTTAAGTTTGGAATAGAGTAGTTGCTTTGGAAGACGATAATCAGGCATCCAAACAACATGACCAGTCCAATGAAGTTGATGTTGAACAAGCATCGCTTCAACGCTGGTGATCTTTGCTTCTACCAGTACACTGGCATTAGTTAGCCAATGTGTTTTTAATATTTTGTTGGGAGCTGCCCAGAGTGGCTGGGGCAACCCAGTCAGATGAGTGGCATATAACAAATAAAATTATTTATTATTATTATTATATGACACCCCCCATGCGAAGATGCTAGTGGTGGATGGGATCCGAAGCAAGAGTGTAAGAAGCAGATGAATGAATATGTTACCTTTGCACACACAAACACCCCTTTCTCTCCTCCAATATGGCAGGTGAGTCCAAGGATGAATCAAGAAGCAACTTGGAGGTGCTGATCTGCAGGTGGGTCAGAGAGGAAGGGATCAGGGAAACAAAACAGAAACAGAAGCTCCCTCACAACTAAGGATCCTTACTGCAGATCCCAAGAGCTGCTCGCAAAATGACTTTGAGGGTTTTACAGGGGAAATATTTCCTCAGATGTGACAATTGTGCTAAAAGTAAGCTCAAAGCGACTCAAGGAATGAGTGAGCTTACCGGATGCATTTTATCGGTCAATATTAATTGCTGACCGTATTGATAGAACGTATAGCCTTTAGCTGTAGTCAATGCAGAGTTTTATAAAGCTGCCATCAGCAGCAGAGTTTATGGGGGCCATTAAAGCCAATTTTTCTCCCACTGCATGTTAACATCAGCAACTTTTGTTATGTTTCCTTATTAGTTATGCAAAATAAATAATCAGTATTGAATTCTGATGTCTATACACCCAGAGCCTTCTGCATAGTTTTATTGCTTGGTGCTTTCAAAAAGCAGTATAGCAAATCCCACCCGCTAAAAGAGCCCACACTGTCTAAAACTTTCTAGGTTAAAGGCCCCAAACCTGGCTGAAAACACATGTTTTTGCCTGGAACCTAAAAGCATACCTGCCAAGTTCGGGACATAAAGATCCGGGATCGGCAGCAGGCGCATGACCGGAAGTTACGTGACGCAACTTCCGGTGGCGCTTCGCCCTTCTATGGGCACCAGAAAATGGCGGCGCCAGTGCCAGAAGTCGCTTCCGCGCATGACCGGAAACACGTAAAAGCGACTTCCGGCGCCGGCGGCGGCATTTTCTGATGCCCATAGAAGGGCAAATCGCCACCGGAAGTCGCGTCACGCAACTTCCGGTCATGCACAGAAGCGACTTCCGGCGCCGGCGCTGCCATTTTCTGGTGCCCATAGAAGGGCAAAGCGGCACCAGAAAAATGGCCGCCGGGTAGAAGCCGATTTAAGGGACAATACCGGGATTTTTCACTAAACGGGAGACCGCCGGGAAACGGTAAGAAAAAAGGGGTTTTCCCAGCGGAAACGGGATACTTGGCAGCTATGCCTAAAAGTGGTTGGTGGTGGTTCCAGGCATCCATTGCGGTGCTGTTGATGGACATTCCACCAGACCAATGAACATTCCAGGTATCCGGCAAGCTACAGACCCTGGGTCTGTTTTCTCTGCATCCCTGTAATTATGTGGCTTGGCTTAACCATAAATAAGGTGTTCAATTTTTTTACAATCCAATTTTCAATTAAGGGATCATTTGCAGCTTTTCGTTTATGTGCCGTCGTGGTTCGTGGCAATTCTTTACTTCTAACTGAGCAGGAAGAAGTATTTCTGGGATTTCTGTGCGGGCATCATCGTACATTCGGTGAGATCCTAAGCATGTGTTCAGGGAGGCTTCCTCTCAGTAACGGGTGCTCTGAAGTGTATTGCTGAAGTATAGGTGGGTTCCCATGAGGCAAGACACAGTGATAACAGCAAGAACCTTTATTGAACTTACAAAACTGGACAACAGGGGCAAAGCAACTGCTTATGTGCATTTCTGAAGGCCTGGGTCACTCCCACTCCCAACGTGATTGGCTGTCTAAACTTCCAAGCTACGAATCAGGACTCAGAGTTTAAGGGCCAATGGCAGAGGCCCAAATCCTGAAATGTTCCCTGATTGGATCAGAACAAAGGGGCTCAGAATCCTTAGTCCAGACTCAAGCTCAGGTAAACACAGACCACTGAATACATAACAATTGCCTCCTTCAGTGGAGGGGAGAACATCACTATCATGGCAAGTAGCCACTGAGAGTCTTCTCATTATCTCCACTTAACCTCAAAATACAGCTTTATTATTGGAAGTGCATAAAAGCATAGAATTGCAGGGTTGGAAGGGACCCTGAGGGTCTTCCAGTCCAACCCCCTGCAATGCAGGAGTATTTTGCCCAACATGGGGCTTGAACTCACGACCCTGAGATTGAGAGTCCCATGGCTCAGTCTATAGCTCATGGGTCTCTTAACCTCAGGGTTGTGGGTTCGGACCCCTGACTGGGCAAAAGATTCCTGCATTGCAGGGCAGGGAGTTGGACAAGATGAAACTCATAGTCCCTTCTAGCTCTACAATTCTATATTTCTATATGTGGGAGAGTGCATTTGCCCTTTGTGACCTGCTTGTGGGCTTCCCAGAGGAACCTGGCTGGCCATTTTGGAAAATGCGATGCTGGACTTTATGGGCCTTTGGTCTGAACCAACAGAGTTCTTCTTATGGTCGCAGGTTCTTAACAGCATAGTTTTTTTTGGCACCTGGGTGTCAGGGGCTGGACTGAGGAGGGATGGTGAGGACTCCCCCCCCCCCCGTTCTCCTGAACCTTCCCAAGAACAAGATAACAGTATAGAATTACAATAGTGGTTTGCAGAAGGTCATAGTTCAGAGGCTGCAGAGGAGAGAAGCCGGGGAATATTGGCCGGGGAACAGCAGGAAGAAGAAGAAACAGGGGAGAGACAGATGACAGACTCAGTGTCTTTGGAAAGCATTCCTGACCCCACCACCAGGACAAGGCAGGCATTGAGAGTAGAAGAACAGAAAGCTCAGAGGCAAAAAGCTCAGATCAGACATCACAGGGATTATGTAGAAGAGGAGAGGCCAAGGGCGTACCCACCATGCGGCAAATTAGGGCAGCTGCCCTACTCTAGAAGCAGGGCTGGTGGGCAGAGGCGGAGCACAGCCCGGCGGAGCGCGAGTTCGCCATTCCCGCCGCACCGCGCTGCGCCCTCCCTCCAGCTCCCCGTCGCGCCCTCTGGCAAGGCCAAGCGCGGCGGGGAACCAGAGAGCGCGGCGCGGCGGGCGGGAATGCCGAACTCGCGCTCCGCTGGGCTGGGCTCCGCCTCCGCCCACCAGCCCTGCTGCTAGGGAGGGGCACAGCCCGGCGGAGCGCGAGTTCGCCGTTCCCGCCCGCCGCGCTGCGCCCTCCCTCCAGCTCCCCGTCGCGCCCTCTGGCAAGGCCAAGCGCGGCGGGGAACCAGGGAGCGCGGCGCGGTGGGCGGGAACGCCGAACTCGCGCTCCGCTGGGCTGGGCTCCGCCTCCGCCCACCAGCCCTGCTGCTAGGGAGGGGCACAGCCCGGCGGAGCGCGAGTTCGCCGTTCCCGCGCGCTGCCCACTTTGTGGCCCCTCCCCTTCCGTGCCTTGGCCCCTCCCCTTGCCCCCCCCTAGTTTTGACCCATGGGAGAGGCGGAGTGGGTGGGACTTTTCTCGGAGCAATACCAGTACAGTGGCACCTTGGTTCTCAAACTTAATCCGTTCTGGAAGTCTGTTCCAAAACCAAAGCGTTCCAAAACCAAGGCACGCTTTCCCATAGAAAGTAATGCAAAACAGATTAATCTGTTCCAGACTTTTAAAAACGACCCCTAAAACAACAATTTAACATGAATTTTACTATCTAACGAGACCATTGATCCAAAAAAGGAAAGCAATAATCAATGTACTGTGCTATAAAATGAATAAAACAGTATTGTAGATGATTAATATTAAAATTTAAAAAAATTCTTACCTGCACTGATGATAGACATTGTTTGGATGGGGGGCTTTTATCCATTTCAGCAGTCGCACAATCAGTCAATCAATCAATCAATCAATCAGTAGCTGAACTGGGTTCCACACAGTCACAAAAACAAATTAACTGAAAAATCCTCAAAATATATTAAAAAACGCAAAATAAAAAGCAAAAACAAAAGCACCAAATATAAGCTCCAAATAGCAACTTAGAACACTGCAATCAGAAACGGACGGCTTGAATTACAATTGGGGGGGGGGATTAGCAGCACAACAGGAAACACATGGGGGGGGCGTAAAACAGAGCATGTTTGGCTTCCGGAAAAAGTTTGAAAACCGGAACACCTACTTCTGGTTTTGCAGCGTTCGGGTTCCAAGTTGTTCGTGAACTTAGCTGTTCAAAAACCGAGGTACCACTGTATTCTAAGAGAGACTACATTCCTTCGTCTCTCTCTGTGAATATTGAATAAATGACTTAGTAAGAACTCTTCTTGTTTATCTACTCCTTGGCTGCCACCGTGGGAGGAATCGGATTCCTTGAAGCCTGATACTGGGATTGATACTGGATAATTTCCCCAACCAGGCCAGCCCAATTTCCGAAGCAACCCAAACAGGTGATTGGAGTGACCATTTCCAGCAGGTGGGTCTTGGGGTGTGACGTTCCTTTAAGAAATGGCTATAAGGTGATCTTTGCCAAGAGATTTACTTCAAAGGTGCTGCTAGTCTCTGTTCTGCTACTTCCCTGCAGTTCTGCACTTCTCCCAAGGCTCCTCTGCTTATCAATATGCACAAGGTGCTGTCGTTTATCGATTAAGCCCTACCTCGTTCCGAGGTGATTTCATAGACATGCTCAATAACACCGGCTTCAGACCAGAGAGTTGGCCAATAAACATGGACTGTCATTGACCTTTGATGCAACCTTCACACTTATCTCTGTGGCAAATCAGAGGAACTCATTCCGGAGCTCATTTGGAAGATGTCTGCTAGTAGTGCATATTAATATACCAGGCAGAATCCTGTTTCATCAGGAAATTGAAGGAGATGACCTGTAGACCAAACCAAAGGACAGGCACACCAGCAAACGCTTTTATAGTGGGACACACAACTTGTGTTTGTTATCTGTGGAACGACAGATACCTAGGAACTCTGCATCAGGAATGGGGGACCTGTAGACCAGGCATCCCCAAACTGCGGCCCTCCAGAAGTTTTGGCCTACAACTCCCATGATCCCTAGCTAACAGGACCAGTGGTCAGGGATGATCATCATCATCATCATCACTTTTAATTTGTATACCGCCTTTCTATCATACAATACTCAAAGCGGATTACAAGCTGAAGAAACAGTGAGGCAAGGCAGGTGGAAGGAGGCCTTGCCTGATGGAGTCTCTCCCCTCACAGTTCTTCCTCCAGGCACAGCTTCCTTATGAGGAGTCCCAGGGCCGGAGGGGGCGAGGCAAGGCAGGTGGAAAGAGGCCTTGCCTGATGGAGTCTCTCCCCTCACAGTTCTTCCTCCAGGCACAGCTTCCTTATGAGGAGTCCCAGGGCCGGAGGGGGCGAGGCAAGGCAGGTGGAAAGAGGCCTTGCCTGATGGAGTCTCTCCCCTCTATGATGGGAATTGTAGTCCAAAACATCTGGAGGGCCGAAGTTTGGGGATGCCTGCTGTAGACCTTCAGATTTTGGAAGACTCCCAGCTCCCTTCAAGGGTCTAGAAGGCAAGCCTTATGAGGAACGGTTGAAGGAGCTGGGTATGTTTAGCCTGGATAAGAGGAGGCTGAGAGGAGATATGATAGCCATCTTCAAATATCTCAAGGGTTGTCATGTGGGGAATGGAGCAAGCTTGTTTTCTCCTGCTCTAGAGGGCAGGACTCAAACCAATGGCTTCAAGTCACTTGAAAGAAGATTCTGACTCAACATTTGGGAGAACTTTCTGATGGTGCCTCCAGAACCCAGCTGCAACTTGTTTCTCCCTTGTTTCATCCCTTGGATGAGGAAGGTCCCCTTTTTATTTGGCACCCATTGGCTAACATTTCTGTGATTTCTCACCTCTCCTTTCTTCCCACAGCTGTATTATTTAGTTAACTAGTTAGTTATTAAATTTATATACCACCCTTCATCCAAAGATCACAGGGAAGTTTACAAAATATTATCACGTATTTTGCTTTAAATGCTAGCTATGTTCTTTACACTTTACAGAGCTTAAGGGTATATTGCTCATAGAAATCTACAGGCAATTTCCGGGGAAACGATTTAGTGAGCTCACATCCTGAATTATTTGCAAAGAGTTTACGCAAAGTTGGCTATCTAAGGAGCATTCGTTCTAATGTGCTTGCAGGGAGGTTAGCTGATGTTGCGTCGAAGCAAGTGTTATCCCAAAATTTTCCCAGGCATTTTCGCCACTGCTTTTCTAATCAGCTGTTGTTGTTGTTGTTTAGTCGTTTAGTTGTGTCCGACTCTTCGTGACCCCATGGACCATAACACACCAGGCACTCCTGCCTCCCGCAGTTTGGTCAAACTCATGTTCGTAGCTTCGAGAACACTGTCTAACCATCTCATCCTCTGCCGTCCCCTTCTCCCTGTGCCCTCAATTTTTCCCAACATCAGGGTCTTTTCCAGGGACTCTTCTCTTCTCATGAGGTGGCCAAAGTATTGGAGCCTCAGCTTCACGATCTGTCCTTCCAGGGAGCACTCAGGGCTGATTTCCTTCAGAATGGATAGGTTTGATCTTCTTGCAGTCCATGGGACTCTCAAGAGTCTCCTCCAGCACCATAATTCAAAAGCATCAATTCTGTGGTGATCCGCCTTCTTTATGGTCCAGCTCTCACTTCCATACATCACTACTGGGAAAACCATAGCTTTAACTATACGGACCTTTGTCGGCAAGGTGATGTCTCTGCTTTTTAAGATGCTGTCTAGATTTGTCATTGCTTTTCTCCCAAGAAGCAGGCGTCTTTTAATTTCGTGACTGCTGTCACCATCTGCAGTGATCAAGGAGCCCAAGAAAGTAAAATCTCTCACTGCCTCCATTTCTTCCCCTTCTATTTGCCAGGAGATGATGGGACCAGTGGCCATGATCTTGGTTTTTTTGATGTTGAGCTATAACCACGTAACTTGAATACCATCGAGTCTGGCAGTGACCTATGTAACAGGGTTTTGCTTTGTGTTTTTAAGAAGCAGGCTGCCTTCTTGACTCATAAGGGGAGGGACAAGACTGGCAGCTGATCACTGGATCATTGTCTAGGCTTCTCCCTCCTCGCATTAGCCTAGATGATTTGCTATCCCTCTTCAGGGCCGGCTCTAGGTAGACCCCCGGTGGCACAGGGCGCGCGGAAACCATGCTGCACCCTGCGAGGGCGGGGGCGCTGGAGCGATCTCCCCCCTGCGCGCAACCTGCTCGAGACTGCCCTGTCCCTCTTCATAGTGTTTTATGTAAACTGAGATGCTGGATGTGAATTAGGCTTGCATCACAAGGGAAAAAAGAACTGCATTCACAGCTCTTGAACTGATATGTTGATCTTCTTAACTCGTATTCAGTGATGCTTTTTACTATGACCTTTGGCTGGTATTGTTACCTTCCTGATGCATAGATTTCCTCTGTTGCATCAGCTTTTAATATATTTATGCATACCAATTGCCCTTAAAACTTTCAATGCTGGGGATAGGAAGCAAAACAATTTAAGACATAATACCTGTGTGATATGGCTGATCATCCAGTGTTGCTGGCAAACATTAGGAGGCAGCATTATTGTAAAGAGCCAATTACTTTCTTTTTTTATGAGCATTGTATATTTGGAAAGTAATAAAGCCGAGTTATAAAACCTAGATGATTATGACGCTCAGAAATGTTTTGCATTTTAAGAGGCAGAGGGTATCCTTTTAATTGCATCCAAGCTCCCATCAACCAATGATTAGTTACTTTCCGAGCAATAAACATTACCTGAGAAGCAATAAAAGGATGGGCAGAAAAGTTATTTGACAAGTGGGAGGGAAGCATGGCTTTTATGCTTGAGATCTTCAGAGTCCTGAGGGCAATCTTTATTTTTGCAACATGTTTCCTTCATGACCTTGGACAAGCTGCAGGCCTGCTTCCTTCCACTGTGGGTCTTCCTTCCCAAGCTTCTATAGATGAGCTTCCTTTATAGCAGGGGTATTCAATCTGGTACCCTCCCAATCTGTTGGGATTAAAACTCCCATCAGCCCGTCAACATGGCCAATAGTAGTTGTAGGCCAACAAAATCTGGAGGTGACCCTGTGGGATACTTTTGCTTTATAGGATGGCCTTTGAGTTTTAAACCATTTGGTGGAAAAGTGAATTGCTCATTGTTTTAAAATCTCAAAAGCTGGCACATTGCTTTAGGTGTTTTAGATACTAACCAACATTAAGGATGTATTGTAAGTCTCCCTGATTTCAGTGGAAGAGACTAAGTGAAGCATTCCCAATGAAAACAATGGAATCTACTCATGCTTAACTTTAGACCGAACAATATTTGGATTGTTCGAAATGTCGTTCAGGAAAGCCCACTTTTTCTGCCTTATCAAGGAACACTTAATAGGGGTTACTTTAAAAACAGTGGTATAAATAATTGGATGATAGAAAACAAGTCTCCATCTCTTTCTCTCTCCTTTTTTTTTTATAAATGGACTTGCCCTTGAAATTCTCATGAGCCTGCTCAATTTTTACCAGCTGTGGATCTGGCAATTACAGGGTTTGTGAACTCATTCCTTGTTTGACAGGTTCAATTTGGAATTTGAGGTTAAACCACCCCTAGTTGAAACCATGTGACAGCCAAGCTGGCTTTTGCACCCAAAGCCACAAATATGGGCAGAGGGAGCTTTGGTCTAAATTCAGCCCAGGTTTCTCATCCTTCACAGAAGACTTTGTTTTCTTTTGGACAAGCTGGTCTGAGTTTCAGGCCTGTAATTTTAATTCCCCCCCCAAACCCACTACAATGAACGTCGTTCAGGTGAAGTTTTCTTTCTTTCTTTCTGGAGACAGAAATAGGAAAGATCTTCAAAGTGGCTTAACCGCAGCCGCCTTCACCTCTTCCATGTGGGCAACCCCACATCCAGTTCCTTAGATAGAAACTGTGGGTATCATCTTGGAAATCACACAAGGCCATGATTTTGCTCTAATGATAGCCACTGAACTGCACACACACTCTCTTCCAGGCACCACATTTGCCGTGAAACCATGAGGTGATATCTTGCCTATTCTTTGATCTTGCACTGTCAAGGAACGTCTTGTTTTAGACATGTGGCCCACTAGCAAAGTGGTTTGAGAGGAGGAGCCAATGTTGTGTCCTCCAGATGTTTCAGACTGCAACACCCATTCGGCCCATCAGCATGGCTTAACAGTCAGGGATTATGGGAGTTGTAGTCCAACAACATCTGTCGCGAATGCTTTAGTTGAAATTCCTGCATTTCTTGGGATCCCTTCCAATTCTACAATTCTATGAACATCTGGAGGGCATCAGGTTGGGGAAACTGCCCTGCATCTTTTTCGTTCAGCTTTTCGTCCCCACGCCGAGCACAAACTGTGTGCGGCCAATGCTGGTTTTCAGCTTGGCAATTTCAAGGGGTTCATCCAGCTGTCTTTTTTTCTCTTGGTGAGAGCCAAGTGATGTGTGCGGTGAGTGTTACAGGGGTCTTATCTTACCTGCAACATATTTTTGATTCTTTTCCATCCTGCTTTGCCCGTAGGTTATTTAAAGTCAACAGCTAAAACAAAACAAAAACTCTGATGCTGAATGAATTGCTAATATGGTCATTTCTGCACACACACAAAAACAAATCTAATTTGCAGCAGATGAAAAATTGAAGCTGTTCCTTAAATGAGCAAGTGCTTGAAAATCGAGGAACTGTTTAAACAAAATGGCAACTGTAACCATGTCATAACTTTCATGCAGTTAGCAAATGTTTGTGTGTGTTTCGAGCAAACAGTTGTGCAGTGATTCTCTTTTCAAGACTCGGACCTAGATGTTGTTTGTTGTTTAGTCGTTTAGTCGTGTCTGACTCTTTGTGACCCCATGGACCAGAGCACGCCAGGCACTCCTGTCTTGCACTGCCTCCCGCAGTTTGGTCAAACCCATGTTCGTAGCTTCGAGAACACTGTCCAACCATCTTGTCCTCTGTCGTCCCCTTCTCCTTGTGCCCTCCATCTTTCCCAACATCAGGGTCTTTTCCAAGGATTCTTCTCTTCTCATGAGGTGGCCAAAGTATTGGAGCCTCAGCTTCACGATCCGTCCCTCCAGTGAGCACTCTGGGCTGATTTCCTTCAAAGTGGATAGGTTTGATCTTCTTGCAGTCCATGGGACTCTCAAGAGTCTCCTCCAGCACCATAATTCAAAAGCATCAATTCTTCGGCGATCAGCCTTCTTTATGGTCCAGCTCTCACTTCCATACATCACTACTGGGAAAACCATAGCTTTAACTATACGGACCTTTGTAGGCAAGGTGATGTCTCTGCTTTTTAAGATGCTCTCTAGGTTTGTCATTGCTTTTCTCCCAAGAAGCAGGCGTCTTTTAATTTCGTGACTGCTGTCACCATCTGCAGTGATCAAGGAGCCCAAGAAAGTAAAACCTCTCACTTCTCCTTATATTTGCCAGGAGGTGATGGGACCAGTGGCCATGTTCTTGGTTTTTTTGATGTTGAGCTTCAGACCATATTTTGCGCTCTCCTCTTTCACCCTTATTAAAAGGTTCTTTATTTCCTCCTCACTTTCTGCCATCAAGGTTGTGTCATCTGCATATCTGAGGTTGTTGATATTTCTTCCGGCAATCTTAATTCCGGATTGGAATTCATCTAGTCCAGCCTTTCGCATGATGAATTCTGCATATAAGTTAAATAAGCAGGGAGACAATATACAACCTTGTCGTACTCCTTTCCCAATTTTATGGCCCATGGATTAGGGCAAAATACTGGGCAAGGTTTCCCCCAAGGGGAAAATACTGGGCAAGGTTTCCCCCAAGGTATCTTCTATGTGTAATGGGCTCCCGGGGAAAAGCTGTCCCATGAGCCCTTGCTGCAGAAGGGAGGGGAAAGCCTATAGAAGATTGCTTCCCCTGGAGCTCACAGCCATTTTGCTTTGAGAGCTTCCCACCTGCCTGCCCTCAGGTTAGAGCAATTTGGGGTTGCTGGTTGACAGGACCGGAAATTATTATTTTTCTCTCAATCTGACTGGCACTTTGTTGTTGTTGTTGCTGTTGTTGTTGTTGCTGCTGTTGTTGTTTGTTTTGCCTTTCCCTCAGTGAAATTACGGGTTTCCTTTGTTAGGCGGAATAACGTTTGTATGAGGGTGGAATTAGCATTGGGCATGATCAACATGGCATAGGTAAAAGGTTTTTTTTAAAAAAAAGGTAAAGGAACCCTGGATGATTAAGTCCAGTCAAAGGTGACTATGGGGTTGCGACGCTCATCTTGCTTTCAGGCCAAGGGAGCCGGCGTTTGTCCACAGGCAGCTTTCTGGGTCATGCGGCCAGCAGGACTAAACCGCTTCTAGTGCAACAGGACACCGTGGCAGAAACCAGAGCACACGGAAACACCGTTTACCTTCCCACCACAGTGATACCTATTTATCTACTTGCACTGGCGTGCTTTCAAACTGCTAGGTTGGAAGGAGCTGGGACTGAGCAACAGGAGCTCACCCCATTGTGGGGATTCGAACCGCCAACCTTCTGATCGTCAAGCCCAAGAGGCTCAGTGGTTTAGACCCCACCGTCACCCGTGTCTCTTATATTATAGGGGGGGCCATAAGGGGTCTGAGGGAAGGATTGACCACGACAAACCCAAGAGTGGGTTCGGTATCTGCCTGGTTGGATTCTGCACCCTTGTCCCCCAGTGAGACCTTGCTTGCTTGGCTTGCACCACGGCAAAGTTCAACACTGGCTGACTCCCAACTGACCAATCAGTTGTTCCATATCCAGTTCTAACTGTAGCTTCTTGTCCCACATAGAGATTTCTCAGGAGACAGATGAGGTGATCAGGCACTCCCATTTCTTTAAGAACTTTCCATAGTTTGCTGTGGTCGACACAGTCAAAGGCTTTTGCATAGTCAATGAAGCAGAAGTAGACGTTTTTCTGGAACTCTCTAGCTTTCTCCATAATCCAGCGCATGTTTGCTATTTGGTCTCTGTTCCTCTGCCCCTTCGAAATCCAGCTTGCACTTCTGGGAGTTCTCGGTCCACATACTGCCTAAGCCTGCCTTGTAGAATTTTAAGCATAACCTTGCTAGCGTGTGAAATGAGCGCAATTGTGCGGTAGTTGGAGCATTCTTTGGCACTGCCCTTCTTTGGAATTGGGATATAGACTGATCTTCTCCAATCCTCTGGCCATTGCTGAGTTTTCCAAACTTGCTGGCATATTGGGTGTAGCACCTTAACGGCATCATCTTTTAAAATTTTAAATAGTTCAGCTGGAATATCATCGCTTCCACTGGCCTTGTTATTAGCAGTGCTTTCTAAGGCCCATTTGACTTCACTCTCCAAGATGTCTGGCTCAAGGTCAGCAACCACACTACCTGGGGTGTACGAGACCTCCATCTTTCTGGTATAATTCCTCTGTGTATTCTTGCCACCTCTTCTTGACGTCTTCTGCTTCTGTTAGGTCCTTACCACTTTTGTCCTTGATTATGGTAATCTTTGTACGAAATGTTCCTTTCATATCTCCAATGTTCTTGAACAGATCTCTGGTTTTCCCCATTCTATTGTTTTCCTCTATTTCTTTGCATTGCTCATTTAAGAAGACCCTCTTGTCTCTCCTTGCTGTTTTTTGGAAATCTGCATTCAGTTTCCTGTATCTTTCCCTATCTCCCTTGCATTTTGCTTGCCTCCTCTCCTCCGCTATTTGTAAGGCCTTGTTGGCTGTCCAACAATAAAGATTTGGCCTGATTTCATCCCATCGCCATTGTACAGTCTGATTATTTCCCCACTCTCATGGGTTACATGATTCACCTGCCTGGGCAAACAGCAATACGAATCTCCAATGCCATTCTTAGGTTGAAGAGGCAAAATGGCCGCATCTCTGCTTCCCCTTTAAAGGGTTTGGTTGTTGTTCTTTTATAAAAAAAAAAAAACTAGCTAGCACCATCTAGTTAGTGGTTGTTAATTAATAAATGATCCCTGTGAAGGCGATGGCTGCCGCTCGAATAAATCATTCGGTAACAGTTCCTTGCAGTGGGATTGTTTGAAAGTGCTGTACTCTACAGCTGCTTGAAACCAGCTGTAATAGATTTGAGGGGGGATGCAGTTAAGAGGCCGGTCATTACCTGATGCTTAATGATCCATAGCCTGTAGAAGCTACGAAACAAATCTGTGCTCTTTGCTTCGGAATACGGGCTGATTCTGGGGCTGAACACAGTTCCTCACAAAATGTCCATGGAGTCCATGGAGAAGGAGATGCTTCAAAGGGAGACTAGGAGGAAGAGGAGGCTGCCGAAACCTTCACATCAGTGCTTGATTTCCTGGCAGCTCCTCTTCAACCCTAATAGTTGCTTCCCCAAGCAGTTCAACATGTTAATACCATGATTATCGGGGCATGCAGCGCTACCCGACAGTTTGCTGTTGAATCCGTCAGGTATAATTAATTGACATTAATATAAGAGAGCCAGTGTGGTGTAGTGGTTAAGAGCGGTAGATTCGTAATCTGGGGAACCGGGTTCGCATCTCCGCTCCTCCACGTGCAGCTGCTGGGTGACCTTGGGCTAGTCACACTTCTTTGAAGTCTCTCAGCCCCACCCACCTCACAGAGTGTTTGTTGTGGGGGAGGAAGGGAAAGGAGAATGTTAGCCACTTTGAGACTCCTTCGGGTAGTGATAAAGCAGGATATCAAATCCAAACTCTTCTTCTATAAGTTGGGATCCCCCCAAACTTGCCACTGCAGAGATTGTGCTAATTTCCCATTGGTTAAAGTGGAATGGTTGCCAAAAGTTTTGGGCATGGCAGATGTAAACCAGTGCTACCCAGAAGAGAAACTGCTAATCCTCTCCCGGGTTGACCATGAATTAACTAACCTATTTTGTAGTCTGTTGGGAAGCCCCGCTGCATAGATTGCGAGTGCGTTTTGTAACTTTTGCGCAATGTTTAAATCAACGTTGAAATATTTTGCAGCTTGGATTTTTGGTTTTAGATCATCATTAATGGTGTGCGGAAACTCTGGAGTTTTTTTGTTTTGTCTTCATTCACGTCCACCTGCTTTCCAAGGCGTTCTTTCCAAACAGATGTTCCTAGTATCGCCCTTCCTTTTGTTCTTGTGCGTGACTCAAGAGCTATTTTCACCCAGCACACCTTTATTCCAGGATGCCAAACTTGTCCTGGGCTGCCATTCTGGGATTACTAAGCAAAACAAGCGAGGCTTCTCAAAGCCTTTTTAACAATCTGGGCTTAGGTTCATGGAACACACACTCCGTATTGTTATCCCCCCAAGTCTTCCCCATAAAACAGGCAGGTCCGCATTTATTATTGGTTTGTCATCACATCTGCTAATCTCCGATATCCTGGAATGCTGCTCCCTTCATTTTGCTTGGGGCTGCCATTCATATAGATTTTTTATTATTATTCTTTTCAAAAGGAAGACTTTGCCCACAATGTTTTCTTAATGTGTGGGGCTTTTTGCCTCTCAAGGGACTTTAAAGCACAGACCTCTTACAAAGAGGGGATCAGCTTATTGTCTCTGCATCCTGATCCTGCATGATTTACCTCTTTCAAGCCTTTTGCAAGAGAGAGAGGGAGTGAATGTGCAGTGGCTGTGACCCAATCCCACCTACCTAGCCTTGTTCTGCTGGAATGCCTCTAGTTATTTTGCAAATTAATTTTGCTTCTCTTACGCACCCCATGTATGCCTAGGCAACACACTTTTATTCTTCTTCTCAGGAGAACAAAAGGATCGATGTAAAAATTGAGTTAAAAATCAAGTAGCTAACCAAAACATATTTTACTTTCCAGTTGCAGGAGTGGTGTATTTTTTTGGTGCAGGAAAATGTGCTCTCTGAGCAAAAGGTTTGTTTAATGAGGTTGTGGCAGACACCAGACTCCGCTTGTTCAAACAGTCCACCACATTTTGTGAGCTGCACGAAATGAGAGAATTAGGATATAAAATGTGATCAGCAATGAGAGAATCCTCCCATTTCATTTTCTCCCAATTTTTTCCCAATCCTAAATCCAGTTCTCCACATTTCCACATGAGTTGCCAAATTTTTTTAGAAGTTTTCGTGAAAACCCACCAGCATTTCAGTGCAAATTCCACCTAGCAGGCACCTTTTGTATGCAATTTCGCCTGATATACATGTTTCTGCAAAGCACTTCCCCCTGATGTAATGTATGTTATGTTAATGTAAATTCCCTAATCCAGATAGGATTCCATCCGGGCAGAAGTGGGAAGTTAGAGTTTTGTTGTAAAGTGAAGGAAGGTTGAAACACATAAAGTATTTTCTTCTTTCCCGCAACTCTTCTTGGTTTCTGTCCTCACTGTTGTTTATTTTTCTGCAATGCTTCATTAAGTTCCCTCCATAGGAACATAGAGGCAGTTTGTCTTCCCTGAAAGCCAAGGTCTACATCTGTCTCCAAAGGGTCACAGAGACCCTAACCTGGGGAGGAAATGAGTGATTCTGAGAGCTTTTCCTCACCGAAAAGAAGAGTCTCAGCAGAAGTGTGACTCTCCCATCCAGTGCCAGATTTACTTATAAGCTAAACAAGCTATAGCTTGGTGCCCCCACACTCTTAATAAACCTACATACAGCAACAGTGTTTTGTGTTGTGTAGGCTCCTATGATGTAAGTCATGGCCCCCGCCTGCTAGCCTCATAGCTCCCAAGTCTCCCGTTTTCCCGAGGAAATGCCCGTTTTTCCAGCTGTTCCTAGCTGAAAAAACATTTTTTTTGTTTTTCCCCGGTTTATTCTGGCGCGGTGGCCATTTTGGAACTGGGCAGAGCATGCTCAGAAGCGACTTTTGATGCTGCTCTGCCCAGTTCCAAAATGGCTGCAGTGCGACTTCTGGCGCGGCAGCCATTTTGGAACTGGGCAAAGCAGCATCAAAAGTCACTTCTGAGCATGCTCCGCCCAGTTCGAAAATGGCGGCAGCACTACTTCCGGTCTGCTATTTCCGGCCCGGTCCCTTATTCCTCTGACAGCAACTTGGCAGGTATGGCTAGCCTGCTCCCTAAAATACCACTGGTTTACTCATTTTGATATATAGGGTGCTTACATTCTGCATGTGTAAATGGCTTGATATGCCTATTAGGTCCATAAATTACCATATAGCATGAATTCAACACAAAAAGTGGCAATTTGTTGTTGACAAAGGACAGCTGCACATCGTTCTGCCCGGACACTGAGGTCCAGTGCCGAGGGCTTTCTGGCGGTTCCCTCATTGCGAGAAGCCAAGTTGCAGGGAACCAGGCAGAGGGCCTTCTTGGTAGTGGCGCCCGCCCTGTGGAACACCCTCCCGTCAGATGTCAAAGAGATAAACAACTACCTGACATTTAGAAGACATCTGAAGGCAGCCCTGTTTAGGGAAGTTTTTTATGGGGATATTTCAATGTATCTTCATCTCTGTTGGAAGCTGCCCAGGGTGGCTGGGGAAACCCAGCTGGATGGGGTACAAATAAATTATTATTATTATTAATATTATTATTATTATTATTTTATTTAAAGGGCTCCATTACCTTCAGTAGTCTTGTTGTTGTTGTTTAGTCGTTTAGTCGTGTCCGACTCTTCGTGACCCCATGGACCAGAGCACGCCAGGCACTCCTGTCTTCCACTGCCTCCCGCAGTTTCGTCAAACTCATGTTCGTAACTTCGAGAACACTGTCCAACCATCTCGTCCTCTGTCGTCCCCTTCTGCTAGTGCCCTCCATCTTTCCCAACATCAAGGTCTTTTCCAAGGATTCTTCTCTTCTCATGAGGTGGCCAAAGTATTGGAGCCTCAGCTTCACGATCTGTCCTTCCAGTGAGCACTCAGGGCTGATTTCCTTAAGAATGGATAGGTTTGATCTTCTTGCAGTCCATGGGACTCTCAAGAGTCTCCTCCAGCAGTCTCTAGGCCTCATCAAACCTAAATCCGGCCCTGTCCCCATCACTCACAGCCCCTAACTTCCCACACTTGCAAGAAGTTGAAATACAAACTAGGAACAACCTGAGAGGATTCCTGATTGGAGTGGCCAAATTATTGGCTGCATCAGAGAGGTAACAGGTACAGAAGCATCAGCCAGGCAGCACTTTCCATGGAACCTCCCTCCCTCCCTCCTTCCTTCCTTCCTTCCTTCCTTCCTTCCTTCCTTCCTTCCTTCCTTCCTTCCTTCCTTTTTATTCCATCAGTGCTGTACCTCTGGAAGTGAATCTGGTGATTTTGTTTCTCTCTTTGTGTCTTTTTTTAAAAAATAATAATAATCAATTCTTAAATTATTTTTAACATATAAACCATAAATTATTATACAATCTTCCAAATCTTACATACACATTTTATGACTTCCCTCAGCCACCTCTAATGATTTCCTTCTACTTAATTTGTTCTCACATTTCATTAAATCACTATTACTTCTTATCTCATAACCCTTCTTCTTCTTCCTTCTTCTGCAATACTTCTAACTATCCTCCTTATAAAACGTCCTGCAAACCTACAAGCATAATTTGGTTTTTACAGCTCTCTTTCAAATAGTTCATAATTTTTTCCAATCTTCTAAGGACTTCTGGTCCCGCTGGTTCCAAATTCGTCCCGTCATCTTGTCTAATTCTGCATAGTCCATCAATTTCAACTGCCAATCTTCTTTTGTCAGTAATTCTTCTCATTTCCACTTCTGCACCATCAACACTCTCACTGCTGTAGTTGCATACATAAACAAATTTTATCCTGTCTATTAATATCACCACCTATAATGCCTAACAGAAATGTTTCTGGTTTTTTCACAAATGTATATTTCAACATCTTTTGCAATTCATTATATATCATTTCCCAGAAACTTTCTTACATTCCCACCACATATGATAAAATGATCCTTCTTTTTCTTTACATTTCCAACATTTGTTACTTACTTTATACATTTTGGCTAATTTTACCATCTCTCTTTGTGTCTTAGAAGGATTCAGTTCTCACCTTCCTTCTGAGTGCTGCACCTGAAATTAGCACCTGCAATGAGTTCTCCACATTTCCTAATAATAATAATGATGATGATGATGATTTTTATATCCTGTGCATCTGGCTGGGCTTTCCCAGCCACTCTGGGGGGCTCTCAACAGAATTAAAAGCACAATAAAACATCAAACATTAAAAACCTGTGGCTATTATTGTGATAGTTGTTTTTTAAGTCCTAAATGCAGAGGGATTTTAGTCCGAACTTCTCCTTATATACACATTTTTGTATGCAATTTTGCCCAATATTCAGATTTTTTGCAAAGACTTTTCCCTTATAAACGTTTTTTGATGCTATTTTCATTAACATATGCATGTTTCACCTGGCACCTAAAGGTGTATAGCGAAGGCAGCGGCAGAACCGAAAGAGCATTTATTTCTAAATGTGTGTCTATACATATAAATTATCACATGCCGGTTTTGTGCACAACTGCATACACTTTTGCCCCTTTCACCCCGGATTAAAGCAACGCACAACCTGGTGATAACAAAATTAATGTAAACTAATGCGGAGAGCCGAATTTAAGATCAGAATAAAACACAAGATAAAAACTAAAACTGACACATTCACCCATCTGGACTTTGAGAGGCCAATTCATGCTTCTATCCCCAAAATAACTGCTTGTTCCCTCTCCTCTTCCCGTTCTGCCCTCTCAAATGCTATATTTTACAGCCAGCTTCCTGTCAAAGACTTGTCAAGGCTGAGTTGGCAGCCTCGAAAAGTGCATTCGACTTCTTGTTTTCCTTTGCCTGTTTCTTCCGTTCCCCCCCCCCTTTTCCAGAAAGCGGCCTGCTTTATGCCATCTATATCCTGTAAATTCTTCTAAGCATGTGTTCGCTCTTTATTTTTTATATATTAAAAATCCCATTTTATTAGAGAACAGCAGGAACATACTTGAAGCGATGCAGCAAATAACAGAATAGTCCCTTTTCCCTAATGAAAAAGTCTGTAGGCCAGAATACAGCGTGAGAATGGAAAGAGCCCTGCTTTTGTTATATACATTTTTGCGAGAGATCCTGTGGAATCTAATAGGGCGTAGCTAAAAGTAAGGATATCATTCCCTGTTGCATTTGTGAGCTGTTCTATTGATTTCATTTTGTGAGAAACATTTCCAGAAGCCCTGTAACTATGTATGTGGGAAGGGGTGGGGAGTGTTTGAATTACTGTATTTAGATTTTTGGTTTTTTTAAAACAAAATAATAATAATGAGGCCCAGGCGCTTAAGAATACCTGTCTCCTGAAAGCTAAATGTCAAAGACTATTCTTTGAGCCAGTTTCCAGAGTTGAGAGAAAGAGAGAAGGAAGGGGATAATTGCAAACTATTGTCAGAATCATCTGTCATTTTTACTTTCTGCCAGCCAATATCTGCATTGAATTATCTCCCTGCCTGCAATGAATTACTGTTCCCCCTCCATCACGCAAACACCATCATAATCGGCCCCGAACAAACTCCTGAACGCCAGTTCTTCTGTCTGCTAAACAATAAGATGAGCAATAGGCACGACGTACATGATTTCAGGAAATATTTTAGCATTTCTAAATCATCTTCTGAAGGCATGTGCTTGCTTTGATATGCAGAAGGGTTGGGATTTGAGAGTTAAGACAACTGAATCTCCATTCCCTTCCCTTTCTTTATTATTAACTTTGACAAAGGGGGGAACTTTGACATTCTCCAGTCCAGAGGTGCGGACTTCGGCCCCAGACTGTTGAGGTCCTTGGTGGAGGCAAAGGTTACCTAGGAGGAGAGAGATGTTGTTTTCAGACAGCGCTGGCCCAAGGCCATTTTGCTGCTTGGAGCAGCAAACGAAAAATCTTCTTCTTCTTTGGCGACCCCTCGTAGCCGAGTAAGATTGTCTTCTGCGATGAATGTCCCCCTCTCAATTACTAAAATGCGACACCGGAATCCAGAGGTGAAGCCACCCACCCTCTTCTCCCGCTTCCTCCAAATAAACCCCTTTATTCTTGTGGGTTTGTAAGTAAAGAGACTCTCCTTCCAGCTCACATGGCCTGGTATATATATATAAAAGAACCTCTAGGCTGTTTGATAGAATAACCTCCTGCATACCTGCCAAGTTCCTGCCGGAAAAATAAGGGATCGGCAGACCGGAAGTAGCGCTGCCGCCTTTTTTGAACTGGGCGGAGCATGCTCAGAAGCGACTTTCGATGCTGCTCTGCCCAGTTCCAAAATGGCCGCCATGCCAGAAATTGCTTCTGCGCATGTCCAGAGACTCCAGACATGTGCAGAAGGAGCCTCCCCCGGGCGGTAAGTAAACCAGGGGAAAACAAAAAAATATGTTTTTCCAGCTGGAAAAACGGGGGTTTCCCGGGGAATACGGGAGACTTGGCAGCTATGACCTCCTGCCACCAGTAAAGGGTCTCTCTCAGCTTGATTCCCCCTACTGCAAAAGTTTGCCCTTTCCACACTGGCAACTTGTTGACACTCCAGGTTATCTTTCTAAGCCTCCTCAGTGTTACTCTAAGACACAAACTTTCGCCTCTTTTCCTGAGGTAAGTTTTGTCCTCTGATGAGTTACCACTTCTGTGAGTCCCGATACCTTGCTGGAAAAATAATGAAGATGGCACAAAAGAGAAGAATTTTATTAACCTTAGAACATAGTTGTTTCTTTAACGTTTCATGTGTTTATAAGCTATGTTTCAGTTGTAGATAGTCTCTGTCAAACATTTAATATCGAGCCTTGCTGAACCTCATCTAGATCCCCACTATCGTGGCCTCTCAACTTTCTTCTTCACACCTTCCCACTCCCTCTCCCTCTCCTCAACTGACAAAACCGCTGCTCCCTTCTTTTAAACATCCCACCAGAATGTTACGTCAGTCAAGCTGGAGGTGGATTAACTCTTTTCCAGCCAGGTAGGAATAAATATTTCAAATCCGTGTCAATCCGTTACATCTTCCATAATCACGGTTTTAGCAACGAGTCCGTAAGAGACTGTGGAGGCCAATTTTGGATCCACACGTCTCTCCACAGTGGGGACATAGGTTTCTGGGTGGAGTTGATCCCGGTGTGGATTTGCCAAGTATGCCTTCCTCTTAGCACATTTCTCCCTTTTTTCCTGAGTTCCAGCGTCTTCAAAGCCCGTGACACCTTTGGTAAAGGCTGTTCTCCAACTGGAGCGCTCGCAGGCCAGTGTTTCCCAGTTGTCGGTGTTGAGGCTACATTTTTAAGATTTGCCTTGAGACAGTCTTTAAACCTCTCTTGTTGACCACCAGCATTACACTTTCGATTTTTAAGTTTGGAATACAGTAGTTGCTTTGGAAGATGATAATCAGGCATCCGAACAACATGACCAGTCTAACAAAGTTGATGTTGAAGAATCGTTGCTTCAACACTGGTGATCTTTGCTTCTTCCAGTACACTGGTATTAGTTCGCCTGTCTTCCCAAGTGATGTGGGGGGGAAATTGGAGACACCTTGATGGGATCTTTCGAGGAAAATACCCCACCCTAGATACCGTGTAGATTGCCTTGTGGGCATTCCCAGTTGTGATCGGGGACGCATCCCAGGTTAAATAAACCCAGTTGATGCAGGCGCAACCTCAGCAAGAAGACTCTTGAGATGTAATCCAGCTTTCTAGCCTGCTGGGAAATTAGTGGTTTCAGCTAGAAAGGGAAAGACCTGAATTATTTGGCAGTTCTGGCTTTATTAATGCAGTTCATTAGAAGCATTTCTCTCTCTCCTCCCCACCCCCCACCGCTTCCTGTGCATGGGAATCAACAATTATTCACCAATTTCTCCGGAGCCATAAGCCATGTATTATTTATTTTATTTATTTAAGCCACTTCCTAGCCACCTTGCAAAATGTTTTCTTTTCTCCAAGCTATGCATGGATATGAAATAAGAACAGTGTAAAACAGGCATCAGAATTCACAGTTTAGATACGAAAAGAGAAAGGGATGTGCTGTTATTTTTCAAGGAGGGGTGTGCCTCTCGGATCACCCGGAATCCTTTTCAATCAGGGATGCCAGAGATGGAACATAAGGCTACATGCACACCATGCTTTTTAAGCACGTTTAAAGCCTGTGTCGCTTTGCAAATAATCCTGGGAACTGTAGTTTAGGAGTGCCAGGAATTATAGTTCTGCAAGTGATAAACTACAGTTTATTTGCGGAAGGTTGTGTGCTTTAAATGCACGGTGTCTACACAGCCTTAGACTCGAGGATGTGTGTTCTTTGTTTTGTTTTGTTTTTAACTTGTGCACAGTGCATAGAAACCTCCTTCTCTTTAACATACTTAAGAGGTCAAGCTCCTAACTGTGCTTGAAATGAAGAGGGGAGAAAACCTTCCCAGTACAAAAAATAATGACTGCTATTATATTTTTCTCATGAAAACTGTCCAATAGCCAGTCGTGAAAAATGTCTTTTAACCATGGAACATTTCCATTTTGCTTAATTGTCCTGAATAGCCGGTGTCAGAATTTGCTTTCGAGGGCCAAGACAAACATTGAGCAAAGGGATCAAACCGTACCAAGGGAGAGTGAATTGACTGTGATACTGACTGACTTGCTCAATGATCTTGGCCGAGAAACCCAGCTCATGTAGACATTGGCAGGGCTCCACAGACAGCTTTCTGCAGAGCTCTTTTTTCTCCGAGTCCACTCCTTAAGAAGTTGTGGGTGTTGAGGCGCTGGGCTGAGGATTTGGGTATCCTTCGTTTGGGCGATCCCAGGCCAAACAAGACAATTGACTTCAGAGATCTCGCTCAATTTTGTTTTCCTGTTTAAAACATCCCCCCAGATCTCTCCCAAGACATCTTGCTACCTGAGATGGTTCAGAGTACAAGGGGATAGTCAAGTTCTTTGGGTATCTAAGGAATTGGCATTTCCTCCCTCCTTGGGAGGGAGTGCTCTGGTCCATGGGGTCACGAAGAGACGGACATGACTAAACGACTAAACAACCCTCCTTGGTGGTGAAAAAAGAACAAAAAACTTTGTGAGACCCTAAACCATTTGCCAAGAGGTCCCAGGTCCTTGTCTCTCACCTAATGGTAGGGCCGGTGCTGTGCTCCTGTTTCACCTGTTGCAGAAAATGTATGGCAGCCTTGTCAACCTGGTGCCCTACAGATGGGAGCTAGAATTCAAAAAAAATCTGGAAGGGACCAGGCTGGTGTACAAAAATTAATATAGAGTTCCAGTATTTCTTTTTCTGGGGGTATGCAGGGTATGCACAACCCTAAACATTTTGCAAATCTTTGTACTTTTGTCCATTTACTGTGTTTCTTTCCCCCGATTTGAACTATAAAATGGTGATTTTATTGAGTCAAAATGAGAGCGCCCCTAAACGTTTTTATAGAAAAAAAGCACTGTCAAGTTCTAATGAGACAATTTGTACCCCACCCATCTGACTGGGTTGCCACTCTGGGCAGCTTCCAACAGAATATAAAAATACAACGAAAATATCATTTAAATATTTGCATTTATTTAGGAAAGTATGTACTGTATAACCCCCATTTTACAATCCTGATGAGGTACAATTTTTTGCATTTGAATGGTTTTGTTGAAATAAAATATATGTGTAGTACCTTTGGGTATTTATCTGTTTTTTTTAATTGTAGAATGGCCCATAAATTCTGATTTATTTATTTATTTGAAATACCCTGTTTCTCATATTTTAAGACATACCCATAAAATAAGCCATAGCAGGATTTTTAAGCATTCAAGGAATATAAGACATACCCCGAAAATAAGACATAGTGATAGGCGCAGCAGCAATGCCGGCCGCGGCAGGAGGAGAAGGAAAGAAATAAGACATCCCTTGAAAATAAGCCATAGTGTGTTTTTTTGAGGAAAAAATAAATATAAGACATGTCTTATAATATGAGAAACACGGTACACTCTATATTTGTTGTCGTTTAGTCGTGCCTGACTCTTCGTGACCCCATGGACCAGAGCACGCCAGGCACTCCTGTCTTCCACTGCCTCCCGCGGTTCGGTCAAACTCATGTTCGTAGCTTCGAGAACACTGTCCAACCATCTCGTCCTCTGTCGTCCCCTTCTCCTAGTGCCCTCCATCTTTCCCTACATCAGGGTCTTTTCCAGGGAGTCTTCTCTTCTCATGAGGTGGCCAAAGTATTGGAGCCTCAGCTTCAGGATCTGTCCTTCCAGTGAACACTCAGGGCTGATTTCCTTCAGAATGGATAGGTTTGATCTTCTTGCAGTCCATGGGACTCTCAAGAGTCTCCTCCAGCACCATAATTCAAAAGCATCAATTCTTCAGCGGCCAGCCTTTGTTAAAGAGAGAACCATAGACATGTAGCCTGACCAACACTTACCTGGGAGCAAGTCATCACAAAATGACAGAGCAGAAGCTCCCAGGTGTGTGCCGCGCCGACCATTCCATTAGGCAAAATGGGGCAATTGCCTCAGGTGGCAGATGTTGGGAGTTCAGCAGCAACACACCTGGGACATTTCTCCGAGATCTCCCCCCAACCATTCCCCTGCGCTGGAGATCAAAGTGTACCACAGGCCTTGCATACATCTCCCAAATTAGCCGGCTGTCCTCAGGTGCACTAGAAGAACATTCCCCTGCAATCAGTGTTGAATTGAGATTCAACTGCCATTCCATTTAGCTTCTGTACACAGGATGAGGGGGTACCAACTTCTCCCTAGCCTCAGGTAGCACAATACCTTGAGCCGGCCCTCTCTCTGAACAACTGGGGGAGGGGCCCTCCGTTCCAAGTTTCTGACACCCTTCCCCACATGTGCCTTCCCTCGCTTCACCCCCGATTTGACAGGAGCCAAGCAGAGGAAATATAATTTGTCACCTTCCCCCGGTTCCTGTGCCTGGGAGGGCACCCTAGGAAAGCACACATAAAACATTGATATCAGTAGTGATTACTTAGCCTTCTTTATGCATCGTAGAGTTTCCTAGACGTTGAATAATAGATTCTGATTCGTAATGGCCTTTGCGGAAAGGCATTTTTCACTTCTCCTCCTCTCGCTCTGCTCTGCTCCCAGGTGGGGTGGGGCGGTGGTTGTTTTTATTAGCAGGGAAGCTTCAGCTAACCTTAGTGTGGCTGGCAGAGGCTGAGGCCCACTGAGGTCCCTTGCCATGGTGGCTCCCTTTCTGCCTCCACGGTTAGAGGCAGCCTTCCTCCGAATCCCATGAATTTGCTGTTACGCTCGGGTTCTGTTTGGGAGCTTGCCATAGACTGGCTGGCCACTGCGATGCTGGACTCGAGGAGCCCCTAGCCTGAAGCAGCAGGGCTCTTGGTGTGTTCTGGTGGTTCAACGTGAGCAAAGTACTTTGGCCAGGTGGTGAGCAAGCAGACCAGAGAAGTCAGGCAGGATGAAGGCCTGTATGGTACTGCAGAGGGATGGCGAGAGCATTCCCCCATCCCTATCACCTGAACCAGAGCCTATCTGCAACCTTACAAGTTGTGACGATTTGCTATGTGGCAGGCGAAACCCAAGTGGCACCAGCCAATCGGCCAAGTGGGAAAATTCCTGCCATGCCCCTGTCCCAATAACAGGCGACACACGACGGCATAGCAAGGTCAATATGGGGAGAGGTGGGTGGGTGGGTGTTCCGATGCATTGACCACGAGAGAATGCTCAGGGTCACGTGCATTGGCATATATAGGTCCCTTGATCGGTTTGGCTAGCGTCCCATTGGCCTGGCCTGATTCAATCCAGCAACAAGGGACCTACCAATAGCCACCCACAACACAGGGTTTGGTTGCCAGGTCGCACCGCAACATGTGCCCTTTTTGAGGGAGGACGCGTTGTGCAGCTCCGGCGGGAAGGTAAACAGTGTTTCTGTGCACTGCTCTAGTTTCGGTGTTCCATTGCGCCAGAAGCGGCTTAGTCATGCTGGCCACATGACCCAGAAATACTGTCTGCAGACAAACACTGGCTCCCTTGGCCTGTAAAGCGAGATGAGCGCCACAACCCGAGTCATCTGCAACTGGACTTAACTGTCAGGGGTCCTTTACCTTTACCTTTAGTATTTATGCATATCAAGTCCAATACAGTGGTACCTCGGTTTAAGTACACAATTGGTTCCGGAAGTCTGTACTTAACCTGAAGCATACTTAACCTGAAACGAACTTTCCCATTGAAAGTAATGGAAAGTGGATTAATCCATTCCAGACGGTCCGCGGAGTACTTAACCTGAAACGAACTTTCCCATTGAAAGTAATGGAAAGTGGATTAATCCGTTCCAGACGGGCCCGCGGAGTACTCAACCTGGATCGTGCTTGACCCGAAGTATGAGTGTAATTGGTTCTGGAAGTCCGTTCTTAACCTGAAGCGTACTTAACCTGAAGTGAACTTTCCCATTGAAAGTAATAGAAAGTGGATTAATCCGTTCCAGACTGGTCCGCAGAGTACTTAAACGGAAAGTACTCAAACCGAAGTGTACTTAAACCGAGGTATGACTGTACAATGCATTTGTCTCCCTTGAAACCCAGGAGAGGGCCTTTCTTGCTTCTTGCTTCTAAAACCCCTTCGTAGTAGTGCATAAGTTATCAATCCATTCCTTGTCTGACCTCACAATCTCCTCTGGACAGCGTCTGCCTGAAGTTTTCATGCTCGGCAAAACAATGGTGAAACTAAACCAGCCAACTTCGAACTCCCAGCCCTCCTTCTACTACCTAAGATGCACACGTGCTCACTTTTAAAGGGACTTAATAAATTGGCAAGGCAATGATTCATCTTATCCTTAACAGGAGTCACGAGATTTGCAGCTGTTACGCAACACTGATCCGGTTCTGATCCGAAGGCAGAATGTGTAGCTCTTCTGCAAGAAACACTCGGTTTGGGTTTGGCGGTTCTCTCTTTGTTTCCCTTCATCTTAAAAATATATCTGACTGAGCTATAAATACCTCGCTTGAAAGGAAAGCGAGGCATCATGCCAGGGAGGGGAAGGAAATAAAGTGTTGCTCTGAATCATGCAGAATCATGCTCTGCCATAATAAATATTACGAATGAGTGGGGTTTCCCCCATGTATTTGCAAGCCAAGGCTGGATGCTGTTTCAAAAGGAGTCTTGAGTTGCAAATGAAGCCAACAGATCGGCTTCAAGTTGTACCCGGGAGACAACTTTCCCTTTCCCCCTGAATATTTGCTGTGTATGTTCCCCATCTGTTGAAAACAACAGACCACTTTCAAACCCCGACATGTATATTACATCTCGTTCACATTGTTTTGATTATTACATTTTTTGAAAGCAAACACACACACTGCGGAATCCCAGATACCAAAGAATACTCCACGTACCACTTTTTCCATGTACGGAAATATTTCAAGCAAGGGAGCCCAAGGTCCCTGTGGGCTGCTGCAGACCTGTATGCCCAGCAGCAAAAGCTTGTCAATACAAAAAGGTCTTCAGTTGTTTCTGGAAAATACAGATAGAGAATGCCTGTTACAAGAAAAAGCTCTTGGAATAGGGGTAAAGTTGTTTTGGTGATGGCATGGATACTAGCCAATCCGTGCCATTCATGGGCGGCTTTTCCTCAAGGAAATTTGAATTCTGAAAATTGCAACATGGTTCTTCTCTGCCTCTGTCCCAGTCCTACATGATTAATAAAATCTTAGGTGGTATTTTAGCTAGATTTTAACATATTAATCTAACAATTCCATCAGTCTAAATATTCCAGACCTATGTTTTTGAGGGTTTACACTGGAAGGGGAAATGGTACATTTGGAGTGAGCAGGATATTGTCCGTCTCAACCCTATAATTCTAACTTGTTTCCCTGTGCACTGCTTTCATAGTGAGCTGGCATGCATATATTTTAGGTCAAGTTCTTTCTGTGTAAGCAGCCATCTTCATGCGCTTCTAAGGATGCTGAACACTCCCCACCCCCTTCCCTTTTGCAAAATGGCAATAACAGTTACCGGCTGATTAAGGAAAACATTGCTGCGGATCATTCTAATTGATTTGAATGCATGTGTTTTCCCGTCTTGGTTTAGTTGGAGGGGTCTATTTAAACAAATAGCACTGTCATTCTGAACCGTAATTAGATAATAAATTAATAGATAAATGGATTAGAAAGTTCACCCACTCCTGCTTAAGGCATAAGAATGAGCTGCTCAGTATTTGCAATGCTAATAAATGGCTTAAGGAATGAACACGGGAAGAAGGAAGACATGGAAACTGAAAACTAGTGAGGATAACTTTACCATCTCCATGGACTTGGAGATGGTAGATGTCAGACCTGGTTGAAGTTCTAGGAGAAGGAAAATATTTGGGAGATGAAAAGGCTAAGGAATAAACCCTACACAGGTCCCTAAGACTGTTGGATAGCACCTTGGATGGCCCCTTCCAGCAAGTCCTTCCGGAAAAAAAAAAGAGAGAGAGAGAGCCAGTGTGGTGTAGTGGTTAAGAGCGGTAGACTCGTAATCTGGGGAACTGAGTTCGCGTCTCCGCTCCTCCACATGCAGCTGCTGGGTGACCTTGGGCTAGTCACACTTCTTTGAAGTCTCTCAGCCCCACTCACCTCACAGAGTGTTTGTTATGGGAGAGGAGGGAAAAGGAGAACGTTAGCCGCTTTGAGACTCCTTCGGGTAGTGATAAAGCAGGATATCAAATCAAAACTCTTCTTCTTCTTCTTCTTGCTCTGCTTTCCTTTGGACTACATCCATGAGGCCAATAAGGTCTAGTCATCTGGGCAGCCCAGGACCTCCAGACACACTGCCCAGGCTTGCTCACCAGGGAGGTGCTGCTAACACAGAGGTTTGACTTCACCCCTGGAGGGACTTCACCCCGTTGTCTCTCGAGACAGGCAGATGCCAACATCTGGAGCCCCATCAGTCCTCTGTAACATGCAGAGCAACTAACAGCCCTCCTCCAGATAATCTTAACAACTGAGCAATCAAAGGAGGGTTCAGGGAGTCCTTAAGGAATCCTGCCTCCAGGCCTTTTCATGTTGATACAAGAACCTTGAACTTGGCTTGGTAGCATATGGGCAGTCAGTGCAGAGACACCACATGCTGCCAGCTGTCTGCCCCCATCAGAGGAGGAAGAAGGAAAACCCAGGCACTAGCTCAGGGGTCCCCAAACTAAGGGGTTCCCAAACTAAGGCCTGGGGGCCAGATCCGACCCAATCTCCTTCTCAATCTGGCCCATGGACAATCCGGGAATCAGTGTGCTTTTACATGAGTAGAAAGCGTCCTTTCATTTAAAATGCATCTCTGGGTTATTTGTGGGGCCTGCCTGGTGTTTTGACATGAGTAAAATGAGTCCTTTTATTTAAAAATGCATCTCTGGGTTATTTGTGGGGCATAGGAATTTGTTCATATTTTGTTTTCAAAATATAGTCCGGGCCCCCACAAGGTCTGAGGGACAGTGGACCAGCCCCCTGCTGAAAATGTTTGCTGACCCCCTGCACTAGTTCTTAGGGTGTTTCCAGACCATTGCTATTTTTTGAATGGGATTCCATCACATACTGGCAAATTCAGGTCACACAATTATAGTTGATTGGGAGCCCTTGTGTAACAAGCCCGGTTCTCCAATAGATCCACCTTTTTGCAATAAGAAAAGCAATGGAAAGATGCCATCTCACCTCCCTGCAATCAAACCAGAATAATGATGATGATGATGATGATGATGATGATGATGACCAAAGTGTTGGTGCTGACCTTTAAAGCCCTAAATGGCCTCGGTCCAGTATACCTGAAGGAGCATCTCCACCTCCATCATTCTGCCCGGACACTGAGGTCCAGCACCGAGGGCCTTCTGGCAGTTCCCTCGTTGCGAGAAGCCAAGTTGCAGGGAACTAGGCAGAGGGCCTTCTCAGTGGTGGTGCCTACCCTGTGGAACGCCCTCCCAACAGATGTCAAAGAGGGAAACAACTACCAGACATTTAGAAGACATCTGAAGGCAGCCCTGTTCAGGGAGGCTTTTAATGTTTAATAGATTACTGTGTTTTATTTTTCTGTTGGAAGCCACCCAGAGTGGCTGGTGAAACCCAGCCAGATGGGCGGGGTATAAATAATAATAATAATAATAATAATAATAATAATAATAATAATAATAATATATTATTTATTTATTTATACCCCGCCCATCTGGCTGGGTTTCACCAGGATGAATGCTCTATAAACCTAGGCTTGTTGTTGTTATTTTGTTGTTATTTTAACCCTGTATTTTGTGGGTTTTATATTGTAATTTTATGTTGTGAGTAGGACTGGGCAATATTCTGTTTTTCAGCATCACGATATATCACCAGCTAAACATCTCAATATACCAATATATCATGGTGACCGAAATAAGGATGGAACTGTGTAGAGGCAAATAGTAGGGCTGGGCGATATCTGGTTTTTAAGATTGTAATATATCACCGACTAAACATCGCGATATACTGATGTATCACAATGTCTGAAATAAAAATGGAGCTATGTAGAGGGATTGGCTGGCTTCACGGTTTTTCCCACATTGTGATTTTTGCATAACACACACACACACACACACACACACACACACACACACTATGATTTGTTAATCCATTGCCAAGTCAAAAATTATGAAACCGATATCACGATATGGACTTCAAACCGGTTTGGGACAATATATCAGTATATCGTCCAACCCTAGTTGTGAGTCGCTGTGAGATCGATGGATGAAGGGTGTCATACAAATTTAATAGATAATACAGTTGTACCTCTACTTACGTATCCCTCTGGATAAGGAATCTTTGGGTTACAGCCACGGCAAACCCAGAAGTGTATACTTCCGGGTTTTGCCACACGCGCATGCGCGCTCAATCACGCCTCTATTTAAGTAACTTTTGGGGTGTGAATGGACCCCTGGAATGAATTAAGTTCGTATCCGGAGGGTCCACTGTAATAATCAAAATAAGATATGATATCTTTATTGTCATTGTCCCCTTGCGGGAACAACGAAATTACTCGGTTGCTAGATCCACTCAGATAAAGCATTCCGCATAATCCAAAAATTACTACAAAACCTAATTAAAAACAGTAAATACAATGCAAAATAACAAGTAAAGTAAGATGACTTCAAAGTCCAGACTTTCCATTTGAGGCCAAAATCGCTCTAGAGATGAAACTGTTCCTGAGACGGCTTGTTCTTGCCTGCATTGTTCTAAATCTCCGTCCCGATGGCAGGAGCTGAAACAAATGGTGACCAGGGTGCGTTGGATTTCTTGATATGTCTAGTGCTTTTCTATGGCACCTGGTGGTGTAGATTTGTTCTAAGGTGGAGAGTGAGCAGCCAACAATGCTCTCTGCTGTTTTAATAATTCTGCACAGCCTTGCTCTATCCTGAGAAGTACAGCTTCCGTACCACACACACAAGCCATACATAAGCAGGTCATCTGCAAACACCTTGAGATATAAAGCACTTGTAACAGCCCGTTGCAATGGAAACAGTTCAGGGAGAGGCAGAGGGTGTGGAACCACTTCTCTTCTGCTTCAGTGTGCTGGAATGGGTGCTGCCAGGTAATTCTGGGTGGAGAGAGGAGCCTTATGGAGATGCTTTCTCAACCGAGCTGATGGTGGCCCCGATTCTCTTCACTCCCTCAGTTACAGGCAAACGGGATGGCTCTTTTTGGCACGAGGAGTTACAAATGCCATTTCCTCTTCCTCCAAAGCCAAGCTATTTAATTTGTATGAACTGACAGGCATATCTTCCTCTCCTTCTCAATATGCACATCCTCTTTTGGGGTCATCGGCTGATTATATATATAACCCATAAAGAACATTGCTTCTTCCTGAGGACAGGACATCTCTCTCTCTCTCTCCCTGCCTAAATAAATGGCTCAAGTGGGTATAATTAAGAGTGCAAAAAGATTAGCATCGAGACATATATAATGCAGACAGTTGTGACATCACTGTAGAGACTTGGGGGCCAGGATGCAAAAAGTAGCTCAATTACCTTGAGAAAGTGTCCTTGTCCTCAACATTAATTTATCTGGAATAATGATCGCGCTCTGGTTGCATACTCAAAACAGTTACTGCTGATTACAACCCCCGTTTTTACCCATTGGAAAGTCCCCATCTGTGCCCCAGTCTACCATCTTGGCAGGGGATTCAAAAAAAGGTGGTTAAGGATGCAGTCCTAAGGTGGCAGGGATGGGAAGAACTGAAGGCTGGAGGGGCAGACATACAGGTAAAGCGGTGTCCTCAAATTCCTCAATTTTCCCCCCTGGTCCTCTGGGAAGAGAATGGATGTGGGTGGCGCTGTGGGTTAAACCACAGAGCCTAGGGCTTGCCGATCAGAAGGTGGGTGGTTTGAATCCCCGCGATGGGGTGAGCTCCTGTTGTTCGGTCCCAGCTCCTGCCCACCCAGCAGTTTGAAAGCACGTCAAAGTGCAAGTAGATAAATAGGTACCACTCCGGCGGGAAGGTAAACGGCATTTCTGTGTGCTGCTCTGGTGTGCCAGAAATGGCTTAGTCATGCTAGCCACATGACCTATACGCCAGCTCCTTCGGCCAATAAAGCGAGATGAGCGCCACAACCCCAGAGTCTTCCGCGACTGGACCTAATGGTCAGGGGTCCCTTTACCCTTTACCTGGGAAGAGAAATCCACTAACTAATCTACGGGGCTGGTGTAGTTTTGTCTTTGGTCTGCTGCCTGTTGGTAGACTGGGAAGACTATTGACCTCTGCTGGGGCAAGACCTGTGGGGCACAGGAAGATGCCCTCTACTGGGTCAAAACATTGGCCTGTCTGTCTCAGGGTTGTCTACGCTGCTGGTCTTCAACTGATGGGTTGGGACCCACACTTGCTCCAAGGTGGGTCGTGACAGCAGCACTACAACCGTGCTAAAAGGTTAAGAAATGGGACCCCAAATGCATGTTTGGGGTAAATGTAGGTCCTGGGACTTCTTGAAGGCTATCTGTCTATGCCAATCCATTTCGCCACCACTGGTTGGCAGCACCTGTTCAGGGTTCCAGATAGTCTCTCCAAGAGCTATCTGCCAGGGGTTGAACCCGTGACGTTCCGCATGCAGAGCAGATGCTCTGCCACTGAGCTCAATACACTCTTGTAATGGCAGCAGAGGAGACATAACGCTCAAAACAGAAGTGTAGCACTCAAATTGGAAGCGTAACACTCAAAATCGAGGTGTGGCACTCAAAACGGAGCACATTTGGCTTCCAAGAAAAGTTTGCAAACCAGAACATTTGATTCCGGGTTTGCAGTGTTTGGGTTCCAAGTTGTTTGAGTGACAAGGTGTTTGAGAACCAAGCTACCCCCATATCCAACATCATAAACAAAGAGCTTCCAATGTCTCCTGACATGCCACCACCTGGGACCATCAAATTGTAGCCTCATAGAAAGGTTATAAAAAGAAAATCTAGTCTATATATATTTTTTTTATAACAGCCTGCTTACTATGTCAGCAACGTTTTCATAGCTCTTATGGTTGGTTGGAAAAGAGCCGTTCCAGCGCCATCAGAGAGAAATCTGGAAAGGGTTTAATTTCCATCCTATCAGGGGTCAAGTCTCCACGAAGTCTCTTAACAAGCCAAGCCTATCGTTACACCACCACCCCTCCCTTGACTTTTATCATTAATAGTCTGATTAGCAACCGCTTGGGAGCAGAAACGTCCATTGTGCAGAACACAGAAATTATGTTTCATCAGACATTGCGAAGCTCATCATTCATGTCATTGAAACCTTGGTGGAATGGAAGTACTTGAGAATATATTAGAGGGAGCAATCACAGTTTGCTCTTGGGGTGGGCAGCGTGACCTATAAGAGGTCCTTTGTATTTCCTCCGCTTCTAATATCTGTGATCGTTGACTTTTACCTCTGCCATTGTTCCGCTTAATTGTGACTCTTCCCCTCGCCTACAAAGGAAGGGGGTGCCCGTCTTTGCTTTCTGATTCCGACAAGCTTAGGTTCTGTTTTGTGCATGGCTCAGCAGTCGGAAATCCACGAGGCACCTGTATTTGGGGGATACGGCTGTGAAATTGTTGGACTTCAAGGGATGATTGGGTTTTAAGTCGGCTTAGTAGCTGGGTGATGACGGCCTCCAGCTCTCGCAGTGACATCCGTGCCCCACGGTCTCAAAAGGGATGGGGAAATAGAAAATTGAATGACACACATTTTTCGCCTCTTATGTCCTTTCTGTCGGTCTGGTAACGCAGATTAATTTAATCAGGGCGTGTGTCTTAAAACAAATATTAAATGTACTCCGTGTCTCTCTGTATCCTCCATTTCTAGCGGGTTGACCCTGATGTTAATCAAGAAGGGTCTTTTTGCACCTTCTGCCTGCTATCTGCAAAGTTTTGCATAATGTAATAGAGTCGGCTGATAGACTACAGCCCAGTGCTCCCAGATGGAGGGGTGGGGGGTATCTCGTCGAGGAGGAAAATAAAAGCTTGAGTATGTGCGTGGTGGGAGGGAGGGAAACTTTGATCAGGGCTTGGTCTCCTGAATCAGAATGACAGCTGGCTTCATTGGATTTCAGCAAAGCAATAAAAAAGAGGGGAAAGAAAAGCCCAAACGGTGGGGCCTATTGTGAATAAATTGCTTGCTTCTCTTCATGCATAGCCATGTCTGTTGCGATTTTGTTCGTAATTTCTTTTCTAATTGTGTAAGTTACTTCCCATGAAATTCTATACAAGGAAGCGTTTGGTTGGGCATTGTTCTCGTGTTCAATTTAAGACATATGTTCTCCTGCAGATTGTGTAAATCAATATATTTTGCCGGCACAAGACCCGTGTTCAGAAACGGACAGCGGCTTGTAGGGCCCCACAAGCGGAAGTTCCTCAACACCATAATTGTTGCAGTGGGCATTGTTGCACCACCAGAGGAGTATTATTATTATTATTATTATTATTATTATTATTATTATTATTAATGTAAGTCTTTATATCGCCCTTCATCTGAGGATCACAGGGAGTTTTACAATATAAAAACACAAAAGAACACAACATATGTACCAAAACAATGCTCCCACAGTTTAAAAGGTACAGGGTGGGCTACAAAAAAAATGAAAGCAGAAGGCAGGTCTCTGCCCCAAGGAATCCATGATAGTGATGTCCCTAGAGAGATTTCCCCTACTCAGATCTGTCATTTATTTTATAGTGGATGCTCGGGTTGCGAACGTGATCTGTGCGGGAGGCATGTTCGCAACCCGCCAGCACTGTGTCTGCGCACGCGTGGGTTGCGATTTGGCACTTCTGCGCATGCACAAAGTGTGATTTAGTGTTTCTGCGCATGCGCAAGCGCTGAAACACAGAAGTAACCCGTTCCGGTACTTTCGGGTTCGGCGCGGTGCACAGCCCGAAAACGCGCAACCTGAAGCGTCTGTAACCCGAGGTGTGACTGTATTTTAAAGTAAGTATATAGCCCTCATGGAATAAAATAGGCAAAGTGTACAGGTACCTTCCAAGTGATTAATGTGAAATAAGAAATGTGATGTTGCCAAACTGCTATTAGGCAGCAACTGTGTGTGTGTGTGTGTGTGTGAACAATATTGTCTGATCTCCTCTAGGGTTGGGCAATATATTGTCCAAAACCGTTTTGAAGTCCTTGTCATGATATTGGTTTCATAATTTGTGTGTCGAGGCTTCCCAGAAAATTACCTTAAATAACTCACAACTGACAACAGAATTATGGTTTGGTTTTTGGCAAATAATTTAGGGCCACAACTTTATTAAATACACAATTTTAATCCGAGTGTTGGCTTAGGCTTTTGGTTATTCACTCGTCCTTCCTAAAGAAGGACTATCCCCATCTGTCCATCCAGGACAGGACTCAATCAGCTGTCCCCTTAGGACAGGACTCACCTCATCTGCCCCACGTGGCAGGACTCACATCAGCTGTCACCATTGGACAGGACTCACCTCATCTGCCCACGTGGCAGGACTCACATCAGCTGTCACCATAGGACAGGACTCACCACTGTCCGCTTGGACAGTTCCTGCTCCGACTTCCGCATGGAAGTCAAGTAAACATACCTGGGAGTGAGGAGGTGGCTGCGCCCAGTCATTCCCTCCTCACCTTCACCAAGAATGTTCCTCAAGGCTCTTGCTCTTAAAATTGGGCCCACCATTCCCGCCAATGGCGGGATGGTAAGGACAAGAGTGTAAGCCCTGAGATTCCTTTAACGGAATACTTCTATATGGAGCAAACGGAGGTGAGGGTAGGCATCCGTGTGCCACCCCCTCTACCAACCGATTAACCAACCAAAAGCCTAACCGCCAACCTAACAAGTTGTGACAATTTGCTAGCGCAGTAGGCGAAAACCAAGAGGCACAGCCAATCAGCCAATTGGAAAAATTCCTACTGACCCCTGAATACAGGCGGCCCCGAAGGCAATAGCAATGTCGTGCTAACCTGCAAGAAAGAAAGGGCGGGTGGGAGGGGTTCAAACGCCAGGCAAAAATGTGACCAGAAAATGGTGGACGCAGCTTTAAGAGGGGCCCCAACAACCAATCAGATCCAAGGAATTTGCATACACACGCCCCCCATTACTCAGCATGAGCTGTGGCCTTACACAAACCAAACCCTAAGCTAAATTTCTTAACAGCCCTACCACAATCCGCTTTATATTAGATGATATAAAGCGCTTTCTGACCTGGCAATAAATATATTGCAAATCACGATGTGTGTGTGTGGTAGGCAAAAATCACAATGCAGGAAAAACATAGCTCCATCCTTATTTCAGACATCATGAATATATTAGTATGTTGCAATGTTAAGCTGCCGACGGTGCTTTTTTTCTGGGGGGACGCAGGGGTATGCATACCCCTAAACATTTTTTGTGAATCTTTGTACTTTAGTCCATTTACAATATTTATTTTTCCCGATTTGAACTATAAAATGGTGATTTTCTTCCGTCAAAATGAGAGTACCCCTAAACAATTTTTTTTTGGGGGGGGAAGCACTGGCTGGCGATATATCACAATGTTAAAAACCAGATATCGCCCAGCCCAAATAATAATAATAATAATAAGCACATCAAAATGCAAGTAGATAAATAGGAACCGCTACAGCGGGAAGGCAAACGGCGTTTCCATGTGCTGCTCTGGTTTGCCAGAAGCGGCTTTGTCATGCTGGCCACATGACCTGGAAGCTATACGCCGGCTCCCTCGGCCAATAATGCGAGATGAGCGCGCAACCCCAAAGTCGGTCACGACTCAACCTAATGGTCAGGGGTCCCTTTACCTTTTTTATATATAGGATGCTTATATTCTGCATGTGCAGATGGCTTGAGATACCTACTAGGCCCATAAATTACCATATAGCATATATTCAACACAAAATACAGAGACCATTTGTTGTTGACAAAGGGCAGCTGGGCATATAAAGGGCCCCATTCCCTTCAGTAGCTTAGGGCCTCATCAAACCTAAATCCGGCCCTGGATTAGATTATACCCGATCTTTTTTGAACATTTGCACTAATACACTTGTGCAGAGGCTGTGTGGCAATGAGCATCCATCCTGATTGACTTTTGGGTGTTTGCATGCCTTCCTGTGTCTCATCCGTCCATTCCAAACTGCAAATAGTTCATCTTTTTAAGGGGATTAATTGTGTGAGGGGAGGGCTGGGGTGTTATTGGGCTACAACCCCCATCATCCCCGACCATTGGCAATGCCGGTTGGGGCTAATGGGAGTTGTGGCCCAAAAACATCTGGAGAGCCAAAAGTCCCCCACACCTGCCCTGGGGGTGACAAGGGTGCTTTGTTGTTGTTTAGTCGTTTAGTCGTGTCCGACTCTTCGTGACCCCATGGACCAGAGCACGCCAGGCACTCCTGTCTTCCACTGCCTCCCGCAGTTTGGTCAGACTCATGTTGGTAGCTTCGAGAACACTGTCCAACCATCTCGTCCTCTGTCGTCCCCTTCTCCTAGTGCCCTCCATCTTTCCCAACATCAGGGTCTTTTCCAGGGAGTCTTCTCTTCTCATGAGGTGGCCAAAGTATTGGAGCCTCAGCTTCAGGATCTGTCCTTCCAGGGAGCACTCAGGGCTGATTTCCTTCAGAATGGAGAGGTTTGATCTTCTTGCAGTCCATGGGATTCTCAAGAGTCTCCTCCAGCACCATAATTCAAAAGCATCAATTCTTCAGCCTTCTTTATGGTCCAGCTCTCACTTCCATACACCACTACTGGGGAAACCATAGCTTTAAGTATACGGACCTTTGTTATATAAGGGTGCTTTAATCCTCAATAATTGTGCAAACCTAACCTTTCCTCCTGCTTGAAACTCTCCTGCGAAATATTTAGAGCCTGGAGTCATTCCAGTCATGGACGGTTCCATTTCCGACCTGCATCATCTATGCATGTATTCAGTCATAAGTCATAAGGATGCTTACTTTATTGTTTTATCTTACTATGTTCTCTCTGTCCTGTTTCCAACTAATCCCTAATTAGGGGCGAAACGAATCTGCACAAAAACTGGCATTTGGATATTTCTCAAAGTGTCTTCTCATTTAAGATACACCTTTTTATTTTATTTTTGCCCTTCTTCATCCCTTTTCATCAGTGCTGTTAGCGTGTCCAATGGAACCCTTTCAAGTCCTACCTGGATATAAAAGGCATCGATCGATTTCAAAATTCCTCCAGTTTGAGATGAGAATTTAATGTATTGGTATCGAACTCCAAAAACACAGTCTACTACAAAAACTACATTGGACCCTTTAATGCTAATTTATATTCCCCATTTGACTATCTGGAAACTTTGGATAAGGAAATAGAAGAGAGGCTTGGGCGATATAAACAGCTTACAGTTCTGCAAACCGCTTGGAGATATTATTTTGTCAATAATAATAATAATAATTTATTATTTATACCCCACCCATCTGGCTGGGTTTCCCCAGCCACTCTGGGCCCAACAGAAAAATAAAACACAATAATCTATTAACAGAAAAATAAAACACAATAATCTATTAACAGAAAAAATAAAACACAATAATCTATTAAACATTAAAAGCCTCCCTGAACAGGGCTGCCTTCAGGTGTCTTCTAAAAGTCTGGTAGTTGTTTTCCTCTTTGACATCTGTTTGGAGGGTGTTCCACAGGGCGGGTGCTGCTACCGAGAAGGCCCTCTGTCTGGTTCCCTGTAACCTCACTTTTCGCAATGAGGGAACCGCCAGAAGGCCCTCGGTGCTGGATCTCAGTGTCCAGGCAGAATGATGGAGGTGGAGACGCTCCTTCAGGTATACTGGACCGAGGCCATTTAGAGCTTTAAAGGTCAGTACCAACACTTTGAATTGTGCTCGGAAACGTACTGGGAGCCAACGTACTGGGAGCCAATGTAGTCAATGGGAGCCAATGGGAGTCAAACAAGCAGTATATAAATCTTTAGATAGATGGTGATAGATAGATAGTCTGTGGCCTCTTAGGGTTTGTCCCCTTCCAAATGCCTTTGTTTGATTTTTTCTATGCCCTACTACTCAAATGGAAATGCTACCCAGAGTGGCTTAAACATTAATACAAATAAGACTTAGCATAAAAGGAAAGAGGGATGGGCATGGAAAAGGAAAACAAGCAAACACAGACTCTGAATTATTGATCCTTGATGTTTCTTATGACAACTAGCTGGGATGGAAGTAGTTGCTTAGAGTTAATGGATCTGGAGAAACAGCCTGGGTGACCCAACCCCCCTGGAAGTTACTGTAAGGCAGCCTGAAGTTGTTGGCCTTACGGGATATGGCCTCGGGCTTGCCAGGCCTAGCTAGAATGTACTGCTTTTTTTGTTTCTCTGGTCCCCGCCGACAGGCTCACGTTATAAATAAGAAACCAGTATTGCGAGTTTGCAGGATGAGAGTGTTAATTCCTGTGTCAAGTTGAAGCCAGCGTGGGGAAGAATTAACCTCCTGCGGTAAAATTGCTCCGCAACTGATATCTGCAGCCGTTTGCAAAATGAAGTAAATGGATGTGTGCGCACAGGAATGCAGAGAATCGCAAGGTAGGGCTGGGAAGGAATCCCCGGAGTGATGCTGTCAGTCAGCACAGACAGTATTGAGCTCGGTATATTTTCTTGTGTTCAACTTGGAAAGTTCGGTATCGGTACAAAAGGTAAAAGGAGCTGGGAAGAGAAATGAAAGCAAGTGCTAGAGCAGTTCTGCCCTGTAGCTCAGTGGCAAGGAATCTGCTTTTAGTGCAGAATGTCACAGGTTCAATCCCCGAGTGCTATTATTAATTATTTAATATAGTACTATTATTATTTTTCAGTTTTTTTAAAAAAAACCTGCCCTCAGGCAAGGCAGATACAGCTACTTAAAATTAAATACCAAAACCAGTTTAAAACAAATTAACAGGCCTAAAAACACAAACCCTGGGTATCAAGGCAAGGGGTTAAAGAGCTGTGCTTTCAGTGGATGACAGAAAATAAATAGTTACTCCTATGAGATTATATATATATATATATATATATATATATATATATATATATCCTGTTCTTCCTCCCGGAGGAAAATAATAATAATAATAAATTAATTTTAAAAGGGGAGGGAGGAATAATAAACTATATTTATATTTTGTGCTGTTGGGATAGATTAAAGGCGTGCATCTAATTGATAGGTGTAAAAACAGGATTGCCGGGCATTTGAAACAAAAACAGCACAGAACTGCAAGCTGGAAAAAAGAGCGAATATGCCCCGGAGTCTCACTGCAGCCTGCACATGGCAAAGGCAGAACTGAATTATAGCCACATTACACAAAGAGTCCAGCAATAAGTCCTCTTGTTACTTGCTGGCTGCAGGCCGTGCCGGATAATTGAATTCATTTGGAATAGATTCTCCATCTCGAATTTGCTGTGGGAGCTAATAGCATCCTGTCTTTCAAATTCGAGGAAAATCCATAGTTGTCTGAGGGCCAAATGAGATGGTACATGGGAGGCGTGTGAACGGCCTCCTGGTTATTTTATTTCATTTTTAATCGAGAATGAGAGTTGAAGGCTGCGATCGAGAGATGGAGAGTGTAGTATTAGGAATTCAGATGTAGAAGCTAGGTGCCAAATGTCTCCTTAAACCAGGGTTACTGTTGGAAAAAACGGAGCATTTTTCGGGCCAGGTGGCTCAAAAGTCATATTTCTCAGCCATATTTTTGGTTCCTGAAGTTCATTCTGATTGGGCAGATAAAATGTAACAGGGTGTGTTGCTAGTGTGCAAAAACACAGGGCCGTCTCAAGCAGGTCGGGCACCCTGGCGCTGTGGTGCAGAGATCGCTCCGGCGCCCCCGCCCTGGTGGGTGGGCACAGCGCACAGCCCCTCCCCTGGCGCCCCGCGCCACCGCGACTACCACTAGAGCCGGGCCTGCAAAAACGGTCCAGATCTAAGGATCCCCAGGCATGCACCTCCAGATGGTGGAGACATCAGGCGCCATCTTGGCACCTGGGCACCTACACTTGGTCACAAGTGGCCAATACCCAGGTGTAAAATGTGCCTGGCGAATTTCGAACACTGGAAGACATGCGTATGTGTACATGTCAAAAATTCCCCCTACCCAACTGTGTTGCGTAGGCAGCAGGGAAGTCTCAGGGTCAAATGCAGGGCAAGATATTGGGCCCTTGAGAAAATATAGGTAAAGGTAAAGGGGCCCCTGACCATTAGGTCCAGTCGTGACCGACTCTGGGGTTGCGCGCTCATCTCGCATTATTGGCCGAGGGAGCCGGCGTACAGCTTCCAGGTCATGTGGCCAGCATGACAAAGCCGCTTCTGGCAAACCAGAGCAGCACACGGAAACACCGTTTACCTTCCCGCTGTAGCGGTTCCTATTTATCTACTTGCACTTTGACGTGCTTTCGAACTGCTAGGTTGGCAGGAGCTGGGACCAAGCAACGGGAGCTCACCCCGTCCCAGGGATTCGATCCGCCGACCTTCTGATCAGCAAGCTCTAGGCTCAGTGGTTTAACCACAGCGCCACCTGGGTCCCATTATTGAGAAAATATTATTGAGAAAATATACCTTTCCCCATATGAGCAATGGAGACTGATTCATTTGGGTAGATGTGGTGTTGCCCCACCAATCTCAGCCAGCCCCTACCTGCATTCCTACTTAGAACCCGTTTCACATGTGTGAGGGACGAGGGATACAGGGAAGTCCCTCCCATCTTAAGTTCCAGCCCATCCCCAAGCGCGGGAGAGAGTAAGGAGAGCTCTGCCTCCAGCGGAGAGTCAGGAAGTGGTGTCCGAGGCTCAGGCAAGGTTGTGGAGCCCAAGCCGCAGGTGGGACAGGAAGTTGGACGCACAGGGGGGAGGCCAATTCCCCCAACTCCCGAATTGTGACGCAAACGTAGGGGGAAGAGGTTGGGTCTGCCAAAGCTGTGGTGCTGGAAGAAAACGCGCCAATCGCCATTCGGGAGTTCAGACACCTCACCTTAAGGATGCATTTTTACTGCTCTGAACACTGTAAATAATCAGCACTTAATAAAAACCTTAAAAGACCATGCTGGAGTCGTTACTCTAGAGTAGCCATACCAGGCCCTCTGACAGCAACTCCCGAATCTTTTTTTGGCTACTTTGGAGTGCAGCGATGAGCGCTCAAGAGGCTGAGCATTGGAGGCTGGAGGCCGAAGCAGCGAAGCAGGAGCTGCAGAACCTCACAGCGCACGCACAGCAGCAATTGCATGCCGCTCAGGAGGAAGCGCGAGGGGCGCAGGAGGAGCTGAACAAGCTGGTGGACCAGGTGAGGACAAAAGAGGAGACTGAGAAACAGCTAAGGGTGATGGTTTTGGACCTACAGAAAAAGTTGGAAGAGGAGAAAGCCGCTAGAGGTGGGGGGGTGCCCCAGCCGCAGCTAGTCCAAGTGAGAAGGGGACAGAGCCTAGTCACCAAGTTTAGCGGCGACCCTAGGGAGTACCTAGGATTCGAGACAGAAATAAATTATGCGCTGGAATTGCATGCAGCAGAATTCCCAGATGACGCGCACAGAGTCTCCTTTATCATAGAGCATTTGACGGGGGCCGCCCGAGAATGGGTAAGACCGCTCATCGCGCAAAAAAATCCTTGCATGAAGAACGCAAAATTATTTCTAGAAGCTTTAAAAATAATGTACGCTAGTGACAGTGAAATGGAGGCCACTAAAGAGGAGCTTCATAACTTAACACAAGGAAAATCGACAGTTAGGGACTACTGGGCGAGATTCACCATGTTGGTGCACAAACTGGGGTGGGATCTGCAAAGTGAGCCAGTGAAATCAGCCTTCTACATGGGTTTGCACGCAGACGTTAAGGATGAGCTGGCAAGAGGTCCCAAACCGCGAACGATGGATGAGTTAAGCAAAGCGGCGCTAGCGGTGGGGGTGAGACAGGAATCCAGATGGAATGACAAACAAGCGACGCGCGCAGCAAAACCTTGGTTCCCACGCTCCCAGGACAGACCACATCACCAAACCCCACCCCAGGGCCCGCCCCCACACCCGCCCAGGCCAAGCCCAGAGCCGGAACCGATGGAGATCGGAGGAGCGCGCGCGCGGGCTTTTCAAACCCCGGCGGCGCCAAGACGCAAGGAGGGAAGAGGCGGGAATTGCTTTCTCTGCAACTCCCCCCGGCATCGCGTCAGAGACTGCCCTCATCGCAGAGAGTGGCAAGGAAAGGCGGGAACGGTTGTACCTTCCCCAGCTGACGCAGCACCACAGCAGGGAAACGAGACAGCCTGGCTGCAGGAGACAAGGGGGAGCGGCCAGGCACAGTCAGCAGACAACAGCCCCCGCCCGCCCACCCGCACAGAGAGGAGCACAGCCAGCCCACCCCTCCCAGAGCAGGAGTGGTTCTAGAAGTCACGCTCACGCTCCCAAATGGCTATCCCCTGACAGTCCTCGCCTTAATTGACAGTGGTGCCTCAGCCAACTTCTTCTCGAGAAACTTTGCGGAAGAGCACCAGATCCAACTTCTGCAGCTGGATTTTCCCCTGCACGTGGCCACCATTGACGGCAGAGAGCTGCTGGGAGGGGCCATCACGCATCAACCCCCCCCCCATGAGAATGACGGTGGGAAGGCACTCAGAGACACTGGCTTTCAACGTCACAACCATCTCAGACCCCCCCATCGTCTTGGGCATGAGCTGGCTGACGCGCCACGACCCCTCCATAAGTTGGCACCAGAGATGCATCACTTTTGGATCGGACTTTTGTCTGGAACATTGCATGCAGCACCAACCAGGGGAGGGGCCTCCGATAGCCACGGTGGCCACCATGCACGTCAAGGGGGGTGAGGCAATACCCAAGCCGTACTGGGACCTGCAGGAGGTCTTCAGCGAATTGGAGTCCGACCACCTACCCCCACACAGGCCTTTTGACTGCCAGATCAACCTGGTGCCAGGGGCAACTATACCCCCAGCCAAGCTGTACGCCATGTAAGATCAGGAACTGGAGGATCTGCGCGCTTTCATCGACAAGAACCTCAAGCGGGGGTTCATCAGAGAAAGCAAGGCAGCAGGGGGCAGCCCGGTCTTCTGGGTGGACAAGAAAGACACGCAACAGCGCCGTCTGGTGGTGGATTTTAGACGGCTGAATTCGGTGACAGAGCCAGTGGCTTTCCCCATGCCCAGAGTGGATGATCTCCTGACAGCGGCACGCAGGGGCAAGATATTCACCAAGCTCGACCTAAGAGGGGCGTACAACTTGATTAGGATCCGGGAGGGTGATGAATGGAAAACCACGATGTTCACGCCTCTGGGCTCTTTTGAATATCTGGTGATGCCCTTCGGGTTGCAAGGGGGCTCAGCATGCTTCCAGGCCTTCATGCACCACGTCCTGGGGTCCCTCCTCTTCAAGAACTGCTTGGTCTTTCTGGATGACATCCTTATCTACTCCAATGACCCAGTGCAGCATGTGAAGGATGTCAGGGAGGTGTTGCAGCGCCTGAAGGACAACCACCTGTATGTGAAGCTGGAGAAGTGCAAGTTTCACACCAAAGAAGTGGACTTCCTAGGCTACAAGCTGTCAGACAAGGGGCTGGCGATGGACAAGGACAAGGTGCAGGCCATCCTGGACTGGCACAGCCCCAGGACGCGCAAAGATGCCCAACGCCTACTAGGCTTCGCGAACTTCTACAGGAAGTTCATCAAGAACTTCTCTCGCGTCACGGCTCCTATCACCGACTGCCTGAGAGGCAAGCAGAAGTTCCGGTGGACACCAGAGGCGCAAGCAGCGTTCGAAAGCCTCAAGAGGGTATTCGCTTCAGACCAGCACCTGTTCCACGTGGTGCAGGATGCGCCCCTACGCCTGGAGACAGATGCTTCGGACAAGGCTCTGGGAGCGATTCTGTTGCAACTGGACGCCAACAGAGAGTGGAGACCCTGTGCCTTCTTCTCCAGGAAGCTGACCCAGCCGGAACGCAACTACACAGTGTTTGACAGGGAACTTCTCGCGATCCACGCTGCGTTCCAGCACTGGCGACACTTCCTGGTGGGCGCCAAGCACCCCATCCAGGTGTGCACAGACCACAAGAACCTGGAGTTCTGGAGAACTGCCAGGGTGCTCAACCAGCGGCAGATACGGTGGGCAGAGTTCTTCTCGAACTTCAACTTCTCCATCCACTACATCCCGGGAGAGCAGAATGTCAGGGCGGATGCCCTCTCCCGCAAGCCAGAGTACATGGAGGAGGAGTTGCCACCGGCACCCAGGCATATTTTCCCCCCATCAGCATGGTCCTGCGGATCAGCAGTGGTGAGCGAGGCAGAACTCACAGCACTGACAGCAGCTGATGAATTTGCCACCCGCATCTTCAGAGAACTGAGAGGGGGGGGGAGCAGGCCAAAGACTTTGAGGAAAGGAGGGGTTTGCTTTTTTACAAGGGAGCCCTGTACCTACCAACCAAACAGCTGAGAGGTAAGGCCCTCAAGCAGATGCACGACAACCCAACGGCGGGTCATTTTGGAAGGGACAAAACCACTCACCTAGTCATGAGACACTTCTGGTGGCCAGGGGTGCGGGAGGATGTTCGGGATTATGTAAGGGGATGTGACACCTGCCAGCGAGCAAAGGTGGTCAGAGCGCCACCAGCAGGTTTGCTGGAGCCCTTAGCCACACCGCACAGGCCGTGGGAAGTAGTGTCCATGGACTTCATCACAGACCTGCCGTCGTCCAGGGGCAAGACCGCAGTGTTGGTGGTGGTGGACCTCATGTCCAAAATGTGCCATTTTATACCGTGTGCCAGGGCGGTCTCGGCAGAAGAGACGGCCAAACTGTTTGTTGACCACGTATTCAGACTGCATGGATTGCCTTTAAGAGTTATTTCGGATCGTGGCCGCCAATTTGTTTCCAGGTTCTGGCGGCGGCTCATGAACCTCCTGCAGGTGGAGGTCAGCTTGTCGACGGCTAGGCACCCGCAAACCAATGGACAGGCGGAGCGGGTCAACGCCATTCTGCAGCAGTACCTGAGATGTTACGTCAGCCAGAGGCAAACGGACTGGGTGGATCGCCTGCCACTGGCAGAATTTGCCTACAACAATGCGGTGCACGTCTCCACAGGGGTGTCGCCCTTTAAGGCCAACTACGGGCGCGACCTCAGATCTTTCCCGGAGAGGGAGGGGGAGGAGGAGGAGGAGGGCCCACAGGCAGAGGATTGGGCAGAGGACCTGGAGACGGTGCACCAGCAGCTCAGAGAACACTTGGAGAGGGCCAAGGAAGCGTACAAGAAGGGGGCAGATCGCCACAGGCGACCGGGAGAGGTCATCAGGGTGGGGGACAAGGTTTGGTTATCCTCGGAAGGTCTTCCCACCAGGGGGCGATGCAAGAAGTTAGCACCCAGGAGGCTGGGCCCCTTCACGGTCACGCAACAGGTCAACCCGGTAGCCTTCAGGCTAGCACTGCCGGAGGACATGAGAGTGCACCCAGTGTTTCATAGATCGCTGCTGTCGCCGTACAGGGAAAGTACCAGGTTCAGGGACAGCGATCAGCCTCCAGAGGGAGGGGGGGAGACGGGAGACGCCCGACAGCTCAATGAGGCAACTGAGATTTTAGACTCAAGGAGAGGGGTGAGAGGACTGGAGTACCTGATAGCATGGGAGGACACTCCGCCGTCCCACAATGAGTGGATACCGGCCACAGAAGTACCTGAGGAATTTTTAGTGGAAGAGTTCCACGCCCTGTTCCCCCACAGGCCCAAGCCCTGGCACATGGAAAGGGAAGGAGAGGGGGAGGGGCAGGAGGAAGGGATAGCAGGCAGCAGCTCTCCATGGAGATGGGAAGCGGAATTTGAGGACACGGAAGAAGAGGTGTGGGTTTCACCGAGGTCAACGACGTCAGAGGCAGGAGAGGACTGGCAGAACATTTTTACTCCCACCAGCTCTGACGCCACTGACTTCTTGGGATTCCCGTCTTCTCAGGGGGAAGGAGAAAGATCGCAGGATTGGGGGGAAATTTTTACACCCACAGGCTCGGATGCCACAGACTTCTTGGGGTTTCACTCGTCCCCAGCAAGCGGAGAGCCACTAGGAAGGGGGGGAGAGGAGCCTGGGAGGGGGATGGATGTGAGGGACGAGGGATACAGGGAAGTCCCTCCCATCTTAAGTTCCAGCCCATCCCCAAGCGCGGGAGAGAGTAAGGAGAGCTCTGCCTCCAGCGGAGAGTCAGGAAGTGGTGTCCGAGGCTCAGGCAAGGTTGTGGAGCCCAAGCCGCAGGTGGGACAGGAAGTTGGACGCACAGGGGGGAGGCCAATTCCCCCAACTCCCGAATTGCGACGCAAACGTAGGGGGAAGAGGTTGGGTCTGCCAAAGCTGTGGTGCTGGAAGAAAACGCGCCAATCGCCATTCGGGAGTTCAGACACCTCACCTTAAGGATGCATTTTTACTGCTCTGAACACTGTAAATAATCAGCACTTAATAAAAACCTTAAAAGACCATGCTGGAGTCGTTACTCTAGAGTAGCCATACCAGGCCCTCTGACAACATGCATCATATTTTCTGAGTTCTAGGGATGGTTGGATAGCAGCGCCATTGCATTTTCTGGCATGATTAGGGAAAGCCATTTCCTTCCCTGTAAGGTGAACAACCACTCACTGATAGTGTGGTAACCGTGCTGGAGGCTACTGGCTAGTATCTATAGTGTCACCAACACACATGTGGGTTGCTCAGCTTGCAATGTTCCATATTTATATCTATATCTGAGAAATTTTTGATATTGTTTAACTGCGTCTGAAATGAAGCTGCTTCACAAAATGAAAGCAATAATCAATGTACTGTACTATAAAATAAACAAGACAGTATTGTAGATGATGAATAAAAAATTAAAAAATTATTTTTACTTGCTCTAACAATAGTCATTGTTTGGATGGGTTTTTTTAAAAAAAAAATCCATTTCCACAGTCACACAATCAATCAGTCAGCTGAACTGGGTTCCACACAGTCACAAAAACAAATGAACCGAAAAAGCCTCAAAAACAAAAACGCAAAATAAATGGCAAAACCAAAAGCGCCAAATACAGTGGTACCTTGGTTATCGAACTTAATCTGTTCCAGAAGTCCATTTGACTTCCAAAATGTGTGAAAACCAAGGCATGGCTTCTGATTGGTGCAGATGCCCCCAAAATAATAGCCATCAGCCGCATCGGACGTTCGGCTTCCGAAAAACGTTTGAAAACCAGAACACTTACTTCCAGGTTTTCGGTGTTTGGGAACCAAGGCATTTGAGAACCAAAGCGTTTGAGAACCAAGGTACCACTGTAGTCATCAATATCCATTGCTCTCATGGGCAAGATGACTGGGCCAGTTTTTAGCCGTCTCAGTGATCCTTTTGGACAGAAAGGCAGCGATATATGTGTGTGTGTGAATTAATAAATAAAAAATAAGGAACAATTAGCCGACAGGTAATTCTGCCGTTTCTCTGGCTCAGGGAATGTTTGAATTATTCAGTCCCAGCTGATGCACATGCAGAAAGCAGAATCGCTGGTCCCCGCCAGCGGCTGCTTAGAAGCAGGAAAGGTCAGAGCTGTGAATTCTGGAGAATCAGGGGTATGTTTTCTGGTGAAGGAGAGGGGTACTTTGCTGGGTTCGCAGGGGCTCTTAATTGTTTTATTTCTCCAGGCACGCCACCTTTTTTTTCCCTCCCAGGCCTGGAAATGCACCCTTTGGGAATTACGGGGCTGGGTTAACGGTGAGCAACGCTGTCAGTCATTAAGCCTCGGCAAGTCGACCCGTCACCAGGTGGTGCCTGGAAGAAATCTCTCCCCAGGGTACGGAGCTGCATAATTAAGGCCTTTATGGAGGGTTTTTTTAAAAAAAAAGAGAGAGAGAGATGCATCCACAGTTGGTTACAGTTAGAGAAATGATGGCAGATTAGATACCCCGTTGGTTTGTTCTGGTCTGCTGGTTCTTGCTGCTTCATGGACTCCAGGTGAGGAGAGTCTGTCTTGCGTTTGCTACTTTTTATGATGATGACTTCTGCACTCCCCTGCCTACTTCAACATCCTGGAGAATCTCCAGTGTATTTCTTCCCCCTCTCCAAAGGCGATGGGGTCGAATTAAACTTAAGAAACGACATTTTTGCTGACTTGCTGTGATTGAAAAGCAGAAACCTTTGACTGGTTTTTTTGCTTTTACTTCAGTTACTTCAGTTGCCACAAAGTCAAAAAAATCAGTTGCCAAAAAAAATCAATAGGAGTATAGCATCTAGATCAAGGGAAGTAATAGTACCACTGTTTTCTGCTCTGGTCAGACCTCACCTGGAGTACTGTGTCCAGTTCTGGGCACCACAGTTCAAGAAGGATACTGACAAGCTGGAACGTGTCCAGAAGAGGGCAACCAAAATGGTCAAAGGCTTGGAAACAATGCCTTTTGAGGAATGGCTTAGGGAGCTGGATATGTTTAGCCTGGAGAAGAGAAGGTTAAGGGGTGATATGATAGCCATGTTCAAATATATCAAAGGATGTCATATAGAGGAGGGAGAAAGGTTGTTTTCTGCTGCTCCAGAGAAGCGGACACGGAGCAATGGATTCAAACTACAAGAAAGAAGATTCCACCTAAACATTAGGAAGAACTTCCTGACAGTAAGAGCTGTTCGGCAGTGGAATTTGCTGCCAAGGAGTGTGGTGGAGTCTCCTTCTTTGGAGGTCTTTAAGCAGAGGCTTGACAGGCATATGTCAAGAATGCTTTGCTGGTGTTTCCTGCTTGGCAGGGGGTTGGACTGGATGGCCCTTGACGTCTCTTCCAACTCCATGATTCTATGATTCTAAGTTCTTAATGAAAGGGCGCTACTCTGTGTTGGTGCATGTCATAAGAGGAACATAAAGCTCTGTTGAATATGTTGAATCTGGTGCATGTCATAAATCGTGTCCTCCTCACAGAGGGCACGTGTTGCGGTGAGATCAACGCGACTGAACCTCTAAGGTTGTGGGTGGGTCGTTTGGATAGCCACAATGCCCGATTGGAGGTCCCTCATTGCTGGGTGCAATTTGGCCAATGGGAAGAAGGCAAGGGCTTCGAGGGACCTATTTAAGCCCATGCATGTGCCGGTGAGCTTCCTCTTTTAGCTCATGCATCGGAACACCCACCCACCTCCCCCTATATTTAGGGATTTTTCAGCGATTGACCTTGCTATGCCTTCGTGTGTCATCCGTCGATGGGACAGGGGCACGGTAGGAATTTCCCCACTTGGCTGATTGGCTGTTGCCACTTGGGTTTCTCCTGAAACACAGGGGTTTTGTTTTTGTAACACATTGGAGGCACACCAGTGCTTCTGAATCCCAGTGGTCTTGTCTTCATATCCTGTCTGCTGGTTGGCCACTGTGATGCTGGACTAGATGAGCCACTGGCGGCATTATTATTATTATTATTATTATTATTATTATTATTATTATTACACCTTATACAGCATAATACTGGTGGTCAACAAAAGAGGTCTAAAGACTCCCCCAAGGCAAATATTTTAAAAAAATGTAGCCTCAACACCGACAACTGGGAAACACTTGCCTGCGAGTGCTCCAGTTGGAGAACAGCCTTTACCAAAGGGTGTCATGGGCTTTGAAGACACTCGAACTCAGGACGAAAGGGAGAAACGTGCTAAGAGGAAGACACGCTTGGCAAATCCACACCATGATCAACTCCCGCCCGGAAACCAATGTCCCCACTGCGGAAGGACGTGTGGGTCCAGAATTGGCCTCCACAGTCACTTACGGACTCATTGTTATAACTGTGTTTATGGAAGGCAATCTTACTCAGCTACGAGGGATCGCCAAAGAAGACGACCTGTAGATCTCATGGCGGTTCGCAACATAAAATCACAATATAAAAAACACAAAATACATAATAAAACAATTTTTGGTACTTTCACTGGACCTACCTGCTTCTTCGATTGGCTTGAGTGTTAGAGCACTTAGGCATGGATGGGGTGGATATCAAAGCCCCAGTCCATATTTCTTTCTTTTTAAATGCTTTTTCTTGCATTTTTATTCAGGCATCAAATCAAACAGTTTTTGAGTATAACTGAAAGGGGGAGCACCTGATTTTGCAGCTTAGTACCCATAAAATCAAATAAAAATAAGTAGAGATGAAAGCATCCAGCTAAACCTATTCAGAACTGTTTCCCTAACCAAGCCAATATCAATTTGCATCCCTTAGTTCAGCTTTTGGGTTCTTTTTGCTATTCAGTTTGCTCTTTTCTGCTGCACTACCCTACTGTGAGCTGAGCTCTAACACTTTCCAGCGTTCCAGCTCTCTTAAAGTGTTTAAAAACTTTTTCTCTCTTCTTGTTTTTCAACTTCTTGCTCTTAACAATTATGGCTGCGCAACTTTGCAACTTTTCCTATTTCAACTCACTCTCCAGCTTGATTTACGGTATATACTGTACGTTCTTTTCACCCCTTTGTGAACCTTTTAGTCAATCAGGAGAGCAGATCCATGGATGAGCCACATTGCCACATTCCTAGGACTAACCTTTTGACTCTCCTGTGCAAAACATCCCCTTGTACTTTTGACTCGTCTGCAAATGCATATGAGCAATGCATCGTCCCTTTGTACTACAGTGTGGCAGAAATATTTGTGGCCTAAAGCTTCGCTTCATCAGATGGAGACAGCTTTAAAAATAAATAAATAAATAATGCAATAATCTAAACAAATCCCGTGAATATAGAAAGAAGTGCTTATATCTTCCAAAGTGAAGCCCAAAAACATTGTGTGTGTGAGAGAGAGAAAGGAATGTGTCATGCTATTATGCAAAGCACAAATGAATGTGAGACCTTACTTAATGAATACAAGAGCCTGTTTCAATAAATATAGGATCCAATCACTGTGAGTGTGACCTGCTCCTGACTGCTGATGACTAGTCGTAGCGAAAATGAATGGTTTGTAAATTAAGCCCTTGAAAGAGGGCATGTACTTTCCATCATAAGCAAGTGCGTAGGATGTTATGTGCCGTACTATTTTTCTAGCGAAAGATGTGCCACACCACAACTCACCTTGAATGCCTCACTTGTTCTCTTCTAATGGCAATTGTGCTCACTTGAGAGGCGCCGTAACTGAGTTCCAGTGAGTTCCAGCTGTAAAAAAGGGGGGAGCCTTGCTTACATGGGTGGAAAATACCATGGGGGAAGTGATGTTTCTCTGTAACTTTCCCCGGAACTGTTTCCCCCATCTCCTCACGCGGTGAAATTCAGAGATAAGCACAGGAAAGGCAGAAATACTTCAAAGTTAGCATTTTCCACGACTGGATTTCATTTTCACCAGGTAGGGATGAATTTAAGAGTGGGGGGAAAATGCTGGATAGGATCAGACTGCAAACGGCTTTAATTGGGGTTGCCACATGTTGCTTATTTCCTTATTTGTATTAAAATGTTCCTCTTCAGGCTAATAAGTAACACATCTTGTGTTTGTTTATTTGTAATTAATTACATTTATATCTCGCCCCTTTCCTACAAGGATCTCAAGGTGGCATGCATACTTCTCTCTTTCCCCATTTTATCTTCTCAACAACCCTGTAAAGTAGGTAGGTTAGGCTGAAAGTAAGCAGGTTACTGCCTGATCCATGATCACCCCAAGAGCTTCAAGGCTGAGTAAGAATTTGAACGCTGGTCTCCTGGGTGCTAGTGCAACATTCTAACCACTGCACCATACTGTCTCTCCCTGATAATAGTCAGATAAAGTCCTGTTTAATGTTCTCTTACCAATAATACATCATTTCTTTTCAATCTCTAGCATTACTACCCTTCACAGAATCATAGGATTCTAGGGACAAAAAGACCCCAAGGGTCATTTAGTCCAGATATATAATCTAGGTGCCAAATGGCTCCTCAAAGCAGGCTTACAGTCGCCAAAACCTGTACCTAGTTGCCGTTTTTCGACCAGATGACTCAAAAGTCGTATTTTTCAATACGACTTTTGGGTTCCTAAAATTCATTTCAATTGGACAGATAAAATACAGTGGTACCTCAGTTTTTGAACATAATCCATTCCAGAAGACTGTTCGAGTTCCGAAATGTTCAAAACCCGAAAATTCAATACGGAAAACTCAATCTAGGAGTCTTGGTAGACCACAAACTTGACATGAGTCAACAGTGTGATGCAGCAGCTAAAAAAGCCAATGCAATTCTGGGCTGCATCAATAGGAGTATAGCATCTAGATCAAGGGAAGTAATAGTACCACTGTATTCCGCTCTGGTCAGACCTCACCTGGAGTACTGTGTCCAGTTCTGGGCACCACAGTTCAAGAAGGATACTGACAAGCTGGAACGTGTCCAGAAGAGGGCAACGAAAATGGTCAAAGGCCTGGAAACGATGCCTTATGAGGAACGGCTTAGGGAGCTGGGTATGTTTAGCCTGGAGAAGAGAAGGTTAAGGGGTGATATGATAGCCATGTTCAAATATATAAAAGGATGTCATATAGAGGGGGAAGAAAGGTTTTTTTCTGCTGCTCCAGAGAGGCGGACACGGAGCAATGGATTCAAATTACAAGAAAGAAGATTCCACCTAAACATTAGGAAGAACTTCCTGACAGTAAGAGCTGTTCGGCAGTGGAATTTGCTGCCAAGGAGTGTGGTGGAGTCTCCTTCTTTGGAGGTCTTTAAGCAGAGGCTTGACAGGCATATGTCAAGAATGCTTTGATGGTGTTTCCTGCTTGGCAGGGGGTTGGACTGGATGGCCCTTGTGGTCTCTTCCAATTAAATTATTCTATGAAACTATGATTCTATGAATATGGAAAACTCAATATGGAAGCTGTGTGGCATGTTCGACTTCCGAGGCTGGGTGTTTGAAAACCAAAGCATTTACTTCCAGGTTTATGTTCAAAAACCAAGGTACCACGGTATAACAGAATTCTACAGGGTGTGTTGCTAGTGTGTGAAAACAGGCAAGATCCAAGGTTTTCCCAAACATGCATGTCTAGATGGTGGAGACTTCAGGCGCCTTCCTGGTGCCCGGGCATCTTCACGTGGTCGCAAGTGGCCAATACCCAGGTGCAAAATGCGCCTGGCGAATTTCGAACACTAGTCTAGTCCAGCCCCCTGCAATGCAAATCAGTTCATCTGCTTTGTGTATCTGCCTCCCCCTGCTCCCTTGGCCTGGTTGGAGCTCTTGGGACAATTTGGCATGTTTCTTCACAAGCTATGCACAAGTGAGAGTCCATTGCAAGTACTCACAACAACCTGTGCAAAGGAGGTGTCGTTTGTTTGTTTTCCTACCTGCAGAGAAAAAGACTAGTCCTAGTCCGAAGCCTGCTTTGAACACTGATTCTGGGAAGCATAGATGTGAAATTGCTTGCTTCTGGTATAGTGTGGCAGCTAGTTTGAAACTCACCACTGTAGTTAATTTACTATGTTAGCTTTTCCTAGTAACTCTGGTCCCAGATGTTTGGGGCTGCATCTCATCAGCTTATGGGATCCGTCCACTCTAGCATCCTGCCGACTCTAAATTTGTTTTCTTTCTGCCGCTGCTGCCAAAACCAAAACCAGTGGGGTCTCGGAGGACATGAAAAATTTGCCCAGAGCCTGGATTGAGCCCCCACATCACCCCTGCCCTAGACTCTCCCTTCTGGGGGACATGGGGAGGAAAAAAAACCCAGGATCACAGATAATGCTTTTCAAATCATACACTTCCCTCTTTTTCTAAATATCAACTCTAGAGGGATACAAATTGCTTTTCTTACCCTCTCCCCGAACACAGCATGGAGCTCCACAGCTCTGAAACTTTGGCAAAGTGTGTGTGTGTGTGTGTTTCTGCCTCTGCGTGTGTTTAAATTGTAAGGGAGGCCAGCTGCTGCCCCTCAAACTTAGGCAGCTCTCCACCACCCCCCACCTTGCATTTCTGCAATCCATTCTACACATTTCAACACCTAAGGGGCTCTCGGGTTCCCAGGTGTGATTTTTTTGCTAGAATACCTTTTTTAAAACACAAAAACACTGCTCATCTTACCTTTGTGCGTATTTTAGAATCTCACCTTGCTCCTCTGCTTCACACTTTGGGGGTTTCATTCAGTTTGAAATAGTGTGGGAGAAACGGCTTTAACTAACTTTATTTCTTTGGTCAAACTATGCACCTACTTGTAAAAGTAAAAGTTAAAGGACCCCCTGGACAGTTAAGTCCTGTGTCAAAGGCGACTATGGGATTGTAGCGCTCATCTTGCTTTCAGAACAAGGGAGCCGGTGTTTGTCCACAGACAGCTTTCCGGGTCATGTGGCTAGCATGACTAAACTGCTTCTGGTGCAATGGGACACCGTGATGGAAACCAGAGGTCACAGAAACACCATTTACCTTCCCACCACAGCAGTACCTATTTATCTACTTACACTGGCATGCTTTCGAACTGCTAGGTTGGCAGGAGCTGGGACAGAGCAACAGGAGCTCACCCCTTTGCAGGGATTCAAAACACCAATATTCTGATCACCAAGCCCAAGAGGCTCATTGGTTTAGACCACAGCGCCACCCATGCCCTATGCGCCTACTTTCCCCCATAGCTTTTGCACTCTCTTTCAGACATAGATCCATATAAGTGAGCTGGGTAACACTCAGATTTGCTGTGTCGGAAAGGCGAGCGAGGACCATGCAACACCGAGACATGTTTAAGACTCTTCCATGTACAGGACTCATTTCCTACATGGGTCTGCTGTATAATCCCATGCGCAGTTCGTCATGTGCAAAGCATATGCTCCTCCAGCAATCCCCATTTAAGGTGTGCATCAGTTCTGGTCCAGCATTCCATTCTCACAGTGGCCAGTCAGATGCACATGGCAAGCCTCGGAGAGAGACCAGCCTCACATGCCCACACATGGGACCTGGAAGCCATTTCCATCGCCAGCCATGGTTTTAAAGCTGCCTGTGCGACGACAACCACCTCGTCATGCGGCAACGGATGCCAAAAGTGAACTGTGAATTGTGATGAGCAAACATTTGTCCGTACAAATCTATATCCCTTCTCCTTATTTAAACAACAACAACAACAACCAGGTGGGCAATACAAAATATTATTTAAAAATACAATAAAATATCAGAACAGGAAGTTCAGCAACAATGGTACATGGTCAGATTTTCCGATGCCTGCCTCTTTCTGCCTCTGTAACCTGTTGGCAAAACTTTGTATGCTAGCACAGTGGCCTGAGCTATAAACAGCGCATCAGGTGCTGTTGCACTCTAAATCATCCCTGATGTTTGGCCATGCTGCCTGGGACCAATGGGAGTTGGGAGTCTATAAGCCCATTTCATATGCACTACTGATGGAGCTATCCCAGCTGGAATGTGGCTCTCAGGCTAGAGAAAAAGGTTCTCCGTCCTTGACGAAGATGCTAAACATTGTGCGTAGTATTTTGAGAAGCAAATGATTTCTCTCTGCACTGCTTGCAACTTTACGCATTTCTACACGGAAAGAATGCATCTTGTTTACTCCTAAGCTGAGTCCCTTTCAGCAAAGTGCATCTCAGCAACTGCTTTCATTTACCATTTCCAGGTGTGTGTTTCTCTCTCTCTCATGCCTTTCAGCCTCAGATATTTTCACACATCCTCTAAAGGCTTCTTGGGACAAGGTGTCAAAGGGTTGCCATGCAGTTGTCAGCGGGATATTTGTTCTGCTTTTGGGGGGGGGTTGCGTCCTTGAAAGTGGGAGGGAGACAAGAGAGGGAGAGAAAGAGGGGAGAGGGTGGAAGGAATGAAAGAAGAGAAGGAGGGGAATACCAGAATTGGATGAACTGAGGCCCAAAACTGCATGGGATGGGGAGGGAGTAGTTGTAAATTCTGGGGCGTGGGTTCATGGCTATGCCCCTTCTATACCAAGGTTTCCCAAACTTAGCTCTCCAGCTCTTGTTGGGCTACAACTCCCATTATCCTTAACTAGCAGAACCAGTGGTCAGAGATTATGGGAATTGCAGTCCAAAAACAATGGGTGACCCAGGTTTGATAAACCTTTTTCTATTCAGTAAAAAATGACCAGTGTGGACATTATAGCTTCAATACTAAGCCAGTTTTTTGCTGCCCACAACTCTGCTTAAAATCCAGCCTGATGGGAAGCATGGGGAAAGCTGCCTTATTCTGAATCAGACCCATTGTCCATCTAACTTAGTATTGTCTACACTGATTGGCATCAGCTTCCCAGGGTTTCAGGCAGGGGACATTCCCTGCCCTGCCTGGAATTGCTAGGGATTGAACCCGAGGGTTTCTGCACGCAAAGCAAATTCCCCACCACTGTACTACAGTTCCTCTCCCAAATGAAGACTTCTGTTGGACCCTAAAGCTTGCTCGTGCTTAGTGAAATTTTGGCTGCTCACAATAAAAGGACCTGAGCATCTTAAAACGAGGAGTTTAGCCCTTAGCCATGCACATTAATGAAACCTCCCTTTTCCTCTGCTTTGCTTGTTTGGTGGAGGGGAAAAAGCTCATTTATTGCCCCGTGCAGAAGATTGGCATATACCTTTCCCGGAGATGACATCATTGTCCCTGCTGTGAAAAATGTTGCTGTGCTTTGTCCCTGGTAGCCATTTCTCCTTCCCCTTGCTCTGCTTCATTGACTGCTGCTTGCAGATTCAATATAATGTTGAGTCTGACAAATGGCCTTTGAAGATGAAAGCCGGCAAGAAATTGTCTATCCACTCCTAATTTTCATTGCGCGAGACCAATGGAACCATTAGCCCAAGTTGGCAGCAGCAGTCAGTCAGGCTGGGCATTATCTGAGGATCCCAGGAGCTCATATGGACCTCTTTTCCAGCCTTACCCAACTAGTGTTGCCATTCATTGTCCTTCCTGCCAGGTCTCCATAGGCTTCTGAACTCTGGTGCTGTTTGCCTAAAACAGCCTAGCAGGCCAAAGTTGGCCCATGGGTGGGCAGTTCCCCACCCATGATGTCATGGACTGTCTGGACACCAGAGGAGTGGTGGGAGGAACCAGCAGGGGAACCCCCAAGGGAAGAAGGCTCAGAGCCCGGGGATTGGTGGTGGGACAACGATGAGTGGTCAGAGGGAGAAGAGGAAGAAGATTGGGATGAGGAGGTGGTGTCGGAAGCTGAAGGGGTAACAGGGTTTAGTGAGAAGGGAGAGTCCGTGGCAGAGAGAAGTCCAGAAGCAGAGGTAGCAGGGTGGGAGGAGGAGGCCAAGAGGTAGAGATGAATCAGACTAGTGAAGAAGCCAAGGTGTCTCCCCCTCCTGCTGCGGCAAGCTTCCTGCTCCCTGGTCCCCACAGGACCAGGAGAGGCATGAAGCGTGAGGAGCAGAGAGAGACACGGGCGCAGTCTCAGATTGCTTGGGAAGGACCTGGGGGAGGAGGAGACTTAGACTGCTGTGGGAATTCAGGGACCTTCAGCCTCCACAACTGCCTCATAGGGTCAAGACCTACCAAAGAAGAGTTGCTGTGCTCATTAGGCCTGGCATCCCTGAGCAGACAAGCCATTTCTTTGCTTCACTTACTCTCTGTGGCTCGTTCCTGACAACTCTCTCTGTGTGTGTGTGTGTGTGTGTGTGTGTCTTCTTCTTTGGCGATCCCTCGTAACCAAGTAAGATCGTCTTCCATAAACACGGTCTTAACAGTAAGTCCGTAAGTGACTGTGGAGGCCAATTCTGGATCCACACATCCTTCCACAGTGGGGACATTGGTTTCCGGGCGGGAGTTGATCACGGTGTGGATGCACCAACACTGGATGCTGATGAAGACATTAAAGAAAAATATATATAGCACGTGTGGCTAATCTAGGGGGAAATGGGGTTACATGACATGCAGGTAAAGGTAAAGGGACCCCTGACCATTAGGTCCAGTCGTGACCGACTCTGGGGTTGCACGCTCATCTCGCATTATTGGCCGAGGGAGCCGGCGTACAGCTTCCAGGTCATGTGGCCAGCATGACAAAGCCGCTTCTGGCAAACCAGAGCAGCACATGGAAACGCCGTTTACCTTCCCGCTGTAGCGGTTCCTATTTATCTACTTGCATTTTGACGTGCTTTCGAACTGCTAGGTTGGCAGGAGCTGGGACCAAGCAACGGGAGCTCACCCCGTCACAGGGATTCGAACCGCCGACCTTCTGATCAGCAAGCCTTAGGCTCAGTGGTTTAACCCACAGCGCCACCTGGGTCCCAACATGACATGCACCTGAGGCTTAATTCCATAGGCTGACCTGACCCAGCCCAGTGTTGTTTAGTCGTTTAGTCGTGTCTGACTCTTCGTGACCCCATGGACCAGAGCACGCCAGGCACTCCTGTCTTCCACTGCCTCCCACAGTTTGGTCAGACTCATGTTCGTAGCTTCGAGAACACTGCCCAACCATCTCGTCCTCTGTCGTCCCCTTCTCCTAGTGCCCTCAATCTTTCCCAACATCAGGGTATTTTCCAGGAGTCTTCTCTTCTCATGAGGTGGCCAAAGTATTGGAGCCTCAGCTTCAGGATCTGTCCTTCCAGTGAGCACTCAGGGCTGATTTCCTTCAGAATGGATCAGTTTGATCTTCTTGCAGTCCATGGGACTCTCAAGCGTCTCCTCCAGCACCATAATTCAAAAGCATCAATCCTTCGGCGATCAGCCTTCTTTATGGTCCAGCTCTCACTTCCATACAGCACTACTGGGAAAGCCATACCTTTGTCGGCAAGGTGATGTCTCTGCTTTTTAAGAACCAGCCCAGTAGTTAACTGCAATACTCCTTTTTATCTGGGATGTAAAGAAAATTTTGGGTGGGGAGTTGGGTGGGGCCACTGTGAGTTTCCGGGGCTCTAGAAAACCTTGTTCAGGCAATGGGAAAACCAGGAACCCTGCATTCTGACCAGTGCAGAAAAGTACGTTTGTAAGTGGGAAGACAGACCATGGGCAAGGTTACATTGTCGCCAGTGGTAAACAAAGCAGCAGAACGACATTGGTGGTGATTGACTTTGTCAGCATTGCTTGGATGTGTTATATATGGCCATAGGGCGAGACCAAATCTCTCTCTCTCTCTCTTGTACAGATGGAGTTAAGAGTTGCACTTTGGTCTTCGTGGGACGGGAGTCTGAATTACACGAAGCACCTTTTAACATGGGAGGGCTTGGGGCTTCATTCATCTGCTTGCTCCAAAACTTTGGGGCCTCACGGATGGGGCCGCAGCGCAAGCTGTGATCAAAACCCCACTGACAAAGAGAGGGAGAAGGGGGTGGGGGGAAGCAATGTGCAATTTCAACAATGTACAAGGCAAGCTCGACATAAACCAGGGAGGGGATTTCACGTCGCCCCCACCCCCCCTGCCATCGTGACATGGTCCAGCGACCAAATGCGAGAAAGGGAGGAAGCGAAGGAGGAGAAATGAGCTTTTAGTTCTCTGAACCTTAGCAAATCTTTTTTTCTGGGTGGGTGCGGGGGAGGCAATGCTGAACAGATGAAACCCTTTGCCGGATTCCTCCCCCCCCCCCAGCAACCCTCTCCGCATGCCTCTTAGAAAGAGATACTGTGCAGTCGCCGTATGGTTTTGGTTACGCCAGCCCGTAACTTTTATACAACATGTTAGAAAGTATTATAAAGTTTTATTTTTGTTGTTTTTGCAGAGTCTGGCACAAATTTCTCGGGGCGATTTGTTTTCTTTGCAGTTAACGGAAAGTGCGCGGTTGCTCCCTGGGATTACGCTACTTTCTGCCTCCTGTTCCCAGGGCGTTTGTAAATATATATATAATAATAATAATAATACAGTAATAATAATAATAAAAGGGCAGTTTTAGTGATATTCCCGGGAATTTTGGGAAGGCCTTCTTGGAGTGGTGCTGTGCTCAGATCCTGGCTCCCTGTTACACACATGGTTCTGCTTCCTTTAGGCATCTCTGGTTTGTTGGTGTGGGAACAGGATGCTGGTCCGGTGATCTCTGGTATCTCTTGCGGTGGTTGTAGGTGCATACCCTCCAATATTTCTCTAATGAAAATAGGGACATCCTATTCAACAACAACAACAATAAAGATACCCCATCCATCTGACTGGGTTGCCCCAGCCACTCTGGCTGGCTTACAACATATAGAAAAACATAATAAAACATTAACTTTAAAAAAAAAAACTCCCCTACACAGTGCAGCATTCAGATGTATTCTAAAGGTTGTATAGTTACAGGTAGGTAGCCGTGTTGGTCCGAGTCGAAGCAAAATAGAAAAAAATTCCTTCAGTAGCACCTTAAAGACCAACTAAGTTTTTATTTTGGTATGAGCTTTCGTGTGCATGCACACTTCTTCAGATACACTTGAAACAGAAGTGACAGACCCTTACATATATACAGAGGGTGGTGGGGGTGGGTGGGGGTGGGTGATGGGCTGATGGGAGTGGTAAACCTGTAGATGGCTGTTAACGACTGCTGATGACTGCAATTGGTCCGGGGGGGGGGGGGAAGCAAGGGCTGAGGCGCCAAAGAAAGCTTGATCATGCATAATGAGATACGAATCTGATGTCTTTATTCATCCCAGGTGGCTCCATGGTTTTAAGCTTGGTAATGAGTTCCAATTCAGCAACTTCTCTTTCCAGTCTGTTCCTGAAATTTCTCTGTAATAAGGTTGTGTAGTTACTTATCCCCTTGTCTGGGGGTCACATAACTCCATACACTTCTATGAAAATAGGAGATGACCTATGGAAGCCTAGGGCTTACCGATGGGAAGGTCAGCAGTTCGAATCTCCACGATGGGGTGAGCTCCCATTGCTCGGTCCCTGCAGTTCAAAAGCATGTCAAAGTGCAAGTAGATAAATAGGTACTGCTCCGGCGGGAAGGCAAACGGCGTTTCCGTGCGCTGCTCTGGTTCACCAGAAACGGCTTTGTCATGCTGGCCACATGACCCGGAAGCTGTACGCCAGCTCCCTCGGCCAGTAAAGTGAGATGAGCGCCGCAACCCCAGAGTCGTCCGCGACTGGACCTAACGGTCAGGGGTCCCTTTTCCGTTACCTTTAAGGCAGTGGTGGCCAAACTTGGCCCTCCAGGTTTTTTGGGACTACAATTCCCATCATCCCTGACCACTGGTCCTGTTAGCTAGGGATGATGGGAGCTGTCATCCAAAAACAGCTGGAGGGCCAAGTTTGGCCACCACTGCCCTAAGGGGAAGCGGGACATTCTGGGATCAAATCAGAAAATGGGATGGCTTCTGTTAATCCAGGACTGTCCTTGGGGGAAAGGGACTCCTGGAGCGTCTGTTGGTAGTGGTGGCCCCCTCCCCACTATTTATATGTCCCTTTTCATTGGGAAATATCACAGAGTAGCTTGCGAAGAAAATCGCATCAGATTAAATGCACTAATGCAACCTGGATGGCTTCGAAGGGGGATTCGAGAAATTCATGGAGGATGTGGCCAGGGCAATACATTTTGGCACCTGAGATGGGTGCCCCCCTCCCTGCCAGGGAGGCAGGAGTGAATGAAGATTTACATCAGGAACGGGGTGGTGGGGAGTGGGATAAAGGTCTACAACTGGATATGCTGCCCCTGTGGATTCTGCCGCCTGAGGCCATTGTCTCCCCTTGCCTCATGCAGGGGCTGGCCCTGAATCACTCATAGCCGAGTAAGATTGTCTTCCATCAGCACAGCGCAGTGCAATAGCTTCTTTATCTTTTAGAAGTGTGCTACCGTCTGTTGAGTGTTGGTGGGCATATGGCATGATTTATGGGCCCCTAGAGATGGTCTTTGGGGCTTTAAAGAAACTCTGTGCATCATGAGGGCAGATTAGACAACTGGGCCAAAGCAAACAAGATGAATTTTAACAAGGAGAAATGTAAAGTACTACACTTGGGCAAGAAAAATGAAAGGGACAAATACAGGATGGGTGACACCTGGCTTGAGAGCAGTACATGTGAAAAGGATCTAGGAGTCCTGGTAGACCACAAACTTGACATGAGTCAACAGTGTGATGCAGCAGCTAAAAAAGCCAATGCAATTCTGGGCTGCATCAATAGGAGTATAGCATCTAGATCCAGGGAAGTAATAGTACCACTGTATTCCGCTCTGGTCAGACCTCACCTGGAGTACTGTGTCCAGTTCTGGGCACCACAGTTCAAGAAGGATACTGACAAGCTGGAACGTGTCCAGAAGAGGGCAACGAAAATGGTCAAAGGCTTGGAAACGATGCCTTATGAGGAATGGCTTAGGGAGCTGGGTATGTTTAGCCTGGAGAAGAGAAGGTTAAGGGGTGATATGATAGTCATGTTCAAATATATAAAAGGATGTCATATAGAGGGGGGAGAAAGGTTTTTTTCTGCTGCTCCAGAGAAGCTGGGTATGTTTAGCCTGGAGAAGAGAAGATTAAGGGGTGATATGATAGCCATGTTCAAATATATAAAAGGATGTCATATAGAGGAGGGAGAATGGTTGTTTTCTGCTGCTCCAGAGAAGCGGACACGGAGCAGTGGATTCAAACTACAAGAAAGAAGATTCCACCTAAACATTAGGAAGAACTTCCTGACAGCAAGAGCTGTTCGACAGTGGAATTTGCTCCCAAGGAGTGTGGTGGAGTCTCCTTCTTTGGAGGTCTTTAAGCAGAGGCTTGACAGCCATATGTCAAGAATGCTTTGATGGTGTTTCCTGCTTGGCAGGGGGTTGGACTGGATGGCCCTCGTGGTCTTTTCCAACTCTTTGATTTTATGAGTGTCTTGAGCTTTTTTTATCCACCAGGTAGCTACTAGCCACAAGAGCTATGGTCTACCTGTACTGTGGGGAGGCAGTTTTTATCAGGACTGCAGCAAACAGGGTGGGGAGGCTTAATCCTTCCCCCTCTTGTGGCAGACTCACTCCAGATTATCTCCCATGCTAAAGTTATATTTAGGGGGCAGCTATCAATTGCACAATGGGAACCTTTTGATCTTTAAACTACGCCAAACTGCAGCCTAGAACTGGAAGGAAGGATTTCGTGCAGATATGCACCCAGTCTTTGCATGTTTAAAGGTTGGAAACAGTTGAAAATCGCTATGGGGTGTGCAGCGAAGTGTGCGATTATGGGCACTCCCCTGTTAGGTGCCTGTGACAATCAGATTAAAACATGTGCATGGTGTTTTGGGCAGGTTTTGCAGCCAAATTGCCATGCTCCGTTGAGATACCAGGGTGGCCACAGATCATAAGAGAGCACCCACGCAGGCACACAAATAAACATGTGTACACACATGGTGTAGAATTCCTGCATTGCAGGGGGTTGGACTAGATGACCCTTGAGGTCCCTTCCAGCTCTTCACCTCTTATGATTCTATGATTCCTGTAGAGTCTACAAGACCCTCAGATGTAATTTGCTGCACAAATCCTGCCTTTCAGGCAGCAGCGAGATATGAATGGAGGGATACCTCTCAAAAAGGACACACTTTTTTAAAAAAGAAGTAATAATAACAATGGCCAGAAGGAAGAATTACTCCCTGCTCCAGAAGATTAAGTTGTTTCCCATTTATTTATTAAAAATCAAACTTTTACATTGGCATCAAACTTTTTCATAACATACAAACAAACAAACCATTACTAGTACATAACATGCTATATATACACAAACCAAAATAAAATAGGAGCATCTAGCTTTCTATGATGTTAAATTATGATAATAATTATAAAGTTTAAAAAACTGGGAAATGGAGGCAACATTTTCAGATTAGAATAGAATAGGAAAATCCAGTTTCTAAATCTGGTAATCTCACCTTCTCCTAAACTTTAAAAAATAAAAAGGTTATAACTAACCTGGCCCTCTCCCTCTTCATCTATGTTCGGCTGCTGTTTAAAGACTTTCCTTTAAAAAAAAAAAAAAAAACCTTTGATTCTCCTGCTGATTACTTTTATAAATGGTTAGCCCTGGTTCTGGGGGCCTCATTTTTTAATGCTGCATTTTAGCCTGAAAGGGGTGATGGTCCAATTGTTTTAAGAAATGAGTTACTGTGATTTTTTGTGTGTGTGTTTGGTTTTACTTTGTTGGATGCTTTGAACCTCAGAGAGTTAAGCAGGATGGGTTCTGTGCCCATCTCTATTGAGGATTTGTTGCGATTTGTTTGTGGAGAGGTCATATGACAATGACTTGAACGTGGGTGTTTATGCACCTGCCTGTTAATTATTACACCACCCTACCCTTTTCAGTACATTTTCCCCACCAGATTCCTAAATACATTTCCCCCAAAATAAATAAATAAATGGATTTATTGCACCAGGGAGACGAGAGTGCTTTAATCTACCTTAACTGCGATAAAACCTATTATCCCATTTTGTGCTTGAGCCCCTCCTGCAAAAAAAATACGGTCAGGAAATCTATTTCTCTGCCAGAGGCACCCGATTGGGTGGCAAATTTTATATTTTCTTGGTCCAGCGTGGCGGCTGTGTGTGTAAATGAAGCCATGGCAGACAGAGTTATGTGTTGGCCACACCTATATGCTATGGAAATAACAAAGATTTGTTGAGCTCCCTTTCTTTCCAATCCTCTGCCATGTATCGCAGAAACATTGGGAGCTGCCTTATACTGAGCCAGACAATTGGTCCATTTGGCTAAGCATCCTTGGCACTGACTGGCAGCAGCTCTGGAAGATCTCAGGCTGCCAGGATTCCCAGTCCTATATATCTGGATGTTTGGGGGGGGGGTTGAACCTGGAACCTCGCCCCCCCCCCATGGAAAGCAGATGTCCTACCTGTTGAGTTGAAGCCCTTTCCAGCTGTGTCGCTGGGGCAAGGCCCTTCCTTCCTTCCTTCCTTCCCTTCTTGCAAGGAGAAGGACCCCTCCTCAAATGATACCCTACGAAGCATCTCTCCGCCCCTAACGTTCTGCACTCCAAAGCACCCGCTCTCTGGATGTTTGATTGACTTTGGTTCCTTATCTGTTACGGCTCGGTTTCATCATGCGATCGCCTGCTGGTGCAACTTTCCGCCTCTCCTCGGAGGGAATGATCACTGGGCTTAGAAATCGCAGCGAAGTATGATTAAATCCAGCCTCAGTGCTCTTGGATTCCCTCTTCAGCTGGCTGCTTAAAATGACAAGAACCTTCTCCCCCCACCCCCCCTTCCCTGAAGTCATATACAACATGAAACTCGAGAGCTTTCTAACCAATGTCTGAAAACGGCATGGTTTCCCTTGTTATTTAATACCTGCTTAATCAAGACTGCACCTGAATGCTTTATGCATCTGTGTGCATTTATTCAGAGCTCGGCTGCCCAAGTGGATTTAATGGGATCTCTGCCTTCGCCTTCGCAAGGGGGCAGCCCAAATTGTGCTCAGTATACTGTATTTGCAAATGGTGATTCCTTGCATAGGCTTTGCTAAGAAGTTATCTGTGTCTCTGTGCATGTTTTTGTGTGTGTGTGTTTGATGTATCGTTGTCCCCCTTGTTGTCCTGCTGTTTTCCTCCTCCTTTTGTTTTCCTTTTTTTGGGTTGCAATTTTCAGTTATTTATTTTCTGTCTGTGTTTGTGTTTGTGGTTCACAGGTCCTCCTTTGCATTGTTCATCTGCTTCATCAACCCCTATTGAGCAAACCCCCTCCCCTCCCCCCTCCCCGCCAGCCAATGAGAGCCAGAGGAGGTTGCTAGGCAATGGGGTGGCCCAGCCAACTCAGGACTCTGACTCTGAAGAAGAGTTTGTCCCCAATTCATTCTTAGTTAAAAGTGGCTCTGGGAATCTCTCTCTCCCTTCTATTGGTGAGTTCATTCTATCTACCTACTTAACTGTGTTACTGCTTTAATGTATGTGTATGTATATATATATATATATATATTTGCTAGTTATTTTGTATTTGAAATGCTTTGAAACTCATTGTAGCAAGATGTGTGCATTACATTTGGGAACAATCTGCTTCTTTTGTTGCATCTTGCTGTTTGAAGTTTTGCAAATGGATTTTTTGGTGTGTTTTTTTTTTTGTGTGTGTGTGTGTGTATGTGTGTGTGTGTTTCCAGCGGAGGAGGGTCGCGTGGGCGGGCTTGCTTTGCATTGCAGCTCAACTCTGCAACTCTTGCTGATTTCGGACCCCCCCCTCCATCTCCCCATGGCTGAATGGTTAGGGGGGTCGTTGGGCTTTGCCTGATCTCAAATTGCACTTTTAGAGCTGCAGAAAGAATGTGTGGGTTGGAGTAAATTCCACACGGCGTGCATTTGATGGCTTTCTGTTGGAGATTTTGCAGTCAGGGTGGCAAAAACATTTGTCCCGCATTATAGATTTCACTGACTTAATGTTCAGCCCCCCTCTCTTCCGGCAGTCTTCTCTGCAAGATTACAGTATTGGGGTTGCTTGTGTGTGTGATATAATAAACTGGACCATTCGGTTAAATCTCATGCATTCTGTTTTGAATTTTGCTAAGGGTTTTGCCAGCAGAGGTGCTGGTACGATGTGTTCCTTTCTCATTATGTGCTGTTGTTGTTTTTTCCCTACTGAATTTTGGAGTCTCTGTTTCTGAATGAAACATTAAAATGATACTGTATATCAGTATTTGAAGAGTAAAAGAAACCTCGGATCTTTTCACAACTTGCTTAGGTTTTGTTCCAGGAAAATGTGTCAACCACATTTGTGGTTGGCCATGTGCTGTTTATTTTTGTGACCCATTGTAGAAAATCGGGCGATATTTATGCTTTTCAGAAATACCCCCCCCCCCCAGTTCGATTGGGTCCTAACAGGTCAGGAGAGAGTGTCTTTTGACTTCAGAAACTGCAGGAGCTTTTTTTGAAAAAAGGGGTGTGTGTGTGTGTGTTGTTTTTGCAGCTTCTGGCTGAGACAGCTGCAAGGAGTACCTTGTGAATTTGGAGGCTGTAAAAAAGGCCACTTGTTCTAAAGTATGTCCTTGAACTTTTTATTTCGCAAAAAGTGAGTTGTTTGCATTATTAGTGCATGGACGCTACTTTGAGTAAAATATTAGATTGGGTTGGAGAGAGGAAAAAAGAAATGCTTGGAGTTTGCATGGTATATTAGGGTTATATTAGGCACAACCAGCTTGGTTTTACATTTGTTTCTCAATCCCAAATGTTCCATCTTTCATTCCAAATCTGCTATTCTGGTTTCATCCACCTTTGCCCACCTGGTACCTGAATCTGTGATATGTTTCAGTGTACAGAGAATTCTGAAGTTCTACAGAATTTTAAAAAAATAAAAAAATGTGTGGTACAGTAGTCCCAAATTGGACGGGCCCAAATCTATGAAATATTAATAGGTACCTCGCCTTTGTTCCCACCTCCAATGTAGTCAATGTAGTTAAGAGCCTCTGCAAATACGTATAACAGTTTGTGTTTTAGGGGGTGGTAATTGGTACATTTGGCAACTCCTGGAATTAAAAAGTTTCTGGGCAGAGCGGGAGAAAACATCTAAGTTGCACAGCTATTACATGTGCTTACAAGTCCCCAGCCACCAAGCAATAAGCATCATATCAGGTCTCCGCAGATCATGCCACAATCTAAGCTAGACAACTGCGCCATAAAAGCAAAAAGAGGGCTTATAGTGTACAGAGCAGGTAACTCAGCGAAGTGAGTCAAGCCAGATATTATGCTGATCAAATGGCAGGCTTGATTACTGCAATGTGCTTTGCGTGGGGCTACCCTGGGGCCTGGTGTGGAGGTTCCAGCTTGTGCAAAATGCCAGTGGCTGGCCAATTTATGGGGAATAAGCTATCACCAGTATTTAACTCCAGTTCTCAGAAGTCTGCACTGGCAGCTCGTATTTTAAAGCTCAAGGTTCTTGCATTAGATTACATTGCCCTTAACAATTTGGCTCCAGGGTATCTCCCTTATATCCCTGCCCAATTGCTGAAGTCTTTGAAGAGTCAATGTTTATGGTCCACTATGGCTCAGGTGTACCACTTGGATCCATCAGGGATTGTTAGTTTAGTATAGGGGTCCCTATTATATGGAACTGCCTTCCAGTTGAGGTCAGAGAGCCCCCCCCCGAACATCCGGAAACCTACTGAAGACTATTCCAGTGGGCATTTCAACTGATATTTTAACCAATTACATTTTTTTTGTCTTGTATATTTGCAAATGGCTTAGAAACAGTGATTTTTTTGGTCTTTTTTTTTAAAAAAAGTTTAGGGGTACTCTCATTTTGACTCAAGAAAATCACCGGGAAAGGAAAGGATTCACAAAATGTTTAGGGGTATGCATACCCCAGAGTCGTCATCCCCCTTACAGCAGTGGTTCCCAATTAGCTAAGTACTGCAGACCCGCTGTTTTTAAAATACCAAGCCATGGACCCCCCCCCTTTTGAAATTTTTGATACCTCAATGGTGGTTTTTGTTATGTGAATGGCTTCATTTTTGCACCTGGTTTTCAACCACTTATGACCAGGTGAAGATGCTTGGAGGCCAAGATAGCACCTGACGTCTTCACCATTTGGGGAAATCATTAGATCTGGATTGTTTTCACACACAGACGGACACACACACACACACACACACACACACACACACACACACACCATCCTTTGGAATTCTATCAGCTTCAAGAAAGAAGATTCCACCTAAACATTAGGAAGAACTTCCTGACAGTAAGAGCTGTTCGGCAGTGGAATTTGCTGCCAAGGAGTGTGGTGGAGTCTCCTTCTTTGGAGGTCTTTAAACAGAGGCTTGACAGGCATATGTCAAGAATGCTTTGATGGTGTTTCCTGCTCGGCAGGGGGTTGGACTGGATGGCCCTTGTGGTCTCTTCCAACTCTACGATTCTATGATTCTATATTTTATCTGCACAATCGGAATGGATTTCTGGAACACAAATTGCTTTTTCTGTGCAGCCTGAGTAGGATCAGCCACCATTAGGAAAAAGAGGCTGGAATAGGCCACTATATATGTGGACTGTCCCTGGAACAAATGACTTTTTTCTTCTTTAAGTTCTCAAAAGCTCTTGACCCAGCTCAAGGTTGTCGTCACCTGAAGTAGCCAGAGAATCAATCACTTTGAAAATCATCCTTTGAAAAATAACACTTGAGAGCCGTCTTGCCCTGAAATGGCAACTAGACATTTCGTTTTGGCGACTGCAACCTTGTTTAAAGAGCCATTTGACACTTAGCTTTGTATTTGAAATTTATCAGTAGCCACATGACTCAAGAAAATATTGAACCACATAGGTGCTCAAAATCTTCCTGGCCTTTCCCAGGATGTGCACCATGCGACCTTTAAATTAATAAATACGGCGGGGGATAGGAAACCAGAGTCGCTGTAGCCCCTGTTCCTAGCTTGCTCCATTTGAGAGCCGCAGATGGAATTGTGTAACCAACTGGTTTATTTACATCCCGCACTTGCCATCCAGAAAACGCAAGGAAATAACATTGAAGCATCATGGCGAATGCAACGTTCGTGGAGAATCAGGAGGCAAAGAAGAAAACTAATGACGTAGATGAGGTTTAAGGTGCAGGTTGTCTTAGGAGATAGGTAGTTACCTGGAAGTAAGACCTGTTGAACACAGGTAGGGGCCTAATGTCTCAACAAATGAAACTGATCTGTAAAAATGTTATTTTGAAAAGAAAAAGAGAGAGACACTGCTCATACTTTTGTAAACCAAGATTTTTAAAAATAAAACTACATTTTAATCTATATAAAAAAAAACCCAGGTAGGGACGCAGCCCTGTTTTTGGAGAGTTTGTGATGGTTGATGTTTTATTCTGTTTTTAATCTGTTGGGAGCCGCCCAGAGTGGCTGGGGAAACCCAGCCGGATGGGCGGGGTATTAATAATAATAATAATAATAATTAATAAGTGTTAACTGTTGAATTATAATTTGCTGATGTTTAATTTTGCTGTTTACTATTGTGTCCTAATGGATTATTGAATATTGCTTTATTTGATATAAGTTGTTTGTTTTTCAGTTATTGTGTCTTTTTGTATTAGATCAGGGGGTTAATAGGAGTGTGATCCTTGTTGCCATTTTCTTTCTTTTGCAGCTTGTAAACCTCCTTGTGCATAGAAAGGCGGTATACAAATTAAAAGTGAAACGGAATCAAATTAAAAGACTTGGGCTCTCTCCCGCTCACCACCCCTCTTTCCTAAGGCAGCTAACAGAATCACATTTAATGTGATTTTATATATAATCAAGGGAGATTATTTTCAGGGGGTGGGACGGGGATCAAAACCTATGGAAAACTTAAGAAGCCCCAATAGCAGTAGCTCCAGGGCAATGGAGAAGATAAGCAGTACAATTTATTTATTTTTAAAAAAGAAAAGTGGCACAAAAGTTTATTAAAAAATAAATTAATCTTAGAAGCCTTCCAGCTGTACGATTTCCAAACATGCAGTATGAGCTTATGTGTGTTAAGGGGAACATTGGGTTGTGTGCCCCCCCCCAAAAAACCCACACATAACAATTTTATCACGTGATGTTTGCATCCAGTTCTGCAGTTTCCAAGCACTTTTCACCATCTTTTTGTCAGAGAAAGGCACTGATTCTTTCTCTCTCCCTGATGCTCCTTACCCTTGGAGACCCCCTAATAAGGTTCTGATCAAGGGTGAGAACTAAACATACAAAGGAAAAAACAAAACAAAAGCAAGTTAGGGGTTCTTTTTGCACTTAAAGGTTAGGTTACTGATTCCACAGACTCCAACCACAAAGCGCTGGTCCCATTGACTAAGTGGCTAGCTCAGCCTTCAACAGTCGCAAAAAGGAAATGGGTTTGCTCTCACCAGATTCACATCCTCAAGTCAATGAGCTCAAAGTAGGGAGATGGTCCTTGACAAAGAGGTGGCGAATTCCTCAAGGACTAGCCTGATAACCAGCATTGAAAGTGGCTTTCCCTGATGGAGTCTTCTGATATTTATGTGCATTTGCATTAAATTAAAGGGAATTGATGGAGCAAATGCTGGCTTCACCATGCTGTGCCTGATCATCCCTGACCAGTGATCCTGTTAGCTAGGGATCATGGGATTTGTAGGCCAAAACATCTGGAGGGCCGCAGTTTGGGGATGCCTGCTATATGGTAAATTATGGACCGAATAGGTATCTAAAGCCATTTGCACATAACAAATCTGTACACAACACAAAACACTGTTGCTGTATGTAGGTTTTATTTTATTTGTTTTTTATCTTATATTTTGGAAATCTACATCCAGTTGTTGTTGTTTTCCTTTAAATCTTTTGGGGCCCCCAAGAGAGTGGGACCCTAAGCTATAGCTTGTTTAGCTTATACTCAAATCCAGCACTGGATAAGTACATTACAATGTTGTTGCTTCCAGTAGGAAAACAGCTCACAACTCATCCATTTGCCAGTACAGTCAAGTTCCCAGCAATGTGGCTGACCTTTGGGCCCTTACTCAGTTGGGCATCTTTTCATTTGTTTGCTTTTGTTTGTTCCCTGCGCTTGCAAGGCGAGATGGTGGATGTGGAAAGAAAGAGCCTGATAATAAAGGGACGGACCCTGCAAAAAGAGCTTAGGTCTATCTACTAGCAGAGTTGGCTCAGTCCTGGGTTCAGATTTCACCTCAAGCCATGATCTTGCAAAGGGGAGCTTAGGCAGGCAACCGTGCTTTCTTGCAAATAGAATTCTGGCCTAGCATTACAAGCCCAGTACAAGGATTGCTAAAGTATCTTCAATAATACTAGCATTTTAAAAAAAGAAAAATACTTTTAAAAAGAAAAAGAAAAAAAAGAGGTTGTGGAGTTCACATTCTCAATAATCCTTTTTGTATGGGAGACTTGGGCTGTGTACTTGCCATGCATTTAAAACACACAGCTTCCCAAAAAGAACATTGGGAATTATAGTTTGTCCCTCACAGAGCTACAATTCCCAGCACCCAGGGTTTCTGTTATGTACTGAGCTGAATCCTAGAACAATAGGATCCAGAATGCATCAGTCTAATTGGTCCGCAGGAGCCACCCAATCCAGCTCCAGGTGGAAGTGAATCAGCAACCTGATTGGCCTGCAGAAGCAGCCAATCAGGCTTCTGGCAGAAGTCAATCTGCAACCTGATTGGCCCCTGAAGGTAGCCCTGAAGTAGCAGCCCTGAAGTAGCCAATCACGCAAGGCCCATTGTGCAAATAATGTATATAAGAAGACGTTTTTGGGGAAAGAGCCATTATTCTCTTCTTCCTCTATTGCTACCACAAGCTGAATAAAGAGCATGAAGTTCACTCTCGACTCCGAGCATATTTCATTTTCTGTCATAGAACCATAGAATTGTAGCATTGGAAGGAGCCAAGGAATCTTTTGGTTGAAACCACGACCCTGAGATTAAGAGTCTCATGTTAGAGAGATCCTGTGTTACATGCACAGAAACTAAAGATTTTGGTGAGGGAAACTTGAGAGATGTTGCGTACTTTGGGGTAGCCAAGGTGTTGTTGTCTGCAAACTACAACTCCCATGATCCCTGACCATTGAGCATGCTGGTTGCGGCTAACGTGAGGTGATGTCGAGGGCTGCACATTGACTCGTATGTTCAGATTCAGATACAAGAAAGAAGATTCCACCTGAACATTAGGAAGAACTTCCTGACAGTAAGAGCTGTTTGACAGTGGAATTTGCTGCCAAGAAGTGTGGTGGAGTCTCCTTCTTTGGAGGTCTTTAAGCAGAGGCTTGACAGCCATATGTCAAGTATGCTTTGATGGTGTTTCCTGCTTGGCAGGGGGGTTGGACTGGATGGCCCTTGTGGTCTCTTCCAACTCTGAGAGTCTATGAGATTCATTATAAAACAGACCTGAGTTTTTGCTCTCATCTAACACTGGATTTATCAAATGCCTTTCTTTATTGTGAAAGTTTCTGTCCAGCATTTCTATAAAATATTTAAGGTGGCTTAGCATCTCAGAAGGCCGGCGGTTCGAATCCCTACGACGGAGTGATCTCCCATTGCTCAGACCCAGCTCCTGCCAACCTAGCAGTTCGAAAGCACGTCAAAGTGCAAGTAGATAAATAGGTACCACTCCGGCGGGAAGGTAAATGGCGTTTCCATGTGCTGCTCTGGTTTTGCCAGAAGCGGCTTAGTCATGCTGGCCACATGACCTGGAAAAACTGCCTGCGGACAAACATCGGCTCCCTCGGCCAGTAAAGCGAGATGAGTGCCGCAACCCCAGAGACTTAACTGTCAAGGGTCCTTTACCTTTACCTTTTAGCATCTTAAAATGAAACAATGCTTGGTACTAAAAAAAAAAAAGCAACACTTACCTAATAAAATAAATTAAAAGGCTTAGAAGAGTGGAGGCAGGGTAGAATCAACCTTAGAACAATAATCCAGGAAAAGCTTGCTGAAATTATTGTTCAGTACATATTTTTTTTCATGCCATTTACAGTTGCCATTGTGCAGCAGGTTGAAGAAAATCCTTCAATCGTATTAATCTCTTAGGCTTATATCCCAGCCTAGGGAACTTGGGGGCAGACTTCATAAATCCCCACCCATCTTTATCCTCGCAGCCACAGCCCTGTGAGGTAGGTCCCCTTAGAGAGGGGTTTTGAACCTGGCACTCTCTGGTTCTACGTGGACGCTCTAACCCAGGGGTCAGCAAACTTTTTCAGCAGGGGGCCGGTCCACTGTCCCTCAGACCTTGTGGGGGGGGGTGGACTATTTTTGGGGGGTTGAATGAATTCCTATGCCCCACAAATAACCCAGAGATGCATTTTAAATAAAAGGGCACGTTCTACTCGTGGAAAAACACACTGATTCCTGGACCGCCTGCAGGCCGGATTTAGAAGGCAATTGGGCCGGATCCGGCCCCCAGGCCTTAGTTTGCCTACCCATGCTCTAACCACTATACCACACTGCCTTTCAATATTATCCCTACCTGGAGATGCCATTGGGGACCAAGGCAGGGATCTTCTGCTTGCAAGGCAGACGCTCTAACCACTGAACTACAACACCTGCCCATAAGATAGTGGCATCCTTAATGTAATTATGGCTGTGGGAAGCTTTCCTTCATTTCAGAGGTTTGGAGTGGACTAGATGACCCTTGGGAGTCCCTCTCAACTTTGCAATACTATAATTCTATGTCTAAGCAAAATCTATACACTGCTTGGTTGCCGGGGGGGGGCGGAGCTCTGGCGGCTTGCAAGAGATAAAACCAGGCATCCCCAAACGTCGGCCCTCCAGATGTCTTGGACTACAATTCCCATCTTCCCCGACCACTGGTCCTGTTAGCTAGGGATCATGGGAGTTGTAGGCCAAAACATCTGGAGGGCTGCAGTTTGGGGATGCCTGGATAAAACGATGAAACCATCACTAAAAAAGAAATTGCAGCTGAATTGCAAAATGCACAGAAAGTTGAAACCGCACAAAATGAAAACCCCTGCAAACTTTCTAACAGCTTTGCTATTGGATAATTCCAACGCGTATTTGGGTCTGGGATTTTGTGACATCTGGAAACTCTTATTTGCTTCCTGTCTCACCTTGAGAGTGTCACTTGGTGTAAATCGAGGTGGTCATGCGTTCGTTTCCTATGTGCTGAAAACCTGGGACTGAGGATCCTGGCATCGTCAAGGTGTCCTTCTGATGTCTGCCCCCCTAAGCATGTCACTGGATGGCTAAGTGATGGAGTCCAGGCGCAAAACGGCCTCTCTGCAGATCAAACAGCCATTGCTGTCATTGCCACCTCGCCGCACCTCCAAACACAAGGCTCAAATTACAACCACTCCGGTTCTGTATTTTATTTTATTTTTAAAATATCCAGTGTTGATTTGTAGTGTAATTTCTCTCTCTCTCTCTCTCTCTCTCTCTCTCTCTCTCTCTCTCTCTCTCTCTCTGGTCCTTTTCCTTTTGTTTTGCTTGTAAGCCATGTTGAACAGGAACCGGCCCAGAAAAGTAGCTGGAAAATATTTTAGAGAAACAATAAAGTCTCCTTCAGCTCAAGAAGTCATTGGGGTGATGTGAGGAGCAATATGCATCCCTGTGTGAAGTCATAACCAGCCTCCTGTGATTTCCTTGGGACCAGAATTCTTTTACAGGCCCTGACACAATTTCTCCCCTACTTAACACTTCCGACAACAGGGAGATGTGAATCCAGAAGAGATGGCTTTAGCAAAAAAATAAAATTCACACCCCAACAGCCTCTAACACGCCTTCAAAATCAAAAGAGATGCAATCAGTCCTTCACCCTGTCCTTAACCTGATTTTTTTTAAAGTGTTGCTAATTAAAAAGGCACTTTAGACATGCCCAGAGACACTTTGCCCTCAGGTAGAGCAACTGAATCAATGAATTGTAGAGTTGGATGGGCCCCAAAGGTCATCTAGTCCAACCCCCCGCAATGCCGGAATCTCAGCTCAAGCATCCATGACAGATGGCCAATCTCTGCTTAAAAACCTCCAAGGAAGGAGAGTCTACAACTTCCCGAGGGAGACTGTTCCTGTGTCGAACAGCTCTTGCTGTCAGAAAGTTCTCCGGAACTGGAGAAAAAAACCTTGTTCCATCTTCCACGAGACAGCCCTTTAGATATTTGAAGGTGACTAACATATCTCCTCTCAGTTTCCTCTGCAGGGGGTTGGACTTGATGACCCTCATAGTCCCCTCCAACACTACCAGTTGATGTTTCTATGTTTCTTCAGGCTAAACATAACCCAGCTCCAGCTCCTTCAACCACTCCTCATAAGGCTTGGTTTCCAGACCTTTGATCATCTTGGTCTCCCTCCTCTGCACACCTTCCAGCTTGTCAACTTCCTTCTTTAAATTATGGCGCCCAGAATTGGACGTAGTATTCCAAGTGTGGTCTGACCAAGGCAGAATAAAGTGGGACTATGACTTCCTTTCATCTGCACACTAGACTTCTGTTGATGCAACTTAGAAGAACATGACGTAGTTTTGTTTTTGCTGCTGCCTCACACTGTTGACTCACGTTCAGCTTGTGGTCCACCAAGACCCCTAGATCCTTTTCACGTGTATTGCTGTCGTGCCAGGTGTCCCCCATCTTATATTCGTGCAGTACTTTTCAAACATTTTGTTTTGCTTGTGTTTGTGTGCCAGATGTAGGAAAAAAGCTTGTGGGCCAGTATGTTGGGAACACCCTTAGACCTTGGGTCGTTTTTGTGGGGAGGTGATTTCAGACAAACAATCCCTCTCTTTCCTTACGGTTGCCACGATTAATCAACATTCCTGAGCCATTTCCCTCCTTCAGCTGTACGTAACGTGTACAAACATGCTGGGATGACCTCGCAATGTGGGTTTCTTCCAGTGACCACTGGCATGGTGAAAACGCCTCCCTCTCGTGGTCAGGCCAGGTGGACATTAAATATCTGCACAGTGGAGAACTTGTTCCATGGTTACCTCTCCATGTGATGACCAGAAGCTGTGGCCTGGGGGGGGGGTCATAGAATTGTAGAGTTGGAAGGGACCCCAAGGTTCATCTAGTCCAGGGATGGCCAACTCCCAAGAGACTGCGATCTACTCACAGAGTTAAAATCTGGGCAGTTATCTACCCCCTTTTGGGGGGTTCAGGTCAAAGTTGTTGAGCTTTTTCAGGGAGGAGGTAAAATGTTGAGCTTTTTTTAGGGGAGCCACGGTTGTTCAGCTTCTTTGGAGGGAGCCCGATGATCTACCAGTGATCTACCGCAGACATCCAGTGATCTACCGGTAGATCGCAATCTACCTGTTGGACATGCCTGTTCTAGTCCAACCCCCTGCAAAGCAGGAATCTCAGCTAAAAACTACAGGGGATTGGTCAACCAGCCCCACCCCCAATGTTGGTAAATAGAAACCAAATGTAACAGAAACAAATATACCGTGAAATTTATGAAACGAGAGGTGATCGGATAAAATAAAAATATTTAAGGAGCTAAGGATATCAGAAAACTAATAGTAACGACTTATATAGAAATAATTAACGAAAATAATCAAAGCCTTAATGCAGGCACCCCCAAACTTTGGCCCTCCAGATGTTTTGGACTACAATTCCCATCTTCCCCGACCACTGGTCCTGTTAGCTAGGGATCATAGGAGTTGTACGCCAAAACATCCGGAGGGCCGCAGTTTGGGGATGCCTGCCTTAACGGGATGCCGGCTACAACCTCGTTTCACTGCGATTAACAGTTTCCTCAGAAGGAAATTGAAAGAACTGTATTTTCAATAAACATCATTCAAAAATAAAGAGTAAGGAAACGCTAGCTTTGCATATTCAAGGCCTAAGACGCAGGCAAAAAGGGGGGATTCAAATTAAGCTATATAGCTTTCTAAAAAAACTCAAAGCCTGGGCTATGTCAACACCATTCAAAGGGTAAGAAAACTCAAATTTTGCATTCTCAAGGCCTGAAACGCAGGCAAACAAGGGGTTGTAATTAAGCTATGTAGCTTTCTGAAAAACTCAAAGTCTGGGCTGCGAGAGCTCCATGATCTAATGTTTGGCAATGTTGAGCTCAGATCAATTCCACCCAGCATGGCTAGTGGACAAGGATGATGGCAGGAGCTTCCCAACAACATCTAGCCTAACTGAACCAAATACACTGATTCTCCTCTAAGAAATGTAATCAATTTTGTATTCCCGGTTTCTATACTTCCTTCCTACATGTGGCTGCTGGTTTGTTCAGGTTTCAGGTTTTGCTTTTGCTTTTTTTTAAAAATTAAAAAAAAAAGAGGGGGGGATGAATGAAAGTAAGCAAGAGATTAAAGCCTTTAATCTCACCCCGATTGCTAATTAACTAACGGACAGGAAAAAGCATTGTTCGGTCTCTACAGCGGGTTGATGACATTATTGTATTATTGATGTGCCACAGCGGTTCTGGGCTCTCAGCTGTCTCCTACCTGGCTTCCTTGCTCCTTAAGCCTTTGCAGATGATTTGCATCCCTGGAGCTTCCTTTATGTGAAAAATAAATTTTGGAGGTCGGTAGTAAATATGTCCTGCACCAGGATGCTGTGCCTGGAGGGTTTCGTGTGTGTGTGTGTGTGTGTGTGTGTGTGTGAGTGAGAGAGAGAGAGAGAGAGAGAGAGAGAGAGAGAGAGAGAGAGAGAGATGTGGAAGTGGCGTATTCAATTCAGAGATTATTGCTGACTTCTGATAAGGGCAGACAACCGGTCCGATCGAGGTCACCTGCAAGCATCTTTCTGCAAAACTACAAAGGGTGACTTTTTTTTTTTTTAAAAAAAAAGTAGCTTTAGAATCATAGAATCATAGAGTTGGAAGAGACCACAAGGGCCATCCAGTCCAACCCCCTGCCATGCAGGAAACACCATCAAAGCATTCTTGACATATGCCTGTAAAGCCTCTGCTTAAAGACCTCCAAAGAAGGAGACACCACCACACTCCTTGGTAGCAAATTCCACTGCCAAACAGCTCTTACTGTCAGGAAGTTCTTCCTAATGTTTAGGTGGAATCTTCTTTCTTGTAGTTTGAATCCATTGCTCCGTGTCCGCTTCTCTGGAGCAGCAGAAAACAACCTTTCTCCCTCCTCTATATGACATCCTTTTATATATTTGAACATGGCTATCATATCACCCCTTAACCTTCTCTTCTCCAGCCTAAACATACCCAGCTCCCTAAGCCGTTCCTCATAAGGCATCGTTTCCAGGCCTTTGACCATTTTGATTGCCCTCTTCTGGACACGTTCCAGCTTGTCAGTATCCTTCTTGAACTGCGGTGCCCAAAACTGGACACAGTACTCCAGGTGAGGTCTGACCAGAGCAGAATACAGTGGTACTATTACTTCCCTTGATCTAGATGCTTTAGATACTCCTCTCCACAGTCCATAAATCTGATCCACACAAGCCCATCCTAGCTACTAGGAGGGGAGGGGGGGGGAAACACCCTCCTGGCCTCTCCAAATGGATTTAGTTGCCTGCCTTCCTCAAAGTTGTGTTTCTGTAAAGGCTTTAGGCAGCTTAGACTCTGGATGACAAAAGGGAGTCTTTATGCTCTCTAAATGGTGAAAATGAGCTAAAGCTTATTTGCGTTGTGGCTACACTTAATACAGTTAGGGAACTCATTCTCTTTCTCTTGCTGGAAGAGTTGTTTCAACAGCAGGACTGCCTGGGTATTCATTCATTCCTCTCTCTCTCTCTCTCTCTCTCTTGCATGAGATTTGCCCTCTTCTTCTTTTTCCAGTTGATCTCTGCTAGATTTTCTTCCCGCAGCTGTGTAAACTCTGCTTGGAGCCAGGAACCTTTCCAAAACAACTAATGCCCAGAGGAAAGTGCCGCCATTGCAAATCCCCATGTCAATCGCAAGTGTTGGTGCACATGGAATTGCAAGAGCAGGCTGTTTCTCTGAAGATACAATAGAGCATTATTTGGGGGGAGGTGATGGGTTGTTGCAGCCTTTCCGAAGGGAGTCTGGGGCTGGGTGTATTTCGGCCGTTTCGAAAAGGACGACAAAAAACGCAATAAAGGATTTCCTTGCCCTGCTTTCCTACATTGCCTTTTGGGGTATTTTAACATTTATTACGGACCGATTGTGTACATTTGACACTCAAGGCAACTAAGAATCAGGTTTAAAACACTGTAAGTGCATAAATAAATCAAATGAAAAGATAATATGTCCCCAAACCCAGCCTGTTAAAATATATGGAGCATTAAAAGAGATCAGCTGGACAAGTCAAATAGCTGTCTAATTTTTTTTTAAGTCTTTGTCTGATGGGGGTGGGAAATGAGCATCCTTATGTAGGGAATTCTAAGGACAAGTCCCTTCTCATGGCCCTACTAAGTGAGCATCAGATGTTGGCTGCATAGAGGAAAGGACATATCCCCCCAAGGTCTGAGGGACAGTGGACCGGCCCCCTGCTGAAAAAGTTTGCTGGCCCCTGCATCAAATCAATACTTTCTGTACAAAGAAATTCAAAATGACACAACCCCAACCAGCTCCAAAAAAACAGCACTCCTGATGGGAGTCGTAGTTCGATCAGGCACCATGTACCTCTGGAGGGAGCCTGGTTGGCTAATGGAATTTCTTAACCCTGCTGTGTACTTAATGCACATAGAGGCAACAATGGCCCACCGAGTCCTATGGTTGGAGATGCACAAACATCCGAGCACCAGGTAAAGAAGATGTGGGTTGTGACCGAATGCCTTAGTTTCTGATTCGGGAGTTTGTTTGCAGAGTCCTCAGCTCTTTGTCTGCGTAGCCTCCCAAATGAGCATAATGCTACTGGCCTGGTGGGAGTAGCAGGGCAAGTCTTAGTGTCACCCACATAATAATCTGGATAAAACAAGGTCTTGGCAAGGGGGATTAACCCTTTAAGCCAAGGCTCCTGGCTTCCAGAGGTCACGGGGCGGGAATTGAGCCTGTTTTCCTTCAGAAGGGGGAGATGGAGGGAGAGGGAATTTCCATGGCTATCTTCTAGCCCCCGAGGTGATTAAGAGAGCTCTCTGATATTAGGGCTGTCAACTTGGTTTAAAGATGCTGTGCTTCAGCCAATGGTTTTGCAGCTTTTAACTGACAGGTTAAATTTGCATGTGCGGGCATCTCAGAAGCAAAAGCCACACTTTGCTATTGTCCTTTAGGTGATACACATGCTTTCTTTTTTTTTTTTAATATTTTTATTAACGGTTTTCTCAGTTTACAAAGACGTGTACAATGTCTCTCATAACATTTTTACAGGTCAGTTTCAATTGTTGAGACATTGGGGAGGAAAAGGGGGAGAGCGGTAGATAAGGGAAGGGGGTGTGGTGGGGGTGTGGCAATGTTTCTGTTTTACTTAATGTGTGTGGGGGGGTTGTCAGCGTCGGTTGTGCAGGTTCTTTGTTGTGCATTTGTTTTCCTTTGGTGGTGAGAGTTGTTGGGGTTGGCCTAGGATATAGTTTTCTTTTGTGGTTGGCTACAAGAATCGTCTTCTCAAAGGGGAGGAATGCCCCTTCTGAAACGGTGGCTGCCAGCCGTGCTTTCTGCAATTATTCTGCATTTAAACAGTACTTCATAGAATCATAGACTCAAAGAATTTGGAAGGGACCATGAGGGCCCTCTTGTCAAACTTCTTGAAATGCAGGAATATATTGCCCAACATGGGGCTCAAACCCACGACCCTGAGATTAAGAGTTTCACCCTGGAATGTGGACAAAGGAAGAGTCTCTTCCATTGCTGTGCCCTTTTTGCTGCCAACTACATGCGCTTTTGCCAATGATGACCCCATTTGCACCATGGACATGTGGCCCTAGAGAGGTTACCTGCGGGGGAATGAGTCCCCTGGTCTGAAAATAATTTTCTCTGCTGCAGGAGATTGCTGAACCTGTGCCGAATCTCACACCCCAATTGCACTTCCAACCTGGAGAAAATAGCAGATAACTTTTCCATGCCACCTTCTGCTTTGACTATCATAAGTTCCTGAGAACGATACAGATTCTCCTCTCCATTTAACTGTTTGATCCAATCCAGGGGTACCCAAACTAAGGCCCGGGGGCCGGATGCGGCCCAATTGCCTTCTAAATCCGGCCCGCGGAAGGTCTGGGAATCAGCATATTTTTACATGAGTAGAATGTGCCCTTTTATTTAAAATGCATCTCTAGGTTATTTGTGGGGCATAGGAATTCATTCATATTTTTCCCCAAAATATAGTCCAGCCCCCCAAGGTCTGAGGGACAGTGGACCAGCCCCCTGCTGAAAAAGTTTGCTGACCCCTGATCTAATCTATTGATTATTGCCATTTTGGTCTGGGCGAGCTTGGCAGTTTCAAAGTTTTCAGCTTTGCCAAACAAAAGGAAAATAAGCGGGCTATGTTAAGTTTACCCAGACCATCGGAAGATTTCCCAGTGCAAACTGAGGGTTTTCTGGTGCAAATTAACCCACGCAAATTAGCCTAGCGGGGGTCCACTTCCATAATGGTGCCAAAGTGGGGGGTTGCACAAGATTGCCTTCCAGTACATAAGTGGAAGATCTACAGTCACTTTCTGAAAAGCGGGAATAATCCAAGAGCATGGGAGGAGCTCTGCTCTGTTGGATCAGGCCCAGTGCCCATTGAGTCCAGCAGCCTCCTCTCACAGTCGCCAACCAGAAGCCCCAGATGGGAAGCTGGCAAGAAGGACACAACAGCTCTTTCCTCACTTGCGATTCTTAGCAAGAGGTATTCAGAGCTAGTAGCTATGGATAGCTTTATCCTTCATGAATTTGTCTCGTCCTTAAAAATGGGAGGCGGGAAAAAGCCATGCAAATTGGTGACCATCACTATATCTTCTGGGATCGAATTCCAAAGTTTAGCTATGTGTTGTATAAAAAAGTGCTTTCACAGACAGACTGTAGAGTTGGAAGAAGCCACGGGGGTCATCTAGTCCTTCAATGCAGGAATCTTTCACCCAATACGGGACTTGAACCCAGGACCCTGACATTAAGAGTCTCATGCTCTACCGACTGAGCTACCCCTCAGGACAATTTCTTCTGTACGACCTGAATTTTGCACCATTCAGCTTTATTGGAAGGTCATGATTTCTAGTGTTACGAGAGTGTGGGGAACTTAACGCCGAACAATTCTACATGATGTTTGACCTCCCAGACCTCTGTTTGTCTTACATAGCTGCAGACTGAATTCCTAACCACAGACTCTGATACGGTATGCTCAATTTTTCATTCTCAGTAGCTCATATATCATGAAGGAGGTTGGGGGGGAGGGGGGAAAATGTTCTTTGTTTTAGAAAATGAGGGCCTGTGCAGACTTGGGCAGTTGTTTGTGAAGACTTCAGAAACCCACGTGATACTGGCCAGAATTTCCAGTATGTGAAATGGTTGTGGAGAGACAATGGTTGCGGAGAGACATCACACTGCAAAATGACCTTAACAGATTAGACAACTGGGCCAAAGCAAACAAGATGAATTTTAACAAGGAGAAATGTAAGGTACTACCACTTGGGCAAAAAAAATAAATGAAAGGCACAAATACAGGATGGGTGACACCTGGCTTGAGAGCAGTACATGTGAAAAGGACCTAGGAGTCTTGGTAGACCACAAACTTGACATGAGTCAACAGTGTGATGCAGCAGCTAAAAAAGGCAATGCAATTCTGGGCTGCATCAATAGGAGTATAGCATCTAGATCAAGGGAAGTAATAGTACCACTGTATTCTGCTCTGGTCAGACCTCACCTGGAGTACTGTGTCCAGTTCTGGGCACCACAGTTCAAGAAGGATACTGACAAGCTGGAACGTGTCCAGAAGAGGGCAACCAAAATGGTCAAAGGCCTGGAAACGATGCCTTATGAGGAACGGCTTAGGGAGCTGGGTATGTTTAGGCTGGAGAAGAGAAGGTTAAGGGGTGATATGATAGCCATGTTCAAATATATAAAAGGATGTCATATAGAGGAGGGAGAAAGGTTGTTTTCTGCTGCTCCAGAGAAGCGGACACAGAGCAATGGATTCAAACTACAAGAAAGAAGATTCCACCTAAACATTAGGAAGAACTTCCTGACAGTAAGAGCTGTTTGGCAGTGGAATTTGCTACCAAGGAGTGTGGTGGAGTCTCCTTCTTTGGAGGTCTTTAAGCAGAGGCTTGACAGGCATATGTCAAGAATGCTTTGATGGTGTTTCCTGCTCGGCAGGGGGTTGGACTGGATGGCCCTTGTGGTCTCTTCCAACTCTATGATTCTATGATTCTATGATTCTATGACAAGAGACTTCAAGGTCCACTCCACATCTTGGACAAAGTGGAAACTTAGGCTATTGCCAGTCTTCAAGGACTTCCAGTAGATGCAACCACATCCAACTTCCTGGGACAGAAGCTCCTGCCAACTCACACATACAACACACACACACACACACACACACACACACACACACACACACACACACACACTTCAGCCTTTGCCATAGGTAGGACCAGCGGCATATCATTATTTCCTGCCGCTGTTGAGCAAGAGCCCAAACCACATGCAAGCACTCTGTTACCAAATGAAAAACAGAATAGGCTAGAATTCTAACGTGGGCTTTGTTTTGTTTTGCAAATGGGTGTTTAAACGCGTGTGGTTTCAGCTTCCCCCCGAACAGTGGTGGAAAATTTCATAGGCTGTGTTTTAGATTTTCGTCTCCTTTCCATAGGAATGTTTATATGTGCCTGCAACGTGCTTGAAAGCATTATCGTCTGTCAGTGAAACAAAACACATTTCAAGTCACAGTTTCTCATTAAAGCGCTTATTGAATAAATGGCAGCATTTGGGGGAGGGGGGCAGGGGCAACTGTAAACTGGGCAGGAGGGCACGGTCGGGCTTTGCATGTGATCGTTCATCCAATGTATGTTCATCCTTGTTCCATAGGATGCCTTCTCCTAAGGATACATTACATATATATTACTGTTTTAGGAGAAAACCTGGCACTTGGCCTGATTAGAGAAGTTCCTTTCCTCTGCCTCTTGTTGCTGTTGGTTTGGCCTCAAGCAGGGCTGGGTTAACGGTTAGACTCCACCCACAACACCAGAGGTTCACACTACTTTCTAGAGATGCCCGAGGTAGACTCTGGTGGGAAGATATTCTTCAGATCCGCCTTTGCTAAACTGCCAAATCTCTAGGTGTTTTGTGGGGGGTTTTTTAGGACACTGGGTTGGCAAAGGCTGCATGGATCAGGCCAAAGACCCAACTAGTTCAGCATTCTGCTCTCAGAGTGGCCAACAAGATGCCTCGTGAGAAGCTCATAAGCAGGACTTGATCACATCAGCTATCTCCCTTACTGCTGCAAAAGCTTTTGACGAGAATCTTCTTGTCTGGTTTGAAGGAGTATCACCTCCTTCAGCAGCTGCAATTGCAAAGGGTGGAAGGTGAAGAAGAAGAGGAGTTTGGATTTGATATCCCGCTTTATCACTGCCCGAAGGAGTCTCAAAGCGGCTAACGTTCTCCTTTCCCTTCCTCCCCCACAACAAACACTCTGTGAGGTGAGTGGGGCTGAGAGACTTCAGAGAAGTGTGACTAGCCCAAGGTCACCCAGCAGCTGCATGTGGAGGAGCGGAGACACGAACCCGGTTCCCCAGATTACGAGTCTACCGCTCTTAACCACTACACCACACTGGTGAAATGCAGGCTGCTCAGTTCTCCAGGCCTTGTGTTTCCAGGCCAGAGTTCAGATCCCATCCCACTCAAGCAGTGTTAGAAACTTGGGTATATAACCTAGGCACAAAACAGCCCCTTAAACCAGGGTTACAGTCACCAAAACAGAATGCCTAGTTGGCATTTTGGGGCCAGACAGCTCAGGTGTTGTATTTTTCAATATGACTTTTTTGGTTACGGGAATTCATTCCGATTGTGCAAATAAAATATCACGGATAGAATTCTACAGGGTGTGTTGTTAGTGTGTGAAAACCAAAGATTCCCAGGCAGGTGGTGGAGATGTCAGGTGCCATCCTGGCACCCGGGCATCTTCACTTGATCACGAGTGGTTGATACTGTCAGGGGACCCTGGGAGGGGAGCCAATTCACCCAGGGACAGGAACTAAGGGGACCTGCCGAGCAAGAGAAGGGCTGGCTGGAGCGCGAGCCGGAAGGGGCGCAAGGGCTCTGAGCGATGAAGAGGGGCCCAGGGATGCTACTGACGCATGTGGGGGAGAGGAGGTGGCTGAAGGTACTGCAGCAGGGTTGGTATCAGAAGTAGGGGAATCGAGGAGGCTGTTCTAGCAGTTTGGGGGAGGGGTCTGGCCCCGCTCCCTCCCCTGAGGTCCGTAGACGGGAAAAGCATCAGGAGCAAAGAAGGAAGCGAGGCGGGCCGATGTTGTTTTGCTGGCGTAGATCGAGGCGCATGCCAGTTCCGGATTCTGACTCGGAATAGGCGGTCATGTCTTTCTGAACTCTGAACTGTACATATGTATATAGTATGGAAATCTGAAAAGCCATCACTGAGATGGTGGTCTTTGGTCGTGGGAAGCCACACACCACCCCTGACAGATACCCAGGTGCAAAATGTGCCTGGCGAATTTCGGATGCTGCACACAAGCAATGTGAGCCAAAGCCGGGGTCTCTGTACATCAAGAGGGGGAACCTCTGGCTGCCCAGATATTGCTGGACCAGCTCCCATTATCCCTGACGAATGACCATTCTGGATGAGGCTGGAGTGCAATTATTACTACATACATGGGATCTACGGGGGTCAAGTCAGCCCAGTGAATGAATTGTCCAGCACTTCACACCAGCACAGGGCACTATTGGTCTTCCTTCTTCTCTTTAATCTTTCCAGGCCTTAGAATATACAAGCTGTTTGTTTCTTTCACTGCCGTTTCTTGAGGGTCCTCCCTCCTCTTTTCTTTTTTTGCAATTAAAATAAACAGGATAAACTCTGTAAATCCAAACCAAAGCTCCTTTGATTAGAACAAGTCCTTCCCTTAAGACATATTGACTCCGCAGCCTTAAACTGGTTTAATAAGCATTCCCTCTTTCCAAGGAACCCTTGGGAACAGGAGATCCGCAAGACTGGTTGGGGATTATGAGCAGACAGGTTTTTTTAGCACCTTTAACAATTCTCAGGAGGCTTTGCAGGGGGTGCCTTAACTATTTCACTGGTCTGCTTAGATCATCCCTACGTCTCATCATATTATAACCCTGAGCTAGGCTTAAAATGCACAGCAATTAATAACGTAATCAAGGTTCCAACTGTGTTAGGGGGCAGACACTGCACAATGACTTTCTTTGTACATAACGCTGAGCTACAGTTTAGTGTGGCGGGAACAAGTTTCAACCTCCTGCGCTTCCGTTTTAGGTTAACTGAAGCTTCCTCTGTTATCTTCGGTTAATTGGAACTATATTTTCTTAAAGCAGGTAAAGGTAAGGGGACCCCTGGCCATTAGGTCCAGTCGTGACCGACTCTGGGGTTGCGCGCTCATCTCGCATTATTGGCCGAGGGAGCCGGCGTATAGCTTCCAGGTCATGTGGCCAGCATGACAAAGCCGCTTCTGGCAAACCAGAGCAGCGCACGGAAACGCCGTTTACCTTCCCGCTGTAGCGGTTCCTATTTATCTACTTGCATTTTGACGTGCTTTCGAACTGCTAGGTTGGCAGGAGCTGGGACCAAGCAACGGGAGCTCACCCCGTCACAGGGATTCGAACCGCCGACCTTCTGATCAGCAAGCCCTAGGCTCAGTGGTTTAGACCACAGCGCCACCTGGTCAACTTCAAAACACTGTTTTTGAACTGTTGCCCCTCCTCCCGCATGCACACCCCACCCCAACTAACCATACTGCCTCAGCTCGACTCCAGCTCCTGCCAGCCCCATTCAGCATAGTCATTTGTCAGGGATGACGGGAGTAAAGATTCACTGAGAGAGGGACTTCTCTCTCCCACCCCATGCCAAAACAGGCTCTGGCAGATTGAGTGGATGAGACCAGTAATGTGTCCAGCAAGTGCTGAAGAGGGAAGTGAAGGGGAGATGGGGCTCCTCAGCCCAGGAAGGGAGTCCATCTAGGACAGGCTTCCTCAAACTCGGCCCTCCGGATGTTTTTGGCCTACAACTCCCATGATCCCTAGCTAGCAGGACCAGTGGTCAGGGATGATGGGAACTGTAGTCTCAAAACATCTGGAGGGCCGAGTTTGAGGAAGCCTGATCTAGGAGAAGGAAAGAAACCTCTGGCCCGAAACCTCTTCTGCCTTGCAGGACATCTTTGGCATAAGAAAAGGCCAAGGCGTAAACTCTACACAAATCCAGAGTGGAGTCCCTAATATGGTTGGAAGGTGCCTTATACGCCTCCTTCCGGCAACTCCTACAGCCAAGCTGGTTCCCAACCTATAGCTCTGATTTTCTTTGAACCACAAATACATACAGAGGTACCTCGGTTTTCGAACATAATCCATTCCTGAAGACTGTTCAGCTTCCAAAACATTTGAAAACCGAGGCGCAAAGGGCAGTCTGCAATTTCAATTGAGAAAATATGGGGGGGGCACAACTCAGCAGAAGCTAGTCACAGGTAGGTAGCCGTGTTGGTCTGAGTCAAAGCAAAATAAAAAAAATTCCTTCAGTAGTACCTTAAAGACCAACTCAGTTTTTATTTTGGTATGAGCTTTCGTGTGCATGCACACTTCTTCAGATACACTTGAAACAGAAGAGCCAGACCCTTATGTATATACAGAGGGTGGTGGGGGTGGGTGGGAATGGGTGATGGGCTGATAGGAGTGGTAAACCTGTTGATGGCTGTTAACGACTGCTGCTGACTGCAATAGATCCTGTGGGGGGGGAAGCAAGGGCTGAGGCGCTAAAGAAAGCTTGATCATGCATAATGAGATAAGAATCCAATGTCTTTGTTCATCCCAGGTGGCTCCATGGTTTTAAGCTTGGTAATGAGTTCCAATTCAGCAACTTCTCTTTCCAGTCTGTTTCTGAAATTTTTCTGTAATAAAACAGCTGCTTTGAGATCTTGTATAGAATGTCCTGGGAGATTGAAGTGTTCTCCTACTGGTTTCTCTGTCTTGTGGTTCCTGATGTCAGATTTATGTCCATTTATCCTTTGGCGTAGGGTTTGGCCTGTTTGTCCAATATAGAGAGCTGAAGGGCACTGTTGGCATTTGATGGCATACACAATGTTAGAAGATGAGCAATTAAATAGTCCTGAGATGGTATGTTGGATGTTGTTGGGGCCAGTAATGGTGTTGTCCGGGTGTATGTGGCAGCAAAGTTGGCATCTGGGTTTATTGCAGGCTCTGGTACCAGTGCCCATGTTAAGTCTGGTGGTTGTATTCTTGTGGGTGAGGAGTTGTTTAAGATTGGGTGGCTGTCTGTAGGCAATGAAAGGTCTTCCTCCCAGAGCTTGAGAAAGGGCTTGAGCAGAAGCTGTTCGACTTCCGAGGCGCGTTCAAAAACGGAAGCAATTCCAGGTTTTTGCCGTTCGAAAACCGAAACGTTCGGGTTCTGAGACGCTCGAAAATCGAGGTACCACTGTATTTTTATTATGTGTTTTGTTTATTTTATATTGTAGTTTTATGTTGTGAACTGTCTGAGATCTATAGATAAAGGGTGGTATACAAATTGAATCAATCGTCATCCTCAAGGTGCTGGGGTGTGTGTGTGTGTGTCTTGTTGTCTGGGCAGCTCAGGACCTCCAGACACACTGCCCAGGCTTGTACCCCAGATAGGTCTCTTTGCTGCTGCTAACGCAGCGGTTTGACTTCACCTCCGGAGGCACACTCCATTGTCTCTTGAGACAGGCAGATTCCAACATCAGTATGAAAGACTTGCTACTGTCCTTAATTTAAAGTAGAATTGAGAAGTGCTCATGGTTGCCACATTAGTGACCTCTGATCTGAGAGTCTGGTGTTAAAATGACATCATTCTTAGCAATGCTTTTCTTCGCGCGAAGGTTGCTGTGATGTGCGAGACATCTGTGGGCTTCTCGGCGGCTTTGATTTGAATACGCCACTTCCACATCTCTCTCTCTCTCTCTCTCAATCTCTCTCTCTCTCTCTCTCTCTCTGGCTCCGTAGCATTGTCCCCGGCGCACTGAATCATTCTACCGCAGCAGAATTTCAATCCCTCGTCTCACAAGCTGAGAACCGGAGAACGGGGGATGCAGTTCAGAGAAGCCAAGAGGGGCAACATGCGGCTCATTAGCACAGCAGCTACCTCGGAGAGCTGCCCAGAGTACCCAGAATAAATTAAGAGCCAGGGGACCTGGAACGGTTCATGCGCAGAGCTCGCTGCCACGAAATCAATGCTCTCGAAGCAGTCGGTAGCTAATGGGAAATTGAACAGCCAACAGGCTTGGGCTGATGCAGTGTGGGGCAAAGCTGGAAATTGGGTAGATGCAGCAAAGGGGATGTGGAGGATGCTTTCAGAAAGCAATCCGGTGCCAAACTTCTTTTGTTTCATCTATTCATTTGCAAAATGTATTACTCACTTCTCCCTTAAAAGAACTTGCAGCCATTTGGGATAAACAAAGCTCGTGAATTCAGACAAGCAGCAGCGATCAAATCCAATATAAAACATCTCCCCACATCCTACGATGTCTTCCGTCCCGAAAAGCCATCAGAAAAGAGAATATTTTACTGGGTGGTTAGAAATACACACAGTATGTAGCATTTTTATAAGTGTAGGAGGTGATCCCTGAGAGATGAGGACTTGAGGCTTTAAAGCTAAACAGCAGCCCCTTGATTTGGGCATGCAAACTGATGGGACACAGATCCTATTCATACCTGCCAAGTTCCTGCTGGAAAAATAAGGGATCGGCAGACCGGAAGTAGCACTGCCGCCATTTTGGAACTGGGCGGAGCATGCTCAGAAGCGACTTTCGATGCTGCTCTGCCCAGTTCCAATATGGCCGCCGTGCCGGAAGTCGCGCTGCGGCCATTTTGGAACTGGGCAGAGCAGCATCGAAAGTCGCTTCTGAGCATGCTCCGCCCAGTTCCAAAATGGCCACCGTGCCAGAAATCGCTTCTGCGCATGTCCAGAGAGTCCAGACATGCGCAGAAGGAGCCTCCCCCGGCCGGTAAGTGAACCGGGAAAAAACAAAAAAATATGTTTTTCCAGCTGGGAACGGCTGGAAAAACAGGGGTTTCCCGGGGAATACGGGAGACTTGGCAGCTATGATCCTATTGCCTCTAAACTGGCCTCCAAACTGGTGTGGTGGATTCTTCCCAGCTCATGCTGGTCACTACTCTAGCTACTGCATTTTGCACCCTTTTGAGCTTCCAAATTGTCTTGAAGTGCAGTCCTATGTAGAGTGCCTTCCAGCAGTCTAGCTAAGAGGTTACTACCGTAATTCATGGACGGCCGCCTGCCATGCGAATTGGGGTCAGTATGTTGTCCACCTTAACGATGCTGTTAATTTTAATGGACCAAGTTGCTTTGCTGTCCAATCGTTTATCTATGTGTGTGGCTCTCTGCGTGAATAAGATATCTGAGAAGGCCAGGAGCTTGTTCATTCCTTCCAAGGTGCGACTCAGTCTCAACGAGGAACCTTGATATTTCCCTCTTGATTCTTCCGTGGCTGCTTTTTTTCCCCCTTTACAAATGCACCTCCCCGTGATGGAGCGGCAATAAAGCCATGTGAGATTCTGCCAGGGAAAGCTAATGTTGCATTTCCTGTGATTGTATCTCATTTCCAGCCTGCAGGGAGAGGGCACATTTGTAACAGCAAATAACTGGGGAAGAATTACAGTGAAATGTCACTTTGGGATTCATTGCGTGCGTGGCTAGATGAAAGGTTTCTCTGGCCATCGGGTATGCTTGATTCAGAAACGCTTGACAGCAACAAATCACGCAGGACTCCGCAGATGAAGTAATGTGAAGTCAGGGTGTTTGCATGTGTGGACAGGCAATAGGATAGTTACCTTAGAGCTTCGACCAAGAATCTGTACAGGCAAGTTCCTGAAGGCAATTAGCCTTACTAGTAAGTAATTCCAAGCAGAGCAGTACAGGTAAAGGACCCCTGGACGGTTAAGTCCAGTCAAAGGCGACTATGGGGTTGCGGCGCTCATCTTGCTTTCAGGCCAAGGGAGCCGGCAGTTGTCCACAGACAGCTTTCTGGGTCATGTGGCCAGCAGGACCAAACCGCTTCTGGCGCAATGGAACACCGTGATGGAAACCAGAGTGCACAGAAATGCTGTTTACCTTCCCACCGCAGCGGTACCTATTTATCTACTTGCATTGGTGTGCTTTCGAACTGCTAGGTTGGCTGGAGTTGGGACAGAGCAACGGGAGCTCACCCCGCCGTGGGGATTCGAACCGCCAACCTTCTGATCGGCAAGCCCTTGAGGCTCAGTGGTTTAGACCACAGCGCCACCCGCGTCAGAGCAGTACTGTACTCTGCAGCAGGTAACATGATGTTGTAGCAAGCTGAGAAATGCAGTCCACACATTAAGCATGGATGACTAAATACAAAGTGGAGTTATGTCCATGTGTGAACATAAGGCTTCTTGTCAGTGTTTGAGATTCGCCAGGTGCATTTTGCACCTGGCTATTGGCCACTTGCGACCCAACAAAGATGCCCGGGTGCCAGGATGGCATCTGGCATCTCCCCCATCTGGAGGTGCATGCCTGGGGATCCTTGGATCTTGCCTGTTTTCACACATGAGAAACACTTCCTGTAGAATTCTATCTGTGGTATTTTATCTGCACAATCAGAACGAATTTCAGGAACCAAAAAGCTGCATTGAAAAATACAACTTTTGAACTGCCTGGCCCCCAAAATGGCAACTAGATATTCCATTTTGCCACAATCCGCTTTTCACTTAGGTCAGGGGCTGGGCAGTTCCCACTTGTCTTCCTCTCAATCTGCCATGCACTTTAGCCAAATAGTTGCTCACACAACCTCTCCCTCTCCCTCTCCCCCCTCTCCCTTTCCCTCTAGCAGTTCGAAAGCACATCAAAATGCAAGTAGATAAATAGGAACCGCTACAGCAGGAAGGTAAATGGCGTTTCCATGTGCTGCTCTGGTTTGCCAGAAGCGGCTTTGTCATGCTGGCCACATGACCTGGAAGCTGTACGCCGGCTCCTTTGGCCAATAATGTAAGATGAGTGCGCAATCCCAGAGTCGGTCACGACTGGACCTAATGGTCAGGGGTCCCTTTACCTTTTTATGAGAGACAGACAGACAGACAGACAGACAGACAGACAGACAGACAGACAGAAAGCTCTAGTGTGTGTTCAGAAAGTAACTGTTGTTGTCGTCATGAGCCAGTCTCGGGAGACACTGGAGGGAGTGCGCCTTTGGGGGTGAAGTCAAACTATTGGAGGGTTACAGCACTTGCTCAGAGACAATTCAGTAGTCCCAAGTAAGCAGTGTGATTTTTTTTTAAAAAAAAATGAATAGGAAAAACACTCAGAGGTGTTCAGACATTACATTCCAAAGAGTACACAATCTCTGTAAACTGATAGCTGAGCTGTACACTCGTGCGATTGTTCGTAATGCGACAGTTGAGATGTACAGCTCAACAAATGTGCGCTCTTTGACATGAACCCTGGGGACGGCATATACCTTTGTTTAGTGTAATGTGGGAACAAGACTTCTTGAGTGGGCACAGTAAGGGGGGGGACCCACAAAACCAGAATATTGGTCTGCTTAACCCTACACTATGTGCACAAACTTAGCAAAACTTACATTCACTTTTTGCTTATAATTGTTGGCCTCTGGAGCCGGTTCTCGTTTTCATCCTACCTGAAAACTTCCCTTCTGCTTTTCGTTTCAATATTAGCAGCAGCCAGGTCCTGCGAGACAAACCCAGTTTGTAAGTTCGGTTAAGCGGTTGTGCGTCAGAAGTGGCTGCGTTTGCACGCAGCCACTATGCTAAAATCCGGCTCGGGAGGTGTTGTCGAGCGTTTTCTCCCTTTTTCCCTGATCAAAATAGCTGCAGGGCTTTTTTATTTTTGATCGATGGGGGAGAGTTGCAAGAGAAAAGAGGGGAGACTTCTCTCTTTTTTTCTTTCTTTCTTGTAGTTTACTTTTGTTTAAAAGCTGGCACAAGCGCTGTGCTTGTCAGGAAGATAATCCCCGGACACACCTGTGCGGTAGGAACACAACACAAGGATTAGTGGTGTGTTTAATCTGTTCTCCCTCCCCCCCCCCAGCCAAAAGCATTTCCTCGTCGCACTGCCTGAGCGGTTTTCTCCCATCCCCGCCCCCCCAGCTCAAGTTCCAGGGGTGCATTATTCGTGTCCCCCATGGGTTCCTGTGGATTTTGATGCCGAACAATAAGAGTTTGTTCGTTTGCTTTGACTATGATTTCGAAGGTGGAATTTTAATGGAGCGGCTAGTAGTGTCGGAAACGAGAAAGAGAGAAATAATAATATGAAGGTTGAAACTTGACGCTTGGGCACCATTTCTCAAGCTGCTTTTTTTTTCTTTGGTTTGGCACATCTGCTACGCTTTTCAAGGGAAACATAACCCCTCGCCCCCAACTTCTGCACCAATAAAATCCAGTTCTTCCTCTGGTATTGTTCATGGGGCAGAGGGAGTCCTTTCCTTCCCTCTTGTTTAATTCTGGGGGTGACACGCAACCACTTTCCTTGAGCTGCAGCATGCCTCGCATTATGTGCCCTCCCTCCTGTGCGCCTCCAATCTTAAGAAAAAAACTGCATGAAAGGCAAACTCCATGTGGGGCCCTGTGGCACAGCTCCTGTCAGCCCAGATGGAGGCAGGATTTCGCTCTGAAATTCTTACAGCTGTGAAAAACCTCAGAGTCGTGTAATGTCAGAGAGATTCCTGTCACCTCGCGATGTGCCAACAATGGTGGGAAACTCTGGAGAAAAGGAAATGCAGATGAGGGCCTGTGGATTTTGAAAAGCACAAGAGGGGGGGGAAAACCAACCCACAACAGCAACCCATTTTGCACAAAATAATCTGTCATTGTGGAATGCTCTTTTCAACACCAGCCAGCTTTCTGGCATGTTAAAAGAACATGAAATCTACTACTATGGCTGGTTTTTTAAAGGGGGGGGGGAGAGAAAAAAGGTAGTGGTTTTGGATACCAGAGAGGGGAGATGCAAGAACACATAAACCAGCTGTGCCCCTAATATATTTCGGAGCTTAGGTTTGGCCCCGTTCGCTTCCTGTGGAATTAACGTGCAATAAATTGCAGGTAGGCAATTTGGAAACAGGGCGAGCCTTTTGGATTTGCTTAGCCTTGTCTGTCCGCGGCAGATTCTGGGGTGGAAGCCAAAGGAGATGCCCGAGTTGCCGGCTAGGATAACTTCTTGCTCGCCAGCTTTGGCTGCAAGTGCAACCCTTTCTTCCTTCTGCAGTGGGGGGAACCTTTGAAAAGAAAGAAAGCCTTTTCAGTCAAGTGGATGGAGTAATGATCTTAGAGCTAGGAAGCAAACATTGTTCTCCTACTCAGGCTGACTTTGGCATCCTTTGGTTTCAGTGGTGCAAAATTCTGGGAGGAAGCCAGCGCTCCACTTCCCTGCTTATCCCTGACTCCATCTCGTTCCCATTCCTCTGTCCTCCTTCCCTATGTCAAAATTTAGAAGGCGAGTACCTCGAGGCAGGGCCTGTCCTCCTGCACTTTTGTAAAACGGTGCTACAATACACAATACAAGCAGTGCTAGTTTTCCACCGTCTTGTAATTAGCTTTCTTCTCGCCTGGGAAGGTTTGGGGCTGCTCATGAAGGGGCGGGCTGGCTCCCCTTTGCCCATCGGCTCTTCCAGATGCCTTTGTGAATCCCTTTGGAGCTTTGGTTTTGAGCTTCAAAGCTTGCATATTCTTTTGTGGTGCAGCACGGTTGGGCATCAGGTCTGGCAGAGCGGCACCCCTCCAGGTCCTCATTGGACCTCCTCGAATATTGCTGGCGGGAGAGGAGGAAACTGGGAGCTGGCAGCAAGCTTCTTGTTGTTTTGCAGAGCGGCTCTGAGCAAGAGCAGTCTATCTGAGCGGATGGGACTTCAACAGTGGTGGGGTTAAATGTCCACAATTGGCTTTGCTGCTGAGAGGCAGAACTGAGGGGTTGTCTCTGGGCAGAGAAACGGCGGTTTATTGTACTCCTTGATGCTAGAGTTCAGCACTATATTATCCTCCCTAAGCTTATTCCCACCCTCCCCAGGATTTCCCTCCTTCATCTTTGTTTTGTGGTGAAGCTCATTTGACTGACTTTCTCCTGGCCCACCTCCTCAAGCCTTTTTAGCATTCCCAGCTGGCTGAACTGGTCCACGGTGAAGGGGAATTAGCTGCACCTGTGGCAACATGGCAGGTGAAACCCTTCAGCCCGGTTTACTCAAAAGTAAGGGGCTCCTTAGCCTTGTAATTAATATTTTCACAGCCAGGTTGAGCACAGAAAGCCACGTGTTGTTCAACACCATCCCCCCTGCAGCTCCTTCAGCGAAAGACCACCAGCAGAGCATTGCAGGAATGAAATACAGGCAGGAGGAACGAAAAGGATTGGACAGGAAGTTGTGCATCAGAGCCTAACTCCTTGACAATCTTATGTGTATTATGTCCCACTGGATTGATTTTATTCATCCTACAGCATTCATATACAGTTGTACCTTGGATCCTGAATGCCCTGGAACTTGGACGTTTTGCCTTTCCAGTGCCGCAAACATTGCGAATGTTCTTTGGAACCCGAATGTCCAATGGGGCTTCCACAGCTTCTGATTGGCTGCAGGAGCTTCCTGCAGCCAATCAGAAGCCATGATTTGGTTTTTCAACATTTTTGGAAGTCTAATGAACATCCGGAACAGATTCTGTTCGTCTTCCAAGGTACAACTACAGCCTTTCTGCCCAGGCACCCAAGACAGTATCTAGAGACATTCCACACATATAATGGCCTATTCTGACCTCTTTTTCTTAAGGCTGACTGCTTCTCCTCAGGCTGCACAAAAAAAAGCAATTTGGTTCTGGAAATTCATTCTGAATATAACAGATAGAAAATCTACCAGATGGGGTATTAGTGTGTGAAAACAGTCTAGATCCAATGATCCTCAGATGGTGGAGATGTCAGGCCCCATCCTGGCACTCAGGCATCTTCACTTGGTTACAAGTGGTTGATTTTGCGCCTGGCGCCTGGCTAATTTCGAACACTGTTTTAAAGAATATACAGATCTGCTTTCGGACACTTTCAGGTAGCATATTGGTAACCTTGGTTCTTCTCTAACACCATGTATTTTGCGTGGGGCGTGGGGGTGGGGTTCATATTCCAACTCCAGGATAGGGCAAGGAATATGAGATAGATGCGGACAATTATTTTCCTGCTCCTTAGGAAGCAGTGTGTAATTGCCTCTGCTATGTGTAGCTGAGCTGCATGTCAGGGAATTGTCAGAAGTGGGTCTGGGGCTGTTCTGCAGCCTTAGCATGATTCCAGCGCCAGCTTAGCCACCTGTTGTTGAAGGAAATCCAGCCTCTGAGCCAGATGTGTGCAGCGTTTGGAAGGGCTTGGCATAGGATGAGAGGGCGGAGAAGTGACGGAATGACAGGCTGGCATTAGCGTTGCTAATACCATGAACAAATGGTTTTTCATAAATGGGGGGGGGGGAATGCAGTGTGTGTTATTAAAATAAAAATAAAAAATAAAAGAAGCAAGGCTTTCCTATTCAAACAAGCCTCTTAATTACAAACCTTGGCTGGCCCTCAGCAAATCCGCACCGTAGGAGGCAAAACACGAGCACCTTAGGCAGCTTCTGACTTGCTCCATAAAACCCTTCAACAGTTGCTTGAAATAAAGCAAAGGAAACTTCGCACCGGTGTGCTGCCTTGGAGAAATCCATTCCGCTTTTATTCCGCAAGAGAGGCAGTAGTGCGGCAGCGTGGGAGAAGCATCGCAGAACAAAGATTGAATGGGATAATGTGTGGACTGACTGGAATAAATCCATCACTCCTTTCCTGGCATCAGTCTGTCTTGCGAGGCAATGGAGTGCACCTCTATGGGTGAAGTCAGACCACTGGAGAATCTCAGCGCCTGCTGTGGCTGCAGAGACCGGTAGCTGGTAACTGCTGCGTCTTGTGTTGTTTTTGTTGCGTTAACAGCACTAAAGTTACCTCACGCCCCTCCCTCTGGGAAAATCGCCAAAGAATTCCGCCCAAGGCCTGACACCGCCAAAATTGTGACGTATTGCTACGGGAAAGGCGAAACCTGCCAATGCAGGAAAATTCCTTTCTGACCCTTCAAGAGCGGCCTTGACGTAGCAGCAGCCCCTGTGAACCTGTAGAGAAAAGGTTAACCTGCAAAAGAACATGAATGAGGGTGTGGAGGGTGGGAGAAGCTCTGGAACCAACTGGTGCTTGGAGGTAAAGATTCAAATTCTCTTGTGTGAGCCAGACAGTCCCTCCCCTTACCTGGCCATCCCCTGGCAACACCTCCCCAGGCAGGATTGGACACTGGGCTGGGGTAGGCAGAGACCCCTGGCATCCTACCTGGGGAGGCGATGCCAGCCCCGAACTACCAGGGAGTCACCTCTGGGATCAGGGGGCTGCAGGTGTCCACGCAAAAGTCACACACACACCCATTGATGTGTGGAGCGGTCATTGTGATAATGTTTATGTTGTTCTCGGCTTTCTGTGTTTTTCTCAGCCCTTTGAAAATATCTCATGGAGCCTGAGAGATTGTGGATCTTTTATCTTTAGCAGAATAAGCAACAGCTTTTTTTAAAAAAAGAAAAGTCTATGCAGAAGGCATTTGTGTTCCCATATGGAAAAGCTAAAATATTCCCTTTCTCGGCTAGAAGAGAGAAAGTGTGGGCTATAAAATTTCTGTCCTGAAGTTTTGTCTTCAATCCAACCACGGGCTAGATGAATATCCAGTAAAAATCCAATTAAAACAGCTAAAAGATAACACATGCTTACAAAGCCAGCCCTCTTCCAGCTCAGCCTGCAATATCCCAAAGCCAACTCAGACGGGAAGGTTTTAGATCGCTCATGGAAGCTACTTGTCCTGTAGCCAGTTTCCAGATGAGAGAAATCGCCATTTGATTTATGAATGAAAGCTGCCCTGCACTTTCAAATCTCCATTTGATTTATGAATGAAAGCTGCCCTGCCCTGCATGGGGTCACGAAGAGTCTGACCTACAATAGGGGTTCCCAAAATGTGGTCTTCAGGTTAGCAGTGGGGGGTCCAAAGCGGTCCTGTGGATTTGTGGTTGAAGATGGGAGACAGCACATAACATAGCGGGAAATATTCACATTGATGTTTAGTTGTATTTTAATTGCCTCCCTTTTTATTTTTCTTGCTGCATTTTATTGCAGTGAAATACTGAATTCTATGGAATTACAATTATGACAACTGGCAGAAATGCGATTAAGTGGTCCGTCAAGACCCTCAGCAATTTCCAAGTGGTCTGTGGGGGGAATTGGGGAATCTCTGGTGTAGAATTGTACGTTGCACCTCTTCAATGCAGGTGGGAAAGGCAGGTGTGTCCTTCCCCCACCCCTCCGATTCTCCCTCATGCTAAAGCTTCATCCAGCGAGACATAGGAATAACACAGCCCCAAGAAAACTAGCTTCTGAATTGCACCATAATGGCTCTTCCTTGAAGGTATAATGCAGCAAATTTTGGCCCCGCCCAAAGATGTAGGGTGTTGCCATGTGTCTGTACCCTCCTCTCCCACCCAAACACAGCCTTCCATCCTTTCATTGTCTGTCCACAGTTGTGGGTTTTCTTGGGGGGGGGGGGGAATCCTTTGCAATTTAGGTTAATGTTCATAGGAACATTATCAGTTTGCATCGGGGCATATCCCAGTGTTGTAGAGCAATACAGTCAAATCTTGGAAGCCAAACGGATTCTGTTAACGGACGTCCGTTCCACTTCCAAAACGTTCGAAAACCAAGCTGCGGCTTCCTGCAGCCAATTGGAAGCCGCAGAAGCCACGTCAGCCGTTCAGCTTCCAAAAATAGTTCGCAAAGCGGAACACTCACTTCCAGGTTTGCGGCATTTGAGAGCCAAAATGTTCGAAAACTAAGCTGTTTGAAAACCAAGGTACAATTGTAGTCTTCTTGCAGTTGGGGGCCCATTTCTCATTTTTTTAAAAAAAGAATTAAATTTGTGCAGGGTAGTACAGCTATTGCGAATCACTTTGGATCAGGCCATGGCACAGTAACAGGCTCCAGCTGAAAAGCCGAAAAGGAATGCAAGACTGATGTAGTTTAGCATGTTTATTATATTTGTATTTAGCAAACAAAGCTACTGTAAAAACGTCAAAACTACCACACCGGCTTATTAATTGCATTTTCAGTTCACAAGCCCTCCGTTCACTGTTAGTGAAAAAGAAAAAGTAAAGTAAATTAATAAATCCGCTTTAAACTTTAGGTAATTAACTGGTGAAATTGCATTTCAATCAGTGGGGTGAGAGTTTGGGGTACGTCCTTGCGTTGTTTCTGTGATATTTCTGTCGCAGGTACTGGAAAGGGAATTGTTAAATAGGGCCATTCCTTCCAAGGATATGTGGTAGCAATGACTTACAAGCCATACTGTATTGAAGATTTGGTGGCATGCAGTCATATTTTAAAGGCAATTGATTTGATTCATTGATCACTCTGCGAAAGGGCAAAAAGTTAAAAGTCCTTTAATAGGTCAGCAGCCCTAGTTCAAACCCTCCTCTCTGCCTCAGCAACGCAGTCAACTCAAAGAAGTGTTGCTCGCAGAGACATGTTCCCGATTTCGGTTATGGCTTGCAAATTGGGTCATTAGGTTCCTCTCCTCCTCGGGCTACAAAGTCTCCTATTTGGCATGTGCCCATATTGTTGCGTTTTCCATGCACAGTCATGTAATTGCAAGTGGAAACTGCTACAGAGAATTCATTGGGGAACCTTTTTTCAAATGCATACGGTCTAGTAGTATCATATTGTTAAACACCCCTGTCACATTTCTAGGTGTATTTGGCAGCCGTGGGAGAAGGGCTCTTACCATTTTTTTAGAAGACTGGTCCAGTCCCAAGTTCATTGCATTTTGGCTCTTCCCCCAGCCAATTTCCAAATAGTTAGTAATGAGAAAGAGCCCAGTTGATCTCCGACGTTTCTGCCCATTAGCTGCCCCCCCTTCCCAGAACTGGGATGTTCCCAGGCTGGAATATCACCTGTTAGACCAGTCTTCCCCAATATGGTGTTCCCTTCACATAAGCAGTGTTTGTCAGGGAGTAGCAGGCAAGCCGGTGTTGTGTGTGCCGTGTCAGCAACTCAGCTAGGTGTCAAATGTCTCCTTAAAACAGGGTTACAGTCATCAAAACGGAACGTCTAGCTGTCATTGGGGGGGGCAGACGTCTCGAACGTCGTAATTTTCAATACAGGTTTTTGGTTACTGAAATTCATTCCGATTGTGCAGATGAAAGATAACAGATAGAATTCTACAGGATGTGTTGCTAGTGTGTGAAAACAGTCCAAGGTCCAAGGATTCCCCAGGCATGTACCTCCAGATGGGGGAGACGTCAGGCGACATCCTGGTGCTCGGGCATCTTCACTTGGTCGCAAGTGGCCGATTGTTGTTGTTTAGTCGTTTAGTTGTGTCCAACTCTTCGTGACCCCATGGACCATAGCACGCCAGGCACTCCTGTCTTGCACTGCCTCCCGCAGTTTGGTCAAACTCATGTTTGTAGCTTCGAGAACACTGTCCAACCATCTTGTCCTCTGTCGTCCCCTTCTCCTAGTGCCCTCCATCTTTCCCAACATCAGGGTCTTTTCCAAGGATTCTTCTCTTCTCATGAGGTTGCCAAAGTATTGGAGCCTCAGCTTCACGATCTGTCCTTCCAGTGAGCACTCAGGGCTGATTTCCTTCAGAATGGATAGGTTTGATCTTCTTGCAGTCCATGGGACTCTCAAGAGTCTCCTCCAGCACCATAATTCAAAAGCATCAATTCTTCGGCGATCAGCCTTCTTTATGGTCCCAGGTGCAAAATGCGCCTGGTGAATTTCGCTCTCTGGTTGTGTGCCTAGCTTACTGAGGCATGAGGAGTTCAGGGTGGTGCTAGAGGCGAAACTGGAAGTCTCCCCTGCCGCCCATACTGCCGCTGGAGAACTGGTGCCAGCATAGGTGCCAATTTCCAGCAAGGGACCCTGCAATTCTCTAGTCCAGCTCCCTGCATTGCAGCTGTCCTTGCAACCCAGCTGTCCCCTACCTTGCCGTTATCAGCACCACACTCTAGCCGACTGTGCAATTCAGGCTCATCCATCACTCTGCAGGTGTGCTGACCCCCGCGACTTCCCCAAATGCGGGAAACTCGACTGTGTAATTTGTGATCTCGACAAAATCTCACGTGAACTTCCACGCTCCGCAAGAACTCGCCTGAAGTTGATGCCAATGCCGATGCGATACTATACGATAATCGTTATTGCCATTGTCCCATGCAGAACAACGAAATTGAGAATCTACATCAAACTTACAACAACCATCAGCCTACTATTCAGAAAATGCATATCGATTCGCTACCCATCCTGCTTATACATAATTAACCCCCTAAAAACTCTTAATACCCCTCCTGGTTTGCTCCCTAAAACTCTGATGCCCCACAACTGAATACAGACCGTCCTTCGCAGACTGCCTTTCGCTGTGTTCAAAACCGAAATCGCTCTTGGATAGAAGCTATTTCTCAGGTGGCTAGTCCTGGTCTTTGTGACCCTATACCTCCTTCCAGAGGGACCCAGGTGGCGCTGTGGGCTAAACCACTGAGCCTAGGGCTTGCTGATCAGAAGGTCGGCGGTTCGAATCGCTGTGACAGGGTGAGCTCCCGTTGCTTGGTCCCAGCTCCTGCCAACCTAGCAGTTTGAAAGCACATCAAAGTGCAAGTAGATAAATAGGTACTGCTCCAGCGGGAAGGTAAACGGCGTTTCCGTGTGCTGCTCTGGTTTGCCAGAAGTGGCTTTGTCATGCTGGCCACATGACCTGGAAGCTATACGCCGGCTCCCTCGGCCAATAATGCGAGATGAGCGCGCAACCCCAGAATCGGTCACGACTGGACTTAATGGTCAGGGGTCCCTTTACCTTTACCTCCTTCCAGAAGGCAGGAGCTGAAAGAGATCATTTCCGGGGTGCACAATATCCTGCACAATATCTGCCGCTTTCTTATAGCACCTGGAGGCATAGATTTGATCCAAAGTGGGAAGAGTGCACCCAGTTATCCTCTCCGCAGTCTTGACGACCCTGGACAGCACTGTTCTTTCCCCAACCGATGGCCCTTCTCTAGCAGAGTTGGTGGGGCGGTCATGGTGCCCGCATGGATGGCACCTTGTGGGGGCTTCAGCCACCCAAGGCAGCTGTTCCCCCCCCATCTCTTGGATGGGCAGGACCAGTGGCAGGAGGGCCATATTGGGTCTGTTTCTGCACCCACCCTGCACTTTTCGTCATTCTTGCTCTTGGTAAGAGGCAGCAATGCTTGATGATAGCTTGTGGGGGGGGGGGGGAGCGCTGCCCTAGGCTGAATGAAAACATGCCCGTTTCAGTCTTACCACTGATATTCTCCCTTTCAAAACAAAAAAGCAAGCAAGCAAACCTTTGAACTTCTATAAGCCTGAACTGATTCTTGAAATTCGCAGCAATTAGACTTGAAACATTGCCTGCTTCCCTTCCCACTCCTGTGGTGTTTTTCTTTTTTCTTTTTAACAGGAACACACAAGCTAAGCAAGCGTTAGTTTAGGATGCGAAGGTGATGAAGGCTTAAACAGCAGCCACCCACCAAATCTCGAGAATTAGGAAGCGGAATTTGCAGAGCTGCACAGGAAGTCGAAGATCTCCCCCTTGAAACCTCTCCAACTGATGTTTCTCACCAGTTGGGCCCCTTCCTTTCGTAATCCCAGGGGATAACCCTGCTGGCACCATTTATGTCTGGGCGGGGGGGGGGGGAGAGAGAAAAAAAATTTCCCCATGGCAAAAAAAAAAAAAATCCAAAAAAGATTCTGCTATTGTGATGTGAGCATTATAACCAGGACCCTAACCAGCTTACGTTGTGATACATAAATTCGGATTCCGGAGGATTTATATGGTTTTAAGCGCTGGAGCTTTTATTTATAAGCGGTCGTGTCTGCTTCCTCCAAGTGGTTGCAACTTTGCTCCTGGTCCCCCCAGTTTAAATTAACCTTGCAGTATAGCTTTTCTGCAAATAATACGGAGAGAAACCCCTCTTTTGTTTCCGTATTATCGCAGCAAAAAAGAAAAAGGGAGGCAGAATCCGTATTGTTGGTTTTGGACCAATGTACCTACCAGATACCGATTTTCTGTGCCGTGAACTTTTGACTCCGGCGCGAATGACTCCTGCCCAAGCCATCCTTCTCCCCGAATCTATTGGCGGGTTTGAACCCTCTTTGCCTGACTGTATTCATGCAAATGACCCCTGGAAGCCCCCAAGGCAAAGTAGTGTATTATATAGCATTTGAACACTGCCCTCCTTTTTCTCTGTGTGTGTGTCATTAGCATAGGTCCAACAGCACAGAGGCTCCCATTTCCATAAGAAAGGCAAATCTCTCCCGTTTAATCACTTTCCACCAAATGAACCATTTAATGCCACATTCAGACCTATTGTGCCAGGATTTCCCAAGGCTCTCCTTGATCCACTTATGGTCCCTCCTCTGCCTTTTGTCTCTTGTTAACCTGCTTGCTTTTTGCAATTTTTTTTTAATAAAAAAAATGAAAGAAGGCGGTGGATTGCCAGAAATAGGGTGGGAGGACGGGATGGAATGGATCAAATCAATTGCAAGAGCCGTGCAGCTGTTTTAATTAAAACTCCCCCCCCCAAGCTTTCCCTCCTCCAAAAAGTTGCTTGGAATGTTCTTTGTGCTCCTCTGGAGCGGCGTCTAATCACTGTAATTTAACAGATTCCGTAATTACCTGCCTTGCATGGAAATCGCTTGATTGCTGTTTCTTTGTCCGATCCTTACTCCAAGTGATGGGCTGAATTTAAAACCAAGATGAATGGCTTGCTTTGCCGGGGAGCGTTGCAGGGGTGGTCCGGATTGGTTTTAGGCTCCGGAGGTCTCCAAAACAAGAGGGAAACACTGGGCGTGTGTTTACGGACAAATCCGGGCCTGGTTCTCTTGTCAGGGCTGTGCCGGTTCAGAGTGCAGGTGGAGAGTTCTTGGCAAAAAATACATCATCTCCGCAGATAAGAAAGCAGGTTCTCTGAGGGAAGGAATCCTTCTCCCTGATAATAGTTTTTTTGCATATCAGGGGAGTGTTTGGTTTGGGGGCCTTGGAAGGAGCCCCCCACCCCCACCCCACCCCATTCTTCACACATGCACAGTATGAAGCGGTACAGCCCAGACAGGCGTTTGCCACCGCAATGAAAACATGACCCTAAATCAAGGATCTCTGTATCTGAAGAAGTGTGCATGCACACGAAAGCTCATACCAATGACAAACTTAGTTGGTCTCTAAAGTGCTACTTTTATATGCCTGTTGTCTTTGTCCATGGAGTTTTCTTGGCAGGGATACAAAAACCATGCTACACCCTGCAAGGGCGGGGGTGCCAGAGCGATCTCCGCCCCTCAGCGCCAGGGAACCCAACCTGCTCGAGACTGCCCTGAAGGTGAGTACAGTAGTACCTTGGTTTACAAACTTAATCTGTTCCAGAAGTCCATTCTAAAATCAAAGCATTCTTAAACCAAGGCGCGCTTTCCCGTAACAGCGGGGGACTCAATTTACAAATGGAACACACTCAACAGGAAGCGGAACATGTTCTGCTTCCAAGGCAAAGTTCACAAACCAAAACACCTACTTTCGGGTTTGCAGCGTTCTTAATCCAAGTTGTTCATAAACTAAGTTGTTCTCAAACTAAGGTACCACTGTACAGTCAAACCTCAGTTGTTGAATGTAATCCGTTCCAGAAGCCCATTCGGCTTCCAAAATATTATTAACTAGCCAGCAAACAGGCTAGTGAACATTTTTGTAGGCTATGACTCCCATCTTAGCCAATGGTTGTAGATGATGGGAGTTGTAGTAAAACCACATATGGAGAGCCAAGGTTGAAGAACACTTATTCATCTTGGGCCTGCTTAATTTCCTCTTCCTCTGCACCCTGTTTTATGGTTTCCATTCTGGATGAGGCACAACTGTGGTCATTTTGCAAAGGCCTGCTTTGGTATGTGTGTGAGTGAGACCTAGTTTGCTGTTAGAATTTGCTTTTTGAGCCTTCAGCAGCTGCAACGATGCCCCTCTTTAATTAAGAACCTTACAGAATCCCAGCACTCCCACACTTAGCAAAAAAAAAAGGGGGGTGGGATTCAAGCCAGCTTCATGTTTCCTTCATGACCCCAGAGAATTAGCTGGGATTAACACTCCTCTTAGCCTTCTCTCTTGACAAATGGTGAGATGAGATTGCAGAGTGGTTTAGAATAGGACTGGCTGAACTTGCAAACAACCTTTTCAACCCCAAATCTTTGCAGACATAACTCTACAAGTTAATGTGCGCAGTCACTTGTGTTTGTGCCCCTTCCTTGATATTGAAATCTACCCATGCCAGCCTGGGGTGAGAGAAAGAAAGAAAAGGGGGGAGAGCCTTTGGAAAGAGGAATTTATTTGTGCGGAGAAATTGCTATGGTTGCTCTAACCGCCCAGACGCCATTTTGACAGTCCGATTCCCAGACATGTCTGGGAAAACTCGGACATATGGCAACCCTAAAAACCAATATAAGCAAATGCAAAATTGCATAGGAATACATGCATGTCAGGGGGGGAAATGGTGACAATTCTTTGTCAGTACTTAAGAAAAAATAAATCCTATACCAGTGCAGAACTGTGATGAACCGAATTGAAGACTATGAAGATGGTAACTGGAGAGAAACCTATATGAACAGATTCATCTGTTCCTATCACATACCCGTTAAAAGCCCAAGGTCCCTGCAGATTCATGCAGCTTTGCAGACAAAATATGTGTCTTTCGAAAGAGGCAAGTGGAGAGGCTGAGTGGTCATATTAAACTGATAGGGGAAAGTTTGTTTCCAGGTTTAGGGCACGAATAAAGCAGGGGAGGGAAGGGGTGGAGAATGACCAAAGGAAGGGGGGATATAACAGGAGAGCAGAATTTGTCCTCCTGTTGAGTTAATTACTTCTTCCTAACATTTCCTCTGGTCAAAATTGACAGCGACTGCACCATGTAATACAAGTGTTGTTGTTTTTTTAAAGAAACAGCATGGTATATAAAAGACCACTTGCAAACGAGAATTACTGCAATAACATACAATTAGCCTGTGTACTGACAGCGGATGATAGAAAGATGCGAAAAGAACAGGAATCGTAGCCCACCTGGGATTTGGGAAAGTTAACAAATCTGAAACCTTGCAAAGGCAGCAGTGAGCTGTCAAGATGCTTTGGGGCTGTTTCCTTCCTCCCCATCCCTTTTACTATGTGCTTATTTTATTGATCTGATTTCCATCTCGGTGGCCTGCCTTTTTAATGAATATATTTCAATGAGCATTAGCTCTGATCTTGTACTATAGGCCTGGCAGGTTCATTGCCTGGGTGCTCTGGCAGCTGCTGCTGCTGCTGCCCACTCTAATTCTGCAATAAGAGAATAAGAAGAGCCTGCTGGATCAGGCCAGTGTGCCATGTCACCCTGCATCCTCTTTTAACAGTGGCCCCCCATATTCCTGTGGGAAACCTCCAAGCAAGAGCACTCTCCCCTATTGCAGTTTTCAGCAGCTGATATTCAGAAGCATTGCTGTGTAGGGCGAGCATAACCACTGAGTTCGAAATTAGCCAGGCGCCAGGCTTTCGACCACTTGCGACCAAGTCAAGATGCCCGGATGCTTTTTTCTATGCAGCCTGAGCAGGAGGAGTCACCATTAAGAAAAAAAGGGGTTGGAATTGGCCGATATGTATGGGGACTGTCCCTGGATCAAGTGACTTTTCTTCTTTAAGTTCTTCTGATGGGTCAAGCTTCCAGTATTTCTGTTTTGCAAAGGGATCAGGAAATATGTAAAATATTCTGCCGGAGACCCCAAAGAGCTGATTTCATTCAAAGAAAGTAGCACTGGAACAGATGAGCAAATAGATTCAGGTAGATACCCAGAACAAACTTAGTTGGTCTCTAAGGTGCTACTGGACACTTTCTTATTTAAATATATATATATATTTCGAGATGAGCCAATAGTCTGACGTAGCATAAGACCCAGGTGGCGCTGTGGTTAAACCACTGAGCATAGGGCTTGCTGATCAGAAGGTCAGCGGTTCGAATCCCTGTGACGGGGTGAGCTCCCGTTGCTTGGTCCCAGCTTCTGCCAACCTAGCAGTTCGAAAGCACGTCAAAATGCAAGTAGATAAATAGGAATCGCTACAGCGGGAAGGTAAATGGCGTTTCCGTGTGCTGCTCTGGTTTGCCAGAAGCGGCTTTGTCATGCTGGCCACATGACCTGGAAGCTATACGCCGGCTCCCTCGGCCAATAATGCGAGATGAGCACGCAACCCCAGAGTTGGTCACGACTGGACCTAATGGTCAGGGGTCCCTTTACCTTTACCTTTTTAGCATAAGACAGTTCCCTAGTTTTCTGTGACTGCAAAAGGCAAGCTGGGTGGGGGCTGAAAGTTGAATTCTCCCGATGGCGTCGTCTCTTCCTGCCTCTGGCTCCAGTGGGTGGAACTGTCCTTTGATTTCCCCAGGTGTACGCAGAATGGGAATTGGATGGTCTGCTGACTCTTGCTAGAGCAGAAGCTCGGAAGGAGATGGATCTGCCATTTTGCCCCTCCTGTGTTTCCTAGCCGAATGATTTAGAGTCTCACTCAATTGCATCTCTGTGCTTCCTTTGACTCAAGGGAGTTGCACTTCCCATCCCATTTGGAAGCTTGTTTCGAAAGCAGAGCCTAAGAAGGAGGAAAGTGGCGGTGCTGAGCTTGACAGTTTCGCCTCTCCGTAAAGGTGACTCTTCAACCGTTATCAGACGGCAGTTTTATTCTAATCTTAAACATTTAAGAGTCTGGGAGCCCACGGTAATCCATCCTCTTGGGGGAGATTGGGGTGGTGGTGGAATCAATGCAACTCAGTGTAATTAGCAGTATTCTCTCCCCCCTCCCAGTAAGTCAATGGCAGAGGGACAATGGGCGGGGGAGAGAGAAAGGCCATCGCAGAGTATGTTTGTTTGGCCTAATGTATTTTGACTACCTTGCCACTTTTATAATCAGATTGTTTAGGTGAGAGAGAGAGAGAGAGAGAGAGAGATGCTATAGATTTTCCCCCTTATCTCTTAAGCATTCTAATAGACTCTAATGCAATTAAATTAAGACAGCTCAGTGCGATAGAGCAGTGCAATGGAAGATTCGCAACAAGATAGGAGAAGTTATGGGTGTGACATCACTGGCAATCGCTCAACACGGGAGGTGTGTGCTCTTCCTTGTCCAAACCCCACCCCAGCCCACCCCCAGTTAATCCCTACAGTGACCCTGCTCACCACTGACCAGCGTTAGAAACTCAGGTATATATGCTAGGCACCCCATGGCACCTTAAACCTAGGTTATGGTCGCCACAGCAGGTGACCCTTGGGGGGTTACCTTCCAATGCTGCAATTATATGATCTCAAGTACATTGCTTGATTGTACATTGCTCTTGCAACAATTCACTGGCAAGAAGTTTGCAAGGAGGAGAAACACGGTGGAAATGGAAATACAGTGGTACCTCGACTTACGAACGACTCGACAACCTAATTTTTTGACTTACGAGTGGGGCAAATGGCAGCAGGCTTACGAATTTCTCAGCATCCGAATGGAAACCGCGGATAGGGTTTTTTTGACTTACGGATTTTTAGATGAGGTTGCTTCGACTTACGAATTTTTCCGTTTCCAATGCATTCCTATGGGAAATCGCGTTTCCAGTGACGCTTTTCCACTTACGGATTTTTCTACCTACGAAGGTGCCTTCGGAACGGATTAAATTCGTAAGTCGAGGCACCACTGTAGCATTAACTATGGCAGAGCTTTCCAAACTCTGTCGCAACACGTTAGTGCAAGGCTAAGCAAACTTTTTCAGCAGGGGGCCGGTCCGCTGTCCCTCAGACCTTGTGGGGGGCCAGGCTATATTTTGAAGAGAGAGAAAAATGAACGAATTCCTAGGCCCCACAAATAACCCAGAGATGCATTTTAAATAAAAGGACACTTTCTACTCATGTAAAAACACGCTGATTCCTGGACCGTCCGCAGGCCGGATTTAAAAGGTGATTGGGCCGGATCCGGCCCCGGGCCTTCGTTTGCCTACCCATGTGTTAGTGTGTTGACTGCAGTGTGTAGGTGTGTTGCACGAACCCTCCTCACATTCGTCCTGGGGCTGGAAAGGTACTGGTCTAATATCTGGTTTGCTAGTAAAACTGACTGACTGTGTGGCAAAATGATGCAAAATTGAATTCCCGTGTCGCGAAACGATGCATGTTCAAAAGGTGTGTCCCCAACTTGAAAAGTTCGAAAAGCTCTGAACTGCAGACAATAATAATAATAATAATAATAATAATAATAATAATAATAATAATAATCATCATCATCATCATTTATTTATACCCCGCCCATCTGGCTGGGTTTCCCCAGCCACTCTGGGCGGCTTACAACAGAAAAATGAAATAAAACAATCCATTAAACATTAAAAGCCTCCCTAAACAGGGCTGCCTTCAGATGTCTTCTAAAAATCTGGTAGCTGTTTTTCTCTTTGACATCTGATGGGAGGGCGTTCCACAGGGCAGGCGCTACCACCGAGAAGGCCCTCTGCCTGGTTCCCTGCAACTTGGCTTCTCGCAACGAGGGAACCGTCAGAAGGCCCTCGGTACTGGACCTCAGTGTCCGGGCAGAACGATGGGGGTGGAAACGCTCCTTCAGGCAGCGGCTTTTAAACTGCGGTTGCCAAACTGTCACCCAGAAATCTGCACATAGTTGCAATTGGACCTTCTCCAGTAGTAGCAAAACGCACCTGGGGAATTTCAAACACAGCCATTGACGTGTGTTCCCTAGAAGATGTCCCAGCAGGGAATGTGGCCCTTCTCTGTAAAAGGGTTCTCCATCCCTGGATTTCAATGCCTCACAGACTGAATTGTAGTTATAGGTAGGTAACCGTGTTGGTCTGAGTCGAAGCAAAATGAAAAAATTCCTTCAGTAGCACCTTAAAGACCAACTAAGTTTTTATTTTGGTATGAGCTTTCGTGTGCATGCACACTTCTTCAGATACACTGGAAACGGAAGTGTCAGACCCTTATATATACAGAGGCTGGTGGGGGTGGGTGGGAATGGGTGATGGGCTGATGGGAGTGGTAAACCTGTGGATGGCTGTTAACTGCTGCTGATGGCTGCAATTAGTTCTGGGGGAAAAACAAGGGCTGAGGCGCTAAAGAAAGCTTGATCATGCATAATGAGATAAGAATCCGATGTCTCTATTCATCCCAGGTGGCTCCATGGTTTAAAGCTTGGTAATGAGTTCCAATTCAGCAACTTCTCTTTCCAGTCTGTTCCTGAAATTTCTCTGTAATAAAACAGCTGCTTTGAGATCTTGTATAGAATGTCCTGGGGAGATTGAAGTGTTCTCCTACTGGTTTTTCAGTCTTATGGTTCCTGATGTCTTATTTATGTCCATTTATCCTTTGGCGTAGGGTTTGGCCTGTTTGTCCAATATAGAGAGCTGAAGGGCACTGTTGGCATTTGATGGCATACACAATGTTAGAAGATGAGCTGAATTGTGTTAAGGAGTTAAAGCTGCACTGCTAACCTTGCTTATTTTGGAGGAGGCCCCTTTGAACTCATTGGGGCTTCCTCCTAGGTAGAGCAGGTTAGGGCTGCGTTGCCATTTGCCGGAAGCAATGTAAATGTGCATGAGAGTGATGCTGCAATCCTTTTCAGAAATAAGCCGCTCCGAGTTCAGTGAGAGTTACTCCGAAGGAAGTGCGCATAGGATTGATTGCACCTTAAACAGTTTTATATGGAGGTATAAATATATCGTAAGGCTTCGCTGCCTGGTGAACATAATATTATTTTAAAAGAAAAAAACCCTGAATGCGCAGGGCCATGTAGGCAGCAGAAATTTTTAATTTTCTTTCTGCAGGAAAACGAAAATAAGAAATCTAATGAAAAGTTTACTTTGCATTTAAGGGGAAAAAAAACGGAGCAGGTTTATGATGTGTATTCAGGGGTGTAATCCCTCTTGGATATTGTTTCCAATTCTGGAGTTCTTTAATATCCTCGAGTTGCCAGGTACAAAGATATGTAGGCGCTGCATGTTTTTCAGCTGTTCCTTTGCAGTCATTCAGAATGCCAAACTTGCCCCCCCCCACTGCTTCGTGGGGGCAACGTTGGCAGCAGAAATTAGAAGCAGCGTTTTATAGCAGGAGATGAGGCTCTGACTACTGCATTTGATTAAATAACTCTGAGTCCCAGACTGTTTGTTTCCTAAAAGTTGCCCTACACTGATTGCAGAGAGAGAGAGAGAGAGAGAGCACACTTCAGACAAGTTTGTTCTTGATCCTGATAGCATGCACTTAATCACCAAAACCGCAAATTATCGCAGCGGCTAACGAAACAGAATTTTTAAATTCCTACAGCAAAACATTTCAGCTTTGTCAGTTGCTCTGATAAAAGTGACGGTGGCAGTTTGAGAGCTTTGAGGATGGAAGGAGCGAGAGATAGCTCCGTCTGTACAGCATGAGACTCTTTGTCTCAGGGTCATGGGTTCGAGCCACACGTTGGGCAGAAAGATTCCTGCATAGGAGGGGGTGGGGCTAGGTGACCCTCGCGGTCCCTTCCAACTCCTACATTTCTGTGATTCTATGAATGCTTAGAAGGACTTCATTCATACCTGCCAAGTCTCCCGCTGAAAAATGCGAGATCAGCAGTGGCGCGGCACCGGAGGTTGCGTTGAAGCAACTTCCGGGGCCGCTCTGCCCATGTGTGGGCACCGGAAATCGGGCAGAGCGGCACCGGAAGTCGCTTCTACGCATGCCCGGCGGCCATCTTGGTGGTGGCTGTCGCTATGTGGCCACCACCACGATGGCCACCGGGCATGCATAGAAGCGACTTCCGGTGCCACTCTGCCCGATTTCCGGTGCCCACACATGGGCAGAGCGGCACCCAAAATGGAGGCTCCCTGGCAAGTAGGAAATCCGGGGGATTTCCGGGATTTTTCTCCATTCGGGAGAACAGCAGGAAACAGATTAAAATCTGGGGGTTTCCCGTGAAAAATGGGGGGCCCTCTGGAGAAGATTCTGGGGGGCTAGCAGGGGGAGAAGAGAAGCTGGAAGTTCCTTTATGTAAGTGGCTATAAGGGATCAGAATATTGATAGTGTAGGCTAGGTTTATCAGTGGCTATTGCTCATTATAATTCTTTATTATTTATTCAGCTTATACACCACCCTGTACCCGGAGATCTCAGGGCAGATCACAACAAGACCACAACATATAAAATCAAACCAAAAGCAGTAACCCAATACCCCCCCCCCCAAAAAAGGCCACATTCTAAAGGGGTGTTAGATGTCAATGAGATCAACCAAAGGCCTGGTTTAAAAGGAATGTTTTTGCCCGACACCTAAAGGTGTATAATGAAGGCACCAGGCGAATTTCCCTGGGGTGAGCATTCCAGAGATGGGGAGCCACTGCAGAGAAGGCCCCGTTCTCGTGTTGCCACCCTCTGGACCTCTTGAGGAGGAGGCACACAAAGGAGGACCTCAGAAGATGATCTCAGGGACCAAGTAGGTTCGTAGGAGAAGAGGTGGTCCTTGAAGTGTTGTGGTCATTAAGATTATAAGAATCCTTTCTGTTTGGAGGCAACCTAGCCCTGAACAACACTTGCAACATTTGCTGAGAGGTGCTGGCTTCCTGCTTATGGATTTCCTGGGACCATAGAGTTCTCTTACTTTCCAAAGCACAGGTGCATCCAGCTGAGGTGTGTGCAGGTATGTGCACAGGTTAGTGGGACAAGTTATGTTTCCTCCGGTTGACACTTCCCTTCCGATGACTATTGGAAAGCTCTCGTGACGCTTCTCAGGGACTTCCTGCTTCAAAGCTGCCTTGTCGCTGTGGCCGTCTCCCTGCGTCCTTGGAAGGAAGGGCCATTCTCGAAATGTGCAGGGCTCACCTCCAAGCAAACTCGCACGGGTTAAGGATGCTTATTTCCCCTCTAACATCTTCAGCGTGGCTGGCTACGCCTGCTTGATATTGTAGGGTGAAAGTCACTAGATAATAGGAAAGTACATCTCTTGCTTCTCCTGAAAGGTCAGTCCTCCTGTGGCTATAGAGCAGATTATTCTGAAAATGTCACTCCACAAAAGAGTTGAAATACCTATATGGTCCTTTTACTAGACACGGAGCAATTAAGCCGCAGAGCCTGGGATTTGCTTCTCCATCTGTGTTCCTGGAACCAGTTGCCTTGTCAAGGGAATGTGCCCCCTAAAGCAGGGGGCGGCAAGATTTACCTCTCCTGGGCCGGTTCACTCCAGCGGAGATCCCTCTGTGGACCAGATTGCGCATGCGCATGAGCATGCACCTGCGATTTCTGGCGTCTGCGCATGTGCAGACATTATTTCCAGCGCCGCGGTAGTGAGTCCCTGCGCTGCGCTCGTGGGCTTGCTAAGCGGGCGGCTCAGTTTGTGGGTGGCTCGTGGGCCAGTTAAACAACCCCTGTGGGCCGCTTGTGGCCCAAGGGCCTTAGGTTGCCTACCCCTGCCCTAAAGGGTGGGGTGATTATACAAGAAACAAATTAATGTTAATGTCCTGTTCTCGTGGATTATAAACGTGTCGATTTTATGCTTGGGTGCAGCACCTCAATTTTTTTCCCCAGGCCTCCCTTTCCTCTGCTGCCTCGTCTCACACAACCATCAGAAGCAGCCTTCTAGCATGCCAGACTGTCTGTCCACCTAGCCCAGCATGTTCTGCTCTGACCGGCAGCAGCAGGGAGACCCTGCTACTTGATAGTTTTCACTGGAGCTTTTCAGGGATTGAACCTTCTGCAAAGTGACGCAGGAAGTGGACACGGAGCAATGGATTCAAACTACAGTGGTGCCTCGCTAGACGAATTTAATTCGTTCCACGGGTCTTTTCTTATAACGAAAAATTCGTCTAGCGAATCCCATAGGAATGCATTGAAATTTTTTTGCCCATAGGAACGCATTAATTGAATTTCAATGCATTCCTATGGGAAACCGCGATTCGCTAGACGAATTTTTCATAAAATGAATTCGTCTAGCGAGGCAACCTCCGCTCAAAAAATCCTTTCGTTAAGCGGAAATTTCGTTAAGCAAGGCATTTGTTAAGCGAGGCACCACTGTACAAGAAAGAAGATTCCACCTAAACATTAGGAAGAACTTCCTGGCAATAAGAGCTGTTCGGCAGTGGAATTTGCTGCCAAGGAGTGTGGTGGAGTCTCCTTCTTTGGAGGTCTTTAAGCAGAGGCTTGACAGGCATATGTCAAGAATGCTTTGATTTTGTTTCCTGCTTGGCAGGGGGTTGGACTGGATGGCCCTTGTGGTCTCTTCCAACTCTGTGATTCTATGGTTCTATGATTCTATGAGTCAGATTCTTGGTCCACTGAGGCCAGTGCCGTCTTGACTGGCCAGTTAGCGACTCTCCTGGGGTTTGGGTAGAGGGGAGGGATACCTCTGCGAGCCCCACATGGAAATGTCAGGGACTGAACCTCTACACTCCGCCTCTGAGCTATAATCCTCCCGTAATCCCGAGAGAGGGCAAACTAGTCAAAAGTTCTGCTTCCACCGTAGAGGAGACCCGCTTGCGCCAAAGCATGGGGGGGGCGCTTATGCCTTCCTTCCCCCCTTCACCAGAGCTTCATCCAATGGCATTCTCAGGCCAAGCCAGCCTGGTGTTGCGGCTGACGTCTGAAGTTATTTAGGACCTCTGTGGGTTAAAGCCGGCGTAAAACTAATTTGGGCTTCTGTCAGCAACAATTCCGCGCTCGCCTCGAAACATAGGCTTCCCAAGGTGTGCCGGATTCCAATCCTTATTAATTTAATTCATTTTTATTATGTCGTACCCTTTTCCTTTCGAAATGAAATTTTGAGCGCGTCTCTCTACCCCCCCCCCCAAAAAAAAGGCCGGCTGAATTGCGTGTATTACATTAGGACCAATAAAACCTTCCAGTCAGTTATTCGCTCTGTTGTTTAATTTATAGGCTTTTATGAAGGAGGCCGCTTCAGAATGCAGTTGTCGCTCTCTCTATAAAGAGAGAAAGAGAGAGGGAGAAATGGAAATGTGCGCCTTGAGTTAAAGATAATATATCTTTATGCTCTGCTCTGGAATTATACCAATTTGTTGTCAGTTTTCCCCCTTTGTGCGGTATCGTTTGGTACCAGGAGCAGGTAGTAAAGGAACATCACGAGTTTTTCCGAGGGCTAGCAGGGTGGCAGGGAAGGAAGATGCTTACATATTTATCTGGGCTTTAAAAAAAAAAAAATTTTGTGCCCTTTCTTTGAGATTCATAGGGATACAGGGCTCTCCTTCTGCAGAGGATTCTAGTGGGGCCATAGAATCTTAGAATCATAGAACTGTAAAGTTGGAAGGGACCCCAAAGGCTCATCTAGTCCAACCCCCTTCCATGCAGGAATCTCAATTCTGCCTGGTGCCTGGCAAAGTATCTCTCTTGCATTGTGAAAGTCTGAGGTCAAATCCTTGGCGTCTCCATGAAGGCGCGGGAGAGACCCCAGCCTGAAATGGTTAGAAATTTCAATTTTTAATTTAAAAAATGCTAATGCTATTCTAGGCTGCATCTTCAGAAGTCTAGCCTCCCGATCAAGGGAAGTCATAGTCCCGCATTTCTGTGCACTCTGGTTTCCATCACAGTGTTCCATTGCGCCAGAAGCGGTTTAGTCCTGCTGGCCACATGGCCCAGAAAGCTGCCTGTGGACAAACGCTGGCTCCCTCGGTCTGAAAGTGAGATGAGCACCACAACCCCATAGTCGCCTTTGACTGGACTTAACCATCCAGGGGTCCTTTACCTTTACCTTTTAGGTAACTAAGAACTTACACCTGAGTTTGATTTTCACCCTCCTCCCTCCCACCCCCTTTTTCCTTTTATGTCATGTCTTTTTAGACTGTAAGGCCTAAAAGCAAGGACTGTGTGTCTGTCTGTGCCCTTGCCAGCCACGATTTCAGGGAATGCCTTCGAGAAGCTAAAAGGACACAGCAGAGAAGGTTTTCCACCTGTGCAAAGAAATTTTACATTTAAGTGCGCCCATGGTTTCCCAGCCTGGGAGGGGCAGGGGGGGGAATCAGTGGGTCTTTGTGAAGAAGCGGTGGCCGGGGCAGGAGAGAGCAACCTATAAATTATTTTGACAGGCTCGGTGTCAAAGCTGCAGCCGCCGGACAGAAATTGTCCCT